>NC_141141.1:159974083-160662916 GCF_053477565.2 Lygodium microphyllum | reverse complement strand
GATCCTACATCCACCATTTTGACACTTTTTTCTTATAGCTTGCATTGAGAACTATTAGGATGCTACATTATGGAAGGTCTGCAAATCATTTAGGGATTCCAAAGGAGTGTTTCTCTTACAACTCTATTGTCCCCATTCCACAAATTTTGGTGACCCTAAGAATCCAGCTAATTAGAGGACTATCAGAGTGTTACATATCTTAACCAAGTATCATGGACCAACGCTCGAAAATGAACCCATGGAATCAATAGAGTAGAAGGGTGTTCAAGACCTTGGATAGCTTGGTTTTTGTAGGAACTCTTTCTCTAGACCATATTTCTACTTGAAGGGGCCTAATTGAGCAACTGAGAGCACAAGGGTGTAGACTTTATCGATGATTTGTGGATTTTGCAAAGTCTTTGGTATAGTCCCATTGGATTACTTTTTATTGAGATTAAAAATACTTAGGATACCATCAAAGATAATATGGGGCATCATTGCATTGTATGAGTGAGTAGTAGGGAGGGTAAGATGCTTAGATGTTCTATTAGAGGAGAGATAAATTATGGAGGTGAAGCATGATACTTTTTGACACACTTATAGAAGCTTATGTAGTTATAGATAGAGAAGGTGGGAGTGGTGCATCACTCTAGATTATAAGCCACTTTAGTATTATATGCCATCTTGATATTTTACTTAGGCAGGATTATAATGCCATATGTATGTTTATATATTTTTGTATACATTGGGCTCTTAATAAGTTTTGTGATGACTAAGGTGGTCTTTTACACATCCACCAGGAGGGTTACTATGAGAGATAATCATCACATACAAAGGCAACTAGGTGCATGTATAGACTCATTTTATACTTTGGCATCACTTCTTCTAGCACAAGGAGCTATTTTTCATTGGTTAGGAACACTAAGACATTTTGATACGAGGATTTGCCAGACTACATACATACAATGTAGTTGTCCATTTTCAATAATTTTACATATAAGTACAATTATTTGATACATTATGCATTCTTTCTATCATGTGTAAAATACCTATATGCACTCTTAGACTCTCCATTTATGAGTAGTGACAAATGGGGAGACTTTTTGTCCATTTGCTTTCTAGGTTGATCCTTAGTAAATCGTCAATACCATGAGAGATTATCTGAGTAGGGCTTGCAACGTCCCCCATGCTAGTGGGGACCGTGTTCTAGACCATTTCACCTAAATTAGAGGAATTAGATCCATGAACCTAGACAAGCTACCACGTCAAGCACTAGGGTCATCACAAAGTATTGCCATGCATAGTCGCCACCTATCATAGTATGTTAGAAAACTAAAATGGTTTTGAAAATGTCAGCTATATATATATAGATGTCTACTCTTTTGAGCACGATAGGAACCAATGACGACTTCCCAAATCGTAAACTCTCATAAGAGGAGAGAAATAGAGGTCCAAGATAGGATGTGATACGTAAACATACTTGATAGACTCGGTTAGGTTTCATACCCACCAAGATGTACCATTACATATATCATCTCCTTGGATTCGTAGATGACATGGTTGTTACATGACCAAGCTACATGGATAGTACATATGTCCTATGCTATGATGATTGCTATTAGCGAGATTAGAGTATTATCACACACACATCACCCTTGAGATTGAGATATGTAGAGCATCACAAGTGACCAGTGAGGACAAGATATGTAAGATTTGCTATCAAGAATTGAATTTAGAGGAGCATTATGCTCATATATGCTCAATATACAATTGATTTTTTGTGTTCGTATTGGTGATGGAGTTCTCATTTAACCAATAGGCTACGATAGATGGAACTCTAAGGGGAGAGAGAGAGAGAGAGAGAGAGAGAGAGAGAGAGAGAGAGAGAGAGAGAGCTTTTCCATGCACAAAAATCGAAAGGTAGATTGAAAATGATAGGTGAGATGATAGTGACCCTTTGAACCTTATTTAATGCTAAGTGGTGTAAAAGGTGTTCATATCTAGACACACACTTTTACACACAAAAATGTGTGTTCACACACAAGGATGAATAATAAGTAATAAATTTTCCCTTGGGGTCATGTATGATTGAACTTGTGATATGAAACCTACAAAAAAAGAAAATGGGAATGTCTTACCTTGAAGGGGTAGTGTCTAATCATGTACAATAATTCTAGAATGGAGATACAAAAGTGAGAGAGGTGCAATGTGAGGATGTTCATGACATGGTTTTTGGACAAGCTCGAGGACCCAAAGTAGGACATGATCTAGAGATGTGCGTGTGTAGCATAGAGGTTGATCAAAAGCCAGCGTGGCTCAGAGAGGCACTAGGCAAATGACCAAAGGTCAAATGTTTGGATATATCTTTTAGGCTCAAGTCAAAGGTCACATATGAAGTGATTACAATCCCCCCTCGAAACATAACTTCTTTGTGAATCAAAGGAAAGAAAATGGAAATAAATAGAACTCAAAATAGATAGAAATCCAACTTGTTTTGAATTAAAATATGAGCCAAAAATCCCACACATTTATTTGATATGCTTATGATAGAAATGTCTTAGGGCATGAGTGAGTGTGGCTAGTGTCTAATTCCAACCACATTTTTATCTTTTGAAAAATTTTAAATTATTTTTATTTTATATTAAATTTTTTAAACAAGATTAAAATTCTCCCTCAATGTGACAATTGGTATAGGTCGATGTTGACATGGCATCAAGGCAGAGTCAAGTGACATGATAGCAGGATGAGCATAAAAAATATTGAGGCAGTCCAAGTGTCACATCAGTTCAAAGAGGCGATAGAGGGAGACTAGCGTTGACAGGAAAAATGATGGGATACACGATGTGCATCAGGTCAATGAATAGGAGACACTTGTCTTGAAAGGTGCTAGGATAGAGCAAGTGACAATCAGTCAGAACATGCAATAGATGTGCCACATGGAATAGCTTGATAAGGGAAACTTGTTTGATGTAGTGGAAAGGTACATTAGGTCATTGAGAAAGAAGCAGATGCAATGCGTGTAGTGTTGCATAAGTGACATGGTAAACCCTGAGGGAGGCGGCACATAGAAGAAGCACACTACACACAAGTGGATGAGCATTGTTGTGGATAGATAACTTCTTTTTCCTTTTCTTTCCTTATTCTTCTCCTCTTCTTCAATGTACATGCAAGCTGCTTCTATACTGCACATGGATAGATCTGATCGACTGCTCTGATACCAAGCAACATTGTCGAGTAGGGTGATCTTGATTCCAATTGCAAGATTTCTTTACCTTCATCATCTTGGCAATGACTTTTAATATATGAAACCATGCTCTTGAAAACTATTCCTATCCATATTGTTGTCATCACTCTAAATGCCCGTTTAAATGCAAGTAATATTGGCTCCATTTGACAACTAAATTCCTATGTCTCTCAAAACCAAAGAATCGTACTCTATGTTCACATTGCTTATTGTGAAAACTATTAATCATGAATTTTATTATTCTTTAGAAAAACGATGCTTTATGTAGTAAACAACAATGTATTGTTGATTTTTTTGTAGTATGCTAAGTTTGTGGACTGATCTATTTTTGCTTTGTGCTTACCCTTCCATCTTGTTGGAGAGTTAACTGAAATGTACTTGAGACATCTCTCTAGCCTTGGAGTAGGATGGCCATTGATGGTATGGAACATGTGGCCATGGTGAGTGAGCCACATTTTTGAGACAAATGGCCTCACATTATTGTGGGTGAAAGATAGGTGGTATAAAGCTCAACATCCTAGTGCATAATGTCCTTTAGAGGAGCGAAATGGATGTGTTAGTTTGGGAAGGGTTACTAGCTAGCTCCTCACCTTACTAACTACCTAGAACAAGGTTTGCGATCCTTTAGGGATATACTAAGTAGTGAACTAGAAGTCTATTAGTAGACTCATAATTGCATCCTAGGTTATTGGCAAGTTTTATATAGACATGATGATTAGCTTGGGGGATTGATTATATGTTACTATCATGTGCATTCAAAGCCTAATTAAAAACTCCTTATTTATAAGATTATCATTAATAAAACACACTCTTTTCCTATTCAAGCTTTGAATTTTTCCATTAAGTGGTGCCCTTTTGTACGTAAATAAGGTTTTAAGAGGGATCTAAAAATCCATTCTATTGAATCTACATGATAGGCTTACATATTTATGAGTGCACGCCCCCCACCTCCCGCACCCCCCCCCCCCCCCCCAAACAAAAAAAAAACTAGGTCAAGATTGTTTTGGGTTCATCATAACATGAAATGTCAATCCAATCATGCTAACCTCAAACATGTGTGTGGTGGTCTCTTTTGCACTTTGCTGAATCATTCATTTATAGGCTTTCTTATACTCGTTTTCTTCCATGACTCTAGTAAGTCCAAAGTGGCAACAATGTGCATCTAGTCCTGCTCATCTTCAAGGCAAGAGATGTTCTTGTGGAGAGTATTGGTTGTAGGTGCATAGTTTTGTCTCCTCAGAGCATGCTAGAGATGGTATCTATGTGGATAGGCATGGTCATCCAGCTCTCCATGTGCTTCAACCATCTTGCACTTATTGTTTGTTGCGCTAGTTCTCAATAAGTTGAGCATTTCGTATCCAGGGGTAGCCTAGCAATAGGTTGTAATCCATTCCTTTCATAACCATGATATTTATTGTGAAGTTAATCCCCATGACCTTGACAGGCTAGTCCTTCAACACTCCCAATGATAGAACCTTATACCATCGGCCAACATGAGGTTAAAGTGCATGCTCTCTATAGGAAACTTTCCCCATGCTTCAAGCACTGATTATTAGTTAACAATGTTGATTACTACAATTATGTCTATGATGCCTCTCTTGGTGATTCTTGGCTCCATCCTAGAATGTACTGACTTTGAGTGCCCTTAGAGGAATGGATTAGTGCCCCAACATTAGTGTTGTTATTTTGCACTACATGCAAAAAATGGTTCCTATGCTTCCATAGCTTCCCCTACCCAGATTTTGAATGACTTTTCGAGGTTAGGATTACTTTGCAGTAGCATCCCTAACGACATTGACATACTGGTTGAAGCCAATGTGGCAATAGGTAGGTTCTACCTTGTTGAACTAGGATGAGTTTCTTTTCTGACTATGGTTTTGCCTATGACCTATTAGACTTAGGCTCATGGGTGGATTTGAGATTATCTTTTCATTGGATGCTCATGTCCCACTTGAGATAAAGGTGCAGTGCTAGGTAGCCTTACAAAACTTGTGTTATAAGCAGCTTTGGGCCTGGAGCCCCAAGAGGAACACCAAGGAAAAGGGAATTCTCTTGCAAGAAAATCTATCTTGTAACATCAACAAGCTTGTTTATTAGGTTTAATATGATCACAATGAAGAAAAGAACACCATGCACAACAAATCTTCATGCAGCATCATGTAGACCTCCCACGGATTTGATAGAATCAACCATATTCTTCAATATCTTCATAAAATCCATCAATATAACAAAGAAAGCAAAGGAATACACCATCTTTGAATGGAAATACATCACATAGTATTCATCTTCAATATCTTCATAGTCTTCTCTCTCAATCTCTCATATACAATCACTCTGTTTTAATAGAATTGGCTATCTCTGACTCTCTCTCTCTCTCTCCATCAATAATACATCATCTCCTCACTACAATCTCTCATAATAACTCTCAATAATCCTTCTTAGGTCGTGGATACCCCTCCCAAGAGGTATGTCTGATATGAAGAGTCACCAGAGCCACTACAGTGTCTTTTCACAGCTCACTACTGTCACTTCACTCCAGTCTTCACTTGAGTCTTCAGCAGCTACTTCTTTCACTTCTTTTAGCTCTTTTTCACTTATATTCACCTCTTTCCAAGGTTAAAAAAATTTCCCAAGCTACACTCTCATCCAACAGAACATATACAGAAGGTCTACAGAACAGTCATAGTACAATTACAATATAGAGACAGAAGCTTTATAGAAGACCTACAGAAGGTTACAGAAGGTCATCAAAACCTCATAACTCATACCAAAACCATTCCAAACTCTCAAAAACTATTCAATAAGCTTTCAAAATATCTCAATATTCATCAATCATCAATCCATCCCTCCTTACAAAGAGAAAACAGAACAAAATAGAACAAATCAGAAGCTCAACAGAAGGTATACAGAACCAATCAAAACCAATCAGAACATATCAGAACCTCATATCTCCACTAAAAATCATCAGGAACTTCCAAAACATAATCAATATCATCCAAAACACTCTCAAACCACTTCCAAACCAATCAATCATCTCATAAAATAAACCATTCATCTCTCAAAAACAACAAAAATCAGCAAAAAAACAAGTCATTTCAACACTCAACATATCCCCACACTTAATAAGGAAGCGTCCTCGTGACCCAAGAAAAAGGGAATACAATTTCATTCAAAAGCTCAACGTTGATCTTCAATCTCTCTTCAAAAACAATCCATCCAACCACGACCCCAACTTATAACCTGTATCTGCTATAAAAATACAACGAAAGGAAAACCATGTATACATTAACACTTCTTATCAAACTAGAAAGCACAACAAACTTGTAAAGGATACAAGAGTTTTCTTCTTCTTCTTCTGCATCTTCAACTCTCCAACCACGAGCCCATCACCATAATTCTTAAAAAATGTAGCTCGCACAAAAGCCAATCCAATAGGCAATCACCATGATCTTATTACATAAATTAACCCACAACACAAACACTACACATAACACAACCATCTGAATGACTCCTCCAAAAAGAGAGATTTGATCATTAAAAAGCAGCCACCATACATTGGAAAAGGTATCAATGAAGATGATCCCTCTTAAAAGATTGGTGATTTCGGAAACGATCCATAGACAAGGATTCATCTACAAATGTTTTGGGAGGATTCTGAAAAAACCGAAGGCAGCACATCCTTTCCAACAGGACAAGGTATTTGCTAGGCAAACAGAGGACATGAAAATACAATATATCCAGCTGCTGGGAATCAATGCTCACATTGACATTCATGCACAACTTTGGAATAGGCTTTGAATCATTATGAGAATGCCTATGCATATACGCCAGATACCAAGCAAAATGAGCAGTTAATCTCACTGAAGGATCTGCAGACTGTGAATACTGCTGAGCAAAATGAATATAGTTCTGGTATGCTTGACTGGCAGCAGTCCATTCTCCTGGAATTACTGGCCAGTTTATCTGAGGTCCTGTAAGAGAATCATTCGAGCTCCATCCCCTTCTTCTGGAAATCTGATTATCAAACCCATCATAGTCACTAACCAACTGAGGTGGTTGAGATATAGAAGTGTTAGGAGAGGGAAGTGGAATAAGAAAAAGTAGATGAAGAGAGGGGTAGGCAAAATCATAAAAGGAAGAATGATTTAAAGAAGGAGTGGCTAAAATTTGTAGGGAATCACTTAAGAAGGGTGTTAACTGATAAATAGGAAATGTAGAAGGTACATGAATGGATGGAGAAGGACATGGTGGAGAAGGGAAAAATACTCTATCCTCAATAAAAGAACGGTATGTAAAAATGGGAATTTGAGGAAAAGATTGAGGTTGGAAAAGAAGGGGTAAGATAGTTGTGGAATTGGATTGACAGAGGGAAAGATATATATCATAATGGTGAGCCATTTGTTGGTAATACAGTAGGGTAGGAACAGAAGGTCCTACGAGAGATCTTCTATGATAGGCATCAAAAAAGGTAGAATCAAATGGATTATGTTTGGAAAGATAAGCTAAGAGATCCACCCTCATTTGATTAGTGCTCTGGGCATAGGTAGGGGTTGTGTTCTGTCTTTGATTCAGGACCACAGAATCAATCATGGTATGCTAGAAATTATCAGGACAATTAGCCACTTTGGAGGAGTAACTCTGGAACATGTCATCTATGTGCAACTCCAAATGGTTGACATACAAAACAGCTTGTAGAACCACGTCTCCCACATACCAAGCCATATCCATCTCATCTGGAATCAACAAGTCTCCTCGTAGATACATATAGGACATCAACATGGTATCTGTCGTGACAGAATCTTCAAACACCATCCTTACCACCTCTGTCAGCAACTCAGCAGACCAAGCCCCACTTCATCCATCCTCTAGAATAGGAAGATCCATCGTGGAAATCTTCATGTAGAAGGCCAAGTTCTATAATTGGTAGTGGACAAAGAAAGAATGGTCTGGAGGAACATATTCCTGATACTGCTCAAATGAAGACCATAACAAGTCCATTCTAGACTGCAATCTTTCCACTTTATCTTGGACAAAACTTTGAATCTCTTTTGACATGAACAAAACCCTTCATTCCCAAGGAAAACTAGACAAAGCCTATGCAAAGATTATGGAGTCCATGAAGGATAAGTTCATAAAGGTATGAGAGTCTCCTAAGGCTTCAATTCATTTGAAGATAATGCCATTACATAATTTGAATCAAGATGTAATAAATATTCACATAAGCATGAAGAATTATTTAACCAAGCAATGTCCAAATTATATTTATTCTTTGCCCTTAATTTATCCCCTCTATAGGTTTTAAAAAATGATCATTAAGTTAATGAATTCCCTTTTCTCTTCAACAATAACCATTAGATAAATCTTAAGGTTTACTATGACGACCTAAAGTTCACTCTTATTTCCTTCTCTTCAATTCCATAGGTGGGTGGACCCTTTTGTTTATTTCTTTCTTTATGTACCATTTACTACTCTCCTCATGGAAAATGATGCTTTGACTATGTTTAAAAGAGTTAAGTTCCAATAGAGAACTACCTAGATAACATAGTTTTTTGTGGATGTGGTCTTTGGTGAAGTTGCCCCAATGTAATAAAGTAGAGTTAGGGAAAGTATAAAATGCTAGAAATGTAACATGTCCATGGCTTTTTCTCATTAATCAATTTCTCTTTCTTGAGGACCCCTAGTTTTTACCTTCCAACATAGCAAAGGGGTGCATACATTGCTCCACCATAGTAAGAGATGGATATCTTGCTGCTATCATCCATCTCACCATTGTATTTCTTCATATGATAATATGGACTAAGCATTAGCTCTATGACCACCATGGTTATGGCTATTTCCTAATTCCTTGGTTACATATTTTTTCTATTTCTTGTTCATGAGAAACCACCTTCTTTACATTGGTATTAGGGAAAGTCTTTGATCCAACTAGGACATCATTGTCAAGATTTTGTGTGGTCCTATGCATGAAAGATTAGTTACAGTATTTGAGGATCTAGTCTCTATCTAGTTAATCCTTGTAACTCTGATTAGGCAGACTCTATTACAGTAAACCATGGTTATTTTGAAGCTTGTGGCCAAGATGTAGAGAAAAATGGTGGTCTTCTTGCCATTTTAGCAATCGTGACCTTTTCTCAAGTCTTTTTTTTCATAGTTCTTAGATAAAATGGGGCCCAAACTTTAGTGGCTTGGTTACTTTTCAAAAGGAAGGGTTTCTCTTCACATTTCCAAGCTTGTTCTTAAGCTTTCATGGAGGATCTTTCTCGAAACTCCTCCCAAGATTTTGGTGCCTCAACCGCATATCCCACTTGATTCTTCTCATCAAATGGAAGAGATAGATTACCTATTTTCCATGTACTTTATCCATATAGGCACATGCTAGCCATTAGCATAATTTGTGTTGCCTTCTCGTGTTGATCATATCATTAATCTTGAATCATGATTACTGCAAGGGCCTAATACTTATACTATTACACTTACTTGATCACTTGGAAGATTATTGAAAGGATTCAATCTACTCATGGAGTAAGATGCTTCATTCTTTAAGCTAAAAGGATAGGACAACAAATGATAAATTATCTTCTTCTCCATGTTTTCTAGTTTGGCAAGCTTCTTAGCACTATTTAGAGATTTACCAAGCTCTTCTATCAAGCATTGAGGCCTTCTTTCACTTTGGGACCAAAGGGGGAGCTTCATCATTGTTGTAATACAGGGGTAGCCGTGGATTTATGCTGAAAGCTTCAAAGTTTGTGAAGTTTTGAAGGGGTTTTTGCTTCATTCTTTTAGGAGTTCACGTGCAACTCAAGCAACCAACATTTATCAAAGATTGAAGATTTTTATCAAGAATTTAGGTATTTTACTTCTCTTGATCATCTTGGACAATAGAGCAAGTTCAAAATCACTTGAATTCTTGGGGATTTAATTAAGGTTGAAGCTTCATAGTAGCTTAGGCCATTCAACAACAAACATTGAAGAGATTTTATCATGCTCCCAAGCTCCCATGGCATATGTGTTCAATATTAGCTTAATGGAAGCATTCAACATTTGAGAAAAGCACGTTGGTGATCTTTTCTAGCTTGGAAGGAGTATTTGGCAACAAGCTTGGACTTATTCTAGAAGAAATAGAAGGACAATAATCATCTCTTCATTAGCTCTTAATCCATTCTTTGCTAGAGGTGCGACTATGTTATCTTACTCTTAATCTCTCTTTCAATCCAATTGTTGGGCTTATCCTCCTACAGTAAGAGAGGTTAATTATAAAATAAAGTCATATAATGTTTCATTGCACTATATAATAGATTCCCTGAATTTTTAGAATGATTACTCATCCAATCTTGCTTTATTAATTCTCAACTCTTAATCAAGCTCAATACAGTCTACTATCATTATTTGATTCCTAACAATAACATTGCTTGGATTGAGTGCCATGATTGAAATAGTACCAAAAAGGGTAAGTGGCAATAAATGTAAAGCAACAAGTCACTACTAAGTGGTAATCCCTATATATTCCCCATCTATCTAGTCCTTGTACAAATCAATACTTGCATATCATTGAAAGATTGAAAAGAGTCCTTTCAGCCCCTACATATCACCACTATTTGGTGATCCTCACTTACCAATTATGACACACAATCCTAGCCCAAGAGGAACATTGCACACCCCCTTGATGATCCAGAGCCCACAAAAAAAAAATATAGGTGTAGGGATATCATGTCATTGGAAGTTAGGGGCTGATTTAGTCCATACTTTGGTAGTAAATTATTCACCCACAAGGATTACAAGTATAAATAGGGCCCAAGAGCATGTTATTATAGGTTTATGCCAACTACAAGTGCTACAAGAGCCTTGTAGGGATATTACAGCAGTAATTTGATACTTATAATTTATTAATTCTTTCCCAAGGTGCTCACAACCCTCCCCCATAGATATCTTAGATCATTATAGGTTATTTGCATGTTACTAGTGATTTACAGGTTGAAACATGGTCAAAACATAGGTCTATTCTATTCTAAACAAGTTTGAAAAGTTGGTTCTAGGACATGGTACATGTATTCTAATGTAGATTAGAGGTTATAGACTAATAGAGGGCATCACTACTATCATTTAGAGCCAAATTTTTCTTCATTTGGGAATTGGAATCATTGGCCAACTATTGACTGTTAGTCATTGTGGAAGCACTCTTGTTTTACGCGTGGCTTAAAACAAGTGGAAGGACCAAATTGTGGAAATGATCTATGAGGATGTTACAGAATACCAGTTTGAGATAAATCATTAAGATGAAGCTCTCAATCACCACAAACAAGACAAAGGAACAAGTGTACTTAATGCTCAAAACATTAAATACAAAAATGAGAATATATATGCTTCTCAAGGGTCAAATGATTGCCTACAACTATCAAAAGAGATAAATTACATGGACATGGAAATCCTTGATGGTATTTATCAACTCAATAGGTCAATGGAAAGGATAGATAGTAGGTTCGATGAATAGTCATCAAGTGTTTGGGCAATAAGATGCATGATCCTTAGCCTACCCATGATCCTAGTCTACCCTCACATTAGATGAATCCAGCCCCTCATGGTAATCCCATTGAAAGTCAAACCAATCATCTTAATGTGCCTACTTTAAAAAGACAGAGCCATCAAGATTGAAGAATACCTTCCATTTTTCTCAAATGCAAGGCAAGAATAAGGCAAGGACACAATTTATCCCAAGAACAATACCTTAGGATGGATGATGATTATCATGGTTATGATCCATTTTATAAGCCTTTTTACCCTCAAACCTCAAGTTTACAAAGGAGAGTTCAAACCAATCACAAAGACAAGCATGAAGAGAGAAGACCGTTCCATTATTGAGCAAATATAGAGCACCATTATTTTGGTGAGCCCTCAAGTTTACAAAGGGGATTTCAAACCAATCACAAAGACAAGCATGAAGAGAGAAGACCGTTCCATTATTGAGCGAATGGAGAGCACCATTCATTCGGTCAACACTCTAATCATGGATTTGGGGAGAGAGAGAGAGAGAGAGAGAGAAGGAGATGTTAGGCAAGCATAAAGATGAAGACAAAGGTGAAAGAGAGAGACATATTGCCAATGTGTCCTCCTCATTTTCCCTACAAACTTTGGCCCTCAAGCGTCTCTCTTTGTCCATCTATGACTCTACTCTATTCTACATCCTTGCCGGATTTTCCACAATCTCCAATAACCATATCATACTCCCCTCGCTACTATCTCAACTTTCCATCAGTAAACTTTCAAGAATACTAAAGCCAACGATCATTGCAAAAAATTGGATATCTTCACCAAGCAATGGCACCCAAAGAAGAAGCTCAAGAACTATGATTGTGGGAGTGAGAAACAGAGTAACAAGTGTCAACACCATAGCAACTCCACCAAAGAATCCTAGGTCCTTTCCTTTGACTAAGTTGGCAAATGAAATATAAATTAAGATATTTTCATCATTGAAAAGGCTGAAATTTTTAGTAAATTCAAGGTTGAGTCAATGAAGAGGAATGTAGTCTTAAAATAAGCTAGAGATACTTGATTTTTTTTAAAAAACTAAATTATCTTAGCTAAATAAGTTAGCATAACCTTAATCTTAGGAATAAATAAACTTTTCTTAGATCAAGTTAGATACATAAATGTTTAACTTACTCCGTACTAAATTAAAAATTTAACAAGTTCATCATAAATATCTAATTTAGATAGCCTAGACGGGAAGTGAGGCATGATCACATGATCAACATTGACAGAAATTGAAGGAAGGATCTATTCAACCCTCCTTTTGAAACATCAAGGATTTAGATAGGAATTCTTTATGGAAAGGTCTTTGGTTAGACATTAGAGAAATCACTTAATGAGGTTTCTATAATAACCTTGCATCAAGTAAGGATCTTCAAAGGTATTTAGTTAAATTAGAGAACAAAAGCCCTCTTAGTCAAAGCAAGGATTGATTTTTATTTCATATTGAGCTGATTTAACTCAGATTTCAAAGGCTATTTTACTATTGTATACAGTGGGTAACAAACACTTATCTAAGACAAGGCTATGCCTATTATACTTTAAAGCTACATGGGTATATCACTTGGATGTATTGGCGTCTATCATTCATGTATGCATCTTGATATGTCTACGGTGCACTTGACCCTCACATTTGAGCTTGGTTGCATGTTTTGGTTGCTTTAGTGGGCTATGTAGTTACAAACTTGAAATATGTATTGGGTTTTATGCTTTCGGCTATATGCTCTATGGATCTTGGATGTCTGGATGCCATCACCATGATGTTTTGAGATTTGGTTTCTCATTTGGCATTCAACTTTTGCTTTAATGGGAGCTATTCAGCTATGTATTGAGCCACTTTGACACTTGGATGTACTACAGAGCATTTGGTTTATGTAGGTGAACTTAAGCTTATCAAAGTGAGACATTGGGACTCATTGTGACCTATACATGGTCTCTTGATATTTTTTGGATGTAGTTTCCCTATTGTGGGCTAATTTGATCTCTTGGCGTGGGCTTGGTACTTATTTATGTCAAGGTATTGTCAATGGTATTTATATGTTTCTAGGTCATGTATTGAGCTTTTCTTAGTGGGTTATGCATTTAGCAGTTCTCTTCACTTACCCTTAAGAACTACCTTGTGCATCATTTACTGACACACTACAGTTGTGACAGTCTTTAGTACGAGTTGTTCTTGGCTTCCTCCTTCTTGATTGCTCACAATTGGTTGTTGGTATATTTCTGCATTTTATTATAGTAGCCTATTTCAGTTTTATGCATTCTATTTGAGGGCAACCACTTGGACTTGATAGTCTTTTGCTTACAATTTGTAAACAACTCATTACTTTTGGCAATATCTCTTGTCTCTTGCTTGATTTAGCAATGGTTTTGAGACTAATTTGTAGGGTATTACAGTAGCTCATCTTGCCCTTCTATGTACTTGCTCGGTCTCATTATGGCTAGTGGTTCTTGTGACAATGCCATCTTTAATATTATTGAGAAACTAGATGGGACCAATGACAAGTATTGGAAGACATAGATATGACACATTTTAGTGCAAAAATTATAGGTTAGACCACTCAAAAATGGGAGTGCCGAACCCAAAACATTGCGACTGAGGATTGGGATGAACTAGATGAGTTATGCAAGTCCACAATGTTTTTATTCCTCTCCAAGCAGGCTCATTACAATGTTGTAATTGATCATCAAATTGTATATGAGCTTTGGACACAAATTAATATTCTTTATGACAAGTAGAGTCCTGCATCTCAAATGTAGTGGCTAAAACAGTTGATGGACCTTTTCATAAAGGAAGGGACTTCTATGTCTACACACTTGAATGGGTTTCACTCCATCATCATCCATTTAGCTTCATAGGAGATTGAGTTCAAGGATACTTTGCATCCTTTATTTTTTATTAGTACTCTACCTATGTCGTGGGATACTTTTGATATGGCTCTATGTGCTAAGGATGGGCTGAAATTGTAGGATGTTGAGAATGTTCTCTTGATAGGTGAATAGAAAGAATGTGGATGCTTCTCATACATCACATGCATTGACAGTGGGAGGCCAGCAAGATGAAAATGGCCATGGTGACTCTAACAAGTCTTGGTCTAGGATACATGGACAATCTTGCAGTAAGTCTTGTGGCCATAAGTCTAGTCTCACTTGTCATTATTGTGGGAAAATAGGTCATATTCGACCACAGTGCCATAAAATGCATGAAGACAAGTGCAAGGAAAAGAGAAAGGGTAAAGTGTAGGACAAGAATGATTATTGTGGCATTGTGCCTAGCAAGTCTAGCATCAAGATTGAGGAGATTAATGTGGTGCAGCTTGATATATCTGATGATCTTATCTTGGTACTTTCTTCTTTGGATGCTTCACAAATGACTAATGCTTTGTTAGGATATACTCAGTTTTGGTCAATAGATCTATGATCTTCCTTTCATGTGATCCCTCATAAAGAGTGGTTTCACTCCTATCTTAATATGACTGGATCTATCTGTCTCTCAAGCAACATGTTCACTCTTCATGATGTACATCATGTATTGGCTCTCACGAAGAGCCATATCTTTGCTAGCACCTTGGATGATGCAAGTTTTTATGTCTCTTTTGGTGATTCTTCATGGAAGATTACACGTGGAAATCTTATTATTGCACATGGTGTGAAGTCTAATATCCTCTATCATTTGCTTGTATCTGGGTCAGTTGACCATGTTTTAGCTATGTTAGTCAGTACAAAGTACTTTGTCACATTCATTGATGATTACTCACATAAGGTATGGGCTTACCCTAGTAAGCACAAATCAAATGTCTTGTCTACTTTTCAATGTTGGCTTGCTCTTGTTAAGAACCAATATGGGTATAGGTTGAAATGCCTAAGGTTGAATAATGGGGGTGAGTATAACTTGAAAGGTTTTGAGTAGTTTTTGGTTATGGGATGAACATAGACATGGTGATGAAACTTCAAAATGGCTGGTTGCATGTGACTTAGGGGCCTTTCCCCACTATTTTGAAGCTTGTGATGGTATATGAGAAAGTAAGAAGGGAAAAGAAGCACATGGCTATGCTAGGAAAAAAGATGTTCACATGGGGGAAATTTGCCTAATGCATACTAGTTTTGTTGGAAAAAGATGTTTATATAGGTAACAACCTGAAAAGTATGTGTGCCAAATGTAGTTCACCTACAAAAGTGAAATATATTTGGAGTGTGATATCATGGAATGCTCAAATTTCATGATATATACAATATGGATGTGGAGAATAGGCCTTGACATGTTATGAGCATATGCAAATAGAGGGTCTCTTTACTTTTCTTGTGCATTGAAGGCCTATGGCAGTTTAATAGTAACCATATAAGGGACAAAGATTACTCACATATTGTGATGAGTGGGGTATTAAGCACCAGTTGACCACCCCTTACACCCCTCCCCAAAATGGTAATTCCAAATGCATAAACATGGCAATTCATGAAAGAGTTTGTAGTATGCTTAGCTAGGCAAGCTTACTACAACACTTTTGTGTTGAGGTAGTTACTATTACCATACATTTGATTAACCGGTTCCCTTGCACTACTATTGATTGCTAGGCTACTGCAGAGCAGGTATGGACTAGAAAAACTCCATTATATGCTTGTTTGCACATCTTTGGTTGTGACGCATTCTACCATGTTCCCAAGAACAAGCACAATACCATGAAATGCATCTTTCTTGGTTATGGGGATGTAGATAAGATGGGTTATTGCTTGTGAGATCTATAGGCTTGCAAGGTTATCCAGAGCCATGATGTCAATTTCCATGAGGAAAGGATACAAAAGCAACCTGAGTAGGTGGTTGAGGTACATAGGGTGATCTTTCAGTAGGAGCCTCGTACTCTTGTGGGTTATGTAGGATCAGCCTGCTTTGAGATGCTTTACTAGAGATAAACATCAACCTGAGCACTTTACGCCCTCAATGGATTATGTTATGGTGACAGATATAAGTGAGACTCTCTCTTATGATGAGGCCATGTACAGATATGATAGTCACACATAGGATAGGGCTATGAAATAAGAGTTAGGCTCCTTACAGACTAACCATACGTGTGATGTGGCTCCTTTGCCTAGTGCCAAAAAGGCATTGCCATGCAAGTGGGTATACAAGCTGAAAAGTATCCCTAGATACCCCAAGCCCGTTTATAAGGCTAGATTGGTAGCTAACGGTTTGAAGTAGGAATATGGTATTGACTTTGATGATGTCTTTTCTTCTATGGTCAAAATAATGACCCTACACTTGGTATGAACATTGGTTCCTTAGCTAGATGGGTACTTGCATGATAAGATCTATATGTAGTAGCCTCAGGGCTTTGAAGAAAAAGGTAGGGATCACCTTGTGTGCAAGTTGAGAAAGAGCCTTATGGTCTTCAACATGTACCTAGGGAAGGCTACCACAAGTTTGATGTTTTTATGCATTCACAAGGATATAGCTATAGTGCTATGGATCTATGTTTATACATGAAGAAGGCTCGTAGTGGTAGGCTTATGATTTTGGTACTCTATGTGGATGATATGCTTATTGCTAAGAGAGATCATGATAAGTTGGATGCCTTGAAAATTAAGCTCAAGAAGAACTTTAAGATGAAGGACATGGGACAGGCCTCACATATTCTTAGGATGCGCATCACATGCAATTTCTCTAAGGGGCTCGTGTATCTATCACAAAAGGAGTATATCCAAAAAGTCCTTAGGCGGTTTCATATGTAGGATGGTAAGCCTATTGGCTTCCCTCTACCTTCTCATGTGAAGGTTAGTCAGGCTAATTGTACACAATCTAATGAGTAGAAGGCCAAGATAGCCAAGATCCCTTATGCCTCTGCCATTATTAACCCTCAAACGAACAAGGTGGAAAAGTTGGAAAATCTAAAGCAGAAGGCAAGGCCAAGGCAAAAGTGAAAAAGAAGACGAAGGTGCAGCAAGAAGAATTTGGAAACACAAGAAGTGCAGAAAAGTCCTAAATCAAGGAAAAAGGTGCATGAGAAAAAGTGGGAGTCTATACTGTTGTAACAAAGCGCAAGGCACACCATGATTTATTTTAAGAGTGTCGGGCTCTCACCCGTGCAATTTGTAAATGTAGAAGGGTGGTGGAAAGGAAGCTAGGAGGACAATGGGAAAAAGGGCCTAGCACGGCCGGCCATGTAAAAAAGGGGATAAGGGGATGACCGCCTAAAAGGGATTTAGGGTTTTGTATATAAAGTTGAAAAGTGAATGAGAAGCTCATTCTTGTGTGTGGCCAAAAGTGACTCTCCTCTTCTTCTTCTTCTTCTTCTTCTTCTTCTTCTTCTTCTTCTTCTTCTTCTTGCTTGCTTGAGCTTGTGCTTGAGAGAGGGAGTGTGAGAGTGTGAGGGAGTGAGTGTGTGAGGGTGAGGGACCGGGGAGGAGAAGCTCTCCATCTTCTCCTCTCTTCTTCTCTTCTCTTCTCTTGCTCGCGGCAATGGAGCTTGGAGCGTGGAGCTTGAGGATGGAGCTTGCTTGAAGCTTGCACTTGGATCATGGAGCTACCGGAGTGTGCGGGAGAGGAGGTAACTCGATCGGCATGGAGGTAAGCTCACTATACTCATGGATAGATAGCGTGTCGGCTATGTGAGAGGTAGCCATTAGTGTTTGGCTTGGAACGCTTGAAACAATAAGCGGTCCGTGGGTCTTAGCGGTTGAGCGAGAACTCCCACAGCCATGGATAGTTTGATGTATGCCATGATAGCCACTTGTCCTGGCATAGCATTTGCAATGAAAGTTGTGGCATACTATATGGCTACACCTAGCAGATAGCATTGGGATGTTGTCAAGGGTATCATGAGGTACCTAAAAGGCACAACAACTATGTGTATATATTATGGTGGCCAAGATACAGGGACTGTGGGGTACTAACTCTAATTATACAGGACATGTAGTTAGTAGAAAGTCCACCTTTGGCTATATATTCATCTTTATTGAAGGTGCTATTTCTTGGATGTCAAGGTGCAGAAATGCACGACCTTGTAATCAAGCATAAGTCGCCTTAGTCTAGACTAGGCTAGGGGATTAAGTATAAAAGGGGGAGATGTAACTTGTGAGGGATCTTTTTGTCATTTTAAAGAAATACATGCTTTGATGTTCCTTCCTCCCACCAACTAAGAGGGTGCATGCTCTTAACCACCAAGATATGGGGTGCATACCATATCCCACCTTGACATGAGGTGAGTATTCATGTTGCAGCTTACATCTATGATTCTCAGCCTTCCATGGCAATACTATTTCATGCTAAGCTACCTTGCCTGTGGCTTCCTTGCAAACATGGTGTATCTCTTGTATTTCTTTGCAATTATGGTGTATTTTATAAATTTCCAGTTATTTGTCTTGCTGTGAAAACTAGTTTATTACAGAGCTACAAGTCCAAAGACAATAGCAATAACAATCCTTGGCATTGTGTTTTTAAAATATTTTTCTTGTTTTTGGTTTTTTTTTGTCAAAGGGTGTAGGCGAGCATGGAAGAATTAGTTTGTGGGGGGGGGGGGGGGGGGGGGGTTTGAAATGGTGGGTGCACGGGTGGGGTGACAATGAGCAAGGCATAGCGAGTATGTGTGGCTATAGGCAAGGGGACGGCCCAATGGTGGGAGGCAGGGGAAGAGAGGCGGCATTGGTAGACTAGTAGGCCAAACGCAGTAGAGGCGGCCGTGGTTGGGGTGGTAACGACGGTAGAAGGAGGTGGAGGATTGAGGGCGGAGGCGGGTGCATGGCGGGGCAAAGAAGAGGAGGAGGTGGCCTAAAGGGAAGAGGGAGAGGAGGTGGGGAGGGAGAAAACCACCAGGTGGGGGAGGGAGAGGAGGGTGGGTCGGTGGGTACGAGAAGGGAGAAGGAGAAGAACAGAAGGGGAAGGGAGAAGGGAAGAAGAAGAGGGGAAAAGTAGAAGTAGGGAGGGGAGGGGGAGAAATGCAAGGAGAGAGAGTGAGGGGAAGGAGAGAGAAGAAAGTGATAGAAACAAGAGGGAGGGAGAGAGAGAGAGAGAGAGAGAGGGTGTTGTGGGGGGGATAAACAACTGGGGGAGGGGTTTATAATAATAATAATAATAACAACAACAACAACAACACATGGGCTACCGCCCAAGGGTAAAAAAATTTACCGTGATAGAAATGATTGGCATGGCAAAATGGGTTCATTGTTAATGGCGTGATGGCATGATGCCATGCAATGCAAGACGAAAACCAAGTGTGCATGCGGACACATGGATACATTAAGACAAAAAATGTACGGAAAAATTATTTTTAAAATATCCGAGCCTCGGATTGAAATGCAACAAAAAGGAAAAGTGGATAGGGCGATAGGGAAATAGCATGGACGAGAAGAATGTGATGTCCAATATGAGAATAGGTGTTCACACGGAAAAAAACACCCAAAAACGGAATAGGAAATTAGTAATGGAAAATCCATGAGTCAAAACAGAATGTAGCAAAAAGGAAAAATGTCTAAGTGGAGAAAGCAAATAGAGCCATCAAGTCAAAACACGGATGTAAGGAGAAACGGGGCATTCATGTGAAAAAACAAAAAAATCACACTCGAAAAGCGGAACAAAAATTAATTCGAGACAATCCATCAAGTGAAACAAGGGGCAACAAAAAGAAAAAAATGTCAAGGGAGTGGTGATCGACAGTGCTAACAAGTCATAATGTGATTTTGACGAAAAAGGGCATGTTCACATGAAAAAAAGATTAAAAATACATAGGAAAACACAAGTAAAAACTAATAACAATGAATCAGTGGGCCGAAATGAGGAGAAAGGAAAATAAAGAATGTTTCTTATGACTAGCAACTCAAGACTATCCAAGTAGGATGCCAGCCACATGAGAAAAGAGTGTATTCACATGGAAAATTAATAAAATTTACTTAAAAATAATTTCACAAATATGCAAAAATAAATAACAACCAATTTGTGAGCACGACAATAGATGGGCTGTAAAAAGAAAAGGTACTCGGGAGAAAGGGAAGGTTCGGACTATTATGTCAACCTATAATTTCAACGTAAGAAAGGCATGTTTGCATGAAAGACATCCAATCGGCAAAAAGTTCTTCAAAAATTAATATAAATGATAAACCTTGCTCGAAATAGAGGGCAATAAAAAGAAAAAATAGGGAATTCAAAGGGACAAATAGGGTTGTAAGGTCAAATTCCAATTCGATTAATGTAGGGTACATTCACATGGAAGATCAGCAAAATGATTAAAAAGACTAAAAGGCAAGGAAAGGGCACATGAATGGGGTAGAATAGGATAGGCGGGTGAGGAAGAAACCTCAACAAAGCATAAAGAAAACATGATATCATTTAAGGATCAAATAGCAAGGTGTTCATGAATATATGCAAATGAGATGTGCAAGAACACATCCCCACACTTAAAATGTGAACGGATCGGTTTGTCTACTCAGTAGGGGCCTAGTACTCGACCATGAACTATACCCTTGTGTACCCACATGTAAAATATATCACACACATAACTGACGCAAAAGGTAGGGTTAGAAACACTTGGCCCATTCAATTGGTCAATGTGGATCATCATCAATGTGCTGGGGAGTCGAAGTCGACCTGTAGGAGCTAACATGGTGCACAACATCATGCATCTAGCATGGTAGGGACCATGCAATAGCACCCCGAGAGATAGCAACATTGATGAAAAAATGATTAATTTGTTGGTGCCAAAGAATATCGCACTTAGCTCACAATGGTCACTCATATAAAAATGATAGATTAGTCGGTCGCATCACTTAGAGGGGGAGGCTGAGGAATCAAGTAGTCTAAAGACTGTGGAGTGGTGCCACCTTTTCCACATCCACTGGCCGCCCAAGGGTGTTTGCCACCTTTTCTTGGAACAAGGCCTATTATGACAAGGAATTTCTTCATTTTCTCCCATAAATATTTTTTTTCTCTCTCTCTTTTTTTCTTACTCTTAAGGGTGTTTTCACCTTTTCTCGAAGTGTAGGTCAGCATGGCAAGGATGGAAGTCATTTTCTTCTATACTCAATTTTTGTTCTCTTTTTTTTTTTCTCTCACATTGCTAGAACATTACTTATTAGAACCATCCATACCACCTCTACAAGATTAGACAAGAAGGTAGCATAGTAATGCAAGAGGTGGAACTGAGGAGACAAAAGGCATCATCTACCTCGTCAAAAGAAAAATGATGGCTATTAGTAGCTATATGCAAGGCATTACCAATGATACACAAGGGAGAAAGGTGTTGTCGGCTGTGATCTTCAAAGGCATCCATAGCCTACACTTGGACAGAGCCATTAGGGTTGACAACAAGTACCTTATAGGGGACCATCTAGTATTGTTAGAGCTTGCCTAGAAACTTGCCAAATCTCAAATCATAGGTGAGGACTAGCTCACCTTCCTTGAATTATTTGTGCCTAATGAAGTTTTCATAGTAAGCCTTTCATCAAGCTTGTGTGGCTTCCATACAATGTAAGGTCATCCATCATATTTTATCCGAACATTTCAAGTCTAGAAGGTGGCATTGTAGTGACGCATTATCCCCCAAGTACTTAATGATAGTCACTAACAAAGAGGGGAGTTCTAACTCAACAGAGAATATGGCTTCCATTCCATACACCAATTGGAAAGGTGTTTGTCCCATAGCAACCTTATAAGAGGTTCTATACTCCCAGAGGGCCTCTGTAAGTCGATCGTCCCAATCATGATGATGTGCAGTAATCATCCTTGTCACAATCAAGCAAAGGATACAATTGGTAACTTTGGCTCAGTCATTAGCTCTAGGATAGTAGGGTGTGGACTTGCGATGGTGGATCTTATAAAGCTCTATTAGCTCTTCCATGATCCTGTTTTTAGAAAATGAGTATCTCACTGACTAGCTCTAAGGGACTACCAAAGCAAGTGATGATATTCTCATACAGAAATAGGGCCATGCTATTGCCATCATCTCGTTTGAGAGCTTTGGCTTCACACCACTTCGTCACATAGTACGTACATACCAAGATGTACTAGTTCTACTTCCTTCTAGTTGGAGGGTCGATTGGGTCCATGAAATTGATGCCCCACTTCTTGAATAGCTTTAGGGGGAGAATGGGCTATAGTGGAATAGTGCTAGATTTGGTAGGCTTTTCCATCCATTGACAAGCATCACAGCATTTGCAATAGTCGTAGGCATCTTTATGCAGTATAGGCCATTGATAACCTGCGAGTAGAGCCATTCCGGTTGTCACTTCTTCCACAAACTATTTGCCACAAGGCTCATCGTGACATGTTTTTAGCATTATCCCAATCTCGTATCCTACCACACACCTGTGTAGCACTTCATCTTTGCCTCTCTTGTACAAAGCACCACCTAGCAAAGTGTAGAGGGGTGATTCCAACAAAAGCTTCTTCTTCTCTCTACTAGAGATGCCAGGGGGATATTATTGTGTGGCCAAGAGGTTGGAGATGTCTGCACACCATGGGATTTCTATTTCAACCAAAAACAAGGAAATATCATAGAGGTCTGGATCATCTTGCGCCTCTTCTTCAATCTGAGAGGTCTGCAATAGATGATCGGCCAAAACAAGGGAGCCACGAGGCTTGATAACCACTTCAAAGTCAAACTCTTGGAACTACAGGAGTCATCTCATCATTCTGCCATTCACATTTGCCTTATTCATAAAAAAGGACAATGTCTCATGGTCCACATAAAATTTGAAGTGCATCAATAGCAAGTAGTATCGAAACTTCTCCAAGGCAAATACCATTGCAAGGCATTCTAACTCTATCACTATGCAGTTCTTTTCTTGGTCAGTGACCTTACGGCTTGCATAATAGATAGGCTAATCTCACTTCGAGGAGCCTTTTTGTCACAAGACTGCACCTAGCCCTTTGACAGATGCATTAGTGTACACATGGAATTTCTTCATCCAATCAGGAGGTTGTAGGATGGGCGCTTCAATCAGACACTACTTTAGAGTATTGAAGGATTCTTTAATCAGTGGTCCAAGTGAACTCTACATCTTTCCTCAAGAGCTTATATAGGCAAGGTGGCAGCCCTTGTTGCAAAATGTGTGATAAACCTCATGTTTGAGGTTGGTTGGTGTTGTTAGAGTTGTAATCTTCTCAATCTTGGCAAGGTCTAATGCTATCCCCTGTGAGAGACAATGTGGCACAGAAGAACTCTAGAAGAGACTCCAAAGACACAATTTTCAAGATTAAGAGAGATCCCATATTTACGACATCGATCAAAGCACTACTCTAGGTGTCCCCAATGCTCATGGATTAGGCTCTAAACATAGAAATCATCCAAGTATATGTAATATTTCCGCAACGAAATATTAATGACTCTTGATCCCGCACAAAAGCAATTTCGAGTGATCTTTTGCAACAACAAAACTCTAGCCTAAGTGCTTCAGCCTCTTGCATTAACAATTCCATTCCCGCATGGTGCATATGAATCCGTGGCTCGAAACTGCAAGCCACCATAGGAACACCCCTTTACGGGAAAAAAAGGGATAATTTTTGCAATTTTTTTTAATGTATTAACTCCCTCTCCTTCACCTGTTGCATGGCGGGGAGAGAGAGAGGAGTAGGTGTTATGGAGGGGCATGGGGAGGGGAAGCATGCTACCTGCCACTTGTGTGGCTACCCCCCCCCCCCCTTCATACCATATAAAACCCCCCCCCCAAGCTTGGGAGGGGCATGGTGCTACTGCCGCCGTCATGAGGAGCTGCCCGCCTACTGCCGCGTCGCCAGGCTGCCGCCGCTGCCGTCACCTTCATCATCATCATCGTCGTCATCGTCCTCATCATCATCTTCATCGCCATTGTCATCCTCTCCATCATCCTCTCCACGTCATCTCCCTGTTGTTCCAGAAGCTTGGAAGCTTCTATTGAAGCTTCCCTAGACCTAGTTCACCCATACCTCCCGATTTTTTTTTAAACCATGACCTGTAAGGCCCGATTCCTGCGTAGGGAAGAAAATCTTAGGTAGTACTGACTTCGTATCGCATAAGAGAGCCAAGGTAGAGTTCGTTGAGTCGAAGTTTACTTCGTCAATGGCTCCCAAGAAAAAGTTGAGAGGAGCGCATGCGGAAGCTTCCACCCAAAGTACGAGAGTGGACAACGCCCCGATATTGAATGCCCAGGTTTCGAAAATTAATCCCCACATGGAAAGGATGCATTAAGCATGTTTTAATTCTCGTAGGGAAGCTTAAAATGCATTGGAAAATCTATATATACTTGTTTGATTTACAAAGTTTGGTTGCATGTCGAGTACTTGCATTTGCTTGCACTTCCGTGGTCAAGGGTAGTTGCATTTTTGAACGTATGATGCATAATTTAAAAAATGAAATTGTGCGAAGGCGTCCTTGTTGCATCACGCCAAGGACCGGGCATATAACACATAATGCACTTATGTAATCATTTCTTGGTTGTAAGATAATCGTAGACGGTCATTAAATGATATCTGAATAGTTGCAATGTATGGAAAAGATTTATGAACCTTGCAAATCGCATGCGATGATAATTACATTATAGGTTGGGTTAAGGGATAAAGGAAGGAGTAAATCAATTATGGATTCATGGCATCTAATCATGAAAGAATGATACTCCCATGCATGGAGTTCTTTTATCAAAGTTTGAATTTTGGAAAGGATGCATCTTCATTAAAATACTAAAGCTTGAATTCGATGCATAAAACGTAGGGTTTATAAGAATAGCTCTGAATGTCAAACAATATTGCACAGGGAAAGGAAAAGAAAGATCACTATAGATCCTATAGTTGCATAAAGGAAAAAGATATATGGTCTTGAATTTGCATATTCGCATGGAATGATACATCTCATACATCTTGCAGTTATTTACATCTTTTAGGGAAAGTATTTGCATCTCTAAGGGAAATATCACCTTTAATCGTAAGACAATTAGATCAATTAGGTAAATCACATGTAATTGTGTGACTCACATGAGATTCATAAAGTTAGTGTACGACAAACACCTCAATGTGCTGGGTTAGGTTAAGTTATGTTAAAATTCTTCCTAGTATCGCACTTAGGATGCCGATTTAATATTTCCAATCTCAAAGGTTCTACCCACATTCTCAAAATGTTAGGATTGTCTAAGCGCCCATGCAAGAATGATCTAGGGTTCTCACCCTAAGGATCAGTGACCAAATGCTAGGCCTCCGCAAGGAATTTAGGGACCCTAGGGCCAAAACGTTTATCGGCCTAGTAGGGTTAGGGTTTGGATTGGGTCAAGAGGACTCCCCAAGCCCTTATCTTGATCAAAGGTGTTCTTGAGCAAGAAAGACCGTACGAAGGAAGATATAATCCCACAAGTCAGATACTGACACCTACCTAGTGCTACAAGCTGCTATGTCGTATGCTCTTGTGTCTAAATCACAAAATAGTACCGCTACACCTTAGACCAAGTTTGGCAAGTTCTAATTGTAAGTTAAATTTCCTAGGAATTGAGTAGTTGCCCTACTACAACACTTCCCCTTGGGAACTGTCTTGTCAAGTTTGGGGCAGTGGTGAATTGCCAAGAAGCAATTTGACCAACCAAGTTAGGACAATGGGGTTGTCCAAGATTTATTGACCATAATTTAGGGAAACCTAAAATAGTGACAATTTGGGTCAACAAGGTATAAACCCTAACCCAAGGAAAAAGGGTAAACAAGCAACTCAGCTTACGAAACCCTTGGGGATCTTACCAAGTCGTGATTGATTATGGATCGAATGCTGGAAGTATTCGAGAGAAGGAATCACACCTTAGCAGTTGGAACGACCACTGGAATGCTTGTGATTGTACACTTAGGTGCACTGTTTGTACTTCTTTGCTCAAGGAACTAATGCCGGAAAAATAACTAATGCTTCAGGTTAAAAACCTGGAGGGAGAGGCAGTATTAGTTACCTTCAACTGTCTGCCTGACCCTATCCAAGGAGGTTGTTAGCCGCGCTGGGTACGTGGACCGAACCCGCCGCAAGAGAGCTCTCCGTGGGTACTACTTCCAGCAGGAGGACACTTGGGTGCCAGGGGAAGCTCTGGCAGTAAATTCCTTGCCTCCGAATCCTGCACAAGAGGCCGACGTGACTTGAGATGGGATCTTGAGGCCCGTATACTAGTCAACCGGCGAAACTTGGAATAGCGATCCTTGAGGATTGGTGGAATAGCCTTCGGGCAAGTTATTTGATGTATTCCAAAGATTATGATAAATAAAGATCAAGTGTTGAAAAAGGAACTTGCTTGATATTGTTTTTCTATGTCAGTGCCTAAGTTACGTGAAGGAACCACTGATTAATTGGTTAATTAAGGAAGTTGTTTTTGCTTGTCAAACTAAATGTGGTAGGTAATTAGATAACTAAGCAACCTGAGGAAAGTGCGGTGGACGTGATTTTGGGTCTGTCCTACGGAAGGGTGGTCCCGATTGGCCGAGAACTTTTCTCAAAGGAATTGACAGCGAGGTAACAATGACCTAGAATCTATAGAGCTAGAGTCCCGATTTATGTTGTTTTAGGGGAACTGAATGGGACTATGCCTTATGGGCAGAGAGGTCGAGCTTCGCATCCGTCTCGTTTCCCATTCTCCTTGAACCAAGTGCAGTATAAATCCGCTTCGACCCTGATGTTTCTGCGCAAAGTAGTTTGTCTGGGGCTCGATGCTAGCTATCTCCTAGGAACTTGACTATTAGGAAAACCCTCATTCAGATTGATCCTAAGTGGGAATGGCCAAGTGCTTCCACTTCGTGGCAGACTCAGGGAGACCTAGATCGCAAACCCCGTGACATTCCTTGTGAGTGTTGGGCGGTGCTTTCTAGACTCTTTTCCTGAGGGGCTACTAAGACGTGTCCTACAAGTGGACAGGGGGACACGTTACAGTTGGTATCAGAGCGAACCAACGGGATCTAATATTTACAAGGAAACTTAATGAGGGGAAGTACAGCAATGTTGCTATTAAGAACATTTCCTTACTTACTTATGGATGCTGGCCTGCAGAGTCGCGAAGCATGGAACAAATTCTTGGTGTTCCAGGTTATGTTTATGACTGCGATGCGTTGTTCGGATTATCAACGGAGGCTATGCATGATGAATATTCTAGACCGCATCTACAATCCTTCATCCCTGTACGTGGAACGGAGATGGACGGGTGAATCAGGAATTTATTATATAGCAGCCCACTGACTTGCATATCTTCAGACCAACTTGAAGAGAATCAAGTGGATGGAGGATTTAAAGATGGTGAAGCTGTTTATCTTTGTCAAGGCTCACGCAAACGCAACCCTACATGTCGGCGGTCGAAAGGTCAAGCAGAACAAGTATGTGTATGAGGAAGTGACTCGAATAATCCATGCCGACAAAATCAAGGTGCTGGGATGTGATGAGAAGAATGGGTATCAAAGGAAGGGATACCCCAAGCTTCCTATGACCTATCGATTCTTGAAAATCCATGACCCCACTCCATATTATTACTTAGTCCACGTGGTCGAATGTGACACATTCCTATTTTCCCAAAACTGATGTGCCAATCGGCTTGTTCAAACCTTTCCAAAACAAATGTACTCGAAAGGGCTATGCCCACATGAATGAATAAGTTTTTTTTTTTTAATCACTGTCCGTCATGGCTATAAGTGTTGGTAAAGGAGTTAAGTGATTAGGTCACTTGGATAAAAGCTGAACTGGGCATATTAATGCAATGTGAGAAACATTTAGCAAGTTTTTAACGTAAAGAATCTTATTGCCCATGCGCAACCTCAAGTGCAGATTCCTAGTCTGACCCCTGCACTAAGTACGACTGTAATTCAAGAGAAGAAGCTCCTTCTCAAACAAATCAAGCCACCTGAATTCGATGGTAAGGGAAGGACTATCCAAACTGACGTCGAGGTCTGGATCGAATCCATGGAGGATTATTTCGAGGCAGCAGGAACTGCACCCACTAACCAAGCTATGCTCGCCAAACTGAAGCTTACCGGTGAAGCAAGACTTTGGTGGAAACAATGGTGTAGAGACCAAGGGATCTCGGAAGGGTTAGTCACTTGGGAGAAGCTTAAAAAAGCTGTGCGAGGGAGATATCTGCCACCTACCTACCGCACACAGAAGATGAATGAATTCTATGAATCAAAGCAGCTTGGATTATCCCTTGATGCATATTATTCAAAGTTCATCTCTCTCTTAAAATAAGCGCCACAAATGGATATGACACAACAAGTGTCAAAGTTTTGTGCCGGGTGTCATGAAGGAAAATACAACATTAATATTTGCACCTTGGATTAGTTCGCCTTTGTAAATTTAGCCCTAGCCTATGTGTACATGTGTGAACAGCCCTTAAGTTTGGAAAGAGGGTTAGAATAAAAAGGGACTAGAGGCCAAAGGCAAGACATCTTTTGATCATTCAATAATCTTGGCTTTACCAATTTTCTTGGAGTTAGCTTCTTCTTAGCCTATGAAGCACTCAGCCATGGCCATCATGTATTTTTGAATCCCCAACCATTAATACATGATGAGGATGCCTTGGTGCAATAGATTTGTTAATTCTTTGTTGTAGCTTAGTTAATTTTCAATTTCAGTTAGATTTCATTCCATGGTTGATTGCTTTCTTACATTGGTATCAGAGCTGTAGCTTAGATCCTTGCAGAAGTCATTTTCAAGTACTAGATTCAGTTTCCTAGGCTAGAGAGAGCAAACCATAGTTAGGAATTTGAGTGACAGGACTTGACAGGACATGAAGGCTTCAAACCGGAGTTACATGTGAAGGTCTACTACAAACAGGGATGAAGATGGTGATTCTTGGCATTACTAATGGAAGAAATGGAGGGCTCCAGCCAAAATAGCAAGACGTGATCAAGATTTGAGCCAAAAATTGGGGTAAGTGGACAAACTAATGGTTACAGGACACTTTAACTGTGGTTACTTTTGAGAAGGAAGGGTTTCTTCTTCTCTTTCCTCATTCCTTCGAGCTTCCCTACAAACTGCCATGGACATTTCTTCTTAGATCTTCTTCCCATGACCTCTAGTGCTCAAATGGCTTATGTAAGAATGTTGTATGGGTCTTGAGCTACTTATTGAATACCTATATGCTTCATATCCACCTTGGCAGGTACAAGAGTATGGCAGCTCGGCCATAAGCCTGGCCTTACTACTACTACTGCTATCAAATCTGCCATTGCATCGACAACAGGGTCTGCTAAGGCCAAACTATCATCATCATCATCGCCATCTGCTCCCGAATGCAAGGAAAGACGCCTCTGGTTGCCTGGCCTGGACCCCCCCTCCTCATCTCAATGGATCCCTTCCAGGGGACTATGGTTTCGATCCCCTAGAACTTGGCAAAGAGCCTGCTGCGTTACAATGGTACGTGCAAGCGGAGCTTATACATGCACGTTTTGCAATGGCCCGTGTGGCTGGTATCCTTTTTACAGATTTGCTCAGATGGACAGGTTTAAAGAAGGATCTGCCTGTATGGTATGAAGCAGGGGCTACTCAGTTCGACTTTGCTAGTACAAAGACTCTGTTTATTATTCAACTCATTTTGATGGGATTTGTGGAAACCAAGAGGTATATGGATCTCATCTCACCCCGATCTCAAGGTGCAGAGGACTCATTTGAATAACTATATGCTTCATATCCACCTCGTTTTCATCACGTGCTGTAAGAGGACGTATTGCAGCAGTTTGCGCTGTTTTTACAGCCCCCCTCCCTCTTGATCAACAAAACGTGATGCAATGGGAGGTTATACTCTTCATAGGATGATCAAATGGAGTGCAACTATGGAGTATACATCATCTTCTACTTGATCTTTCACCCTTTTTGAAGATGGGAGCTTTCTCAAACCCTAGCTTGAAGCTTTGATGGTTGATGGAGCATGGATATGGAGATTGCAAACCCTATGCATAACAGTTTGGGATAGCATCAAAGATTCCTGAAATTTTAAAGCAAATCATGGGGCTTTTGTGGGCAAAGCATCTCTGAAGCTTCCTCAACCATTTCCCCTCAAGAATCCATCAACATTGGACCGACATTGAAGGAGATTGAAGCCAATGGAGGTCTAGGTATTCAATGGACAGCATGAAGCTTTTATGCCATTAAATTTTGGCGTTCCCTCTCAAATTTTGAGATCTCTTGGACACATTGAAGCCCTCTCTATTACCTATTGCAACCTACTTCAAGTAGAGAAGGTAATCGGTCTTCATCAACCCTCATTTGGAGCATTCATGGAGTCGTGGAGCTTTTATGGGATTAATGAAGCTGAAGCTTATCAAGGAAGGGGTTATTCTTGAAGATTGAAGATCTCTTGGACTGATTTTAGAAGGATTATCAAGCTCAACTCACCTATGTCAAGCATTATGGATTGAAGGTCATTCCATCAACAATGCTCTTCTCCAATCAATTAAATGAGGTACTCTAATCACTCTTAATTTCTCTTTACATCCAATTGGTGATCTCATTTCCAATTGTTGAAGAGAAATAAGAGGATTAATGAAGCTTTCATTCATAGCTTAATGCATTACATGAAGCCTATAGGTTATGTCAGTCATTGTCTTTACTAAACCTCTTCAATTTACTGAAATGGCCATCTCTAAATGTCTCAAACTCTTCCTTAAAGAATGAGCATTACCCATCTACTTTCATTCACTGAAATCAGTAATTTCTTGAGCTTCATTACTCAATCTTTATTGCCTAACCCTGACATGAAATTGATTGCCTATTTTGCCTCTTGATCATAAGAAAATCATTACCCAATTGGTAAGTGAGAAAAGCTTTGTCAGTAGTGAGTCACTGCTGAGGTAAATACCTCTCCATTTCTCATTTACATTTCAGCCTTTTCAATTCCAATCTTGCATACCATGAAAGGGAAAATGAAAGGCAATTGTATTTCCTTCCTATTCCATGCATATCATACTGATTTTTAGAGCTAGAATTCACTTTGCATGTACATGCCCACGAGGAAAAGTGGATGCCGGGCGAGTCGGTAGGACAAAAGAGAGGTGACCCTCCCCTACCGACGAGGACCCTGAAGGGGAGCGCAACCCGGCTCGAGAGGGAACTTTGCAAACCCCTCGGGTCTCGGATCCCACACATTTTCAAATTTAGGTGCAGGTACAAATCTCAAAGGCACTTGAAATCAGCCTACATCATGAGTTTATGGGCAGTGAGTTCTTGAGATATTGGCAAATGTATAGTACTCATGAATGTATGGCAAATGTATGAAGACATATGGCTATAGTAAAATGTATGCATCCTATGGTAAAGACACTATGGTTCAGCATTAAAGTTTGGGACAGAGTATGTATGCATACCCTCATTAAAGATTGCAGTCTACATTGAGTTAGACAGCCATTTTACTGGTTACAGAGGTCATTTCAGTATGGGCAGATGTAGGAGACTCTCCTACAGGGTTATGAAGTTGGTACATGCTTGGTATTGATGGTACAAGCCATTAATTGACTAGAACAGGGTATTCATTGCCTGCACGAATTTTCAGACAGCAACAGAAAATCCCTTACAGAAATTTCTGTACTCATCCATTTTCTGCACTTGATAGATCGTTGGATAGAGGCTCTTCAAGCTTCGAACAGAGCCAAAGACCTCGTAATTTGGATCTCTAGAAGTGAAGATAATCAAGTTTTTCTACTGTAGGAAATTCAGGACAGAAATCAACCCATGGCTAGGAATAAGAAGAGAGACCCTGTTTTGGATACTATCAATGAAGAATTGAAGGAATATCAACAGGAAAGGGATGAAAATCAACAGGATAGAGGTGAACATGACACTTCTCAAGATGCCATTTACCGAATGCATTATGAGAACGAAGGGGTCGATGCAAGTTCCACCCACTCCCCTACCAATCAACCCATAGAGATGTCTCATATCTCAATGAATTCAAACAGTTTTCAACAATTGTCAAATGACATAAAGGATATGAAATCAGGTTTCGAGGGTATGAGGTTGGGCATTGACAAGCTTGTAGCACTTCTTGGTGAGAAAATGTTGCCTACAGCTGGTCTTAATGTCCCACATCCTCATAGGGCTGAAGAACCACCTAAACCACCTACTCCTAAGGTGGTAGGTCAATTTGAAGTTGGAGAGTCATCTAAAGCTAAGGATTTTGTTCAGCCCACTTCACTTCAGCCACAATTCCATCAACAAAAGGGTCACTTTCAGCCACATGGGCAGGATCCTCAAGAGAGAGTGCAAACAAACTCAAAGCATGATGAAGACATCCATGGGTGCAACTCTTTCTACAAGCAATTTTACCCTCAAGCAAATGTTGGTGGCTATGAGCAAGGGCAAGTTAATTCAGCCCCAAACTCTTATGGGCAGCCACATGGACATGTGAATTCAGCCCCAAATGCTTTTGGACAGCCACAACATAATTTCTCTACTCAAGTGCAGCCTAATAGGCCAAGTCTCATGTCAAATCATGGTTGGAATCAGCAAAATAATGGGCAGCAACCACCTTTCAACTCACCTATGCATGGACAACCTCAAGGGAACCATGGACAATCTCCCAATGTGAGCAACACATACTTTCAGCCTCAAGGACATTATTTCCAGCCACAAAGTCATGGTCTGCATTATGGACAGCAAACTCCTTATGCACAAGGGCATGGAAATAATGAATATCCTAGGCAAGGACCTTTTGGCAATTCTTTTGGGCCACAACACCATAGTGGGCAGTAGCACCATAATGGACAACCTCCTCAATACGAGAGAGAGTACAATGAGAAAATAATTATCTCAAACTTCAAGGGAGAGAACCCTTCACCCACGGAGTTGGAGGAGTGGTTTGACAAGTTAGAGATGTATTTTTCCCTTTACCCAAGGCCCGAGAATGCCAAAGTAAAATTTGCAGCCCTTCATCTAGAAGGCTATGCTCACACTTGGTGGAGATATATGGCGAGGATGGGACATGACTTCTTGTCTTGGGATGCATTGAAAAATGCTATGATTGAAGTCTTTGTTTCCCCTATTGAAAAAGAGCGGTTAGAGAAAAAGTGGTATGCACTTGAGCAACGTGGTCTCTCGGTTAGAGAGTACTCAAATCAGTTTTTGAACCTTTCAATGTATGTTCATGGGGTCTCCAATAGTGCCAAGTTGAATAAATACATATTTGGTTTGGAACCTACTCTTTCTTCCAAAGTTGGAGCCATGAATCCTACATCCCTACAAGCTGCCATTCAATTGGCTGAACGTTATGGGCAGAAATATAAGGGTTTTCAGCCAAAAATAGGGCATTCTTTTCAGCCTACGCAGTTCCCAAGGACATCATGCCATTATGGGCATGCTAAAACTGATTTTCAGCATATTGGGAAGCCATCAAATACTTTCAGCAATACCTACAGCAAGATACCCACTTTTCCTACTGTTTTTGGGTCAAAACAAAGTAGTAATTTCAGACCTAATGCTGAAAATAGATTTGATGGAAAGAGAACTGATATAAGTGCCAAAACTTCAGCCCCAACTCAAGGCAAACATGTATCGAATGACAAGCTCAAAGATATGTATGTTAAAGGGCTATGCTACAAATGTGGAGAGAAATGGTCACCCGATCATAAGACCAAATGCAAGGCCAAAAATATGAAGATTAGCATGATCATCGAGGATGATTCCGATGTTGAATCTATTGAAGGAAGCTTGGCTTAGCTTGATGTCACAACAACTCAAGAAGAGGCGCATGAAAATGAAGAGAATGTCCATGATGAGTTCTATGATCCGATGGATGGGTTTCCTTTCGACCCGGATGGTCATTATTTGGATGATTCATGGACTGATTTACATCCATCGCTATGTGCCATATCAAGTGATGCATGGAGTGGTTCAAGAGGGGATAATACCCTACGCCTTAAAGGTCAAATCAAGGGAAGGACCGCTTATATACTCATTGATACGGGAAGTACACATAGCTTCATTAATGCTAAGTCACTCAATGGGCTGAAATTGAATACGCATGAAATGCCTACATCACTCAAAATCCAAGTGGCAAATGGAGATTTTGAGAAGAGCAATCAATGCTGTCCAAATGTACCTATCACCCTTTCCCCATTGTGCACTACATCAGTGAGCCTAATTGCATTAGAAATGGGTCCTATTGATATAATACTTGGCTGCAACTGGCTGAAATCTTTGGGCAAATTTACCATGGATCTCAATAACATGGAAATGGAGTTTAAATGGTGTGGACAACAAGTAACACTACATGGATTTGAAAAGAAAAGAATGGAGATGATCATCCCCAAGAAGGTTAAGAAAGAGATAAATGCAAAGGCATGTATGTTCACCATTCTTCTTTCCAAGATTGAAGAGGATCAGCCCTCTTCTCCTACTAACAATATGGACCCATGTCTTTGTAAATTGCTGAAAGAATATGATGATATTTTTCAGCCACCTACCTCTCTTCCTCCCAAAAGAGAAGTGGATCATCCCATTGACTTGCTGCCCAATACAAAGCCCATCAACAAACCACCATATCGCCTCTCCAAAGTGGAAAGAGAAGAGGTAGAACGCCAAGTCAAAGAGCTTTTGGAAATGGGTCTCATTAAGGCAAGCCAATCACCTTTTGCTTCTCCAGTCCTTCTTGTGAAGAAGAAAGATGGCTCCTTTCGAATGTGCATTGATTACCGCGATCTCAACAAGGTCACTATCAAGAATAGGTATCCAATACCTAGAATAGATGATCTCATAGATTAATTGAAGGATGCCAAGGTGTTCTCCAAAATTGACTTGAGATCGGGATATCATCAAATACGCATGAAGGGAGAGGATGAATTTAAAACAGCCTTCAGGACGGAGAGGGGTCTTTACCAGTTTATGGTTATGCCTTTTGGGTTATCAAATGCTCCAGCCACATTCCAGTCTCTCATGAATAAGATACTTCAGCCATTGCTCTTTAAAACAGTTTTGGTATTCTTTGATGACATTTTGATCTATAGCAAGAATAAAGAAGACCATTTGCAGCATGTAAAAGAGGTCTTTGACATATTGAGGATACACAAACTGTTTCCCAAGGCCACTAAATGCTCTTTTATGACAAAGGAAGTTGAGTACTTGGGTCATATAGTGGGAGAAGATGGAATCAAAGTGGATCCTAAGAAGGTTCAGTGCGTCAAAGAATGGCCTACACCAACCAATGCCACTTCATTAAGAGGTTTCCTTGGTTTGTCATCCTTTTACCGACAGTTTATGAAGAACTATGCTCATGTTGCAGCTCCTCTTACCGATCGGCTGAAAAAGGAGGCCTTCTTTTGGGATGAGATCACTGACAAGAGCTTTAATGAGCTGAAGCAATTGCTTGTTTCAGCACCCATACTAGTTTGCCCTGACTTCTCCAAGACTTTTACCATTTATGCAGATGCCAGTGGTAGAGGTTTGGGAGCAGTTTTGGTACAGGAGCATGGTGTCATTGCATTTGAGAGCAGAAAATTTGATGACAAAGAGAGAGAGATGCATGTTTATGAGCAGGAGATGCTTGCTATCTTACATGCAATCAAGAAATGGCACCACTACCTCTATGGGACACACTTCAAGGTCAAAAGCGATTATAGGGTCTTGAGATATTTTCTCTCGCAGCCCAATCTTTCTCCCAAGCAAAAGAGATGGTTGGCCACTTTGCAATCATATGATTTTGAAATATCATACATGGCTGGCAAGGATAATGTGGTGGCTGATGCGTTATCGAGAATGTGGGCATGCAGTCTATCTACTGTGTCTACCATTTATAAGGATTGGATTGAAGACATTCAAGAGGAATATGTGCTTGATGAGCATGCTGCCCATATTTTACAGAAATTACAGCAAGGGTGTGATGCTGAATTTCCTAATTTTAAAGTGCATAATGGCCTCTTATGGTTTAAGGGTAAAGTGTACTTGATTCCCAGCAGTAAATTCAAGTTGAAGGTGCTTCAAGAGATGCATTCATCGCCAATGGCTGGTCACTTGGGCCTTTTCAAGACGTTTGATAGAGTTCATCAAAGCTTCTATTGGAAAGGTCTATGGAAAGATGTTAAAGAGTATGTATCTCAGTGCTTGGAGTGTCAGCAAAATAAGGATTCCACTCTATTACCAGCCGGCTTACTTCAGCCTTTACCCATACCTACGGGCAAATGGACAGATATTTCCATGGATTTCATAACGGGATTGCCTACTACCAGTCATGGATGGAACAGTATCTATGTGGTAGTTGATAGATTGACCAAATCAGCCCACTTTATCCCAACTAAAGTCCAATATTCAGCAAGGCAAGTCGCTGAGCAATTTATGGAAGGTGTGTTCAAACTACATGGTATGCCTATGAGAATAGTTTCAGACCGTGATTCAAAGTTTATGGGCAACTTCTGGAAAAGTCTATTCTCCTCTATGGGTACTTTCCTCACTCCTAGCAAGGCCTATCACCCTTAGACTGATGGGCAAACGGAGAGAGTCAATCATTGGGTGGAAGTGTACCTTAGGCATTATTGTCATGACACACAAGCTTCATGGGATCGTTGGATCCACCTTGCTGAATTTTGCTATAATAACACGCATCACATGAGCATTGGGATGTCTCCGTTTGAAGCTCTTTATGGGTATAAAGTCCAACTTCCATCAGTTTTATTCCATGAAGACATCAACCCACAAGCAAAGGAAGAGTTGGAAAGAATGGAGTTTCTCATGAGGCAATGCAAGGACAGCATAAGGAAAGCACAAGAGGTAATGAAGGTCTATGCAATGAGAAAAGAAGACATTTAGACTTCAAGGTTGGAGATTGGGTATTTCTCAAAGTGCCCAAGACACATTATGCTTCATTAAAGGGTGGGAACAATAAGCTTGCTCATAGGTTTTATGGGCCATACTTGATCTTGGACAAAATTGGAGAGCTTGCTTATAAACTTCAGCTACCATCTTCCACTAGAATACATGATGTATTCCATGTTTCACAGCTGAAGAAGTATGTTGGGCCCGATGTACAAGTATTGGAAGAGTTACCACCATTGGATGAGGCAGGACTGATCATATATGAACCTGAAAGCATTATTGGAAAGAGAGAGAAAGTTCTCAGAAATCGTACTCTCATTGAGTATCTCATTAAGTGGAAGAATTTGCCCATTGAAGAGTCTTCTTGGCAACCATCCACTTATGTCAGTAACTTTCCTTGGTTATTACAGGATGATATATGATGCAGTATGCAGTGACTGTGCAGAGACAGCTTGCTGTATGAAATTTCTACAGACAATAAAACTGTCCTGACTTCATCAAAATTTGATTCTGATGTTATGAGGTGATGCTTGGGAGTGTATACTTCGTTTCTACACCTCATACGCCTCATTTGGACCAATATATCAAAAGTTATGGCAGTACAGCAGCCAGTTTTCTCACAGTTTGGCATGCAAAAATGTCTTCTTTTCATGGACAGTGCTTTCTTATCACTTGGAAGATGAATGGGCATGATTACTATCATCCTTGAACTGGATTTAGTCCATTACTTCTTGGTTTTGAGGACAAAACCATCTTCAGGACGGGATGGTTTGTCATGAAGAAAAATACAACATTAATATTTGCACCTTGGATTAATTCCAGCCTTTGTAAATTTAGCCCTAGCCTATGTGTACATGTGTAAACAGCCCTTAAGTTTGGAAAGAGGGTTAGAATAAAAAGGGACTAGAGGCCAAAGGCAAGACATCTTTTGATCATTCAATAATCTTGGCTTTACCAATTTTCTTGGAGTTAGCTTCTTCTTAGCCTATGAAGCACTCAGCCATGGCCGTCATGTATTCTTGAATCCCCAACCATTAATACATGATGAGGATGTCTTGGTGCAATAGATTTGTTAATTCTTTGTTGTAGCTTAGTTAATTTTCAATTTCAGTTTGATTTCATTCCATGGTTGATTGCTTTCTTACACCGGGTCATTAACACCCGCTTGGAATCAATGCACCCAACGAACCTTCAAGACGCGCTCATTCGAGCTACGCCAATAATACAGGAAGTGCAGTCCAAGCCAAGAAATAACGGGACTTGGTCGTACAAGGATCAGAACAAGGGAATGTATAGGTCTCAGGCTAAGAGAGCGCAGGGCCAAAACTAGGGACAAAGGAAGAAAGCTAGGGCGAATGCTATCAACAACTTCATTCCTACACAAGGTAATGGCTGCAACCTCTATTGCTTCCATTGCAACGAGCCTGGTCACTTTAAAAGGCAATGTCCCAAGCTTAGCAGAGGACGATGTCAAGGGCCATTCCAAGGAGCTGCCCATGGCCAAGGAGCCACCGTCAGGGCCAGAGGGAGAACCTCCAGTGTTGCCAACAAGGAGCTGGGTGATGAAGAAGATCCATCCATGGAAGTTGACATTGAGAGAGCAACGGTTCATGCCGCTCTTCACAAGAAAGGCCTAAATCGCCAATTCTTGGTGATTCAAACTCCATCGGATTATCAATGTAAAAGCTTCAAAACCTTGATTGATTGTGGCAGTACACATTCCTTCATTTCACCAGTTTGTGCAAAAAGATTAGGAATAGCCACAAAAGATACACCTACCTTACTTGTGGAATTAGCAAATGGTCGAGAGGTCTCTTGTACCAGGAAAACTGTTAAGGTGAAATTCCTACTGGGTGGAAAGTCGACTTTGGTCAGATTCAGGGTAATGAACCTAGGTGTCCATGAATGTTTGCAAGTCTCCTTTCAAAATTCTGAAGGGGAACTAGTTACAACTCAAGGAGAGGCTGGTAAACCAAAAATTCAGCTGGCAAAAGCAACACGGATAATAAAAAGAGTTAGGAAGGGCCTACATGTCTATTTGATTAAACTAAATAAGCTAGATCGGAATCAAGAATCTACGGAAGAACCTTTGTGGTTAAAGGAATACACAGACGTATTTCCTGAAGAGCTGACAGAACTTCCTCCTCAAAGGAAAGTCAATCACGAAATCAAGCTGGCACCAGGAGCTGCACCAATCACAAAGAGACCATATAGGATGTCCCTCCCGGAAGCGATTGAACTGAAGGAGCAACTCAAGCAACTGTTAGACCAAGGCTACATCCATCCTAGCAATTCGCCATGGGGAGCTCTAGTGCTGTTCCAAAAAAAGAAAGATGGAATGCTTCGGCTATGCATTAACTACAGAGGGTTGAATCAATCGACCATTAAAAACAAATACCCCCTTCCAAGAATAGATGAACTTCTTGCGACTTCAAGGTGCGAAGATCTTCTCTAAGATAGATCTCAGGTCTGGATATTATTAGATAAGGATCAAGGAAGAAGATATCCCAAAGACGGCATTCAGTACAAGGTATGGACACTTTGAATTCCTGGTCATGTCATTCGGGCTGACAAATGCTTCTACTACCTTCAATAGGTTAATGCAGGATATCTTTAGGCCCTATCTTGATGACTTCGTACTCATCTTCTTTGACGATACCCTAGTCTACTCCAAAGATCATGAGCCCCAGCTTCGCATTGTCCTTGAAACAATGAGGGCACACAAGCTTTATGCCAAGAAGAAGAAGTGTGCATTTTTCAAGCGATAGATTGAATATCTGGGATTCATTGTATCAGCGGAAGGAATTTCAGCAGATCTAGCCAAGGTCAAGACATTCTGGAGTGGCCAACACCAACTTCTGCCAAAGAAACACGTAGTTTTCTTGGATTGACAGGATGGTACAGGGTCTTTATCAAAAACTATGCTTTGATTGCAACACCTCTGACTGATCTACTAAAGAAGCAAGTATCAATTGTATGGTCACCTGCTGAACAGACCAGCTTTGACAAACTAAAGCAAAGCTTGGTATTAGCACCCATCCTGAAACTTCCTGATCTTAGTAAGAAGTTTGAAGTGAGAACTGATGCTAATGCACTTGCCTTAGGATGTGTGCTCATGCAATAAGGTCATCCCGTAGCATACTCTTCAAGGAAACTGAAGAGTCATGAAAGGAACTATGCTACCCATGATCTAGAGATGTTGGCTGTCATCCATGCTCTCAAACTTTGGAGACACTACTTGCTGGGTAAAAAATTTACCTTAGTGACGGACCACAAGAGTCTTAAATGGATTTTCACCCAGAATGAGCTCAATATGAGGCAACGTCGATGGATTGAAGTACTAGAAGAATATGACTTTGAAATCAAATACTAGACTGGAAAGGAGAATGTAGTTGCCGATGCACTCAGTCGCAAGGCATTTTTGAATTCTCTGATTTTGCAAGATCCATCAACAGCAAGATCTTTAGCCACAAAGGTATCCATGCCAAACAACCCAATTCTTGAGCTAACTGGAGAAGAGGCATGCCATGACCCAACCTATCAAAAATTGCTAAGGGAGATCCCCAGCAAAGATCGAGACCCGAAGCTACAAGCAAACTATCAAGAATTCTCTATCAATAATGGACTTGTCTACTATAGGACAAGATTATGTATCCCGATAAGGCAATCACTCAAGCAAAAGATACTTTGGGAAGCCCATGACTCCCCTTTCTCAGGACATCCTAGCTATGCCAAGACCCTTAATGCGGTCAAGAAGAGCTATCATTGGGATAGGCTCAAAGGTGACGTTCTCAAATATGTCACGGAATGTTTGTCTTGTCAACGCATTAAGGCCGAACATGTCAAAATGCCAGGGAAATTGCAACCACTTGGCATTCCCCGAATGAAATGGTAATTCATTAGTATGGACTTTGTTGTTGGCCTGCCCCAAGTTCAGGGAGTATACAACTCCATTATGGTCGTGGTAGATATGCTCACCAAGGTTGCACATCTTATCCCTGTTAAGACAAACTATAAAGCCTTAGACATTGCAAGGTTGTTCATCAAGGAAATATTCAAACTGCATGGGTTACCCAAAAGAATCATTAGTGATCGTGACTCTCTCTTCACCTCACACTTCTGGAGGGCTATCTTCGAGGCCATTGGGACTCAACTATGTTTCAGTACAGCTTATCATCCCCAAACCGATGGTCAAATAGAACGAGTCAACCAAGTCTTTGAAGATATGTTTAGGGCACACTGCTGTTGCAAACCCAAAAAGTGGATTCAATATTTGCCATTGGTTGAGTTTGCCTACAATGCTTCTTACCAACAAAGCATTCAGATGACCCCTTTTCAAGCATTGTATGGACACAATTTTCGTAGTCCTTTGAGCTTTTTGGATCCAACCTTGAGGGTTGAAGCTTCAAAGCAGATGCTGGAAGACATGGATAACCAAATCAAATCAATAAGACAAGACATCCAAGCCGCCAAGGAAAGACACAAGGCTTACGTGGACCTGAAACGTCAAGATAGATCCTTCGTTGAAGGTGATATGGTCTTCATTCGCGTACGCCCAAAGAAGAGTTCTCTATCCTTGGGTGAATGCAAAAAGCTAAGTCCAAGGTATTGTGGACTGCAACTCCCTGAAAACCTAAAAGTTCCTAATGTATTCCATATCAGTCTATTGAAAAATATGTGCCTAACCCTAGTCACATGCTTGATTATCAACAAGTTGTAATGTCGAGCCAAGGAGTCCTTGAGCTACAGCCTGACAAGATCTTAGATGTTAGGGAGAGGCATTTGAGATCCAGGACCCTGAGAGAATACCTCATCCAGTGGAAAGATTACCCCGAAGAGGATGCCACTTGGATGGATGAAAGTACTCTCAACCAACAATACCCCCAGATCTCCTCGAGATGAGGACATCTCGATGTGGGAGCTTTCGCTCAACCGCCAAGACCCACTGACCACTTATTGTTTCAAGTGTTCCAAGCCGAGCACTAATGGCTACCTCTCACATATCCGACATGCCATCCATATCTATGGGTGTAGTGAGCTTACCTCCATGCCGTTTGATTTACCTCCTCTCTCGCGCTCTTTTACAAAAATATTGACTTGCGCTTTTCCTTGTGCGCCTTTCTCCCTTATTTAGGACTTTTCTATGCTTCTTGTGTTTCTACATTTTCCTTGTGCACCTTTGTCTTCTGTTTCACTTTGCCTTGGCCTTTTTATTCTACTTTAGCTTTTCTAGATTTTCCACCTTGTTCATCTAGCAGTTAACATTACCCCCCTCCTAGACGAGTGCCAGTCCCATGGCACTCACCGTCATAGGTAGCAAGCTTTAGCATGCACCGAAGACGTGGGTGTCAAGGACGCCTGTGGTTGCCATGGAGGAGTGTTGGTGGTGGTGTGGAGGAAGGTCCTTGGGGGCACATTGGTGGCCTAGGTGGTTGGTGGAAGGGTTGTTGGAGTTGGTGGTAGGGTTGTTCTTTGTTGGGGATTGCACTGATGGCCAGCACAAGTGTTGGTTTGTTGGGGATTCTGTACATGACGATTCTTGGCGGGCTTGCAAGATGATAAAGGATAAGAATTCAGAGTTGGGTGTCGATGAAGAGCGAATGACACTTTTGTTGAAGTCTTCAATACCTACAATTGAAAACCTCTCATGGGTGGTCTCTCCCTAGGGGTAGTGCTAGTCTTCTCTATCATGCACAAGACGTAGTTCAATTAGTTTGGGAGACAGGTTGAACTCTAAGTGAGCTGAGAGTATTGTCCTACACTTGAGGACCCAAACTGTGTATATATTTTGGTGCAGATATTATGTGAGTGCTCGTGTATACTTAGATATTACATAGTTAGAAGACCACGGGCTGGTTTCTCGTAACAATGTGTGGATGAAGCAAAGTTGTCCATGTTGAGAAGAAGTACACGTGAAGGTGTATGAGACATCATTTGCATTGTGACTGCACGACGTAGCATAATTGAACACAGGAACACTGCACTTTCAGTAGTAGCTGGGAGCTAGTGGACTTGCTTGATGAGGACAGTGTACTTTTCATGGCCATTCGTGCAGTGCTTACCACAAGTGAATGCAATGGTATTAAGGTAGAGTGCAAGAGGGAATCGTGCGAATGGGTCAGGGTGACAGGTCTAACCATAGGCGAGACAAGCTCCCTAGGTATGTCCGGCCCTTGATGTGCCCTGAACAATTGTGAGTGATGCTAAAGGGCTAGTGGACTAGAGACAGAGCCAGTCGACCAAGGTCACTAGACGTACCTAAATTGAGGACCCCTAGGTGATGTGCTGTGATCGTGGGTGCTTCGTATCTTTTCATTCTTTTCTTTTCTTTTTTTCCTTTTCTGTTTTCTTTTTTGTTTCTTTTTCTTGTGCTTTTTTCTTTCTTTCTTTCTCTCTTTTCTTTTCTCCTTTTTTTTTTGGGACTTGCCTGCGTACAACCATTGCAATATGTTGAGTCTATCAGCCTTTCAATGGGTTGAAAAATGTCAAGCTTCGAAGGCTCAGGAAATGGATATTACAATGATGATTGTGCCCTAGCCTCGTTGTTAGAGAAGCAGTCGTTGAGATGGGGAGATACACTTGAGACATTGCAGCCCTCTTTGGAATGTGCGATGTCGGTACAATTGGGGTAATAGCTGCCGTGAGTGCCCAACATAGAGTGTAACCCAGAAAGATGAAGTGGTTAAGATCATGCTTTGGGCCATGCGACGTGGGCACTCGCACAGGTGATTTTTGCTTTCGACGGCGTGGCTTTGTCACGGCTCTTAGTGGGGTCGGTGGTCTTGCAGTGACTTGGGCATTGAATACTCTCACACAAAGATCTGTATCATCCTGCATCCACTTGTCACTTCATGAGAGTATATGCACGGCATATGCAGCAACTAGGAGACATCACTTATCTGAATTTCATGGTGTTGGCTTAGATACTTATCACCTGCGCTTGATTAGCTTTTTCGTTTGCTAAAGATGGGAAATATATTAAACGCAAATATGAAAAGTTTGTACAATCGAGGAACATGTCAGCACTTAACCATATAAAGACAAAAAGTCATGGCTAGGTAGCATTTGATAAGCCTTTTATACAACATAGGGCTACTCTATTTGTACGAGGCGAGGCAAGTCTGGGTGGTTGGGCGACTGAGGCTGTGCTGGTGAGGGGCTCCTGTGAGGCTGGTCGGGGAAGATGTCGGTTGGGAACCGGATGGTGTAGTCCCTGGCCGCAACTGTTTCTAGAATGCTTTTAAACAATGCATCAAATTCCTGCTTGTCCCGAGCTGCCCTCTCCTCTTTCGAGTACCTGGTGCCGCCGAGCGTCTCGTGGGAGCCTGCACGATTGGTGTTGCCATGCCTTGTGTGCTCCCTTAAGCTTCTATTCCCCTGGCCTGGGGATTTTTCGGCCTACGTTCGGGGCAGTGTTGCTTGGGGCCTCATTTCTTTGCATACCTTTTAAGGGTAGGTATGTAGCGTTCCGGCAAAGGAGCTTGTGCTAAATACTCCCTTTGACGGCGAATAGCGTCCTTGCAAGCTAGCTGCACTGGGTGCTCCATGTCGGCTACCATAGGGGGACCTGCAAATGCAAACCAAGGATTAGGCCCTGAGGCAGGATAAAACTATTCTCATGGAAGGGATTATATAGTGGGTTGTCAAGCGCATATGACGAGGAGGGGAGAGGTGAGGCATGCAGTGTTTGTTGTAGAGGGATGGCCCCCATGATGATGTTCATTTTGCCTCCAGCCATTGGCAGATCTTGGCTCATGCTAAGTTGCATGGACTCGTTGTCATGGAGTAGGGCAAGGCTCATCCAGAAGGATAGACCGGAAAGGGGAAAAGGTGTATAGAAAGGGACAGTACCCTGTCTACACCATCAGAGATGTTGGTCAAGGCTTCCTATGGTGGTAATGAGGGTTGCATGCCCTCCACCTGGAGGTGGGAATGGTCACACAACTTCTAAATGTGTGGTGAGAGGAGGACCTGAGGAGCTTAGCCTGTTGAACCCAACTCTTCTCCCTGCGCTTGACTATCATTGCTTGTGTGTGTTGATATTGTCTATACATGGTCAAAAATTCATTGTTTATTTATGTACATATTTACGAATCCATGTCACTTCACGATGATAAAAGCCAATTGTAGAACTCCTGGAGTGTGGCACACACATCCAGTACTCGTGGCAGCTTACTCAATACCGATAGATGTTTTGCAACATCGAGTAGCATGGAACCTTGTCCAAGTCTATTGGCAATATGTAACTCCTCCTCAATGAGAACCTTATCAGATAGAGAGTTTTCTTGGCTAGTTTTAGCGAAGTCCGTACCCCGAATGGCAGTCAGCACTCGAAAGGAAGTTGGTGCCACATAGGTTGGGTCTCTTTGAGACCGCCATTTGGCCAATCGCTCCTCTAAGACTATCCTGATCTGGGCTCCTAGTTTGGCCATTACAACGCAGTTTTCACACCAACGTTGTTCAAATTGACTTGACCCTCTGATTGTCGCTTTAGTTACTCTATCTCTAAGAGATTTGGTTGGCAGAGCACATCATTGAATGTTACAGTTAAGCATAGTTTGTCGGCTTCCTCGTCAGAGATGAGTCGCATGCGTTCATGTAGAAGCTTGTTATAGTGCTCGTCAAGATGTTCTTGCTCTTCCCAGGATAAGGAAAATGGCAAGTATTCCTCAAGCTGCTCTTTAGGGAATGCGCCCATGTCTGCCAAGACATAGACATGTGCGAACACTTTGAGCTTAGCATCCAACTCGGTTAAGCATTCTGCGAAACTTCTATGTTCAACGAGGGCTTGCTCGGTTGCTATCTCATGCAAGGTTCTAGGAGTTTGCCTGGGCTTTAGCATAGCTGGGGGCTCAAGCCTAAACGAGCAAGATTAGTCAACGCTAGGATTTCTTATGCTCTTGGGGTTTCCATGTTTATCCTAAGGCTTTGTTATTGCATCATGGTTCTCCTTGGATATGATTGGTATAGATTTGTCACCCTGTTGGACAGCGTTGTATCCACTCCTGATTGGTCAATGCGAGTTCAGTTATCGGTGGATTGAGTGTTGCAAGCAACTGTTGATGGTAACGACTACTTTGATTTTTCAGAGCACATGGATGTGTCTGAGGTTTCATCGCTATTAGGAGAGGCATCAATGGGGTTATTGGTGGATGGACTCGATGCTTTATTCCTCAGCTCTCCAGCACTCTTGGTGTCAATGTTCTTGGGGTCCACAACCACCTGTGATGCTATTGTTTTCGTTGTTTTCTCCTCTTTTTCTTGGTCAGTGAAGGTGAATCTCTCAACGACTCAGGACCCTGGACTAGGTCAACCATTGATGTGCTTGGTTGGGCCTTAGCATTCTCTTTCTCTAGTGTGTCCTTATGGGACATAGCCGTGGCTTGCTGAATAGCCTCGCTAGGTTGTGAGGATACAATTGCCTCCTTTTTTGGAGAATCTAGATCTTCCCTTGTGTTTAACTCCTCCAGCCTAGACTTTAGGCTCTTTGGATGTGCTGGAGTTGTCAATGAAGTTGGTTGCAACACCTCCTCCACAAGTAAACTACTAAGGACCGCAAGGGGCATTGTCACGGCCAAGGGTTGTGACTGCTGTGATCCTTGATTAGAAGTAGTAGCAGCTAGTTCAGTGGACTTGCTATTATTAGTGGATTGTGGTGTCAAGTCCTTAGGTCGATTGGAAGTGGTCATGTCTTTTGTTGCCCTTAGAGCATTCACTTGAGTATCAGTTGAGCTAGCCACGATGGATTGCACAGGCATATCCTTAGGTTGAGAGCTAAGGGTAGTGTCATGTCCTACCTCTTGGACATTTGGAAGCTCTGATGTAGGTAGAGATTGGGATTGAGTAACCGCACTTGACGATGTTGTGCTTCCTATGTCCGTTTAGGGGAAGAGGGTGTAGGAGACTTGGGACTCCTAAGTGGCTTTGACACTGGCTGGGAGATTTGCTCGTGGCTGTTAGATGATTTTGCTATTTGCTTTGTTGAGCATTTAACCTTGCCATGAGCAATGTTGAGCCTATGATGCCTGCTATCCTCTTGGGGAATCAAAGGCTCCCACTAGTGGCTTTTGCGCATCCTCAACAACTACATCTGCTATCTGCTTATCAAGCACGCTAGGCTAAGGATCTACCCTCCGATTGGTCCCATTTGGTTTCTTGATTTTGACCATGAGGGGCTCGATCACTCCATTATTGTTGACTCAAGACTTGGTTTTTCGTTTAGATCTCCTCCTACGCGTCTTTGCTCTTGATACGATCCGGCCTTCAATAGACAGAGGAGGTTTAGTAAGGGGTTTTGGCACCCAAATCCATCAGCTACCTATGTAATACCCTTGAGCACGTGCCAACGCTTTGGATATCCATCGCAGTGTTGTGCTGACCCTCCATCGATGCCTTTGTTTATAAGGCTTGGGATTCTTTTGGGGTCTTCTATGATATTTGTAAGTCCAAAGCCCATCCTTGCCCTTATCTCTTGACCTTCTTGTTTCAGGCATGGCTTCACTCACTGGTTCTCGTTGTTCGACCTGTGCTTGTGTCAACTCTTCCAACAAGTCCTTGCTCTCGTTAGCAGGCTTGACTGTTATGTCAACACCCTCTTTTCCTTTCCCTCGAGGTTTGATGAGGTCACCCTTACTAAAGGTTGTGACTATCCTCACACCCGCCGGTAGTGTTAGGTGTATCCTCTGTGCTACATAGTCGGCCTCACACTTGGTTGCCCTTTTGAAGGGTCTTCCAAGGAGGGTTTCCTTCCCATAATTAGTACTATTTGGAGGAACATGAAATAAGATAGGCAAGCTTTCAATTTCAATTGTCGCAAGGATTTTGCACTTCCCTATGAGTGCTTGTGGGTGTCCCCCGTAACGGCTTAGAGTTGCATTAGTCGGTGTGAGTTCTAGTTGGCCCAGTAGGGTCCATGATTCATAGGTCAAGATATTAAAATCTGCTCCTTCATCAATCAGAGCATTGATAGTATGCTCTCTTTTCGCGGTGATTTTAACCCTAAGATAAGTAGATGGTACTATGTCTTCATCTTCTGGGTCTTGGCTTATAAATTTAAGCCTTTTGATAAATGCCCTTGAGTCCCCAACTGCATGACCAGATGTGGATTCTCCACCGATGTCTTGGGTCATCTGTGCAGTGCTGCTCAAGGTACATCTCTTGTCAAGAGTGTCATGTCTAGTCATCTTCTCATTTGTAGCTTGCTGATGTTGCCTTTTGCTCTGACTAGACACGGTCTAAACACAATGTCTTTGTGTTCTCATGGTGTGGCCTTTTTACCCTTGATGGCTAGATTGGCCTGTTGAGGTTCTATTTGTCTTTGTTTGGGTGTGGGCTTCTGTTTGCTGCTTTGTAAGTGAAGATCTATGCTTGTGTAGAGCCATTACTACACTAGGGCCTAATCCTGAGGACCTGCCATGACATGCGTTTTCTCTCCAACCTACTTGGGGGAGGTGCCGAGGGGGTAGAGCCCCCTCTGCGGGGGTCCAGGGGGCAGTCCCCCCAGCCCGCAAGGCCGTTATAGTAAACGCCATGCGCAATTTGGAGGACCGTTAATAGACAAATTTTGAACTACTTGCTCTAAGTTTCAGCCCAGTGATGGATCTATGATGTGCCTTTAGCTCTATGTAGCCTTTGGGGTCAATTTCGGGGTTTAGATGCGTCAAATTTTGTGTTCTAGATGCCTGTCCGATTTTGACAGTTTTCTGTCCAATTCTCAGATGTCCAATTTTTAGGAGTCCAATTATCAGAATCGGACGTCCAACTTTGGGTTGGTCCGATTGGCCCAAAGATCCGATTTTAGTCACGTCCGATTTTGACAGGCATCTGATTCTGAGCCTCCGATTCCTTGTGTCCAATTTCCAGGGTCCGAGTGTCCGATTTTCAAAATCAGACGTCTGATCAAACAGACAAAGGTGGTCCGATTTTGGGACTGGTCCGAGTGTCCGATCAAACAGACAAAGGTGGTCCGATTTTCAAAATCGGACGTCTGAGTGTCCGATCAAACAGACAAAGGTGCTCCGATTTTGGGACTGGTCCGATTCTGGGAATCGGATCGGAAAAGTGGTCCAATTTTCAGAGTCGGAGGGTCGGTCCGATTCCAGAAGTCGGGCAGTCTTATTCTGGGACTCAGACGCGAACTGGTCCAATGGTGCAGACGGCTCGCGGGTTGCGCACGATGTCTCAAGGTCAACGCCTACTCCACGGAATCGTGTCATGCCTTCCGAATAGATGCAAAGCAATACAAGGAAATGCCAGACTTACCTGGAATCACTATGGTGCTCGAGTCGATCGGCACTTCAGGGGTCTCCCTGCTGCTCTCTCTCTCTCTCTCTCTCTCTCTCTCTCTCTCTCTCTCTCTCTCTCTCCCTCCCTGGCTCTCAAGCTCACTCTCTTCTCAGAAGGCAGGATGTCAAATGTGGTCTTTCCTGGTTCCCTGGGCCTCTTATTGCCCCATCCCAGCCTGCTGTAACCTCAGAAATTAATCCCTCATACTCTTCCAGCCACAGAAATCTGAATCTGTGCCCCTATTTCCCTGTTTCAGCCTGTTATATAGCAACGGAAAACCCTATTGTTTGCTCCAATGTTTTACTCTTATCCTTCCTAAATGCAAGAAAAATTTATAAGAAAAATACCTACACTAATCCATCATGCTTTCCCAAGTTCAAAACAACAAAAACCTACTTGCTAAGGAGATCGAATACCTCTTCAAACTCCCTTGCTTCCTACCTATCTACCTCAAGCACTGGTTCGGGGAGAACCCTACTTCAATGCTCAATTTGAAGCGCGCAAGCGCTCAAGGCTTGAATCTGTTGGTCCCAGAAACGGAACCAAAATGTGGGAGCTTTCGCTCAACCGCCAAGACCCATGGACCACTTATTGTTTCAAGCATTCCAAGCCGAGCACTAATGGCTACCTCTCACATAGCTAACCCGCCATCCATATCTATGGGTGTAGTGAGCTTACCTCCATGCCGTTCAAGTTACCTCCTCTCCCGTGCACTCCGGTAGCTCCACGATTCAAGTGCAAGCTTCAAGCAAGCTCCATCCTCAAGCTCCACGCTCCAAGCTCCATAGCTACGAGCAAGACAATAGAAGAGAAGAGAAGAGAGGAAGAGAGGAGAAGATGGAGAGCTTCTCCTCCCCGATCCCTCACCCTCACACACTTACTCCCTCACACTCCCTCTCTCAAGCACAATCTCAAGCAAGAAAGAACAAGAAGAAGAAGAAGAAGAAGAGGAGACCCACTTTTGGCCACACACAAGAATGAGCTTCTCATTCACTTTTCAACTTTATATACAAAACCCTAAATCCCTTTTGGGCGATCATCCCCTTATCCCCTTTTTTACATGGCCGGCCGTGGCCTAGGCCCTTTTTCCCATTGTCCTTCTATCTTCCTAGCTTCCTTCCTACCGCCCATCTACCTTTACAAATTGCACGGGTGAGAGCCCGGTGCTCCTTAAATTAAATCATGATGCGCTTGCGCTCTTTTACAAAAGTATTGACTTGAGCTTTTTCTTGTGCGCCTTTCTCCCTTATTTAGGACTTTTCCGTGCTTCTTATGTTTCTAGATTTTCCTTGTGCGCCTTTGTCTTTCATTTCACTTTGCCTTGGCCTTTGTCTTCTGCTTTATCTTTTCCAGATTTTTCACCTTGTTCGTCTGACGGTTAACACTCAATTCCTCTAAGGGGGGGAGAATGTAATATTTCCGTAACAAAATATTAACGACTCTTGATCCCGCGCAAAAGCAATTTCGAGTGATCTTCTACAACAACGAAACTCTGGCCTAACTGCTCCAGCCTCGTGCATTAACAATTCCATTCTTGCATGGTGCATATGAATCCATGGCTCGAAACCGCAAGCCACCATAGGAACACCCCTTCACGAGAAAAAATGGATAATTTTTGCAAAATTTTTATATGTATTAACTCCCTCTCCTTCACCCGTTGCATGGTGGGGAGAGAGAGAGGAGTAGGTGTTATGGAGGGGCATGGGGAGGGGAAGCATGCTACCTACCACTTGTGTGGCTACCCCCCCCCCCCCTTCACACCATATAAACCCCCCTCCCAAGCTTGGGAGGGGCATGGTGCTGCCGCCGTAGTGAGGAGCTGCCCGCCTGCTGCGGCCGCCAGAACTACCACGTCGCCAGGCTACCGCTGCCATCGCCTTCATCATCATCATCATCATCATCATCATCATCATCATCATCATTATCATCATCGTCGTCGTCCTCATCATCATCTTCATCTCCATCATCATCCTCTCCATCATCCTCTCCATGTCATCTCCTTGTTGTTCCAGAAGCTTGGAAGCTTCTATTGAAGCTTCCCTAAACCTAGTTCACCCGTAGCTCCTGGTTTTTTTTTAACCGTGACCTGCAAGGCCCGATTCCTGCGCAGGGAAGAAAATCTCGGGCAGTAGTGACTTCGTATCGCATAAGAGAGACAAGGTAGAGTTCCCTGAGTCAAAGTTTACTTCGTCAATGGCTCCCAAGCAAAAGTCGAGAGGAGCGCACACGGGAGCTTCCACCCAAAGTACGAGAGTGGACAACGCCCCGATATTGAATGTCCAGGTTTTAAAAATTAATCCCCACATGGAAAGGATGCATTAAGCATGTTTTAATTCTCGTAGGCAAGCTTAAAATGCATTGGAAAATCTATATATACTTGTTCGATTTACAAAGTTTAGTTGCATGTCGAGTACTTGCATTTACTTGCACTTCCGTGGTCAAGGGTAGTTGCATTTTTGAACGTATGATGCATAAGTTAAAAGATGAAATTGTGCGAAGGCATCCTTGTTGCATCACGCCAAGGACCGGGCATATAACACATAATGCACTTATGTAATCATTTTCTGGTTATAAGATAATCGTAGATGGTCATTAAATTATGTCTGAATAGTTACAATGTATGGAAAAGATTTATAAACCTTGCAAATCGCATGCGATGATAGTTACATTCTAGGTTGGGTTAAGTGATAAAGGAAGGAGTAAATCAATGATGGATTCATGGCATCTGATCATGAAAGAATGATACTCCCATGCATGGAGTTCTTTTATCAAAGTTTGAATTTGGGAAAGTATGCATCTTCATTAAAATACTAAAGCTTGAATTCGATGCATAAAACGTAGGGTTTATAAGAATAGCTCTGAATGTCAAACAATATCGCATAGGGCAAGGAAAAGAAAGATCACTATAGATCCTATAGTTGCATAAAGGAAAAAGGTATATGGTCTTGAATTTACATATTCGCATGGAATGATACATCTCGTACATCTTGCAATTATTTACATCTTTTAGGGAAAGTATTTGCATCTCTAAGGGAAATATCACCTTTAATCATAAGATAATTAGATCAATTAGGTAAATCACATGTAATTTTGTGACTCACATGAGATTCATAAAGTTAGTATACGACGAACACCTCAACGTGCTGGGTTAGGTTAAGTTATGTTAAAATTCTTCCTAGTATCGCACTTAGGATGCCGATTTCATATTTCCAATCTCAAAGGTCCGACCCACATTCTCGAAATGTTAGGATTGTCTAATCGCCCGTGCAAGAATGATCTAGGGTTCTCACCCTAAGGATCAGTGTGATCAAATGCTAGGCCTCCGCAAGGAATTTAGGGACCCTAGGGCCAAAACATTTATCGGCCTAGTAGGGTTAGGGTTTGGATTGGGTCAAGAGGACTCCCCAAGCCCTTATCTTGATCAAAGGTGTTCTTGAGAAAGAAAGACTGTGTGTCTAAATCACAAAATAGTACCGCTACACCTTAGACCAAGTTTGGCGAGTTCTAATTGTAAGTTAAATTTCCTAGGAAGTCAATGGGCGGAACTTGGAATAGCGATCCCTGAGGATTGGTGGAATAGCCTTCGAGCAGGTTATTTGATGTATTCCAAAGATTATGATAAATAAAGATCAAATGTTGAAAAAGGAACTTGCTTGACATTATTTTTCTGTGTCAGTGCCTAAGTTACGTGAAGGAACTAGTGATTAATTGGTTAATTAAGGAAGCTATTTTTGCTTGTCAAACTAAATGTGATAGGTAATTAGATAACTAAGCAACCTGAGGAAAGTGCAGTGGATGTGACTCTGGGTCCGTCCTATGGAAGGGTGGTCCCGGTTGGCCGGGAACTTTTCTCAAAGGAATTGACAGCGAGTTAACAATGACCTAGAATCTATAGAGCTAGAGTCCCGATTTATGTTGTTTTAGGGGAACGGAATGGGACTATGCCTTACGGGCAGAGAGGTCGAGCTTCGCATCCGTCTCGTTTCCCATTCTCCTTGAACCAAGTGCAGTATAAATCCGCTTCGACCCTGATGTTTCTGCGCAAAAGTAGTTTGTCTGGGGCTCGACGCTAGCTACCTCCTAGGAACTTGACTATTAGGAAAACCCTAATTCAGGTCAATCCTAAGTGGGAACGGTCAGGTGCTTCTGCTTCGTGGCAAACTCAGGGAGACCTAGATCGCAAACCCCGTGACATTCCTTGTGAGTGCCGGGCAGCACTTTCTAGACTCTCTTCCCGATGGGCTGCTAAGACGTATCCTACAAGTGGACAGGGGGACACGTTACAGTATACCTCTATGAAATCATGCAGGTGAATTTGGAAGGCAACCATCATCACTCTTTGAAAGGTGGCAGGGGCGTTACAAAGCCCAAATGGCATCACTCTATAAGCATAGGACCCTCATTCTGTTATGAAGAGAAATAAAGCTCATATCTTGCCACTGTGTCTAATAGTTGGTCTATGAAAGGGATCGAAAAATGATCTTGTTTTGTCTTGGAATTTAGCTTGCGGAAATTCACACATATTCACATCTTTTCATTCTTCTTGGATACTACCACAATGGGTGAAACCCACTGAGTATTGGCCACTTAATAGATAAACTCAACTTCAAGAAGCTGCAACTCTGCTTTCACTAGAGCTAAGTAATTTGGATTCATGTGCCTTTGTCTTTGCCTCATAGGTTTTGCATTGGGCTCAAGGTTGATGTGATGTTGGCACACCATAGGATCAATCCCCTTTAGTTCTTTATTTTAGTAGTTCATGCAAAACCAATAGCTCCTCTTTTGAAAGACTAACACGCACCTTTAGGTGATGTTCTATGCCATCTATATCCACAAAAGTTAATTGCTTTTTCCTTTCCACTTTGCAAATGAAGGTCCCACAAACTGCTTCTGGTATAAATGTGAATCTTTTAAGGGAGTGGCCTCCTTGTCTAATGCTCTGCTAGAAGCGACTTCTTCTTTCCATGGGGACTTGGCTAGCTCTTTGGGATACTGAAATGGTATCATGGCTATTTTGGATTCTATGGGAGAGTTAATTATCTCTTAACTCAAGGACTCATCTTTTGAGGATGCCTTCAAGAACATCACATAATAAGAACCATCTAAGTTCTATTTGGGTGGTGGACTAGTGTTTATTGGCAAAATGCATCATCATCATCCTTTCTTGAGAAGGGTAAATTAGGGTGATAAGAGCCACTGCTAAAAGAAGGCTTATTCTACTTAATCCATTTCTTATAAAGGTTTTACATATGATGTGGCTCATTTACTAGTCCAAATGATACTAGAGTCATTATGTCTAATAGCATGGGAGCTTCAACCTACTAAAGCCTCTAAGACTTCCTCCTCATTCCTATCCTCTTCTTGTTGGATAGATTCCTCCACCTCACTTCTGTAATTTGCATCTTGACTTTCATCATCGTCCTCTTTAGACTCTAGCTATGCCTTTGTAGGGGCTCTGTAAAAGAAAAATAGACTCTCTATTATATCTTCTACTTTTGCTTCTGCCTCTGGTTCTACTTCTATCTCTGCCTCTATCTATGCTTCTATCTCTAGCTTTGATGTGGCCATGTAACAAGGAGAACAATATAGCCATGGCTCTATCTCACTGTCATAAGTAATTTCAACAATCATTTCTAGTTCAAGCATCAAGTATTCACATATTGTCAGAGACTTTTCTTCTTTTGGGAGTTGGCTTACAGTGCCCATTATCAAGGACTATGACTTTGCTTTCTTGGAAAATATCTGTTTGACAAGTTCTTCCTCTATTAATATATCATCTGTAACTTCGTTGTTGGAGGAGTCTATTAAGACTTTGATGTAGGTGGATCCATTAACTTTTTGTAATCTATACAACTTTGCTACCACCTTGTTGGGTCCTCTACCTATAGTCAAGGTTCCCTTACACCAATTTGTTTAAGATCTTGTTTCAAAAAGCCATGGTCTTTCTAGCAAAGGATATGAGGTCCTATAGGAATTTGGTTTTACCACCAAATAAGTCAGTCAATAGTCTTGTCCTACGAGAGTTGTCTTCACATATGAGAGAATGTCGTAAAGCTTAATTTTGCTTTGGTCTACTAGTCTAATAAGATATTGTGTAGGCTACATGCCTTGTAGGCCTGGATCCTTCATTATTACATCTGCCATTATATTCACTAACAAAGAACCATCAATCAATGCATTCACAATAAAACATCCTTCAATCCAAATGCCAATCTCTGGAGTGCCAAGATCCAAAAAGGCATTAGCCAAATCCACTTCTTTCACAGACTCTAAGGCTTTATTAGACTTAGTGGGAGAAGCTATGGGAGCAATCCTTAGGCCATATCTTCTTGTCAATATACTTTAAATTTCTTTCAACAGTTAGGGAACAACATTAGTAAAGAATGTTAGGTTTGGTTTGAACGTATCTAGATCTTTGACCAAGCCATACTCTTTGATGGGATCCATGGGCTTCTCTAGCCCACTAGGGAATGGGGCCACAACCACTTTCATCTTTCCTTTTTCTTCTAGCAATGGCAATATCTGCACTTCTTCAATCACTGGGGGGTTACTTCGACATCCTCTATCTCCTAGACATGTAGTCCTACTTCTGTAGAACTGTTTTTGTATCCTTCTATGGTACTGGACTACTATGTACTACATTATTTTGTTCAGTACTATTTTGTTTCTCTTTTGGAACTGTGGGTTCTCTCTTCTTGGCATACGTTATTGCAACAACTTCCAATTCCACCAAGTTTGAGGCAAGTTCTTGGGTGGTCTTTTGTTGGTTATCAGTGGTGTTGGCTTTCATAGGGGCTGGACTGGGATAGTCTTTTGCAATGTGGCATTCTCCTTTGCTTCGACTACATAAGGTTTTATAATCCATGGACCTTCTATTGCTTGGACAATTTGGTGAGATATATCCATTTTCTCCACATCTCTAATAGTCCACCTCTGATCTTTAGCCACCCCCATATTGTTGGCCTCTGTAACTTTGAGAGGCAAACCTCCTTGGGCCAAAATGAGGACTGAACTCTCTAGGCTTTGGTCTGATATCTTGGGTAGTAATCTTGGATTCCAAAAATTTGAATTTTGCTTCTTCCTCATTTCATGCATCTTCTTCAGAGAGCAAATATCTTTTGTGTGGTTCTTTCTTAAACAGGATGAACAAAAGGCTCCACGGATAATTGGTTTTCAAGTACATTTAGTGGCTAAATGTCCTGCCTGATGGCACTTTTCACATCATGTGTTAAATTGCATCACATCTCTTCCACCTCATATAGGACTGGATATGTTGGTGGTATTTACCTTTAGTGTTTGTATATGTTCTATAATCACATTCATCAACTCTTTCTTGATGCTTGCACAATTGAATTGGACATCTAGTCCTTCAAATTTTCTCCTCTTGAAGTACTCACAGTAGGGTTTTGAGAAGTCTCTATAATCATTGCATAGAAGATTAGTTGGGTTGATCTAGAGGATCCTTTGTTTTGATTCTGATTTAGAGCTCCTATTAAGACTGACGGTTGTTGGCTCCAGTTGGTGGGTTCCACTGTTGTTGTTGAGTTGCCATTGGGGGAACTATTTGCCACTATTGTGGTGGTTGCACCATCATTTGAGGTATTGTTGTCTACAGTCACTATGGATTCGGTGTACTATACTATGGCACTATTTGCATCTAAGGGTAGGGGTAGGGGTAGGGGTAGGAAACAGTCCCCAAGACTACAATTGGTGGGCATACCATTCCTAGCATGGGAGGAGGTAAGTCTCCTCTTCCTAAGGTCATTGACAGCCTTGCTTTAGCTTCATCATATAGTCTCACACCTTTCACTACAGCTTGCATGTTAATTGGTCTTCTTAGCTTCACAAACTTACAAACTTCTGGTTGTAGGCCTCTAATAGAAACTCCCTTCTAGATGACTTCATCCAAGTGATGGTTGGTCCATCTTTTCAGTATAGATTCCATTTTGGAGACATATGCTTCCACCTATTCACCACTTAAGTTCATGAACTCCTCTTGCATTTGTTCTTCAAAACCTTCACACTTGAATTTAGTGAGGAAGGCCACCTTCAGGTCATCCCATGTGCCAAAAGTTCATGTTGATTGTCTCTTGTACCACTAAAATGCCGCGCCTTTGAAAGTGGCAAGGAATCTTACTAACCAATGTCTGGGGGTTCTAGCATTGTTGGCTACACATGCTAGCATGAACTCATCAACATGAAGATCAGGGTCTTCATTGTACTCTCCTTTAAAGATTGGTAATGGGACTACATTTGTTGGCTAATTATCAATATTTCCAAGAAAAATCTAGCTAGCAAAGGAACCTTGATTCGTCATCATGTGGACTTCTTTAAAGAGTACTGCAAGGGCATCAAAGGAGGCTTCTGCTACTAGCTTGTTCTCGACTTTGATTTTTTCCTTCTCTCTTCTCATGTACCTTTGAATTCATTCTAGTGCTTGCATCTTGATTGTGTCATTCATTAGGGAGTTAGATCCACCCAGTTTGTCTCTACTCAACAGAAAATAGAATCAGAAGGGCTTCAGTCTCTAAACGAATCTCTTGCCAACATTTCTTCTACTTTCTTATTTTTTCAACATCTCTGAATTCAACTTTCAGTCCACTACAAAGGGGAAGATATTCAGTTTTGAAGATATCAAAATTCATTCTTCTGAGGATAATCATAGTGCCATTCTCTTAATAATACTAACTCCGGAGGGTTTCAATAGCATAGGTTGTGAAGAACACTCTATCTACTAACTTCTAGTGGGTTGCCAATTGGACAAACAGAAGGTTGTCAATGCAACAAGCATCCCATGTATCTTTTCTTTTAGCATCCATGAACAGATTCCAACTATTTTAATTCTATTCTTGTGAACTTCAATTGATCACGACTCCTGAAGCTTCTTCATAATCTCCCACTTAATGGTGTTTGTAAATTCTTCAATGAATGCCAAATCTCCCATGGATGATCATTCTCTCTATTTTTACTTTGCTCTTCAATTTTGTGGGAAACAATTATGATACAAGTTTCTGTAGCTTTAGAAGATAGTGGGATCAGTCGATCGCATAGAGCCAGCATCAAGATAGTGACATGCTTCCACCATTGAGAGATGCACTTATTGTAGAAAGTGGCTTTTAGCAATGAGAGTCTCCAATTCCTCAATAGTAGTAGGAATTCTAAACTATTCCATTGTATTTCTTCCTCCTCAACAGTGCCATTTCTTCTATTTTCAATCTTTGTTGGTGCTTGTTGATGGCAATATTCCCTGGCTGCACACCAAAAACATGGAACCCCAAGAGGAACACCAAGAAAAATGGGAATCTAATACAATAAAATATAACTTGTCATACCAACAAGCATGTTCTTCATATTTTAGTCAACCACAAGAAAAGCAACACCAATCTTCACAAATCTTTATGCAACATCATATAACAATTCTCTCACAAATTTATCACAACAAATCTTTGACATAGTCTTCATAGAAACCATTAAGGAAACACGATGATACAAAAGAAATATCAAATTTGAATAGCATTCATCTTTCATCATCTTCGTAGTCTTCATAATATCTCTCTCATCCTCTCTTATGTAGATACAATGTTTCTCATAGAAAATCGACTATCATTCATACTCTATCTCTCTCACATATGGTCTCTCTCAATTGTATATTGGAATTACAATGAGTAACTCTCAAAAATCCTCTCTTGGTCATGGATATCCCTCCCAAGATGTATGTCTGATATGAAGAGTCACCAGAGCCACTATAGTGTCCCTTGAGGGCACACTACTGTCATGTCACTATAGTCTTCACTTCAAGTATTCTTCAACTACTTTTTTAACCTCTTCGAGCTATTTTGAGCTTGTATTCTTCCTCCTCCAAGATTGCAAAACATTCCTCAAGCTAAACATTCATCCATCAAAATAGATATGGAAGCAAACATAGGTTTACAGAACAGAGACAAAGGCTCAACATAACAATACAGAGAGTCAACAGAAGGCCTAAAAACTATATAGTTTGAACCAAAACCACTTCAAACTATCCAAAACCATTAAAAACACTCTCAATAATTCCTCAAAAGACTTATTCACAATTCCAACCTCACAAATAGAAAGAAAACAAATCAAAATAGAGGCAAAATAGACCATGTTAGAACAAGACAGACACATTACAGAACCTATCAAAACATCATATCTCAATCAAAAACTATCATGAGCTTCTCAAACATACTCGACCCATCCTAACACATTCCAAAAAACTTCTAACTCGTCCAAAATCAATCAATAAACCCCCAAAATCAACCATTCAGCTCACAAAAATAACAAAAATCAACCCAAAAGAATAAGTCTGTTCAGCCCTCAACATTTGTCTTCCATTTAGAGACCCTAGACATCAATGCCAAAGAGATCAGCTGTGACTAAAATATGACCAACATATCCAAATACAAGCATCCAACCTTGGCACCTCTAACAAAAATGAGGTTGCCACATGGAATCTTCCATGTAGAATCACCAAAAGAGGCATGATAGCTATCATCACCTAACTATCCAGCTCTGAGATAAGACTTTTAGTCAAAGCTAGGACATAAGTATATTGTGAAGTACAAATGGAGCACCAATATCAAATTGTAATCTCACATCATTTATGCCAACAATGTCACATACATGATCATCACCAAACCTTGACTAAACTTGTAATAGTGGTAAGTATAAAATCAATGATGATGTGGCACAACATGAAAGGAAGCCCTCAAATCAAGAAGCTAGCAAGCACTGAGAGTAAGCAAATTGAACATCAAGTAATTGAGTAGCAGCAACTAATGAAGTAGCAAGTATCTAATAATCTGAGATGTACTCCAAGGCATTTATCTCTTCTATCTTAACACTAGACATAAGAACAATGGTGTGGCCATCAAAAGCCATAGCATTATTCTATGCTTTCCCTTTGTCTTTCTCGTGCTTATCATTGTGCATCTTATGGAACTATGGCCTTATGTGACCATGTTGTCTACAATAATTACAAATAAGAGAGGGCTTAGGATCACGATACTTATTGCATGATCACCCATGAAACTTGGACTTGTCCGTGTTGGGCTATGAGTCTCTACCACTAATATTATTTACTTTCCCATCATGTCTACTGTAGTGAAAACCAAGAACTTGAAGATAAGAGAATAATGTGCACAATGAGAGATAGAGATAGAGACAATATAGAAAAGGTAGTGAACTGCAGTTGAGCATTTCATTGCTAGTGGTTGTATATATACAAGGTACATTAAATGAGGTAGGTGAGCCTTATCTCTAAATATCTAAGATATTTACAAAGTGGATATCTATGAGATCCTTTTGTCCACATATTGACTTGTCCTTATCTTATCCATCTTTTATCCTTATCCACAACTTTATCTTAACATTCCCTCTCAAAAGGATTCCATAGGTATCTGTAGAGAAATTTTTTTAAAAAAAAGATTGCATTCAATATATCAACAACCAACTATCATTGCCAATATCAAATCCAAATCTGATACTCTTAATAATCCACAATTTGAAAATTCCCAAGACCATCTATATAAAGGTCAAGCTTCCATTCAACAATTCTCATTCCCTCATGGACACTTGCCTCTTCTCCATGCCTCTACTCACAACTTAGCTCCATCCACCAATGAACAAAAACCCGAAGATCTGCTCGCATAGCCGCAATGTCGTCGACATCAAGCAATACTTCTCATACGGCTCTCATTGTTACGACTCTACGGCCTCCATCTCCAGCTTCTCCATCAATGCCGATTACTCTATTCGGTGCATCCGACTCCGACAGTGAAGAGGTACAATCACAATCAATTCCATGCTTCAAGAACTTACATGATCTTCATCTTCAAGCCAACATTGCTCTTGGCCTAGCTCAAAACTCACCTCCAATCACTATTCCTGAAGCTCCAATTTGTCCTACTATTACTCAAGCACTTCAAAGTACTGAAGCATCTCAATGGCAAGCTGCAATGCTTGAAGAATACAAAGCTCTGATACCATGTAGTGAAAACCAGGAACTTGAAGATAAGAGGATAATGTGCACAATAAGAGATAGAGATAGAGACAATATAGAAAAGGTAGTGAACTGTAGTTGAGCATTTCATTGCTAGTGATTGTATATATACAAGGTACATTAAATGAGGTAGGCGAGCCTTATATATAAATATCTAAGATATTTACAAAGTGGATATCTATGAGATCCTTTTGTCCACATATTGACTTGTCCTTATCTTATCCATCTTTTATCCTTATCCACAACTTTATCTTAACAGACTACGTCTAACTATTAGTATATGAGAAGTATGGAAAACATCAATATCCTTCCTATTTACTTCTTTTATAGGCTAAGCTCCCTCTACATCATAGTATTTAAACCCATCTTCAAGAGGATTAACATTGATAGCAGTACAAAATGTATCCCAAGGCTCAAGTAGTGTGACAAGTAAGAATAGAAACTTTATGTTATCCATAAACTAAATGCCCTATAAGATAAATTGACTGATAATGGACTGGAACTCATTCAAATGAGTGTACGTAGGAGTACCCTGCTTTATATGGTCAATGGCAAGATAATGATGGACTTGCATAAGTAATCTAAATCAAAACATGCCTCTACATCAAACTCCTTAACCTTTATATCTTTGCATTTCAACAGTCGTATTTGCTTCTTTTGCACCAATACCTACCAAATTTGTGTTCTAATGATTAAAGTTAGTGCCACCCAACTTGTCTATATGGCACTATCCTGAATATCATATGCCATAATAACTACAAAGCAAAGAGTAAACAAGCCATTTTAATAATAGTAAAGCAATCCCAAAAGTAACCAAAAACCAACTATAAGAGATAGAGTATGATGCAAGATATAGCTATCCACAAAATAGATACCATAGGGTACATGTAACAAGTTTTTTCTCTCAAAGAATTACTCAAAATATCGATATGGCTAGTTGCAAAACTATAGTAAATGAATGTATGTCTATAGGCAAAAGAGCAAAAGACAAAGCTTCCACTACCAATAATATTTGAGCAACAATTAGGATATACAATGTGACTAGTAGTGCAAAATAGAGCATGAACCACTAAGGTACCAAGTACTATCAAAGAACCAAATATGTCAAAGACATAGATGTAATTCCAAACAAGAAAGTAGCATGTAGATAAGTCAACCTACTCATACAAGATCTCCCAAAGTAACATAGATCTACCAATTTACAATCAACTCACTACATATGAACATTGAGGCTGAAGCACATAACCAAAAATGCATCCAAGCTAATAAATCCATTTGACAAAAGGAAAGTACTAGGTGTACAAGCCAAAGCTAAATTAACCCACTATCATCAATGTCTGTATGAGCATTGTAGACCACAACAATTTGAGTATATGTATATGAAAAAGTAAGAGTCTCCCACTAAATTAAGAGTCCAATCTTTGCAAAATATCAAAGTGCTTGCATGGGAGTGAATTTGAATTTCCAAGAGCTAAGAAAATCTCAATACATAGACCTCATAAGATCTAGGTGCCTCATGTTTTGAAGCAATACATTCGAGGCATGTATCTACAATAAGCCTTTAAGCCCATAACCAATAAAACTTCAATGCAGGTGCCCAAATACATCCAATTAAGCTCAAATCCAAGATGTAGAGCTTAATATAAGCATATCCATGCAAAAGAATCAATGATAAGCATCAATACATACATCTAGCATCCCCAAAGTATGTGTAGGCATTCAATACATAAGATTGCATAGTGAATGCTTGCTAGCCACAAGGTATTACAACAAACTCCTTCAAGAATTGAGCTAAATGAGCTCTAAACAGTCCAAAACTCTTTCCCAAGCATCGATACATCATCCAAGCATTGCAAACAGGCCCCATAAGCAATAATAGAGCATAAAACAAGTAAATGCTTGCTATCCAAATAGTGAACAATAGACCTATCAACTATAGGTCAATGTTTAACCTAAAATCTTGCAAATGGATCTCAAGACATGGTTGAAGGAGCTAGAAAGGATCCCCAAGTGTCAACAACAAGTGGAAGAGCTACTAGAAATTGATCATTTTTTAATGCAGAGCAAGAGAAGCTCCTAAAAATATGTCGCAAATCACAACACTAATCCTAGGGAGCATTGCCCTACTATGGTTGACCTCCAAGGTCACTTATCAAGCTCAAATGTTGAAAGGGAAGGGCCTGATCAAAGTGAAAGGGCTTCGGGAGAGATGGGATTGATGCATACCTCATTGAGTGGCTATTATGAAAGTTGAACCAAAGCTCTCTTCTTGGACTGAAGTGAATATGCAAGTGAAGCTCCTCAAAAGCCCACTTTGATACCAGTTGAAAGTTGAAGTAAGAGTGAAAGAATAAACAAAAGCAAGAGCTATGGAGGTTCAAGTAAGAGAGAGCAAGATGGTGTGTGGAAACTCCAATATTCACAATGTGTGACCTAATTTTCCTTATTCTATTGTCATAGAATGAATAAAGAATAAAGTAATTGTGATGAGCAACCATCACCGCTTGTAGTATATAGGTGTGTGGACAGTAACTACAAGTAAATATAGCCTAGGCATAGGTAGTCGTGTATCCCCAACCAGAGCAAGAGTGAGAACACAAGTGAAAGCAAGAGAAAGGAAGATCTATGGAGGTTCAAGCAAGAGACAGTACAATGGTATATGGGAACTCCAACACTCACAATGTGTGATTTGCCTTCCCTTATTCTGTATTTATAGAAAGAATAAAGAATAAAGTAATAGTGATGTATGACCACCTTTTATAGTATACATGTGTGTGGGCACTATATGTACAAAGTATATGTAGGTGGATAGGCACAAGTGGCCTTTAGTCCCCCAAGATATCATACAACCATGGCATCAAAGACTTGGAATGTAGTAAGGAGCCAGAATGAAACATGAAACCAAATAAGGATTCAAAAACTGGAGAATAGACTAGCATTGAAGAAGTTTATTGAAGGAGATATGATTGAAGCATTCACCACTCAAATCAAGAATGTATGCAACTTGATGGTTGGTACTAGGATACAAAAGACTAGTGAGGAGCTAGCTTAGAGGTGTTTTCATATTTGTCTACCAAATTTTTATAGATTAATAGCTACTCTAAATAAAGGTGAGACCCCAAGCTTTAACACATGAGGAATTTTGTGTGCTACTAATAGAGAAGAAGTTATAGCTTAAAAGACTAAGAAGTTGGAGTGGATTGTAGACTTAGTCTATTGTAAAGTATATTATGACATTTATTTAGGGTCAGCATGATAGTCTGGTATGTGAGGTGGAGGTGGCAAGAACACATCTCTAATTTGTGGGGACGATCATAAATTTGGTCAAGAAAAAAATGTTTGTCCTTCTATTAGACCACCGATTTAGCTAGGCATGGCCCATAACAATGCACCATTTGGTAACTATTCTACTTGCAAGATGTCGATAATGTAAAGTGTTGTGACCATTGTATATATGCTTTGATGTCTACATCTATATCACGCACTCTACTTTGTAATTGCATGCATCTCTTTCTCCCATTGTGTATTTCATGGCTAGAAAGAGCCTTTGAATAATACAATGATAATGTTGGCACCTAGTGGTGCACATGTGGACAACCACAATATAGGTATTACATATTTATACACCTTATAATAGACTGCCCACATGGTTGCCTCTTTCTTTACATATTTTTTGTTTTTCCCATGTAGACAAAGTAAAGAAAGAACCTATTGAAGCAACATTCTAATTCCATTTGATGGTGTTAGTAGTACTGTGGAATTCTATTCTACGTTATTCCCTTGAAGTATTCAGAGAAACTTTATGTAGATACAAATTCATCCCAATAAAAGTACCCAATACCACCTAGAATGGTGAGAAGGCCCATTTGTATGGCAAAGGAATGGGCTGCAAGATCAACACATCCAATGGGAGGTGATGAGAACACAATGAAGGAGCATGGCTAGGAGCCCAAGACAAGAGTGCTTGAAGTGAGGCACTATCTACAAGAAACTAAAAAGATAGATGAGAAAAAGGCAAATGAGAAAAAGCTAATTGAAGCAGAAACAGTGGAGTTGTCTGATGATGGGGTAGAGACAATTTCATACATCTACATTAATATTTGGAGGAAGAAGAAGAGAAAAACCATAGTGCAACATGCCACTCCGAAGAAAAGGCCAAGGTTGCCATAGAGTTGGTAGTGCTAGGCTCACGAGATAAAAGGACCAATGACCATTTACCTCTTTAAAAGAACACTAACTTTGAAAATCCTAACAATAAGCCTCCCAAAATAAATGCGATGGATAACAACTATCTCAAATATATAATTCTAAAAGTCTTTTATAATACATTTGCATCTCTAATGTCATTTAATACAATGAATAATTCACCATTTAGTTATTAAGTTTATGATATAAGTTTATACAAGTGTTTCTTAAGTTTATGATATAAGTTTATACAAGTGTTTCCCAAGGCTTTGTATAAATATACATTTGTATATGGCAAAACTAGACTAGACAACTAAGATCGAAGAATCGAAAGATGAGATAGATGAACCAATCAATGATAGTTGAATAGATATCAACATGAAACCAGATGAAATAAAGGAATCCAAATGTTTATTCAATATTGAAGATATTTCACTAGATTGGCCAAGATGGCATCATGTGGTTTCCAACTTTTGTAGGATTAAAAAAGTTATAATTATTGATCTTAATGGACTACATCAAAAGAGACCTTTCAAGAAAAATGAACAAACATGGGCACTTACAAATCCACTAACTTCTATCTCAAAGCACATTGAATTTACAAGCTGACTAAGTAGCTTTAGGTTTATCACATGTAGGATGTTCAACAATTTCTATACAATATGAGGCAAATCTATGATATGATGATTTGGAACTCCTACTCTATATACAACATTAACTTTATCATGAAGTCACATTGGCCACAAGTTTTCAATGATTGGGCTTATTATTTTAGGTATAATTTCTCAAAGTGGCAACATGAGGAGTGAAAATTTTTTACGTGATTCCTGATGCTCCGAAGGAGATTGGAGATAATGTGATGTCTTAAGAGCCTCTTTTTTAGGTTTGGAGCAAGTTTCTGTAATATGATGCCAATCACACATTGTTGTTTGATGATTGTAGATAGAAAAACCTTCGTAATGGTTGGGACAACTATACTATTCCTCTCACTTTTGACCCATAAACTAAGAGTATGCTCTTACTACCTCGCTTGCATACTCTTGTCATGGTTATGTCAATAGCTAACATCCCTAGACTCTCTACATTATGCAAAGAGTAGCTTCTCAACAACCCCAAGGATCATTTATCTACTCTAATTTATAGCTACTTTGTACTATCACAATAAGATCATGAATGAAATGTAATATGACCTCTAGATAGCATGTAATATACTTCTCTGTGAATATACACATGTTTAAACTCTTTATCTATTTGTACACTGTTCCATGTTCTTTGAATTCTAAATATTTAGAACCACTTTTGGGTAGTTCTATGCCAGTTTTAAGTGTTGTGATAGCACTTTAAAAGCAATTAATAGTTTCTATCACTTTGAAGTGATACATCACTACTTTTCAATGGTATAAGATTAATTTTAGATTATGTTGTACCAGTAAAAAGTTGTATCGCTGTGCCACTTTTAATTACTTTTTAGTGGTACAAAATGATTTTTTAGTGATTTACCATCACTTTTTAGTAGTGCAAAACCACTTTCAGTGGTCCAATAGAAATATTAGATGATGCAGTATTAGTTGTTAAAGTGTGATGCATTAATTACTTTTTAGTGGTACAAAATGACTTTTTAGTGATTTACCATCACTTTTTAGTAGTGCAAAACCACTTTGCAATGGTCCAATAGAAATATTAGATGGTGCAGCATGATTAGTTGTTAAAGTGTGATGCATTAGGAGTGCATGGAGTATTTTGCCCAACTTTTCATTCGTCACCCATGGTTGGCACCGTGATACCCCACAATCAATCCACCACATTTGCTCACAAGAAGGCACTTTGCTAGAAAAGAGAATGGCTTGCAAGAGATCTTTGAGAATGAAAGAGAACAGTTGTATTATGAAGGCGCAAGGCCCAAATGGAGGGAGGAACACCCAGACATTTGCAAGATGAAATGCTTGTTTGCACACTTGACCTCCCCCATACACTTCCCCAATGCTGCAAAGTTAAGAACTAGTTTTAGTCTTTACAGTTAAGAGTAAGTTCTATAAAGATGTGGCTCATTGGATGATGCCAAGTCACTTTTTAGTGATTCACCACCACTTTTTAGTGATTTAAAACCACTTTCAGTGGTTTAGCACCACTTTTTAGTGGTGTAGGATGAGTTTTCAATGGTCCAACAAAAATCTTCAATGGCATAGCACCATTAGTTATTAAACTAAATGTTATAAAGTCTAGATTAAGTTTTAAGCTTTATAATTGAGAGTAAGCTTTACAAAATTTTGGCCCACTAAATGTGCAATATCTTAGATGGTGCATTAGCTGTTAAACTAAATGTTACAAAGTCAAGAGTAAGTTTTAGGCTTTGAAGTTGAGAGCATGTTTTACAAGGATGTTGTTCACTGAATGTTGTATACCATTTTAACATGGTGATACACTACTTTAAAGTGGTACACCACTTTGAAGTGGTAAAATAGGACCAAAAAACTTGATTAGGATATCAAATGATACGTTTAATCTTACAAACTAGCATATCATGATTTTGTGTATTGTTTCATGATTTTAAAGCACAAACTTGACTTATCCAAATAGCCACTTAGTGTTAGAAAATGAAACAAACTTCATGATTCTTTGGGCCCGGGTCTGTATTGATGGTTCAAAGGGCATGCCATGAGACCTTTCCTAGGCATGTCTCTAGTTATTAGAATGTTCATGTCACAAATGTGGTGGAAACTAGAATCAAACTCTTTGGCTATTGGTCGGCCATTAAAGGTTCCATAAGAAACTTTATTGCCCTTATCAAGTGGAAATATATAAAAGCTATTGGTGGTTTGTATCTCATAGCTTATACAAGCTTACTCGTAGAGATTTAGACCAATGACCTGTCACCATAAAAGTTTGGGACTCTATCTTATTGCCTCATTTAGTAATTTGATTCTTAGTTGCAAGGTCTTTAGCTATAATACACTTTAGAATGTAGAAGTTAACAGCCTCCTCATTATTCCCTTAGCTACAACACACATCAAAATGTAGAGGTTAGTAATCTCCTCATTATTCTCCTTAGAAGGGATAGAAAAATTTTCACTAGGTGAGAGAGCAGCATTCAAAGGAATCATAATGACTTGCATAAGTGGCACCTTGGACCTATTTGTCTCAGTCTCTACCTTCCTAGGAATCCTTACTAACTGGCCAAAGTGTGGTACATGCACATCTCTATATGTGATCTCTTATTGCACCTTCTCAATTGGCTACTTCTACAAAGGAAAACCAAAGCATGACAATCCTTTTGTTTGCAATGCACAATTGTTGGTCTTAGAATACCCATTCACACAATTAATCACTCTTGAGACCTTCAATAGTTTACAATCCTATAGTGCTCACCAATCAATTGGAACATGTGATAGATCAACATAATAATATGGTTGAGCAATTGCAAGTAGTACCAGCCCACTTCTGAACAAAAAGAATGCACTTGTGAGTGGTTGTTGCCACTTCGAAGTGGTGAGAAACCAATCACTAAGAAGAGGTGAGTGATCACTAAATATTGTGATCACTTACCTCTTTTAAGTGGTTGCTACCACTAGGAAGTGGTGAGCAATCAATCAATAGGAAAGAGGTGAACGATCACCAAGTATTATGACTTACGACTTAAAGAGTGGTGGAGAAACACTCATAAGTTAAAAAAACAAATAGTTGTGAGTGGTGGCAACCACTTGCAAGTAGTTTTCCACCACTTGGACTTGGTGATCATCATTTGGAAGTGTCAATTCACCACTTTTAACTTATAAGTTATCCATTTTGGGGTTGCTATTTGTGGTAGCGTAACGAGCAAAAGTGGTGACAACAAACAAGAGATCAACCTCCACAAATAAGTGATCATTGGCATAAATAGGTGATTTGCAACAACATGACCACGTGACTTTAGCCTAGCAAATATTTACAAGTGGCTTACTATTGGTTAGTGGTGACAAATAGGTGGCGGGAATAATAGGTGATTTGCAACCACATGACTTTAGCCACCAGTAAATATTTACAAATGGCTTACTACTGTTTAGTGGTGACAAACCTTTTATCACTGATAGCATACCTCTTAGAAGTGTTATGCACCACTTTGAACTACTAAAAGACCACTTAGAAGGTAGCAAACCACTTGGGAATGATGGTGCATCACCTGCTAGTGATAGGCTCCCGTTGTAAGTGGTAGAAGACCACTTTCAAATGGTGGTACATCATGTGTAAGTGGCAAAGACACTTGTGTAATGTGCATAAAGCTTTTGTAAGTGGTTGCAGAGCACTTGAAATGATAACCAATCTTTTGTAAGTGACACAGCAGACCACTTGAAAGTTGTATGCACTACTTTTATGTGGTAGGGGACCACTAGTGCAAGTTTCATGGAACATTTAGGAGTTATAGTGCATTGTTGTAAGTGGTAGGGACCAATTACAAGTGGTAGGGGACTACTTTCAAGTGGTGGATACTAGTTGTAAATTCTAGAGAAGCTATTATAAGTGGTAAGGGACCACTTTTATATTATTTTTAAGGAAATTTAAAAGTGGTATACTAATTGGGTAGTGATATTGGACCTTTAGTAAGTGATATCAAACCATTTGAAAGTTTTATAGCACTTCTATGTAGTAATATACCACTTATAGGGGATGACACATCACTCTTATGAATGGTAAAATCCCACTCTTTAGGGGTAGCATTTCAATTACAAGTCATAGAGGAAACAACTTACAAGTCATAATGCACCATGTGTAAGTGGTAATAACCACTTGGACAGTGTAGCATACATTTTTCAATGGGAGGCATATAGCTTATAAGCAATAGCACCCTATGATGAAGTGCTTGTAAGTGAAGCGAAGACACCATGATTGGTGGTAGAGCACTTGTAAGTGGTAGAGCATAAATCGTAGGTGATCACATGCCTCTTTTTAGTGGTAGTGCAACAATCGTAGTTGTGGCACCACCTATGAGTTGTAGCGTACACCATTTATATCTAGATCCAATAAAATGAAAAACTAGTTCAAAGATAGAAGAGTGGTGTATAAAATAATGCATTGGTTTAGAGACAAGAAAGCGTTGAAGTGCACCACTTCTAACTAGGTCTAATAAAATTAAAAACTAGTTTCAAGTTAAAAATAAGTAGTGTATAAGCACAATGATACTATGCTTTAGAAATATTTAGAAATACTATAGCAAAACAACATTGTAATAGCTTATCAAATGTAAGTAGCAAGCTGTTAGCTTCACTTACCACATTGCTAAGTGATATTTGACTATATATAAGTCTCTTTCATAGATTCCCACAAGGTTCGTAGCTCTTGCACTATGCTCATATTAGAGCTTCCCTCTTGCTTAAAGTAAGAAGTACATTTTATTGATAGAGGCTAGTATAGTAAATGTTTCAAAACTTCTTAGCATTGTAGCATGACTAATAAGTGGTAAAATACCCGAATTAGGTTATGGTACCAATGAATAGTGGCATATACAAAACAAATCGATACCTAAGGCTCCTGTAGAAGGTAGATTGGATGTTTTATATATAAAAATCTAGCGAGTCTTTTACTATAAAAATCCTTTATGTTGAGGGACATCCTTGTCTCCTCTCTCCAAAACTGAAAGACTGAGTTTTTGACAGTTTGAAACTTGTGGATTCTCCATCCATCTTGTCTGCGATGGCAAATGCATGGATCAAATTATTGGCATCACTTACCATTGTCATGCAATTTTCGGCTATATATATGTGTGTGGATTTTCATAAGCTTGGTAGCTTATGGTATACTAATGTCAATGATTATCCCCCACTTTCTTCATTTATAAATATCAACATCATTGACTTCTTCACAAAAAATCATTTAAAGATCTTGGGATATTCAAATGATTCAAAGTTTTACAAATGTTTCTCGATGTAATTGCTTCCAAGTCTTTTGACTTACTTTGCATAGCATGGAAGAAAGGATGTTGAAGAACTTTATCGAAGATTTTGTTCTTAGCACACACATCCATTCCTATAGTCAATGGTTAATTTCTTGGAGTGTCCTACCATGGATTGGCATACTGTATTCTTCTTTGTTTCATCTAGCACCCCATTATTCCATTCCATCTAGAGTGGACCATTGCCACACATTGGTTTTGCTTTTGAGAAGAGGTGAGTGATCACTAAATATTGTGATCACTTACCTCTTTTAAGTGGTTGCTACCACTAGGAAGTGGTGAGCAATCAATCAATAGGAAACAGGTGAACGATCACTAAGTATTATGACTTATGACTTAAAGAGTGGTGGAGAAACACTCCTAAGTTAAGAAAACAAATAGTTGTGAGTGGTGGCAACCACTTGCGAGTAGTTTTCCACCACTTGGACTTGGTGATCATCATTTGAAAGTGTCAATTCACCACTTTTAACTTATAAGTTATCCATTTTGCGGTTGCTATTTGTGGTAGCATAACGAGCAAAAGTGGTGACCACAAACAAGAGATCAACCTCCACAAATAAGTGATCATGGGCATAAATAGGTGATTTGCAGACCACTTAGAAGTGATATGCACCACTTTGAACTAGTAACAGACCACTTAGAAGGTAGCAAACCACTTGGGAATGATGGTGCATCACATGCTAGTGATAGGCTCCAGTTGTAAGTGGTAGAAGACCACTTTCAAATGGTGGTGCATCATGTGTAAGTGGCAAAGACACTTGTGTAATGTGCATAAAGCCTTTGTAAGTGGTTGCAGAGCACTTGAAATGATAACCAATCTTTTGTAAGTGACACAGCAGACCACTTGAAAGTTGTATGCACTACTTTTATGTGGTAGGGGACCACTAGTGCAAGTTTCATGGAACATTTAGGAGTTATAGTGCATTGTTGTAAGTGGTAGGGACCAATTACGAATGGTAGGGGACTACTTTCAAGTGGTGGATACTAGTTGTAAATTCTAGAGAAGCTATTATAAGTGGTAAGGGACCACTTTTATATTATTTTTAAGGAAATTTAAAAGTGGTATACTAATTGGGTAGTGATATTGGACCTTTAGTAAGTGATATCAAACCATTTGAAAGTTTTATAGCACTTCTATGTAGTAATATACCACTTATAGGGGATGACACATCACTCTTATGAATGGTAAAATCCCACTATTTAGGGGTAGCATTTCAATTACAAGTCATAGAGGAAACAACTTACAAGTCGTAATGCACAATGTGTAAGTGGTAATAACCACTTGGATAGTGTAGCATACATTTCTCAATGGGAGGCATATAGCTTATAAGCAATACCACCCTATGATAAAGTGCTTGTAAGTGATTATAAGTGAAGCGAAGACACCATGATTGGTGGTAGAGCACTTGTAAGTGGTAGAGCATAAATCGTAGGTGATCACATGCCTCTTTTTAGTGGTAGTGCAACAATCTTAGTTGTGGCACCACCTATGAGTTGTAGCGTACACCATTTATATCTAGATCCAATAAAATCAAAAACTAGTTCAAAGATAGAAGAGTGGTGTATAAAATAATGCATTGGTTTAGAGACAAGAAAGCGTTAAAGTGCACCACTTCTAAATAGGTCTAATAAAATTAAAAACTAGTTTCAAGTTAAAAATAAGTAGTGTATAAGTATAATGATAATATGCTTTAGAAATATTTAGAAATACTAGAGCAAAACAACATTGTAAATTACTATAAACCAATATACTAGCTTATCAAATGTAAGTAGCAAGCTGTTAGCTTCACTTACCACATTGCTAAGTGATATTTGACTATATATAAGTCTCTTTCATAGATTCCCACAAGGTTCATAGCTCTTGCACTATGCTCATATTAGAGCTTCCCTCTTACTTTCATCATTCACCAATATCATTACTTCAAAAAAGATAGATATGTTAAAGTAAGAAGTACATTTTATTGATAGAGGCTAGTATAGTAAATGTTTCAAAACTTCTTAGCATTGTAGCATGACTAAAAAGTGGTAAAATACCTGAATTAGGTTATGGCACCAATGAATAGTGGCATATACAAAACAAATCAATACCTAAGGCTCCTGTAGAAGGTAGATTGGATGTTTTATATATAAAAATCTAGCGAGTCTTTTACTATAAAAATCCTTTATGTTGAGGGACATCCTTGTCTCCTCTATCCAAAACTGAAAGACTAAGTTTTTGATAGTTTGAAACTTGTGGATTCTCCATCCATCTTGTCTGCGATGGCAAATGCATGGATCAAATTATTGGCATCACTTACCATTGTCATGCAATTTTTGACTATATATATGTGTGTGGATTTTCATAAGCTTGGTAGCTTATGGTATACTAATGTCAATGATTGTCCCCCACTTTCTTCATTTATAAATATCAACATCATTGACTTCTTCACAAAAAATCATTTAAAGATCTTGGGATATTCAAATGATTCAAAGTTCTACAAATGTTTCTCGATGTAATTGCTTCCACGTCTTTTGACTTACTTTGCATAGCATGGAAGAAAGGATGTTGAAGAACTTTATCGAAGATTTTGTTCTTAGCACACACATCCATTCCTATAGTCAATGGTTAATTTCTTGGAGTGTCCTACCATGGATTGGCATACTGTATTCTTCTTTGTTTCATCTAGCACCCCATTATTCCATTCCATCTAGAGTGGACCATTGCCACACATTGGTTTTGCTTTTGAGAAGAGGTGAGTGATCACTAAATATTGTGATCACTTACCTCTTTTAAGTGGTTGCTACCACTAGGAAGTGGTGAGCAATCAATCAATAGGAAACAGGTGAACGATCACTAAGTATTATGACTTATGACTTAAAGAGTGGTGGAGAAACACTCCTAAGTTAAGAAAACAAATAGTTGTGAGTGGTGGCAACCACTTGCGAGTAGTTTTCCACCACTTGGACTTGGTGATCATCATTTCAAAATGTCAATTCACCACTTTTAACGTATAAGTTATCCATTTTGCGGTTGCTATTTGTGGTAGCATAATGAGCAAAAGTGGTGACCACAAACAAGAGATCAACCTCCACAAATAAGTGATCATGGGCATAAATAGGTGATTTGCAGACCACTTAGAAGTGATATGCACCACTTTGAACTAGTAACAGACCACTTAGAAGGTAGCAAACCACTTGGGAATGATGGTGCATCACATGCTAGTGATAGGCTCCAGTTGTAAGTGGTAGAAGACCACTTTCAAATGGTGGTGCATCATGTGTAAGTGGCAAAGACACTTGTGTAATGTGCATAAAGCTTTTGTAAGTGGTTGCAGAGCACTTGAAATGATAACCAATCTTTTGTAAGTGACACAGCAGACCACTTGAAAGTTGTATGCACTACTTTTATGTGGTAGGGGACCACTAGTTCAAGTTTCATGGAACATTTAGGAGTTATAGTGCATTGTTGTAAGTGGTAGGGACCAGTTACAAGTGGTAGGGGACTACTTTCAAGTGGTGGATATTAGTTGTAAATTCTAGAGAAGCTATTATAAGTGGTAAGGGACCACTTTTATATTATTTTTAAGGAAATTTAAAAGTGGTATACTAATTGGGTAGTGATATTGGACCTTTAGTAAGTGATATCAAACCATTTGAAAGTTTTATAGCACTTCTATGTAGTAATATACCACTTATAGGGGATGACACATCACTCTTATGAATGGTAATATCCCACTCTTTAGGGGTGGCATTTCAATTACAAGTCATAGAGGAAACAACTTACAAGTCGTAATGCACCATGTGTAAGTGGTAATAACCACTTGGAGAGTGTAGCATACATTTTTCAATGGGAGGCATATAGCTTATAAGCAATAGCACCCTATGATGAAGTGCTTGTAAGTGATTATAAATGAAGCGAAGACACCATGATTGGTGGTAGAGCACTTGTAAGTGGTAGAGCATAAATCGTAGGTGATCACATGCCTCTTTTTAGTGGTAGTGCAACAATCTTAGTTGTGGCATCACCTATGAGTTGTAGCGTACACCATTTATATCTAGATCCAATAAAATGAAAAACAAGTTCAAAGATAGAAGAGTGGTGTATAAAATAATGCATTGGTTTAGAGACAAGAAAGCGTTGAAGTGCACCACTTCTAACTAGGTCTAATAAAATTAAAAACTAGTTTCAAGTTAAAAATAAGTAGTGTATAAGCACAATGATAATATGCTTTAGAAATATTTAGAAATACTATAGCAAAACAACATTGTAAATTACTATAAACCAATATACTAGCTTATCAAATGTAAGTAGCAAGCTATTAGCTTCACTTACCACATTACTAAGTGATGTTTGACTATATATAAGTCTCTTTCATAGATTCCCACAAGGTTCGTAGCTCTTGCACTATGCTCATATTAGAGCTTCCCTCTTGCTTTCATCATTCACCAATATCATTACTTCAAAAAAGAGAGATATGTTAAAGTAAGAAGTACATTTTATTGATAGAGGCTAGTATAGTAAATGTTTCAAAACTTCTTAGCATTGTAGCATGACTAATAAGTGGTAAAGTACCTGAATTAGGTTATGGTACCAATGAATAGTGGAATATACAAAACAAATCGATACCTAAGGCTCCTGTAGAAGGTAGATTGGATGTTTTATATATAAAAATCTAGCGAGTCTTTTACTATAAAAATCCTTTATGTTAAGGGACATCCTTGTCTCCTCTATCCAAAACTGAAAGACTAAGTTTTTGACAGTTTGAAACTTGTGGATTCTCCATCCATCTTGTCTGCGATGGCAAATGCATGGATCAAATTATTGGCATCACTTACCATTGTCATGCAATTTTTGGCTATATATATGTGTGTAGATTCTCATAAGCTTGGTAGCTTATGGTATACTAATGTCAATGATTGTCCCCCACTTTCTTCATTTATAAATATCAACATCATTGACTTCTTCACAAAAAATCATGTAAAGATCTTGGGATATTCAAATGATTCAAATTTTTACAAATGTTTCTCGATGTAATTGCTTCCAAGTCTTTTGACTTACTTTGCATAGCATGGAAGAAAGGATGTTGAAGAACTTTATCGAAGATTTTGTTCTTAGCACACACATCCATTCCTATAGTTAATGGTTAATTTCTTGGAGTGTCCTACCATGGATTGGCATACTGTATACTTCTTTGTTTCATCTAGGACCCCATTATTGCATTCCATCTAGAGTTGACCATTGCCACACATTGGTTTTGCTTTTGAGAAGCCCAATATTTTCTCTTTGTTTTTCTACACTAAAGTTTAAACTTTGTATTTAGTGATGGTGAGCTCATCGAGGGCTCCATTATTACAAGGGATTTTCCTACAAGATTAACAAGATAGATCATTAGTAGATGCTCATTTTTCATATAAACATGAAAATATCTTACATTAATTTGCAATGATATTACTAGCAATGCATATAGGAGGCAGTTATATCCCAAGGAAAAAGTAGAAGAGGAGCAAATAGAGTGCATCTTAGGACTACATTGGAGTATGTGTGTGTATCACTTGTGATGCTTCCTGTAAGAAGTTGGGAATAGTTAGAATGTTGATAATATACCATGTCACACAGACATTGATATATAAGGAGAGAAGTTGTAATTTTTCACATATTTTTGACATATCAATACAATTACAATCTTTCTCTCCCTTCTTGTTCACAGCTTCTATGGCTTCCTCATCTTTCCTGTCTTTCTCTCTCCAAATCTAGTCTTTCTCTCTCCTCGTCGCTCTTATTCTCTCTCTCCCTACAGTCTTTCTCTCTCCTCTACAGTCTTTCTCTCTCCTCTTTCTCTCTCCCTGGTTCTCTCTCTGACAAGTGGTATCAGAGCTTCAGTCTTTGATCCATTATTTTCTCCCAATTTCAGTCTCATTTTCCTATTTCAAAACCAATTTCAGACAAAAATGGTACAAGACAGTGACTAGTGGAGTGTTGCAGGACAACTACAGTTAGCAAGTGACTACATCTGGAGATATCCAAGGTCAGATATGGTGGGTAAAGGCTTAAATGGCTGGACTTCACCAAATTTTATGCAAAATTGAAGGTAACTAGGGTAAAGGATGGTTAACCGGGCTTAGTTTGGAAACAAACTGTGGTTACTTTGAAAAGAGGGGTTTCTCTTTCCCCTTTCCTGGAAATTCATGCAAATTCCATGGAAGTTTAGCTCCAAGATCTGTTCATATCTCTCTCATCTCTAATCTTCTTGACCAAAAACCACTTGGAATAGATCCTACTCATCATGAGCTTCAGGTTGAGCACCAGATTGCTCAAGATTGGGCCAGCATTCAGGCCAGAAGCAGCCCCGAAAATTGCGACGCAATTTTTGGGCTGATTCCAGCCCTGCCCCTACTCAGGTTGCTTCATCTCCAGCTCTTGACATTCTTCCTAATCCTTGGCAAGAGAAATCTTCAGTGAGAAGGAAAGATTCAGCTCCATTCATGATTCCTCAGCTCCTCCTGAACCCTAGGTGAACAGTCCATGGGCAGCCATGAAAGCTTCAGCCCAAGCTTCCATTTCTTGACAATTTCTTGAAGATTCTTCATCCTTTTGGCCCGTAGAATCATTTCAACAAGGATTCTTCAACAAATTGCAAGGATTAAGCACGGGATGGCTAAAGATTGAGGATCAAGAGCTTCTATGGAGCAAAAATTTGGGGGAAACGGGTTTAATGCTTCAATTTCAAGCATTTGAAGCTTCAAGATTGGTCTCAACCATCAGATAAGCAAGCCTTATGGATTATTTTGCTAACATTGGACAACCGGGAGCCCTATCAAGCATTTGGCAAGTCATTTTCAGCCATGTCAAGGTATTTCTCTTCAATTTTTAATCTCTCTCATTAATCCAATTGCTGAGCTTAAGCCATTTGACTGAGAGATTAAAGAATTGAACATTTTCATCAAATTCTCAACCAACCTTTGCTTGAATCCATCTATTCATGAATGCAATGCTTGCCTAATGCATATTAGCTTCAATCAGTGAATTAAAGGCCTCAATCTGAGATTTCAGCATAACACTTGAATCTTATTGACTGAATACATTGATTGGTGCCTTTGTTTACTCTAATCCAATTGATTGGTTGATTCTCTTTTGCCTAAATTGAAAAATTGTAAAAGGGTAAGTACTAGCAATTAGTGAGTCACTGAATTGCATAGGTAAAACCCTTCTCCCATCTTAAGTTTTCTTATCTCAATCAATTGCATCTCATGAAAGGCTGAATGGATATTTTTGAATTGCATATCATGCTGATTGCTTAGCACACTAGCCTCTGCCATGTTGATATTCCCACCAAGGAAAAAGGTGGATGCCGGGGGAGATAGTGGGACAAAAGAGAGGTGACCCTCCCTCACTATCGAAGATCCCGAAGGGGTGCAACCAATCGACCCGGGGGGAACTTTGCCCACCTCCCGGTGATTCGGAGCCCGTGTAGGGAGCCTGTCATGCCGTTTTATCCCTCACACAGGTATAGCGAGTGGAGGATTAAAGATTGAAGACTTTCCAAGGACTCAAGTACCTACAGGACTGAAACAGGGTAAAACAGGGAATTTACAGGTTACTTACAAGGTATTTACAGGTGGATACAGGTACACCCTTCATTGTTGAAGCACATGTGCAGGTACTACAGGATACCCACAGGTCCTATATACCTCTTTGCAGGGTTTGGTAGCCATTTGAGGTTACTTTCTTGCATTACAGGGTCAAAACAGGGCACTTACAGGTCTAGATAGGGTGCAGGACTAGACAGTTCAGACTCTGAAATTCAGGTACAGAATTTTCTGTCCTAAACCTGTTATAGCGTGCTATAGCTCATCTCGAAGAGGGCATTGTTAGCTTTGATTTGCACAAAAAAGTTCTGAAATCGGAGTTTCCTAGCCAAAGTTATAGTCGTTTTACTGACAGGGGGTACTGCAGGACTGCATTGGTATGGCAGGACATAAAGGCAAAAATAAGGTCCAGGAGGATTATGCACAGCAAATCAGGGATTCCATGATGGAAAGCACACTTCAAGAGAACCCTGAAGAGCTTCAACAACAAGGAGAAATCAGTATACTCACTGATATGTTGTGTGCCCATGAACTAAGACATAGGGAACGTCATGAGGCTATTTTGTCTACAATGGAACAAATGATTTTATCTCATGGTCAAACGAAGTCTACCGTTGATAAGTTGATGGATTCAACTAATAAGTTGATGGATTCAACTACCCAAACCAAGGCTTCCATTGATAAATTAGTAGAATCTAATGCTCAACTTATGGCACAATTTTCTCAATTAATGCAGTCACAAATGGGATCAAGAGAAGCCAATGAGAAGGCTTGTTCAAACAGTGGCCCTTCAGTCCCACTTCAGCCATCCAATCAAAATGGTCATGGAGATGGAATCATTGGAAGAAGAGGCATTCCAAATAGTCAGTATGAAGTAGGAGAAGCTTCACAAAGGCATGATGACTATTTGGGCAGTTTGAATGGAGCTAATACTCAAGCTTTTGGACTGCATACTCAAAATTCTAAGGGTGCTTTACCAACAGGAAGATTACATGGTAATTCTCAGCCACCTATTGGAAGATTTCAGTCTCAATTGGGAGGTTCTGTACTTAGAAATCCTGATCAGCCAGTTTTGGGACAGCAACCCTTTCATGATAGAGAATTCAAGGATAAAATTATTTTATCCAAATTCAATGGCCAGTCATCTTCACCATCAGAATTAGAGGAATGGACCTCTAAGATGGAGTCCTATTTTGACATATTCCCTAAAACTGATGATATGAAGATACACTTTGCTTCATTGCACTTAGAAGGATTTGCCCACACTTGGTGGAGGTATATCAAGAAAGAGAATGTACTTATTGAGAATTGGGAAGCTTTCAAGGCACTTATGGCTGAAGTCTTTGTTTCGCCTCTTGAAAAAGAGAAGCTAGAACGAAGATGGTATGGTTTGGAACAAAGGGGCCTAAGTGTAAGAGAATATACAAACCAATTCCTCAACTTGACCATGTATGTGGAAAGCATCAGTGATGAGGCCAAGTTACACAAGTTTATGTATGGTTTAGAACCATCCTTGTCAGCTAATGTTATGGCACAGAATCCTACTTCACTTTTCAAGGCTATTGAGCTTGCAGAGCGCTATGGAAGAAAGTATAGGAAAGAGTCTTCATTTCAGCCAAGTTATGGACAGCCAAGGACTGTTTTAAAGCAAGGGCAAGTTGGTAACATTTATGGCAGCAATCATATGCCTAGTGGAAGCTTGTGAGTACCAACTTATCCTCCATTTAATGCTTCAAGACAGCAAACAGTCCAAAGGTTGAATTTAAGCAGGGTGACAATAAGCCTAAGTCCACTTCAGCCAATACAAATTCCAAAAATATTCCCATGGATCTTTACAAGGAAAGAAAGGACAAAGGCTTATGCTTCAAGTGTGGAGAAAAGTATACTCCTGACCATGCTTCAAAGTGTGTATACAAAAATGCCAAGCCAAAGTTTCAGAGTATGCTAGTTCTTGAGGACTTTGAAAATGACATAGATGAAGCTAATGCAGTGACAATCAATGCTGAAAATGAAGATTTCAAGGATGATGGTGGACAGGAGTACTTTTATGATCCATCTGACTCTTTTCCTTTTGATCCAGGCGGAGATATTCCATTTGATCCTGGTGGATTTTGTAATGAGTTGCCTACTGCCACTAATTGTTCTATCTCTATGGATGCTTGGACGGGATCTAAGAGCCCTAATACACTTCGTATGAAGGGAAGCATATGTGGAAAGCCAGTGTTCATCTTGATAGATAGTGGCAGTACTCACAGTTTTGTCAATAAATCTATTATGTACAAGTTGAATTGTGTTCCCACCGACTTACAACAGCCCATTCGAGTACAAGTGGCTAATGGTGAAGAGGAAAACAACACACAGATTTGCCTACAGGTTTCTTTGCAGACGGCTGAAAATTTTGAAGTCAAAGTAAACCTGATCACTTTGGAAATGGGGCCCATAGATATTGTACTTGGTTGTGATTGGTTGATGACCTTAGGCAGGATTACTATGGATTTCTCACAGTTATATATGGAGTTTTTCTCCAATGGACAGCTCATCCATTTACAGGGAATCCCTAGTAGATCTGATTTTCAGCTTATTACCATTCAACAACTCAAGAAAGAGTACAAGAAGCGCTCACAGATATTTGTTTTACATTTGAACAAAGAAACATAGGATCAGCCCAATAATTCAACAAACCATCCAACCTTGACAGCTCTTCTTGAGGAGTATAGAGATTTATTTGAAGTACTTACTTCATTGCCTCCTAAGAGAGTGGTGGATCACCCCATTGATTTGGAACCCAACTCAAAGACAATCAATAAGCCACCTTACAGACTATCAAAATGTGAACGAGAGGAAGTAGCCAAGCAAATCAAAGAGCTTCTTGAAATGGGATTCATTGAACCAAGTTCTTCACCTTATGCATCCCCAGTCATGTTAGTCAAAAAGAAAGATGGATCTTTCAGAATGTGCATTGACTATAGGGATCTCAATAAGATAACAGTGAAGAACATGTATCCTATACCCAGGATTGATGATTTGCTTGATGAGCTTAAGGGGGCTCGATTCTTCACGAAGATTGATTTGAGATCAGGGTATCATCAGATTCGCATGAGAGAGGGTGATGAAGTCAAGACTGCTTTTAGGACTGATCGTGGGCTCTACCATTTCTTGGTGATGCCATTTGGGCTTACAAACGCTCCAGCTACCTTTCAAAGCCTGATGAATAAGATTTTGCAACCTTTCCTCTTTCAGTTTGTCTTGGTGTTCTTTGACGACATTTTGATCTATAGCAAGACTTTACAGGATCATTTGTCACATATGAGGAAGGTTTTTGATGTGTTGAGATATCATAGGCTTTTGCTAAGGAGAAGAAGTGTTCTTTTATGCAGACTGAAGTGGAATACTTGGGACATATAGTCAGTGAAAAAGGAATACATGCTGATCCCAAGAAGGTGCAATGCATAAGAGATTGGCCAACGCCTACTACTACTACCTCTCTTAGAGGATTTCTTGGTCTATCTTCATTCTATCGCCGATTTATAAAGCATTATGTGGCAATTGCAGCTCCTTTGACTGACAGGTTCAAGAAAGAGGCTTTCTTTTGGGATGCTCTTGTAGATAGCAGCTTCAACCAGTTAAAGGAATTACTTACTTCTGCTCCTATCCTTGTATGCCCGGATTTCTCCAAAGACTTTACTATACAGTGTGATGCTAGTGGCCGTGGCATTGGGGCTGTTTTGCTTCAGGAGCATGGAGTAATTGCATTTGAAAGCTGTAAGCTTACAGATAAGGAGATGGCCATGAATGTTTATGACCAGGAAATGTTGGCTATCCTGCATGCAATCAAGAAATGGCACCATTACTTATATGGCAGCCGATTCATAGTACATAATGATCATCGGGTACTCAAGTATTTCCTTACTCAGTCAAATCTCACTCCAAAGCAACGACGATGGGTAGCAATATTACAAAATTATGACTTTGACATCACTCATACAAGGGGCAAAGATAACATAGTGGCTGATTCTCTTTCTCGTATGTGGGCTTGCAAAGTGTCAGCCATGACAGAACTACATAGTGATTGGATTGAAGAACTACAAGAGGCCTATCTCTTAGATGAGGAATTCAGCCAAATCTTTCAGAAATTACAGCAAGGTCTTATGGAAGAAAACTCGCATTACCAGCTTAAAAATGGTCTTATTTGGTGGAAGGGCAAGATTGTTATTCCCTCTACTTCTTCTTTCAAGCGGAAAATTATGGAGGAGTTACATTCTTCGCCTTTAGCTGGACATTTGGGAGTTTTCAAGACTTATGACAGGATCAGCAAGAGCTTTTATTGGAAAGGACTGTGGAAAGATGTCAAGGACTTCGTTATGAAGTGTATGCCTTGTCAGCAAAATAAGGATAGCACCCATAAGCCAGGAGGTTTGTTGCAGCCATTGCCTATTCCTACGGGTAAATGGACTCATATTACTATGGACTTTATCACTGGCTTACCTACTACCAAGAAGGGGTGGAATAGTATTTATGTGGTGGTTGACAGACTCACCAAAGCAGCTCATTTTATCCCAACAAAAATTCAGTTTACTACTTCTCAAGTGGCCAACCAGTTTATGGAGCATATTTTCAGATTACATGGATTACCGCAGGTGATTGTCCATGATAGGGACTCAAAGTTTATGAGTAACTTTTGGCAAGCGGTATTTACATCTATGGGTACTAAGTTGGCTCCATCTATGGCTTATCATCCCCAAACTGATGGACAGACAGAGAGAGTTAATAAATGGTTGGAGACTTATCTTCGCCATTTTTGCTATGATGTCCAAACCTCATGGGATTCTTGGTTACACCTGGCTGAGTTTGCTTATAACAATTCCACTCATGCGAGTATAGGAGTTTCACCCTTTGAGGCTTTGTATGGTTACAAGGTGCCCTTACCCACAGTCATCTTTAATGAAAAGATCAACCCTCATGGGAAGGAAGAGTTGGAAAGAATGTAGACCCTTCTTCAGCAATGCAAGGTGAATCTAAGGAAGGCTCAAGATCAGATGAAGATGTATGCTGATGAGAAGAGGAGACCTTTAGAGTTTCAAGAAGGAGAGCTGGTTTTGTTGAAGGTGCCCAAATCCAAGTACTCTACATTGAAAGATGGATCCAGTAATAAGCTTGCCCACAGATTTTATGGCCCTTACAGGATCCTTAAGCGGATTGGAGATTTGGCATACAGACTAGAGCTTTCCTCTTCTACAAAGATTCATAACGTCTTCCATGTTAGTCAGCTCAAGCCCTATTATGGTGATCCAGTGGATATAGTTGATGAGCTGCCACCTATTGATGAAGATGGTCTTGTTCAGTACATCCCAGAGGCTGTTATAGGTCAGATCGAAAAGAAGCTTCGATCACGTTCTATTGTGGAATATTTGATTAAATGGAGAGGTTTACCCTCTGAAGAGGCTTCTTGGAGACCTGATTCAATATTGGATGAGTATCGATACTTGAGGGATACATTGGTGGCTGAAGCCTATTGCTTATGGAGCTAGTATTGATGCAGACTTGTTCAGGACAGCACGTTGTTTTAGAACAGTTTTTATCGTACTTCATTTTCAGAATTAAGCTATCTACATAGCTTAAAGTACTCTTCAAGAGCTTCGTTTTGATATGTGGTACATCTTATTTGGACACTTCTATCAAAAGTTATGGCAGATTTGGTCCAGCAGGGACTGTTTATTTAGCAAGCTGTCTACTTTCTTCTGGAACTATTTGTTGAAGACTCTATGGCTCCATTTGCTTCTGAAGTACTTCAAGTCATGTATATAGTTGGGTCCTCTTTTCGTTCTTCAAATTCAGCCCTTGTAATGGTCATTCTTCATTCATTGCCATGTCACACAAACATTGGTATATAAGGAGAGAAGTTGTAATTTTTCACATCTTTTTGACATATCAATACAATTACAATCTTTCTCTCCCTTCTTGTTCACATCTTCTATGGCTTCCTCATCTTTCATGTCTTTCTCTCTCCAAATCTAGTCTTTCTCTCTCCTCGTCACTCTTATTCTCTCTCTCCCTGCAGTCTTTCTCTCTCCCTGGTTCTCTCTCTGACACTTCCACAGGCTTCTCGCATGTCAAGCTTCTAGAGAGAGAGAAAGGGGGGGACATATAGCCTAAAGATATCTCAAAAGAATGCTTTTTGTGAGAATGCTCAAAGAGTGGAAAAGAGCACTCCAACTTCTATAGGAGTCTATGAGCATGAACACACACACACACACACACACACACACACACACACACACACACACAGAGTGTGTGTGTGTAACTATAGAGTTGTGAGCTATAACTACCAATCTCTTTCTCTATTTATTAAATGGAAAAACAACTATTTTTGCAAGTATAAATTATCAAACTTATTTGTTGTATTAGATGTAACGATTGAGATTCTCTTTGAGATTATAAGTACTTTTAAATGTTTGCTTTTAGGTGCCAAAAAGCAATAACTTGGACTTTATTTTCCAAGCCATCTATACATGCTCGTGTATGAAAGTATGGTATATTGACCATGTAGCCATGTTTAACATTGATGCTTAGTTTAGACAATAAATTCTTTCAACTCGGCTTGTAATAGTATGGCAAATAAGCCACTAGCCCACACTTTAAATAGAGGGTTAGGTTTTCCAAACTAGCATCCCAACCTAGTGTAGCCATATAGGCAAGTCAAACAAGGTTTTTAAGATGATTTTAAGGGTGGGGTATGTAGCATGAGAGACAACATGTAGATGAACTAGTTATCAAATAAAGGTGTGCCATATTCCTCTTGTGAAGATGTGTTGCTTTGCTAGTTTATCCCTCAGTGAAGGCATGTGGTGAGAGTCCATCTTTTTTTCAACCATTATAGACCATTTATGGGATTTTGATTCATATAAAGACATGCTATATTCTCAATTATGACCAAATAACCAAATTGGCAAACTTAAATAGCATAGGAGGATTCCCTTTTCTTTAAAAAGAAAATAATGAGCCATGTGCTTATTTCAAGGTTGCTCTAAATCATTATGCATTAGATAAAGGAGGAGTGAGAGTGCTTACTTTGACTTATTAAACATGTTAGGAGGGATTTCAAGCATCCATGGAATCAAAAGCTTCCCTTTCGTTGGGCCTTATGATATAGTCCATGATCTACATGTCGGCATTTTCTGAATGTAGTCTCATGAAGGTATGGACCAAGCACAGTCCAAGATACCCTTGATTTACATTGAATTTGAGATGTTCTCCTCAAAATAACAAGTAAAAGTACGTCTATATTTTTAGAATATATGCAAGTCCAAATGTATAATATAGGGAGAATGCAAGAAATGGCGAAAGCAATCCATGTGAGTAGTATTTATAAGCCTCGATACTAGGAGAAGGGTCAAGTTGTTACTTGCATCTATACAAAAGAAGAAGGTGAGAACCTTGCCTTGTAATGCATGTTGTAGATGTCGTGACACGACCCAATCATCATCCTGCCCACACCTAAAAAGGTGCTAGAAAATACTTAACCCTAAGGACTTATATCAAATTTTTCATGAAAAAACAAAACTCCCCATAATTTAAATTAGGATATACTTTACTATAAGATAAGTAATTTCTAAACCTTAGCAAGACTAACACAAGAGTTAAGTCTTTATAAATCCACTACTTAGTGAAAAATGAGTTTATCTCCATCTCACCACTTAAAGTAAATAAATATTGCACACCACTAAGTGATGCTTACTTTTGAGGAGCTAACATCATTATAAAATGCCATACTATCTTGAAGATCTGCCTTCCTGATAGCCACAAATTTGATAGTAATAGATTGCCATAAACACTACTAAAATGACATACATAGATTTATAATGATATAGTGTCTCAAGGATCTACCTTCATAGTAGCCACAAATTTGATAGCTATAGATTGCCATAAAAGAAAGATTACGTAAAATACATACATAGAAGCATTAATGTGAACTGCCATAGTATCTTGAAGATCTGCCTTCCTGATAGCCACAAATTTGATAGTAATAGATTGCCATAAACACTACTAAAATGACATACATAGATTTATAATGATATAGTGTCTCAAGGATCTACCTTCATAGTAGCCACAAATTTGATAGTTATAGATTGCCATAAAAGAAAGATTACGTAAAATACATACATAGAAGCATTAATGTGAACTCACCCAATGTTGGTGCTAAACTAAAGCTATTACAAAGATAATCATCATAAAGATAATGAAGCTAGCATAAGCCTAATCATATGCAATAAAGAGCAAGTTAATATGTTTCAACATGAAACAACCAACTAAAATGAAAGCTATATGTTAATGCAATCCTCCATGTAACATATTTCAATAGGAACCTTAGTCGATTACTAGGAATCCATGCATTAACCATTACATGAAATAGTCCCACAAAGAAAAGGAAATTGGGATGTTATCTAAAATTGAAGTTTTATTTTTATAGAAGAAATTCTATGTTAATAATCAAACAACTCATGAATAGTACCTAGAGAAAAGAACTAGGACACCATTAGCACAATTCGATTTTCAATCTTCTCATATTAAATTTTAACATTTGACTCGAATACTAGGTACTCCAATTCAACATCCATCCACCTCACATTCTAAGAAACAAACCCATTTGCTATACCAAAGGAACAAATCGCCAACTTAAGATCAACCCAAAAAGGAATACTAGTAACCAAACATATTGAGTTTAAATACCATGGTGAATACTAAAAATCAATCCAAGTGAGCTAATTACTACTTTAAATGTAAAAGTACTAAGGTTTCTAGTTTCTAAGAGGATCACAATGCAAAATTAGAGCATTAGATAGCCCATCTTTGCAATTAATCCCTTCAACTACAAATTTACCATCATTTAGTTTTTGAGCAAAGATCTCAAACATGAAATCATGGTGTAAGATGTTAACATGTGTTCTTATAATATATATATATATATATAATATCCATATATTTGAGCAAGTGAAGAGGCATGAACAAATAAGTCTTCTCAAATGTGTATCACTTTAAATTAGTGCACTAGAAGATAAAACCACTATAAAGAAATTCAAGTTTGATGCCAATGCATATTTACCTCAACTAAGTAACATTAGCATCCCTTAAATAAGCAAACATCCAATTGTTAATCAATTATTAATTATAATTTCAATAATATCATAAAATACCATTGAACTTTTAAATTAGGGTAGAATTCTCGTTTAGAAGGCACTGACCCTAGATTATGTGTGTGTATGAGATTACAAGAGTGTTTGTGTGTGTGCATTGGCTGCTTTATATATATCAGGCAATGTTGTCATTATTTCATCATTTTTCATATCTATTTTTAATAGATTATTACTATTAATAAGAAAATAAAGAAATATTATTTACAACATGATTGATTATTAAACTAGCCACAAAGGCCAATATATAACATATGATAGGATTGGCCCAATATTAAAAGGCCACAGCTTTAAAAAAATCTAGAGCTATGTGTTGCATAGTATGCTAAAAGACAAACCTATTTCTACCCTCAATATATTGGCTATGATGGAGAAAACCGGTTTGGAGGCACTACAAGATATAGGCCTTATACCGACGTTTAAAGCGACGAAAATCCAAATAACAAAATTTACCCCCGTCGTCGTAAAAAGTGTCGTTATTGGCGACGCCATAGAACAATCGATATCACTGTCGCTATTAGCATTGGTATTGGTGTCAGGATCAGCCTCGCAAAATGCGATGCTGATACCGATGCCAATACCGATGCGGATAGCGACGGTTTGTGACGTATATAACGACGCCAATAATGACGCGAGCAGTAAAATTTGTGACGCTAATAGCAATGGTAACAGGGAGAAAATTTTTGTGGTAATATCTCTCGGAGTGGCACCCATAGGGGTGCCACCTGCTAACGACTAAGCAAAAGCCGAAGTAGCTAGAGTAGACGTCCCCACAAGTGTGACAAATCCCTGAGGTGACGCAGCTCCAACTGAACGATGAGACGGAGGCACCGCGTCCGTGCCTCCACAGCATCCACCTGAGCCTAAGCCACGCTCCCTGGAAGGGCCACGAGAGCGAGGAGTCGCACCTGTATCCCGTGTCGACCGCGGGCTCACTGCCTCTGTATCTCTACAGCATCCCCCTGATCCCGATGCACTCCCTCCCTCTGGCCCAAGTTGTGAGTATCGAGCTCGTTTGCTCGAAGCTGAAGCATCCGATCATGCTGAAGTAGATCTAGCAGAGTGCCTAACGAAGACCGAGACAGCTCCTGGTCTACCATCTCTCTGAATCTCGCGATCTGGTCTGGAGACATGCGTGTGAAGATGTCATGTAACTCCTCATCACTCATCCCTCGACTCATCCTGAAAATGTCACCTGCATAAACAAAAAATGATGTTAGAATAATCAATTTAAATCATACAAAGCACAGTAATATAAATTATTTAAAAAAAATCTCACTTAAAATGTATATCTTATGTACCCTTATAAGTGATTGGTCAATGAATTGAGTAAGTGGATGCTCCAAGTATGAAGTATCCTATGGTCCCATGTTAATGTCCTGACACAACTCCGCATACACTAGAAGGTCGATAGAGATGTCACCACAAAAGAATGAGTCCATCTCATTCTCAAAGAATTCTTAGACTCCTATATTTCAATCGTTGTTAGCCGATGCTGGCTCTAAGCTTTCAATGGCCTCCACCCCTTGCAATATTGACCCCTCTATTTGCATATTATCTTCATCTATGCTCGGAACGTCGCTTTGATCATATACTCTCGCACTTCGGGGAGTTGAAGGTATAACATACCACCATCGAGGTTGTCGGGGGTTTGGATAGAAGATTACATGTTCACAAACAAGTACAAGAGAGTTCAAACCATTGTGACATAAACCATGTCGTAATACAATTAGCAAGCAAATGAGTCCATGCACCTGTTCACAATGGGCCGGCAACACAAAGGTGTTGCACAAATCCATCCATTTTTTTTCAGAATCTATTTCGAGAAATCCAGATGGACCTCGTCGAACTGTTGCTCCAGCTCCTCCAAGTACCACTTTGAACCATTGCACATCGAATAGTATCATGGAGAAGCTACGGTAATCTATCGTAACAATACTTTGCAAGTTCCCAAAATACTCCATCTCATCCACAACTGTGTTTGGATCCGTTGCTCGTCGCCGGCTCTCTTGCTCGAACCTTGCCATGATACCACAGTCCATTGTGGAGCGCATTTTGTTAATACGCTCCACGTGAAAATACCATCCGCGCGACCATGCTGCACTATATATTTTGTACTGTACATTGAAACACTCAAATTAGATGTCGCATATAAAATTTAGATACGACAGATTCTAAACCCCTCATCAGCTTTGGACTATATCCCCTCGAGAATTCCCACTCCTCCATTGAGACCTCTGTCCCTTCGCGAGACACTGCGGTCAAAGCTCCATGCAACCATCGTGTTGACATAAACCGCGTCATCTCCTCCATGCCTTTGGGATATCGAATCGGTTGATGACGTGTACTACATCGGAATTCAGCTCGCGCTTTCTCTCGATCTTGCCTAGCGATCTAGTACTTGGCGAGCCACGTCTCCATAGAGGCGTGGTGCAATATACAAAAGTGATTCACCTTCTCTTCCATTGAGACATCCATTCTTTTTTCTACTCCATTTCCAACCACCACATTTCTAGTCAGTCTATCATCGTCCTTCAGCAACCATAGCATTTCATTGTCTGGTTTCACCATTGATAGCCATTGTGAAATAAGCACTAGCGCCTCAGACACCAACCAACCTTCAGCCATGCTACCTTTTGGCCGAGCTCGTTGTCGCACAAAGCCTTTCAGGGTTTTCATGAAATGCTCCAAGAAGAGCATCTATCGCATATGGACAGGTCCAGCAATCTCCACTTCATCTACAAGATGCACAAGAAGGTGGATTTTGTATCGTGAGCATGCTGGTGGGCAGGTATTTTTCAAAGAGATAGACCGTCTCCACTACTCCCCGCCTTGCGGATTCAATAGAGAACATCTTAATCTCCTTCTGTGAGATCCATTGCACCAAAGTCGACAACATGTAAATGGCCCCGCGTATTTCTGGAGTAAGACATCCTGCGATCGCGATCGGTAGTACAAACTGCCACAAATGAGAAAGCATTATGAATAATGGCTACATTCCAAATAGCAAAATGCCCACGTGAATTACAATCCATTCGTAGTACCCTGACATATCTTATGCCAATCATGGGATTTTTGCTTCACAATGCGCTCTTCTTTAGTGGACAAAACCCAAGGAGCATGAGGAAGCTGCACGCGACCATCAGTACTCGACTGCGGCCAAAGCGCCTCTATCTTACCTACCTCCTTCAAATCTATTCGTGCCCCTATAGTGTCTCTCTTTCCTGTGATGTGGTCCCATAACAAGCTGCCCACATTCTTGAAAATATGCATGGGATCCAACAAGTGGTTGACCTATAAGTGGGTCCAATATGGCAACTCGTAGAAAATTGAGAACCGTCGCATTCCATTTGGATGTGATTCCGCGTGGACTATTTTCAGCTTGTACTAGCTTGCAGTATTCAGACGTGTTGGAGGTCGTCCAAGGAAACCTTCCTTGAGTTCATGATCCTCTGGCAAGAAAGCAACGTGTCCTTGATATACCATCTTCTTCATGGTTCGTGACCTTCGGGAGTCTAATTGTGGCCCGCACAATGGACATGCATGATAACCTGAGGTAACCAGACCTGTTCCAACACAACAACCTAGTGAATACTTGCTTAAACGAGATAATATATAGATATTACCAGTGAGAATGGAGGTCTGCTCACCTGAGCACTCTCCGAATCCCGAAAAATCATGCATCGTCCACATGAGAATGGCTCGAATATTGGCTGACCGTCGACCATCGTGCCTGCTCATATCTTGCACAGTGACCCCCTCCTCCCACAAAATCTTAAGCTCATCAACTAATGGACGAAGATATATATCCATATTTTTGACTTTGTAGTGGCCGAAAACGAGCAAGCTAAGGATGAGATGTCCTTTCTTCGTAGAAAGCCATGGAGGGATATTGTAGTTGACAAGGACTATAGGCCACACACTGTAAGAAGTTGAGCGCAGACCGAATAGGTTCACGCCATCCATTGCAAGACCGAGCTGAAGATTCCTTGGCTCTCGGGCAAAGCCTAGGAAGGTAGAGTCAATATGGCTCCATGCGCGTGAATCTGCTGATATTCGTTGAACTCCATCCGTGGACCTATTCTGCGCATGCCACGTTGTCAAGCTTGCTATGCCGAACGTACGAAACATGTGGTTTATGTAGGGGATAAGCGAAAAGTGTTTGAGAACTTATTGAGGGATGGTTTGCCCTTGCAAGTCCTGTCAATACCTGTGAGCACCACACTCTGGACATGTCTCCATAGTCTCGTATTCTCCTCGAAACAGTATGTAATCGTTGATACATGCATGGATGTTATTGTAGTCCATGCCAAGCTTCCACAAAACATGTCGTGCATCATCATGAGATTCAAACATGGTATTTGCAGGTGGTAATATATGATATTTCAATAACCTGAAAAAAAACATAAAACACCTTGAAAAAGCACAAGACTTTGTAATAATAGTGCCGAAAAAAAATCAATGAAGCGTCTGTACAAGGTACCTGAACAACTCGGTCACACTCATATCGCTCCACCCGTATTTTACTTGCACACTTAAAAGTGCAAGCAGTGTCTTCAGCCGAGATACTTGGCACCCATCATATAATGGTATGGATGCTTCCTCTCTAAGCAGATCAGAAGTTTCGACATCCATGGGAATCAATTCATCGATCATTGCCTCCATCTCAGGCTCCAAGATTGTAGGTAGATCTGGAAGGTTGCATGTCTCCTCTGGCATTGACATTATAGATTGGCCTTGCGAGTAGCGGATTGGCTCCTGCACTCCATCTATCGCATGCCCACGTACTCTTCTAATTGGCCGCAAAGGGTGCACTCCCCCTTGGGACGAGACATCACCTCCCTGGATAGAAAATTTGCCAGCGAGACCTAATCTTATTGTATATGGTATTCAATTAGCTTGCGAGTACAATGCATGATTGATATTAACTTCAAATTACCGTTTGCTGAAAATCCGCAATCGCCTGATCAATGATCTCAGATTGAAACTCGCCAAATCGTCGTACGTGTTCTATAGACAATTGGCATTTTTGTCTAATTGCCAGCTTGCATTGAGGGCAAGGACATGGGACACGCTGATTAAGATACGCCTCGCAATCTTGAACAACGGAACCTTCTTCGTTTTCCATTTTGTCTACGTTACAACAAACAATTTGTTTTTATTATCATTCTTTTCTTTTCTTAGATTGTTATCCTCTCCTTCCATCTCTCTCTTTTTCTATGACCTAGCATATAGTATCATAGAACACTAGTATTTAGTACCTAGTACTCAGTACCTAGCACATAATCTTTCGTTTTCTCTCTTCCTCTCCCTCTCTCATTTCCTCTCCCTCCCTCGCCCTCACCCTCTCTCTCTCTTTCCCTATTAGGTTTAATGATTTTTCTCTTTTTCTTTCTCCTCTCTCTCTCTCTCATTTCCTTTTCTCTCCTCTCCCTCTCATTCCTCTCCCTCCCTCTCTCTTTTTCTCTATTCTCTCTCTCATTCCTCTCTCTCCCTTGCCTTCTCTCATTCCTTTTTCTCTCTCCTCTCTCTCTCTTATTCCTTTTTCTCTCTCCTCTCCCTCTCTCATTTCCTCTCCCTCCCTCGCCCTCACCCTCTCTTTCTCTCTTTCCCTATTAGGTTTAATGGTTTTTTCTCTTTTTCTCTCTCCTCTCTCTCTCTCTCATTTTTTTCTCTCCTCTCCCTCTCTCATTTCGTTCTCTCTTCCTCTCCCTCTCTCATTTTCTCTCCCTCCCTCACCCTCACCCTCTCTTTCTCTCTTTCCCTATTAGGTTTAATGATTTTTCTCTCTTTTTCTCTCTCCTCTCTCTCACTCATTTTCTCTCTCTCCTCTCCCTCTCTCATTTACCTTTCTCTCTTTCTCTCCCTCTCTCATTTCCTATCCCTTCCTCACCCTGACCCTCTCTTTTTCTCTTTCTCTATTAGATTTAATAAATTTTTCTCTTTTTCTCTCTCCTCTCCCTCTCTCATTTTTCTCTCTCCTCTCCCTGTCTCATTTCCCTTTCTTTCTTTCTCTCCCTCTCTCATTTCCTCTCCCTCCCTCACCCTGACTCTCTCTTTCTCTATTTTTCCATTAGGTTTAATGATCTTTCTCTCTTTTTCTCTCTCCTCTCTCTCTCTCTCATTTCTTTTTCTCTCTCCTCTTCCTCTCTCATTTCCTCTCCCTCCCTCACCCTCACCCTCACCCACACCCTCTCTTTCTCTATTTGCCTATTATGTTTAACATCTTATCTCTTTTTCTCTCTCCTCTCATTCTCTCTTTTTTCTCTCTCCTCTCCCTCTCTCATTTCCTTTTAAAAAGCTCTCTTCCTCTCCTTCTCTCATTTCTTCTCCCTCCCTCTCCCTCTCTCATTTCCCTATTATGTTTTCGTCTCTCCCCCCTCTCCCTCTCCCTCTCTCATTCCCTCTCCCTCTCCCTCTCTCCTCCCTCTCCCTCTCCCTCTCCCTCTCTCATTTTCTCTCTCTCTTCCTCCCCCTCCCTCTCTCATTTCCTCTCCCCCTCCCTCTCCCTCTCTTTAATTTCCCTCTCTTTCTCCTTCTCCCTCTCCCTCATTTCTTCTCCCTCTCTCATTATATACAAATTATACAAAAAATAAATAAAAAAGAGAGAGAATACACTCTCCCTTCCTCTCGTTCTCTCATTTCATCCCCCTCCCTCTTCCATTTCCTCCCTCTCCCTCTCCCTCTCCCTCTCCCTTACTTTCTCTCTCTCTCTCCCTCCCTCCCTCTCCCTCTCCCATTTCCTCCCTCTCCCTCTCCCTCTCTTTCTCTCTCATTTCCTCTCCCTCTCTCAATATATATACACAAATCATATAAGCAAAAGTAAAAGAGAGAGAGAATGCACTCTCCCTCCCTCTCCCTCTCTCATTTCCTCGCCATCCCTTTCCCTCTCTTTCTCTTTCTCTTTCTCTCCCTCTCTCATTTCCTCCCCCCTCCCTCTCCCTCTCTTTCTCTTTCTTTCTCTCTCCCTCTCTCATTCCCTCTCCCTCTCCCTCCCTCATTTCCTCCCCCTCCCTCTCCCATTTTCTCCCTCTCCCTCTCTTTAATTTCCTCTCTTTCTCCCTCTCCCTCTCCCTCTCTTATTATATACAAATTATACAAAAAATAAATAACAAAGAGAGAGAATACACTCTCCCCCCTCTCGTTCTCTCATCCCCTCCCTCTTCCATTTTCTCCCTCTCCCTCTCCCTCCCTCCCCCTCCCTCTCCCTCTCTTTCTCTCTCATTTCCTCTCTCTCTCTCAATATATATACACAAATTATATAAGCAAAAGTAAAAGAGAGAGAGAGAATGCACTCTCCCTCCCTCTCCCTCTCTCATTTCCTCCCCATCCCTCTCCCTTTCCCTCTCCCTCTCTTTCTCTTTCTCTCCCTCCCTCTCCCTCTCCCTCTCTTTCTCTCTCATTTCCTCTCCTAAACAAGCAAAAGAAGGAGAGAATTAAACCCTAAACAAGCAAAAGAAGGAGAGAATGGACTCACCGATGAGATACGGCGAGGGTTTGACGGCTCCTCTTCGCGATGAAGGCTCCTCCTCTCCTTCGCGAACGGCGGCGGTAGCGGCGGCAAGCCTTCTTCCTCTCCCTCTCTCACCCTATGCAAGACGGTCGCTCTCTTTCTCGCTCTCCCTCTCGAAACGTTCGACGAAAATGCGTGAAATGAACCGCGCTTGGGTTTCGGCCTATTTTTTTTCCCTATGGGGCGTCGCTATTTGCGTCGCTACCCGCTGTCGCTATACGTTACAATCCTTGTAGTGAGGGTGAAGCAACTAGGATACAATACTACAATTGACACATATTATTTTCCTAGCTGCATAGCCATCCCATGGACAAGTTGCTTAAAATCATGTTGTATGCAAAGCTAAGAGGATCCATAGCTTTAGATTGCCTTGGAACTACACTACAAGAGTAAAACAAAAATAGAACTTGAGTATTTGGAGACTAATGCAAAGATAACATGATCTAGCTTCCAAATGCAAACCAAGATGTAAGCTAATCAAACTAGGGATCATTCCATCACGCTACCATAGGACTTCCACAATACATCATATGTATCCCATCCCTTGAGAGCAATATGTAGATATTATATTTACGTGGCTTGAGATTGGTTAATGTGATCTCATCCTTAAGCAATTCCCTCTATATAAAGCTATATGCCATGAAGCTAGTAGCTATATTTTCAATTAATAATGTGATTTCATTTTTGTCCCCAAAAATAGGGAGAACGAAAGCAATGCAAGGATAACAAAAAGAGGGGAAAAGATAGCCTTTTCCAACCTAATTTCCCACTATTAAAAGAAATATAAGGCATCATATTTGACAACCCACATATTGGATCCTACATGCATTATTTGCTTTTGCTTAGTTGGCACTTTCTCTTGGTTCTAGCATGTTGTGAATATTTGTGGTAGCTTGCTTTGGAATAACTCTTATTTGGCCTTTCTTATTGAGTTGCTTTTCATTTTCCTTGTCACTCTTGTTTACATTTTCAATTTATTATTACCAAGTGCATAATCTTGTGATATTTTAAACACATGCACTTTCTCTTTCTTTGCCAACCTCCCTAAGCCTACCACCCTTCCAATTACACGAGCACATTCTGTTTCTAGCATGGCTAGGAAAAAATAGGGGACATTGTAAAGAAGACATGCAATAACAAAGACACCAATGCCATGACACTTAACTAAGTAGAACAATAGGTTGGTTGGAGACACCAACGCCATGACACTTAAGTAGAACAATAGGTTGGTTGGAGACACCAACGCCATGACACTTAAGTAGAACAAAGACAAAAACAAGGCACCATCAAACAAGGATAAGATTTCTCAATAAACCTAAATAGTAGGTAAATTAGGACTAATTGACTCCATTAAGTCTCCTAGGAATATTCTAAAGTTGAACTAAGAGAGTCACATGTGTGAAGAGTCATAGTTTGAGGTGGGCAAGCACCACATTTGATGATTGGATGAGAGTGAGAGAAAAGGGGGAGTAAAACATCAACCCCTCTACCTATAAGGCATAGTCTCACACTAGCCTACTAAAATGGTGATGTAGTGATTCTAAGATGCTAACCCTAGGATAGTCATTGAATATAGCACTTGTCCTAGTCATGTTCAGAGGCCACTTGACTAATCGAGTCTACCCATCCATAGAACATTTGAGGGAATCCATCCCCCCACTAATCATGCACGTACCCAATGCATTTTCTAATTGTCTAAATAAGTATACTATCCACGCTATTAAATATTTATAAATAGCTTCTTTAATTAGTCTTCTAAATAGGGTTCCTTTGAATGTCTTCTTAGACACAACATGAAGGCAAAAAAACTGCATTTATAAACAAGTTTCTTTATTCCAAGTTTATTTATAATATTCATCCACTCATAAGAGTGATAAAAATAACCCAACATTAGGTTAACCATCCTACCATGTTCTTTTCAAGGCTTCTAATGATTAGCCATATTGGGCTTGTATAAGGTTTCTCACTATCAAATGATTGGGCATAATCTTATTATGTTGACCAAAGCCCCACCACTAGTTCTCATCCCACCATAAGGGGAAACCTTCTTGATACAAAGGAGCTACCACCTAAGTAGTGGTCAAACATCTTAGGTGGTTTCTATTACAGCTTTGGTTGAGAAGCCCTATCCAAACCCTTGTTGAATGTTAAAAAGACTTGATTTTTAGTTGTTTTATATTGGCTTTTTGGAGTTGAATGGATGGTTTGATGCATGATTGAATAGATTTGGTTGGTTTTGGGAGTGGTTAAGAGAGTGCTAGGTTAGATTGAGTATGTTTTGAAACCCCATTGAAGACTTGGTTTGATATGAAGAATTTGATGGGTTCTGTTGAGTAACTGCTTTGCTCTAATATGCTTTTTTAATGTTTGTAGAGCTATGTTTTGGTTATATTGAGAGATTGTGGTTGTGAATAAATGGTTTGATGAATGATTGCAAATATGTGTAATGGTTTTTGATAGATTGGAATCGGTTTAGTCTGACCTATGAGGGTTTGTTGCTTTCTATTTGGGTTCTAATAGCTTCTTTAAGATCGATGCTTTTGTACATGTTTTGTCTAGTGGGTTCTTAGCTTGGAAAATTTTTCCTACCTTAGAAGGAGGAGAATACAAGATCAAGCTAACACTAAAAGGGTATAGTGACATAGCGATGGTCATTTGTGATGCAAATAGCAATGGTACTCTAAGAAAAAAAAAGCAGGCGAAACTCGAGCGCAGCATTTTGCCGCAAAGAGTTTGAGAGAGAGTGAAAGAGATCATGGCTTTGGGAGGAAGAGAGAAAGAGAGAGAATGAGAGTTTCTCATCATCGCCACCACCGCCGTTCACAAAGAAGAGGATGATGTACACAAAGGAAGAAGAGGGGCTGTCGTGAAGAGGAGACGAAGAATCTATCCTTGGGTCTTTGTGGTGAGTACATTGCCTCCTCTTGGTTTGTTCTTGTTCTTTCTTCTTTTCTTTTGTTTATTTTTCCTGAGAATGAGGTGCATTGAGGGAGAAAGAGAGAAAATGAGAGAGGGAGAAGAAGAAAGGAAAAGAAAGAGAGAACGAGAGAGAGAGAATAAACATGAAAGATAACAAAGAGAGAGAGAGAGAGAGAGAAAGAGAGAGAGAGGGGGGAGGGAGGGAGGGAGGGAGGGAGGGAGAGAGAATGAGTGAGAAAACACAAGGGGGTGGAGAGAAACAAAGAGAGGGGCAACAAAGAAAGAGAAAGAGAGAAAGAAAGAGAAGGGAGAGAGAATATGAAACGAAGAGTGCAGAGAGAGATGGATAAATCGTGTAGGTTAGTTAGAAAACTAACGCTACTCTTCGACGGAAGGGGGTGTTTAAATTGCCCATGGATTTTTTATATAGCAAAGTGGTCTTGCTTAGCCAAGAGAATTCCATTAAAAATCTGAAATGCTAAATTAGGTCAAGTTAGGAATGATCGAATGTCAACTATCCTAGTGTATCATCCTAGATCCAAATCAATGTTATTTTAGGGGGGCCAAGTTGAGACTATACCTTATTAATAAAGTGGTTGATGCATATTACTCCCCTCTTTTCTCACTCTCTTTAAATCAATGCAATGTTATACTTAAGTTTGAGAGATGATAGCAAAGTAGTTATCTTAAGCTAATATATAGATAACCATGGTAGGAGACTATAGTCATGATTAAGGCTTGCTTTAGGTTGATCATTGTGGGGTTAAGGTGGAACTTTCCCTACGAGGTAGACTTAAGTAGTTTGAGGTAATGCAGTTTGATTATTACAAGGGAGTTTTGAGTGGAATTAACATTGATTACCTCTTGATAAATTTGTGCCATTACAAATATAGATATGCACCTAGATATGACTATAGTCTCTAGATTTGCAAGGCCATACACTCTCTAAAATTTGAATGAAAAGGGATCAATTTGTGCACACCTTAGATTGACTTTATGATCTTTCTACATTATGAAAGGTATTGGATATAGAATGGCATTTATTACTTTATCAATGCCGATCATCTTCCCTATATTAGAACCAACCTTAAGTAGTGGATAGAAAATCTAAAAGTTGTTTAATTTGTATTTTGAAGGAATCTATGGTTAACCATACTATTAATGTATCTAGTTTTCATGCATCTAAAGTTGTTATGTGTTGTAAACTAAGAAGTTTCACTTGACATTAATTCTATTGAGTTATAAAAGAAGAAATCCCTTCGTAAACAAATTAAGAAAGAAAAAGGGAATAAGGACAAAAACTTATTGTTTATCGTAACGTAGACAAAATGGAAAACTATAATGGCCATGACGTTCAAGATTGCGAGGCATATCTTAATCAACATGACCTGTGTCCTTGCTCTCAATGCAAGCTAGCAATCAAATGAAAGCATCGCTTGTCTATAGAACAAGTACAACACTTCGGCAAGTTCTAATCGGAGATCATTGATCAGGAAATCTCAGATTTTGAGCAAACGGTAAAAAAAGTGTATATCAATCATGCCTTACATTCGCAAACTAATTGAATATCATATACAAAATATTAGACGTTGCCATAAAATTCATACAGGGAGGTGACGTCTCATCCCGAGGAGGAATGCACCTATTGTGGCCAATTAGAAGAGTTTGTGGGCGTGCGATAGATGGAGTGTCTAAGCCAATCCACCACTTGGAAGGCATGACCTAGTCTATACCGTCAATACAAGAGGAGACATGTAGCCTTTCGGACCTTCCTCCAATCTTGGAGCCTGATATGGAGGCAATGATCGATGCATTGATGCCCATGGATGCCAAGACATCTAATCCACTAAGAGAGGAAGCATCCATACTATTATATGATGGGTGCCGAGTATCTTGCCTAAAGACATTGCCTGCACTCCTAAGTGTGCAAGAAAAATACTGGTGGAGCGATGCGAGTATGACCGAGTTGTTTAAGTACATTCTACATATGTTTCATTGATTTCTTTTCGGCACCATTATAAAAAATAATTGTGCTTTTTCAATGTGTTTTATGATTTATTTTTAGGTTGCTAAAGCATCATATATTACCACTTGAAAATACCATGCCTTACTCTCGTGATGATGCGCAATATGGTTTATGAGAGCTTGGCATGGACTACAACAGCATCCATGCATGTCAACGATTGCGTGCTATTTCAAGGAGAGTATGGGACTATGGAGACATGTCCAAAGTGTAGTTCTCATAGGTATCAACAGGACTTACAAGGGCAAACCATCTCTTAGAAAGTTCTTAGACACTTTTCACTAATCCCCCGTATACGTCACATGTTTCATACGTCGGGCATGGCAAGCTTGACAACATGGCATGCGCAGAATAGATCCATAGATGGAGTCCAATGAATATTAGTGGATTCATGTCCATGGAGCCACATTGACTCTACCTTTCTAGGCTTTACATGAGAGCTAAGGAATCTTCGGCTCAGTCTTGCTATGGATTGTATGAATCCATTTAGTCTCCGCTCAACTTCTTACAGTGTGTGGTCTATAGTCCTTATTAACTACAACATCCCGCCATGGATTTCTACGAAAAAAGGACACTTGATCCTTAGCTTGTTCATTCCTGGCCGCTACAAAGTCAAGAATATGGATGTCTATCTTTATCCATTAGATGATAAGCTTAAGATTTCGAGGGAAGAGGGAGTCTCTATGGATGATATGAGCAAGCATAATGGTCAATGGTCCGCTAATATACGAGCTATTATCATGTGGATTATGCATGACTTTTCGGGATTCGGGGAGTGCTCAGGTAAGTAGGCTTCCATTCTCATTGGTAATATCTATCATTGCTCGTTCAAGTTTGTGTTCACTAAATAGGGGTGTCGGGACAGGTCCGGTTACCTCAGGTTATCATGCATGTCCATTATGTGGGCCACCGTTAGACTCTCGAAGGTCACAAACCATGAAGAAGATGGTATATAAAGGACATGCCTCTTTCTTGCTACAGGCCCATGAATTGAGGGAAGGTTTTCTTGGATGACCTCCAGTAGCATGAATGAATGCCCAAAGCTGGTACGAGTTGAAAATGGTCCACACAGAGTCACATCCAAATGGAATGTGACAGTTCTTGGTTTTCTACGAGTTGCCATATTGGATCCACTTACAAATCAACCACTTGTTGGATCCCATGCATATTTTCAAGAATGTGGGCAGCTTACTATAGGGCCACATCACAGGAAAGAGATACACTGCAGGGGCATAAATGGATTTGAAGAAGGTAAGCAAGATGGAGGTGCTTTGGCCACAATCGAGTGTTGATGGTCGCTTGCAACTACCTCGCACTCCTTGGGTTTTGTCCACTAAAGAAGAGAGCATTGTGAATAAAATTATCAAGTCTATCTGCACTTTGATGGGTATGATGCGTTCTCTTAGATCAAATTTTTCCAAAGATGACCAACTATCAAGGCTAAAATCCCATGATTAGCATAAGATATGTCAAGTTTGTACTTGCCTCGATTATAAGTGGCTTGCATATTTTGCTATTTGGAGTCTAGTCTGGTGTACGTAATACTTTTTCATTTGTGGCAGTTTGTACTACCGATCGCGATCACAAGATGCCTCACTCCAAAAATACACGGGGCGATTTACAAGTTGTCAAATTTAGTGCAATGGATCTCACAGAAGGAGATCAAGACATCCTCTATTAAATCCACGAGGTAGGGGGAGTAGTGGAGATGGTCTGTCTCTTTGAGAAGTACTTGCCTACCAGCATGCTCACGATACAAACCCACCTCCTGGTGCATCTTGTAGATAAAGTAAGGATTGCAAGACCTATCCATACTCGATGGATGTTCTTCTTGGAGCGCTTCATGATAACCCTGAAAGTCTTTGTGCGACAACGAGCTTGGCTAGAAGGTTGGTTGGTTCACATTGGCTACCAATGGTGCATTTAGATAACAATATACTATGGTCTCACTGAAGGACGATAATAGACTGACTGGAGATGTGGTGGTTGGAAATGAGTAGAAAAAAGGATGGATGCTGCAATGGAGAAGAAAGTGAATCATTTTTGTATGTTGCACCATGATAGACTGACTGGAAATGTGGTGGTTGGAAATGGGGTAGAAAAAAGGATGGATGCTGCAATGGAGAAGAAAGTTAATCATTTTTGTATGTTGCACCATGCATCTATGAAGACGTGGCTCGCTAGGTATGAGCAAGCTAGGAAAGATCAAGAAGAAGCGCAATCAAAATTTCAATGCATACATATCATCGACTAATTCGATATCCTAAGGGCATGGAGGAGATACCACAATTTATGTCTATGCGATGGTTACATGGAGCTTTAATCGCAACCTCTCGCAAAGGGGTGGAGGTCTCTATTGAGGAGTGGAGATTCTCGAGGGATGAAAGCAATGTTTCTAGGTCTCTATTGAGGAGTGAAAATTCTTGAGTCATTCTAGTGGAGTTGCATCACCTATAGGATTTGTCACACATGTGGGAACATCTACTCCAGTGACTCCAGCTTTTGCTCAACCGTCCGCAGGTGGCACCCCTATGGGTGCTACTCCGAGAGATACCACCCCCATGGGTACACCAAATGTATAGAGGACTCCTAGTTATGCCCAGGAGCATGGTTGTAGGTGGGAGAGGACACATCTTAGACATACCCTAGAGGGGTATGGATACCTTGTATATGACAGGATAGGAACTGTGATCATGAATGATGAAGGAAGGAGGGTGATGTCTCATATGAGAGAGTTGTGCCAACAAGTTTTTCGGCACAACGTCTTGGACCATTAAAAGAACATACCCGAAGGGAGCAACGACTACATAGTAGCATCCTTGCATGAGGAGTTTTTGGTACCCCTCGCGGTAGAGAGGTTTTCCACAAGCTGGACGATGGAGTGCATGTGTGTATACGTGTCACACAGACGATTAGATGCACGCAAGGCACTCAAGAGTGGCGCCTCAAAGCCCAAGTGGCTAGACGCATATGATCGACGGAGACTTAGGGAGGACACTATAGATTCTCCAGGATGTTGGCGACAGTAGCAAGAGGCAGCAAGGGTACGATTGGAGACAAGGGTGGTCCATCATCTTGGGAGTGATGGCCATAGGACTTATTTGGAGGACTTTGTAAGTTTTCCTTTTGTTCTTATTGCTTTCTTATTTGCAATATCACTTGTATTGACAATCTTGTTTCAAAAAAGTTGTATTTAATTTTCTTTGTAGCACTCCATTACAAACCGTGATCCTATCGGCCTAGAGACTTAATATGCAGAGAGGCATGGTCTCACTGCATTAATTTATAAACTGTATGCACGTGAGGGGCCAGTAAGTCACCCATCTTTCTTATCTCTAGTTACTATTTTTATTAAATTCATTATGTGTGATGGACTAATGTGTAATGGTTCTTTTTGTAGACTTTGTTCGATGCTCCTTTGCATCAGGATGAGCTTTCAGATGGCGAGGATCTATAGCTTGTGCTTGGATTTGTGGAGCACACATCCTCTTCCTTTTTGGTCCTGTGGTTTATGCAAGGATCTTGTATGTACTATGTTATTATCATCCTTTGTATCTTGCCATGATTCCATGAGTTATCAGCGATCTTGTATTTATTCTATGTATAAGTCTTGTGGGTTCAAGTACATTTTGTGCTCATCTTGACAACCATTGCACACTTAACATGTAATCCATTTGTAGAATATAAATACAACACATAGTGTTATATGCTTGCTGCCTTGCCACAATTTTTTTTATCTATAACCATTACTATTAGCATCGCAAATTTACTACATGCATCGATATTGGCATCCCTATATGTGTCACAAACCATCACTATTGGCATCAGTATTTGCATCGGTTTTACGATGTAAATGCCGATACCCATACTAACACCAATAGCGATGATTTCATGGTGACTCTAATACCGATGCGTTTAGCAACAACATGGGCAAAATTTTTAATGAATTTTTTCATCACTTGAACATCGGTATGAGGCATGTATCTTGTAGTGTAAATATTTTGAATAAAGAAAGTAATATTGAAGACTAAAGCTAAAGACTAGAAATGAAAGTGTCATAGGTGTGCTTCGAAGGGTCATTGTAGTGGCTCTAGTGCCTCTTAAGATAAGCCATACCTCTTAGAGGGTGCCTCCACAACCAAATCAGGTTTCTAGAGTGTTATTCTATTGTTCCGTCGTATCATTGAAGGAAAGTGTGTATGAGAGAGATATTGAGTGAGAAATGGTCAAATTTGATACAAAACATTGTATATGAGAGAGATATTATGAGATAATGAGAAAAAAAGGATATGGATTCTTTGTGAAATCTTTGATATGAACTATGTGATTGATGGTGTATATGGATTCTTCTTCTTTATGGTTTGTTGGTATGAAGAATATGATGGGTTTTATTAGATTTGCTACCATGCGAGATACAAACTATGAAGATGTGTTAACATTTTTTCTATTGGTGTTTGTTTTCCTTATGTGGTTTCATAAGAAGGTAAAAGAAATGCTTGTTGGTGAGACAATATAGACTTTTTTATAGTTATTTCCTCATATTCTTGGTCTTCTCTCAAGAGCTCCATATTTTGGTGCACAATTGGGGAATAATTGCCACCAATAAGCACCAAAATCCTGAAAATGTAAGAAACGATACTATTGAAAATAGAAGAAATCAATGGAGGATTGTAGAATTTCTTCTATCTCACATAGGGTGAAATATCTCCTACCTAAGGTCTTGCATAAATTGTAGTATGGATTTGTACATGGGATGAAAATCCAAGATGCCAGTCTAAATTTAGTTTTGGCAATTAAGCATCCCATGCTCTTCATGGGAGGGTGCTTCTTACTTATCAATATGGATCTAGATAAAGCCTATGATAGGCTATGATGGGATCTCTTGCATGTAGTTAGTGATAAATTGGAACTGGGAAGGAGTTTTTGCAGGATGGTGGAAACCCTATACACCAATGCAACAACAATAATAAGGGTGAATAGTTATACATCTCAGGCTTTCAATTTGTAGTGCTTTATTAGGCATGGATGCCCCCTTTCCCCATTGTTATTTGCCATGGCTAACAATCCCTTCTTAAAGATTTCAACTTCAAGGCACCAGATAGGACTCTGAAGGGACTGCCATTTCTAAATGGATCTAATATATGTACGTAGCTCTTTGCATATAATAATTCTAATGTTGTGAAGGTAAAAAATAAGAATGTGGAAGAATTGATACATATATATGAACTCTACATGAAAGTGTCTAGGGTGGTAATAAGTAAATCCAAGACCGTGAGCTTCTATACATAGGATTAGACAGCCCCCTGATCTAGATTCTAGAGTTTGGGTTCAAGGTGATAATGGTGGGCTAGACCTTTAGATACTTGGGAGCCCCAATGGGCATAATGATTACAATGAAGTAGAAGGTGGATTGGCTAGTGGACAAAATCAAGTAGAAAATGGTCAAATACCCAAAGCTAACTTTGTCATTTGTAGGCTGATTGATTGTGCTAGATAAAATAATAGTGCTTGTAGTGATGTTTTTTCCTATAGTGACACATTTCCCAAACAAACAAAGTGAAAGAGTAGAGAAGATGTTTAAGTCTTATCTATGGAACTTTGGTGCAAAGGAGAAATGGTCCGTGATCCCTTAGAGTACGATGATTGAGACCACTTGGAATGGTCGAATAGGATTGGAGAAGATTCAAGATAGGATCCTAAGATACTCATTCAAGCTTTCAATGAGGATGGAGCTAGGGAGAATAATCACCATAGTAGCAATCCAAAATGTAGCCGTCCTAGGTGGGAAGTGGGAGGGGCTCATGGGTGGATAAGGTATCGGCCTCCCACTCTAAGCTCAAGATCAAGGGATACAAATAGATCAGAGGCAAAAGATGAAGGGAAGTAGCTAAGAGAATAAACCAATCAAAAGAAAGACAAAGAGGGGGAGATGGTTCTTTGCTCTAATGCATTTGGACATTCCCACAAGCTAAGGAATCTAAGTCCCCCCCAATTAACAAGAATCCAAAGCTAGCAAGGAAGATAGCTCAAAAGGGCCTATTCAAATGGCATGATGTTTGGGATCAACAGGAAGGGGCAGTTTGTAGCATGGACATGCTTACAGAGCACGGCAGGCTAAATGAAGTGGAGAGTACCTAACTAGGGGAAGTATTAAATAGAAAGAAGGATCACTAGCCACCAAATGAGAGGGTCATGAATGATTTTGATAAATCATAATGAAAAACTTACAATAAAAGTGAAGAAGCTAAGAGACTTCTAAAAAGACAAACCTAAAGTTCATCCTAGGATCCTAATCAAGTGGAGGGACAGCTACCCAAACTCAATGGTCCGAACATGGAAGTGCAAGTTGAGGTGTGTTTGCAAAGCCACTCCAAGTAAGCAACTAAATTTACTACTTTGGAAGGTGGTAGCAAGGAAACTCCCCACCAAGGATAGATTGGCAAAGTGGGCTAGGGTGGGCACTAGTTTTGTTTTTTGCATGATACAAAAAGAGATAATCAAGCACATATTCTCAACATGCAAATAGGTAGTGAGCATTTGGAGAAGATTAAAGGAATGGTTCAAAAATTATGAACTCAATGAGTTAGTCCAAATGATGACTCCTTTGTTTTGAGATCAAGGCAAACTTGACAAGGAATCATCGAAGCTTTGAAATGTAGTTCGAGCCCTTACAATCGAGCATCTTTGGGGTGATAGAAACAAAGTTTCAATGAGATAAGAGAGGAAGATCCCAACTGTCGACATTTTCAAATAGATCATGAGTGATTCCTTAGCCATGTTTAAAGCATTGAAAAACTAAGCTAAAGTCTTTAAAATAGCCTACAAAAGGCATGTTAAGCAAAGCAATGGGATTTAAAGGGTTTTGTTGTATTAGTTTTATGTTTGAGCAAAACACTAGTTGGCAGCCATTGGCCACCCATATTATGATGTAAAGAGTTTCTTTTATTTTAATATATATCTCCACCGCATTACCCAAAAAATATATAAAAATTCAAAGGCATATCATCTTTATTCGGCTAATGAACATATCCTCTAGGCTCACATCCTAAAAAAAGCTATAGGTTTATATAACATATAGTAGTACCAACACTCTATTAGGCTACTAGCATGGGGGCATGCAACCAAATTAATTAGTGGAGACTGAGATAAATACATAGTTGTCTTTTGAAGAAGAGAAGTAGTTGTCTTCTTCAAATTAATTAGTGGAGACTGAGATAAATACATAGTTGTCTTTTGAAGAAGAGAAGTAGTTTCTAATACAAGGTTTGCTAAAGGCATCACAATCAAGTGTATCACAAAAACTCAAATTAGTTGATAATTTCTTTCACTATTCCTATTGCATCATGATAATTCAATAGACTAAACGTATCAGCGTGTATACTCTATTTCGATAAGTCACTAGAGTTATCAATAATCTAATGCTAGCTTTGGTAGCTATAACAATTATAAATTGAGAAAAGATTTCTTCCTCTAATCATGGACTTTCAAAAGAGTTGAGAAATGTTATATAGCTCTATACATGGGTCCTTGCATTGTATTTTGACTTCTATTCAATTTAGAGAATGATAATGATTAATGCATCTATTTGAGTTGGATGAAAGGTTGATCAAATATATACTTGTGAAATTAGATTCCAAAATTAGGTTCAAACTATCCCAAAAAATATATTTAGGATCTTATCAATATATTCAATCTCATTGTAACACTTTCTAATGGGTTTCATTGCAATCCTTATAGAAACTTTGAATGAAAACCTAGGTGAGGGTGAGCTTAGATAATCTATTAGAAGATTGTTAAAGATAAGTACATTGAAAAACACTTTGAGCAATCGAAAGTTCTCGGTTGTGAAAAGAAAGTGATTGAATCCACATTGAAAGATGTGTTAAATGAGTTCTCATCTGTAAATACACAATCCATTTGTAAGAGGGTTGGTATTAGCATAGTGACTTACTAAAAAATATTCAAGGATGTGAATGTTACCTTTGGTCTTGTGTTGAAGAGAAATAGAATCATGCCTCTTCCTCCTAGACCTTCAAAGTTAATAAAGACTTGACAACAACTTAATGCAAATGTTTTGGAACTAATTGGAGATCCCATGCATGTTCAAGGTGTGGAAACACTAAAGGTTGGGACTAAAAATGCATGTGAGGTGAAGTTCACCAAACTCAACAATTAGTATCTAGATCTATACAAGGTATTGACATCAATAGTAAATGTATTACAATATGACTGTTAAGGAATGAAATGGTAAATTGCACTTTGTCATAAAATTAGATAAAAGTGAGGTTATCAAAGTAGTAAAGCTTGAAAGAGTTATAACATTGATGAACAAAGCTTTACAATTCGACAAGAGGAAACTTTAATGTTCAACGAGAGTGCCATGTGTGATGGCTTGCTACATTTGAGATTCCTAAGGAAACCTTTAAGGTGCTATAGTTATTTTTTACACACACAAGCATTCCAAACACTGTTGATCAAATTGGGAATGTGGCAAGATCCGGTATGGTTAATACTTAGTGAAATGGCATAATCTAGAAGACTTGAAAACTTTAAAATGCATGTGTGGAATCTCTTTTGTTTGTGCCTCACTTTGTGCTCTTGTGTTAGCTTGCTATGTTGATCTTTCTAAGGTCATTCAATTGTGCCTTTGCCTCCTCTTATGAGATACAAATGCCATGGATAACATCTTGCATTGTGTGACAATTTGATTATTTTGTTGAATCATAGTCTTATTCGGTTGCACCACATGTCGTATGAGCTATTGTATACGAATTTGATTTGTAATTATTACATCATGTGAAATTTTTATAGTTGCTTGGCAGGCTATAAACACTTTGAATGCCTGATCATTGAGTTGCTTAGTGTAACCAAGCAACCCATTATTACCCTCACACACATACTCCAAATTTTTTTTAAATAAATCATGAGAAAGTTGGATGTTTATTGGTTAGGGGATCAATTGGGTGATTTTTCCATCAACCGACAAGTCCACGTGCTTCAATCCCATCTGCCTGTAACTCTATAGAACCAGAGAGTTATCACGGGTATGCTAGGTCCTTTTGAGAAATGGGGTATATTTGACCTCTACCTCAATATGCAACTCCTTTTTTCATGTATTTTTTAAATACTTATTGCTTATGCCCCAATTGTAACAAGTATATGAATTGATTACATAGAGCTGATTATAAGAATACGAGGTTTAGTATCTAGAGAGAAGATAAATGACACACTTATATGTTAATAGGAATAGAGCTATTGAGTTTATAGTGATAAACTAGAGAGCCACATGTAGTGACATTGAGATAGACACATAAAGAGGTTAATGGAAATAGTTGGTTTGGTGTTTATATGGAGATAGGTTGGAGGGGATACAAAGAGATATTAATAGAAATGGGGAGTCTACTTGGTTTTCTCAAGTGAGGTAGAGTAGAGACACATGAAGAGGAATACAAAGGTATCAAGGGAAAGGAGGTAGCTTAGTGTAGTGAGGGAGGATAGATAGACATACATAGATAGATTGTATATAGTGGATATGAATGAGTGATTGTGAGCAAGAGAGATATAAGTAGTTCAGTGTGTTAATGAAGGTTGTATAATCACATAGAAGAGGTCACAATAGAGCTATGAGAGAGCAAAGAAATGGGAGAAAATGGCTCAACGAATAGGGGTATCCAAGAGTTTTTGTATTTTAGAAACTTTAGTTTTACCTCCAAAAACATCTCCAAAAAATAGAAAATTTGACCAATACGCTTTTTTGGGACCAAAAGCTAAAATATGAAAATTCCCCAAAACATCTTAAATGAAACTTTCAAAATTTTATTTTTCTCATAATCAATTAAAATATCAATTACTTCCCATCTACTAATGACTTTACATTGAAAACCAAGTACCACAGTACAAAATAGCTAACTCCTTTTTTAATATAAAATTTGGTTGAAAAAGGGTTCTTGAATGAGGAGAGAGAAAGAAAGCAAATCCTTTGAGAATAATATGAAAAATGCAAAATGAGATTGCAAAAGTGGAGAGAGAAGAGGATTATTTTATTATTCTTCTCTTCTTTTTTCCTTGCTTTAAGGAGGAGAGGGGGGAGGGGGAGTTAAAAGGTCCATTTTTTAGCTTATTTTTTTCCTAATGATAAAAAACACTTATCAATAGTGCACAAAATAATAACCCTATGTACCAAAGGTGCTTTAATGGTAAATAGAAAAATATAAAAAACATTGAATCCATGTTACTCTAGCTACTAATGATCTACTCACCCAAAAATACAAAATAATTAGATTTCTTAATATTACAATCCTAATCCTTTGCTTTTGCAAAATATTTTTACTTGAAGTAAGTTATCCTAATACAAGAAATGTAGACAATAGTGATAATTTGATCTAATAACTAAAAATTAGCATAATATCTGCCTAACCTTAGGCCTTAATGAATACCAACAATTGTTAATGTTTAATGAATTTCCAAACAGAACCCTGAAGTTATTATTTTGCTCGTGGATTTGTCAAAGCACTTTTAGTTGTTGAGGATTGTCCCAAAATCTCTATTCATATATGAGGATCCATCTCTATCTTTGCTTCTTCAATAGGATTCAAATCTAAGTCTTGATGATTGATGAGACCTCATGTGAATCTCTATTTGTCTACAAGGATCCATGTTTATCTTTGCTTCTTCAATAGGCTTCAAATCTAAGACTTGATGATGAGACCTCATGTGAATCTCTATTTGTCTACAAGGATCCATCTTTATCTTTGCTTCTTCAATAGGCTTCAAATCTAAGTCTTGTTCATGAGACCGCATACGAATGTATTTCCTTTCCCATACTTGAGTTTTGGATTGTCCCAAAATCTCTATTTGTCTACAAGGATCCATCTCTATCTTTGCTTCGTAGATAGGCTTCAAATCTAAGTCTTGATGATGAGACCTTAGGTGAATGTATTTCCATTCCCATACATGAGTTTTGGATTGCAAAGAGGTAGCACTCACGGCCTTCTCTTTTTTCTAAATTCGTGTTTATGTTAGTCATAGGCCTCGAAGAAGATTATATAAGCTTATGGTACCATTAGAGGAAATCCATGTGGGAATGAGCTCTTGAGAATATAGAAACATTGGTGGAGACTTAAGGTAAGCCTTATGTGGAGCGGGATTTTTCTAAAAATTGATGCTTGCACTATTCAAAATGAGAGCCACTTAGAGAGATGAAATGAGTTGCTTTGAAAAATTGATGCTTGCATTGTTCAAAAAGCAGGCCACTTAGAAAGATGAAACGAATTGCTTTGAAAAATGAAATATAAGGCTTAATATTAATTAGAATAAGGCCAACACAACATTTCAAGCTCTCAAAACCATAAATGATTCCCTCAAAAATTGACTCACAAGTGTGGGTTGGTCTTCATCGGCTTCCCAATTGGGTGGGTTCGGCTTGGTGGGGACAGGTTGCTCGCTATGTGAGCTTGTGGAGGTCGATTGACTTGCTTGTGTCCCAACTGGCAATGTTACTAATAGTGCATGTAGGTGTGGTTACTCGCATGATCGCATCGACAGTTTTGGAGGAGAGAGAACGGCGAAGCCTGAAGAGAGAGAGAATTGTAAGGATTTTATTGAGAGAAGTCGTGCACTGGTGATTTGTCAGCGAACACAGATTTTGGCGCGAAGGCGGAGGGGAGGGTTGGTGCCAGCGTGGCGATGGTTTTGGCGGGAAATGAAACAGAAAGACAGAAGGCGGTTGATAGCTTCTGCTTGAGCATGTTGTCTCTGCCGCCTCCTGACATTCATACCCCTCTCCTCTCCTCTCCTCTCCTCTCCGCCCTCCCTCCCCCGCCCCGCGCCTCCTCCCCGGTCTCTGTCTATACCAGGCTCTTCTCCATTTCTTTCGTGCTCTCTTCCCTTCCTTCTTTGAGATAGACTTGCAAGCATGCCTCTCCCAAAGCCCTCCAAGACGGTGTCCAGACGCATCCGATCGGCCAAAGCTGTCCCTCCGCCCGCTGCCTCTGTCGACTATGGTTCGCCGCAGCAGCAGCATCTCAAGTCTTGGCCTTCGCAGAAGAAAAGAAAAATTGTAGTGATCTGCACAGACCCGGACGCCACCGACTCGTCCAGCGACGAGGATGAGGAAGATGAGCCTCTTAGAGGGAAGAGGGATAGTATGCTCCATGCTCCAAACGCCCACAGGCCTGCTCTCAAGCGTCTCGTCCACGAGATATGTTTCCCTGCACCTGCTTCTCATCCGAACGACAAGGAAGTGCCCGTCAGTTTTCCAACGTTTATGCGCCTTCCTGACCCAGAAAGATGTACTCAGGCAGGGGAACTTGCTATAGAAGCTGTGGCACAGGCGTCTTTATCATCATCGTCATCTTCTTCTGCCTGCTCCTCCTCCACCCCTTGTCCATCTTTCGCTTCTCTCCCTGTATCGCTCCCTTCCGACTCCAAGAGCCATGTCCTCTCTAACACAAAGGAGGCGGCACGAGAATCAGCGAAAGGTCCTCCCTCCTCTCCTTGCTCGCCGTGCTCTACCACAAGCGAGTCCATGGACCATGCCATGTCTTGTGAGGAGGATGATTTCCCCCTTTTTTTGAAGCAGATGTTTGAGGAGGAAATAGATAACTGTACCTTAGGGACAGCATGTGGTGCTCTTCCTCTGAACCTGTTTCCCGAGAGCCTCGACGAGGGTGCAAGTAGCTTTGCTGACTTGGAGCTCATGGATCTTGACTTTTCTTGGACCGGAGGGGAGGACAAAAACGAAGGTGCCCTTGCTTGGCATTGTCAATCTAATAGCCATTATGCTGATCCTCTCGTGTTTTAGCCTCCGTCCATCGTGATGGATGAGCCTTATTTGTATACTAATGATGAAGCCCACACCGTCCCCCTTCTTGTGCGCTCAATGCTTTGTACTCCACGATCTGTCCAATGCATCGGAACGCTGTAATCTGAACTTGCGAGAAGCGTCAATTGCCAATTCGTAACTCCTAAGTCGTGAACGCTTTCAAAGGAAGACTTTGCCTGGACAGTCCTCCTCCGCTGGCGGCGGAGGATCTCTGGGGGTTTAGCCAAGGCATTGAAATGTCCGTCTACTGACATGTCAAATTTCCCATTCGCTGCTAGGTTTCCCAACTCTCCTTTGGATCTGGATGGCACGAAATTCTGTCATCGATCTTTTGTTGACAGTCAGCCAAAACATGTTGTTTTGACGGTCTCGAAAGCCCTACGCACACTAATCAATGCTAGTTTTTTGAAAACCTGGTTTTACCAGTTTGGAGCACAAGACCCTCAACACTATCTCCCACGTGGACTTTGAAACCTCCAGCAATCGGAATTGATGGTCTTGTGTCCCGAACTGGTTTTACCAATTTGGGGCACATGACCCTCAACACTATCTCCCATATGGACTTTGAAACCTCCAGGAGTTGGGATTGATGGTCAGGAAGGCAATCAAGTTTTCGATGCCACCATTTGTATGGTAACGACCAATTGGTTTAAAAGTTAACGTAACCCATGTAATTAAACGTGACTTGAAGTACTAAGCTTGGCCATTGAAATTCATTGTGGGTGCAATTGATTTCTCGGTCAATGAGGCAGGTGGGAATATAAGGCATCGTTAGGGGTCTTAACGGCCATTAATTAGTTCTTATTCCTCCTTTTTTGTTACCAGCTTGGTGTTATCGCTGTGTAAAGGCCAAGATCGCTGTGGTAATTTGGTCCTCAAGTTTTTTGTTCCATCTTCCATTGCTCGTCTCCGTTCTCCCACTCCTCGCCTCCATTCTCGCCATCTCCCATCGCTTGTCCCCACAGAATTAGTCCTTTGGTTATCTCGTTCATTGCTCATCTCCCATGAATTGACACCTCGCTTGGTCCTTGTTGCTTCCTTGCGTTTCTCTCCCACGTGGCTCTCATCACCCATGGCGCCCTCTGTTCTCTCCTATCGGAATTCTCTCACATCTCCCTCGCATAGCGGGAGCTTCCAAGAAATTTTATATCATTAGACCTAGACACGTACATGTTCAGTACCTAGGAGCTTCTACCTGTTCGTATTGCATTGCAAAGTGGTATGCAATGCTCATCTAGATCCATTGCTAATTGATGTGGACTCGATGTTTGTCATTTTGATGCAATCACTTCATCATTCCGATGCGCAAGGAAGCACCCAAGAGTACATCCCAAAATTCCAAAAACGTATACTCACGAGCTACTACAAGTGGGGGTTCTTATGGAAGGTGCTTGGTAGTGGAAGGTGCTCCAATAAGTGTAGGTTCTTATTCAAGATGCTTATTTGCAAATTTAATCGCAACTCAAGACTTTTCCAATGGCATTGGGTTGTGAATATCTTTTGACATCACTCGATTAGTAAAGATGAATGAATGCTTTTACTTTGGTCTAAAAGAAAAAAAGCATAGGAATAAGCATGAACAATTGAGATTGTGTTATTTTATGATGTGTAGTAGAGTATCTCCCTTCTTGATATGTCAAGATTTCTTTGGTGCTTATTATGATGCATTCTTTTTTCCACAACTTTCTTAAAGTAGCAATTTTCTTATAAACATGGTGCATTGTTTCGACTTGTATTTATGTGTTCTAACATGCTCGGCTTCTCATTGAGATGTTTGCTTTATGTTAATCTTAGAGCTAAATGCAATCGTATTTTTAGGGTTGCAATTGATCTCATTCATGGTGTGTCAACAAGTTTAAATGTATTAGTATGTCTAAGATCATTGCCACCAGAATTTTCATGTACGTATGAGCACATGGGTTGAAGTTAGAATGTTGTTATTAGTATTGATAAATATTAATTTCTTTAACTCTAAAGTTTTGCCCCCATATCTCATTGCAAGTTGTCTCAAAATCTCAATTGATAGAGAAATTTATAAATTCATTGTTATATATAACTTACAATGTCGTGGGCAATGGAAGTTCATAAAAATAAGAAAAAAAAGAGTTGGAATTTGTTCATGGATGCTTAAGAATAAGATATGTGGAATGCTTGGTGTATTGATAATCTCTTGAGTGTTTAATTGGCAATCCATTAGAAATTGGTGGATTGTGTTTTTTCCACGACATATCATTAAAGAGATAAGCTTGGTGCATCTCCAAATGTATATGAGGAGGAAAAAAATGAAGGCTAGAGTAGAGAATAGGGAAATAGGAGAAAAATCCTTTGACACTTTATGGTTCAATAATAAAAAAATTTCTTTACTAGTGGCTCATGCCAACAAGCACAAAATAGGAGAACCCTTTGCATGGAAAGATGATGATGTCTCATGCCAACAAGCACTAAATGCACAAAATCGAAGAATTTTAGATGTTTCTTATTATGTAATATTTTTAGATGCATTATTAGGAGATAAATCTTCTAGTCAAGAAAAGGTTTCATTTAAAGCATAATCAAGAGAAGCCCTAATTCCAATTTAGGTTCCAATGGTACCAAAAGAATTGCAACCCAATGAAAAGAAGTTGGTTTCAATGGAGTATCAAATCAAATGAAGAGGAAACTCTCTTAAAGGAGTATGACTTGTACATAGAAGTTGTGTGGAGAACATTCATAAGACAGGTGGAAGGTGAAAAGCAATAATTTTTGTTGATGTAGATGGGATTGAACATCGTCTCAAAGTGGGTAATAGTTTTCTTAATAAGGAGTTATCAGTACTAAGTGACCTATTGGAAAGCTGTAATATGTGTAGTCTTTTGAAAGTTGTCTTTCGAGACAAAGGATCATTTTCTATTCTTTTCACAAATCGGCTATTGGACATAGTGGTAAGACATGAATTGTACTCCTTATTGGATGGATTTAATGATTTATGGTAGGATACAATTAGGTATAGATTATAGAAGAAGATTAGGCTAAGATGACCTTTATCACCTAGTGGGAAATGTATACACCTACAGAGTAATTCCATTTGGGCTCTACATATCCTAGTCGCCTTCCAGTGAGAGTGGTGATGGTTGCTTTCTAAAACCACATGTATGACTTCATTGATATATACTAGGTTGACTTTTATGTTTTCAACTTATACTGTAAGCATTGGGGAGATTTATAGTAGTGCTTTGATCAATGTCAAGAGTATGGAATCTCCCTTAACCTTGACAAATATATATTTGGACTCTTTTTTCAAGAGTTTTATTGGGCCACATCATTTCTGCATAGAGGATAGCAACATATCCAACAAAGATTGAAAAGATTGTAGTCTTAATTGCACCAACCAATCTTAAACAATTGAAGGGATTTGTAGGCTATGTTGACTATTATAGAAGATTTATTGCACATTTTGAAACAAAGAAAACTCCTATGCATAAGATTCTTAGGAAAGATGTAGAGTTTTTTTGGACACTAGATTGTGATAAAGCTTTCAACACCTTGAAGTAGTGCCTAATAAAAGCATACATCATGTAGTTCCCTAATTGGGTGAAGAAGTTCCATATGCATATCGATGTATCTGTCAAATGGTTAGGCACAACCCTATGCCAAAATGACTCTTCAGAGTTGGGTCATTCCATTTACTATGCTAGTTATAAAGTCAATAATAGGAAGAGAAAGTTTATAGTGATAGAGTTAGAATGCATCGTGATGGTATTCACATTGGAGGAGTTCTGACTCTATTTGTTATTGACTTGCTTTAAGTTCTATATGAATCATGAGGCTTTGTTCTTCGAGATGAATAAAGTTGATGTAAATGACCACATGATGAGGTGGTTGTTTCTATTCCAAAATTTTGATTTTGAACTAATCACCATGTATTGGCTGATCATCTATTGCAAATTCCTTAGAGTGAAGAAGAGGAGCAGGATGATTTGGACCTTCCTAATATATCTTTATTTTTTGTGGAAATTATGACCCGTTTTTATGTAGGCATTACCAATCTCTAAGCCACACAACATACCCTTATGGACTCTCTAGAAAAGAAAAGATCATGTTGAAATCATCCCCCTACACCTTGCTTGGTGGTACATTGTACAAGAAAGGCAAGGATGAGGTGCTGAGGAGATGTGTTCTAAGAGATGAGATTGAAATTGTCTTGAAAGCTTACTATGATGAGCCATGTGGCAGATACTTTGCAGGAGAAGTGATAGCTACGAAGGCTCTACTCATAGGATATTATTGGTCGATCTTGCATAAAGATGTCTATGATTATTGCAAGTATTGCAATGATCACAAGCGAAACATATATACAAGAAAATTAATTTCTCAATGATCATATGTTTTGCTTGGACAATGTGATCTAGGTCTACACAGGTCAAGGTAAATGCAGCACTTGAGAAGGCATTATCAAACATTGGTTTGCATGGTGGAAATGTGAAGATTGAAAGGGACGAGAAAAGGTCAAAGGATGGTTGAGACATGCTAAAGAAGTGCTCCGTTGGGGGTATGAAAGCACATAGATTTTTATCCCCACTACCCTTCGATAGTCCTAGTCAAGCAAAACATTCCACTCAAAGAATTTAATTCAACAGGTGGAAGTGCATCCACAATGCAATTGTGGACCATGTTGATAGTGGTGAAGCACGATCACGCAAGGCCAACATTTGGAAGTCTTTAGATACAATCTTTAAGTTTTGTGACATGCACGTATGGAACTTAGATGACTACCAGGTCTTTGAAATAGCACTGGACAAATTTAAAATGTCAATGGTTAGTGTATGGACAAATCCACACATTACCCACTACATGGTATGTTATCTTCACAATATATGATAAAGTATAATTGCTTAATTGTAGGTGCATGAAGCACTAATATGGCATCCTTTCTTATGATTTGATACTTGAAAACTGGCATAGTGCTGAAACACTATCAATTTCTATTTATTTCTATACATTTCGGAGAGGGTTGGAATAGATAGAGACTCTTATTGAAACTATTTCCTGTTAATCCAAAATAAGCAGTAGGAAACAGTAACAAATCGGACCAACCGACATTATTTAGAAGTAAACCTTCTTTTATTTCGGTATTTTTCAAACATATTTATCTTTTGGAACTATAAAAGAGCAAAAACCTAGTTACACCTTGCCATCGTGAGTAACTTCAACCATTCGGTTGGGATAGTACTATGATATCCTTGTTGATTCACAAGGGATTTCACATGGCTCTTCTAGGTACTTGAATATTTGCCAACTTTTTTGGCATGGCCACGTGCTCTTATCCATTGAGCTATAGGCCCTGCTTACAGTGGATCCATTGGAGGAGCTCATTCTTAGGTGTTAGTAACATACCTTTTCTGAGAGCACTTGAACTTCTTCATGCAGAAGTGGTTGCTTAGTTGAGAACATGAAAAACAAAGAAAAGTCATCAAAATATTTATATTTATGCACAACTGGATTCTCAAGGTGTAAAAGCAACCCATTATCTCTACAGTAAAAAGCCAATTTTCGTGCTGGAAATGAAACAAACTAGGATGAAGATTGATGTTGGTGCAGGAACAATCATAGCTACTTCGATGGAACTCTTCGAAATCGTTTCTTATGTGACTCGCATTGTTTCGTACGAGAGAGGGATAATAGCACATTTGAACCTCCATGCCATACAGCAGTAAGCAATGGATTTGGGACCTAGAGCATCTACCACTGCACCCTCAAGGCACATGTTGAACAACTTTGGCTTGGACTAAATCAAAACAATAGAAGAATCACATCGTTGGACCTAGAGCGTTTACCACTTCACCCTTGAGGCACAGGTTGAACAACTTCGGCTTAGACTAAGTCAACAATTGGAAGAATTACACGAATGGATATATAGAAAGCTTGTTCATAGAGCTAATAGAAAAGAAGCACTAAGAACATTTGAAATCAACAAAGCAATGCAACATTTGGAGAGACATAGAAGAAAAGAATTGTGGGAGAATTTTGATGCATCAATCAAACATACTATGTAGCGACGAACTAGACAAAGGCAAGGAAAAACTTGGATACCCATAACCAACCGTTCCTTATAAATACTTTAGGTGTTTGTAGAAAATTTGACACAAAGGAACACTTATCAATTATCTATTTTTGGAAGAAACATTTTACATAACAAATATATAACTCACTTTTTTCAAAAAACTACTATTCTTGAGTATACAAAAATGAAGCTCACTCCTCTACTCTTGGCCTCTTTGAAGAAGGCCTAGCTTTTTCTTGTAATTGTTGCTTTAGTTCATTTAAAGACTATCGATCAATTTTTGGAATTGATCTACTTGTAAGCAAGCATATTGGGATCCTTGATCCCACTCATCAGCCCGAATAATGCATACACTAAGTGGTATTTGGCACGTAGTTTTTGGAAACCAAGGCCTTGACAAAAAATTCTCATAGCTTTCTGTTTATCCAAAAACATTATCTTGTTTGCATTCCACCTAATAGGATATTCTCCAAGATATCTTGATAGGGTCTTCAATGGAAAAAGAGGGAACTTTGCATTGTCCCTTGAGAGCTTGTGGTGGAATGCAATGAACTTTGGAAAGGTGATATATTCGATGTAATGGCCCAAGGCAAAGTCTTTGCCTTAACCTTGCTTCTATTTGCCACCTCTGGTGGCATGACCAATGAAACCATCTTCGTACATGACAAACTAAAAAATAGCAAACATACCTAGTGAGTCTTAGGAAAATTTTAATGAAAATCAACATGGTATCCAAATGAACATAGTTTGTGAAACAAACGTTCTGATTTTCATCTGAAATGAGCAACTTCTCACTCCATATTTGAATGAATGATTGGCCAATTTGCAAGGACTTAGGAGTCAAGTCCTTGTTTGATCTGCCCAAGTGAGAAACATTCAAGTTTTTTTTGTGTTGCCTCGAACTCTTCCTCTAAAGGAATGGATGACTCATAATGGAGTGCATCCTTGTATATCATAGTCAAAGTCTTTGTTGTGGAGAGGTATTATGTCTCCTTGACATTTGAATCCACAAGTAGATACTTATCCCAATTCAGTACAATAAGTTTAGAATCTATTTCTAGATTTTGTGCAATAATGGCTAGGCAGTAGTCCTCCTTGACGTTAAAAAGGGCTTGGATATTGGTTAGGAGAACATACTGTCTTTCACCAATAGGGAAGGAGGGGAGTAGAGCTATGGGAACTTCACCAACATCCTCTTTAACCTCTTGCTAAACAATAAAACCCACCACCTATGTGTTCTCCCTTCTCGAAGCTTCAACATCGAGTTAAGCACTTTCCTCCCTCTCACTAGCCACATCTACTCGTTGTGAAACTTCTTGTGCTCCCTCTGTCTCCACTTCACAAGGCTATTGTGTATCTCACTAGCCACATCTACTCGTTGTGAAACCTCTTGTGCTCCCTTTGTCTCCACTTCACAAGGTGGTTGTGTATTTTCTAGGTCTTGGACAAGCTCTTTTCCTTCATCCCCTAGTAACACATGTAGAAAGCATACAAACCCATGAAAGAACTTGATGAGATGACAGTTCTGATTGTGTGCAGGACACGGTAGATATGCCTTTTTCATGCCCTTAGGAACCCTTAGCACTACCCTATAGAACCTTTTCCTTTGGGGCTTATCAAACAAAGGCATCATTCATGATGTGAACATACTGCAGGCCCTTGATAGGAACCTCTCCCCATCATACGTCCACTCCAAAAAAGTGACCTCATGTTCCTCGAGGTAGACTCAGAGGCCTTGATCCATTCCTTCGTAGAGGCAGCGATAAAAAACACTTAGTATACTTGTGGCAGCAGATGCTTTTGTCCCACTCGACCAAGGAAATCTATGAGCATCTCCTTAGGATTGTGTCCACTCCTCCTAGGCTCTTGTGCTGGAGCATTAGGAATGCCTTCAATACTAGCAGGATCTTGTGTGCTAGAGCGTTAGGACTAGCTTCACTCCTTGTAAGCTCAGGAGTCCCCTCCATATGTTGCACCTGTGTAGCATCCATATTTGCAAACACAACTATATGAGAAACACCAATTGGCAAAGGGGGACCCGGACAACACGGAGGGGGGGTTCAAAACATTGAGGCCCCCCCTCGCATTGTGGGGTTCCTTGTGGTTTGGAGTGGGGTGGACCTGCACAATGCGAGGAGGGTGGAGTCAAAAATCTCCCCCACCCCCGCCCCCCCCCCCCCCCCCTTGGTGTTGTGCGGATCCTTGGTGGTTTGGGACGGGGATGGGAAAAAACAACACAACGTGGGGGGGGTTCAAATCTCAAGGTCCCCCTCGTGTTGTTTTGGTCCTTGATGGTTGTTTTGGGAGGGGGGGGGGGTTTCAAAATCTCCAAACCCTCCTCCCACATTGTGCTGATCCTTGTTTTGGGATGAGGGAACCACACAATGCAAGCCGAGGTGGGGGTTTTCAAAATCTCAAGGCTCTCCTCTCACATTGTGCTAGTCCTTGGTGGTTGTTTTGGGAGGGGGGACTGCACAACATGAGGGGGACCCCTGAGATCTTGAAACCCCCCTCCTCACATCCTATGGTTCCGACGATTGGGGGAGGGGGATTGAGGGGGGTGCAAGCTACTAAACCTGAACAATAGAAGTCCAAAAGAGAGTGCAACGGGGGCCGCACCTTAGGACATAGAGTGAGAAAAAATCTTCAATCAAGTAACATGAGCCAAGGGGGAGGGAAGGAGGGAGAGAGAGTAGAGTGATAGAGAGGGAGCGAGTGAGCACAAAAATAAGGGGTGAATTTGCTCTTGGCTTGGCTCTTTATAGCCTCGGGTATTGCACACATGGTGACTACATGCGCATTCACTGCAGCATGTGCGAGGAGCCTTGTTGGTGGACACATGGTGCCTCACTCATTTCTTCACATGCAAAGGGACCACGGTGATGGACACATGTCATGCGCTTTTACTTTTGACATGTGTGGGCGCACATTCTTGTTGACTTGGCATCAAGTGACTTTAGTTTTACAAAATTTGATAGTCGATTGATTTTTCACTTTGCATGTTGCAAGCCTCTCGAACCTCCATGCGAAGCCCACACAATGTGATATGGCTGTAACAAGCTGTAAGAGAACCCTCTCCTCATGTTGTGTCGGTTTAGGTCTTGTACAATGCGAGGGGGCTATGGAAAAATCTCGACCCGCCCCTCCTCATGTTGTGTCCTCCCCCTCGGGCAGGAGCTACACAATATGGGGGGGGGTCCCTTCCAATCTTGCGAGTCCTTGCCCTTGTGTTGTGCGACCCTCCCCTAGCCCGTCAAGAGCTGCAAAATGTGAGGGGGAGGTCTCCTATGTTGTGACCCTGCCCTAGTGTTGTGCAGTTCCCTTCGGCAATAGGGAGCTGCATAATGCAAGGGTAGGGGCCTCCTAATGTAGCAGCCCCCCTCCCTTGTGTTATGTGGTTTCCTTCAACCTCGGATATTGCCAGTGGGGGCTCCTAATTTTGGGAACCCCTAGTGTTGTGCAGTTTTTGGGACCACACAATGTGAGAGGGAGATGCAAATATTGGGACCTTCCCCCCCTCGCATTTTGCGGTCCCCAGGACTGCACAATGCGAGGGGAGGGGGCTCCTAATTTTTGAAACCCCTTCCCTCATGAGGGGGGGCCTCCTAATTTTGGGACCCCCCCGCCCCTCACGTTCTGCAGTTCCCCTTGCCTTGCACAATGCGGGGGGGGGGGGGGGGGGGGGGGGGGGGCTCTCCTAATTTTGGGACCCTGCCTTCTCGTCTTGTGCGGGTTCGGTCTCTTTTATCCCATTTCTCTAGTTTTTTGCCCTTTCCTCATTGGGAGTTCTAATACTTTGTTTGTACTCTTTCATAGACATGGCTAGAACAAAGTAGACTGTGAGGGTAATATCGTCTAGTGACCCATACATTGCACAACAGGGACCATCCTCTAGGCAGAATGTGCAGGATGATGCATCGGCCCCCCTGGCCCAAGCTCGCAGCAGTAGGGATACGATTTTGGGAGGAGGATGACCCCATTGATAGCAGTGATGCCTAGGGACTTCACATCCCTCAGGTTACTCAGGTGTTCAGATACGACAAGTTGTTGGTCCCACAAGGCATTACAGACAGGAAGATGAAGGAAATTCTAGAGATCCCTCCTCTCAAAAAGAGCAAGGAGGTGAGGGTGACTGATGTTACACCCTTGCATTCCCATAACACGAGGCTAAATGCCCAGAAGGTTGCCCAGGAAGAAAGGGAGGCTTGTGAGATGGAGACCAGGGAGACAGAGGTTGAGAGAGAGACCGTGTAAAAAAGAGAGGCATGTTAGCATGCATGAGGACAATCGATGCTTGAGATGTTGGGTCCATGTTTTGATGTTATGCTGCCTCTAAGAAGGTCACACCAACAGCAGCTTAGTGCCATCCGCTTTAGTGAGGAGGATACTCGAGTCCTCTCAAACCTTCAAAAGGAGGTCAACAATCGTGTAATGACCACAATCTTAAGGTATCATGAAACTTTGAAAAGTTTACATGTTTTCATCGTATGCATATGGCCTAAATCTTACTATTTATTTGCTTTTGCGGCTTAATTCTTGTAAATCTTCCCTTTGATGTTCAAGCGAAGGTTTTCATCATAGATTCTCTCCTATATCAACAGTTTTGACCCAAGAGAGAACATCGTATCTGGACATGTGCCCATGGTATCGAATTGCAATTTGGATCTCGTACAACATTTGGTTATGGCATACCATGAAAGGTAATGCCTTTTTGGAATGTTTCTTTTAAGTTATCTCAAATCTTTCTTTTATTGCCAAACTTTATTATCCTCCTTGCCTTGTGAATCTCATTGGAGCCTGATTGTTTATGATATTCCCACACAGAGATGCTTTCTAGCCAACTCAACTAAATGATACCATGAGAATGTGAAGCGGCAAGTTCTAAATCCCTTCTACTTTGGCCACCTATGTAGAGACACCCCGTTCACATCAAACACAATTAGTTTTTGGGTTGTGGGAGGTAGCTATACATGCTCACGTGGAAAGGTGAGCACCCATGTATTAGTATGATGAAAAAGAACACTACATTACAGTCAAATATTATACAAGTTTATGTAAATGTGTTACATTTTCTGTTAGAAATCTTCCATCTTAGGCAAAAAGTGAGACATATATACAATTTGTCTATTGGAATTCGGCACTACTGATACAAGGTCACCACATCCCACATTGCAATCTAAAATGACGTCCCTTTCTTTTGTGTATGTTTGCAAGAACGAGCTCCGAAAATCCCTGCCACATTGCATGCCACCTACAATATGTGGTATTCGTATAAGGGATTAGGAATCTACTAAATCTTTTAAAAAATATATATGCAGTGGTTTAACAACATTGGATCTCATATTGACCTCTCACTGGGGATCATGATATATCTCAAACCCACTCATTCTTAGTAATGTCATCTTTTGTGAACTCCATAGGAATAATTCCATTGTAGCGACATACAAACGCATGTAGGCTAGAACATGCATCACATGTACTTGCATTTAAAGCATGAAATACTGATTCTAGCAATTGTACTCATCACTGAATGGAGCTAGCAAGTGTGATACGTAGATAATATCCAACATGGCCATATCATGACTTAAAAAGTCCCATCTCTCTACCTTCAAGGATACAGATAGGTGTCTCGCAATGAACAACCTATGCCCTCCTACGTAAGGCCCAATACTTCTATCGTGACTCCATCTATCGGCGTCCATCCTCCACATCATCCTTCTCAACGAGCTCTACCATGGAATGTCTTGTGGTAAGGTAAAGTAACATCCATGTGTCCTTGAGCACATGATCAGCCAGATGCATGGCATACACTGACTTTGCCTTAGTATGGGAGTTCTATGACAGAATTCCATCCCCCAATCCATGCATGGCACTATCTTTAGGGAGACAAACCACCATGATATCACATGCTATGTTTGTGGTCTCTTCGTCAACCTTGACCATCTTGTGTTGGTTGATCTCCTCCAATGGCTTTGCCAATTGGGAGAATGACTCACTTGGTTGATCACTTTGTAATGAATTTCCTATCTCGAATGGGTCACGAAGAATAATATGCCACTCCACCTTCACCATCGAAGCAGCATAGGAGATAGCAACTTACAAGGGGACTTCCATGCGGCTTTCAATATAGACCTCTGTATATTGACTCCAAAATTAGCAACATATTCTTCTTATTGAATGTTACTATAGATAATATTATTGAGACACATTTTTTTACTTGTATGTGTGGTTGGCACATCTTGTACCATTGTAGCTTCGTGTGAGACAGTGTCTTGCAAGGGGGCTTCCATGTGACTTTTAGTATGGCCTCTATATGATGACATCATAATTAGCAACATATTCTTCTTTCAAAATGTTATTATAGATAATAACACTATATTAGGGAATTTGGGAATTTCCATGCACTTTGGGAATCTCCAATATCTTTATTATTTGACCACATGGTCAAATCTTGTTGTCTTACTTAAAGGTGGAGTCTATCGTAAATACTATATAAGCTACATTCCCAAATCCCACTTTCAAATATGGATCAAGATTTAGCCATGTGATCAAATATGTATCATTATCTGAAAATGGAACTTGAGAAATTTCTAAATTCTCTAATATGGTGTTTAATATTCTTGAGGCACGTTAGTTCACCTGTGTTTGTGGTGGTTAACACATCCTCCACCATTGTAGGTTCATAACCTCGAATTGTATCCCCTTGCAAAAAGATAGAACATCCTTATTGACATTGTATTATAGGGAAAAAAATCAACCACGAGTCATGCTTATTTATCGATAGCTACCATGTCCCCTAGCATGGCTAGCATGTGTTCTTGCATTCTTTCCTTCCCTACATAGGGTGACACATCACTATTAATATCGTATAATGATAGAATCTTTTTACGTTCTCATGTCATCTGATCACGGCATGTGAAATTCATGAGCATCATTTCTTTACCCCGCTACACATGGGTCAAATTTGTTATCATTGCAAATCCAAGACCTTTAGTTCTTTCACCCTTTGCATAGTACAAAACAATTTTGTTGTTACTTTGATGATGAACAAAGGTTTACATACTTTCACGTCATGAGTTTTCTACATAATCAAGCTTACCATCTCAGTGCTTTGTAATATACATGTCAATGGGATGTGATGTCATGTCCTCAGTTATTGCCTCATAACTTTCTGTCTTACTATCATGTGTCTCTCTATAGTGGTGTGTAAGGTAAGCCTCTCCACTACAAGATTTGGAAGAACTTGCTCTATCCTTCTATCCATGCCAATGACACAGACCTCCTTGGTGGTGCCTTCCACTACAAATCAAGTCCATTGGAAACATGTGGAAACATATCAAAGGACATGAACAATGCAGATCCTTTGGAATAATATGGATGAATATGTAATAAATGGCAAACTTGCAACTTTTAGTTGTCTTACCTCCACTGCTTGAGTGCATTATTTGTTGTATTGTTGGATTGTGATCTACTCTTGAATGGTATCAATCAAGGGACCTACATGGTTTGGTGGTTATTACTCATGTTCAATGAAATATTTCCACTATCAAAATACAAGAGATGTCTAGGCTATAGTACTTTAAAACATCAAACCTTTCAGGTGTGAAGAAACCAAATTAATTGGCAATGAGGGCCAATCTCTGCTTGGCCTTTCTTCAAAAATACTAGATGTGTGCTTGCTCTTTTGTGTTATGTTGTTGACAACCATACTACTAGCATCAATTTCATGTAAACCGATCATATTCTCTTTATTAGGAGACAACAAAGTGAAATATACTCCTAAGAATGCAACTCATTTGACTTATCATGCCTCTGGAACCTTTTGTCTCTTGTGTTTGTTTTTTGCCTTAAGTATTTATGGTACAAAAATTTTTCATTTGAGGGGTATTTACCTTTTGGGTAGTCAAGAAAGATAAGGCATCTCTGATATATTTCGTCATTCCACTCTTGCTCTATTTGGTAAACCTCATATATACATTGATCATCCCACAGGTCCACCCAGTCCTTGCATTTTCTCAGCATAGTTTCTATAGCCCCCCTCTCCATCTACTATAACAAATATACTATAACAGAAGGATATTGTGAACTACTTGTACCAAATCCTCTATGCTACCAACTTTGATGACTTTGTGACTCTATATCTTCATCCAACTTAAAATCATGGAAGACTATGCAAAATATTTGCTCTCTATGTTTGTCTTTATCTCCTATGTGTATTGAAAGAACAAATCATGTTCCACTCAAATGTTATAATAGTCCTCCCATCTCAATAGCAATCTCCTTCCACCATCTTGCAACATGGCCCAAAAGATCTTGTCTCACCCAACTTCAAAATGGTGCACTTTTATTTTCTCAAACCAAAGTTATGTAATTTAAAACTAATTCTTTGCTCTTATGATGCAGATAATAGATGAATGAGAATAACCTACATTCAATTTTTTATGTCAGAACTCTCCACGATCTTCAATATCCTTACACAATCTAACTTTCTTGGGACTTAGAGGAACATATAATGCCTTTTCAAGCACTTTAGCCAAGGGGCCAACCTCACTATTCATCCTATCCAACTATTGTAGAAGTTCAATAGGAGGGTAGTAAACCATCTGAGGGATAGCATATAGTAAGCTAAATTTGAAGGATCCATCCCCTCTCTATAGAGAGGTAACAAGAAGCAAAAAAGAGCCCCCTTCTACCAAACACACGAAATTGTGTTAGCTTTACATGTCTTTACAATTCATCTTTCAAGCTCATAATCCCCAAGAACTTGACCTACTAAATAGGAGAAAATGGTAGTCAAACCACCTTGAATAGTGTGTTTGATGGCTTGTCCACCTTGCATGTGGAAAAAAGGGAGGTTACATGGGGAATACAAAGCAATTGGAGGAAACTAGTAATAATTCTAGTTAGCTATCACTCTTCTATGCTTGTCTGTTGAGCTATTTTGCATGCCATTTTCAATATCGTAATAGAATTGTAAGGAGAGAAACATGTACTTTTTTGAAGTCCTTGTCTTAACAAAGAAGTAATAACAACATTACTAATGAGCACTAACCCGGTTTCTACATTTCAAATATCCTTCCATGGGTATACTTTGTAGCATTCATATCTTCCATACTAAACTAGCATCTTGATCTTGTCAAGGTTGATCTATTGAGTAATAACTCTGGAAGATATAAAGGTATCCATGCCCTATACAGGACATTTACTTACACATAAATGTTCCATCTCCAGGGCTTGCATAGAATTGTAATAGCCCTCAATTAGAACTATAAAAATCAAAGTCAATTTTATAAATTAACGATACCATTCTGTTAAAAACTCTACTTATGAAATATAAAAATCTCTTATGTGAATAGCCTTTTAAAATATTTCCTTCTGTGAATGTAAATTTGTAAGGTTATCCGTTTTTATATTCCCCTTTTTTGAACTCACATGATATACTTTTTTACACATTGTGATCTCCCTGGGGGTATACCTCTCTCCCTTGCCCTCTCCCTCTCTCTCACCCCCCTCTCTCTCTCTTCGTCTCCCCTCCCCTCCCTTACTCTATCCATCACCCCCTCTCTCTCTCTCTGGCTCCCTCTTTTTTCCCTCCCCCTCTCTCATATTTGGCACCTATATCCACACAAACACACACACACACACACACACACTCTCTCTCTCTCTCTCTCTCTCTCTCTCTCTCTCTCATATCTAGCACCTATATGCACACACACACACACACACACACACACACACACACACACACACACACACACACACACACACACACACACACACACACTCTCTCTCTCTCTCTCTCTCTCTCTCTCTCTCTCTCTCTCTCTCTCTCTCTCTCTCTCTCTCTCTCTCTCTCTCTCTCTCTCTCTCTCTCTCTCTCTCTCTCTCTCTCTCTCTGTGCATGCGCACACCCGGACAGGCAGGGTTCAGACGGGCATTTTCTACCATAGACCACATCTTCACTCTCCGTTGTTTGATCGACCAGACACGAGTGAAGAAACAGAGGTTGTACTGTTGCTTTGTGGATTTTCGCAAAGCCTTTGACATGGTTCCGAGAGAGAGGCTTTTCAGACGCCTACTTGATCTGGGGGTGGATGATGACATGATGTGGGGTATTTATGCACTATATGAGCGGGTTACTGGCAAAGTAAGATGTCCGGGAGGTATATCAGATCCCCTTGTGAGCACCATTGGTGTGAAACAAGGATGCCCACTCTCACCGACTCTATTTGGGCTATACATTGATGAGATAGCAGAGTTTATTCAACAGCGAGCCGATGGAGGTATAGATCTCAATGGAGCCACAGTTCATATCTTACTATATGCAAATGACATTGTGTTGGTCTCAAACTCAGCTCAGGGATTACAACAGCATTTATTAGCATTGGATGATTTTTGCATATAGAGAGGCATGACAGTGAACCTTGGTAAAACCAAGGTTCTTATATTCCATACATCAGCTCAGATACGCAGACATAGTATTTTCATGGCAGCAGGAGGGAGTATTGAGGTCACTGGATCATATGTATATTTGGAAGTCACCTTTACAGCAGCTTCAGGGACTTTCTCGATGACACAGGTAGCTCCTGACCGCCTCACTAGAGGATACTCAGCATTGGCTCTTATGGAGCGACAGTGTCATTAGGCACATTTCCAGGAGCCCCGCACCAAGGGGTGGCTCTTTGATACTCTAGTCACTCCAGCACTGATGTATGGAGCAGCTATATGGGGGCCAGGCCTTGCCGATTATGTATGGACATTGATGGAGAGACCTGAGGTGATCATGATATCTAGATTGATTCGCAGCAAGGCCTCAGTCCCACATGACATTGTGCGAGCAGAGCTTGCCACACCGCCCATGCTAGTCGAGGCATTATTTCAGACAGTCTGCTTCCTACACAGATTTCAGGATATGGACAGAGATCGCATTGCATACAAGCATATATGGCATCTCAGGAGATGGCTCGAGCGGGGGATACCACATCATGGTATGCACAGACTAGAGCTTGGTTTGACAGACATGGGCTGGACATTGATAGACTCCCACCTCTTCTATATGATACTCAGGCTCCCACTTACACCCTCTCTCTCTGAGAGGAACAGAGTCATCAGACAGGAGATATGGCATATTTATATACAGAGGACATGGGTCAACTCTGCACAGCCACTGCCATCGAAGATGGCACATTATTATACACAGTTCTTGAGCATATCAGAGCAAGGATTCATAGAGATTTTGAGATATATGCAGATCTATATGCCACATCGATTGAGAGTTCTTATTGGACAGCTCAGGGTATCATCACATCAGCTTATGATTGAGAGTGGCAGAAACAGCAGGCTGAGGACCAGCGTACCTGACACCGCACGAGGATCCGTGGGTTTCGGACCCCACAGCCACACCGACAGGAGATCCGGAGGATTCTTGATCTACATCGACAGCAGACTGAGATCCGACGACACTCGACACATTGGATCTCAGATCTCCAGTTTGCTCTTTCTCCACCGCCGATGTACCACATCCTGCATCCAGGAGGTATCACCTGTTATTAGCGACTTCGACGACTGCTACTACATCCCAGGATAGTATATCTCCCTGCATCTGTTACATATACACATCGCACCACTTTATCACAGCCGACATTTGTTCCCCTTTTGTAGCCATTATCTGGAGTACCAGAGCTACATATGCACATACACATACACGACACTTATCACACTCACAGCACTGTATTTTCAGTTTCCAGTTTTTAGCTTTTCATTCAGTACTTTTATTTTGGATAGCTGGACCTCATCAGTTGTATCACAGTTTGTCTCATAGGCCAGTTTTGGTCTTTAGAAGACGTTAATATAACTTTCTTTCTTTCTTTCTTTCTCTCTCTCTCTCTCATATCTAGCACCTATATGCACACACACACACACACACACTCTCTCTCTCTCTCTCTCTCTCTCTCTCTCTCTTATATCTAGCACCTATATGCACACACACACACACACACACACTCACTCACTCTCTCTCTCTCTCTCTCTCTCTCTCTCTCTCTCTCTCTCTCTTTCTCTTATATATGACATACACCCCCACAGTAAGTCTTTCAATGTCACCATATCTAACATGTGTATTCGTACATGTGTAGATAGCTTTGGAAATGGATCCAAAATCAAGTGCTACACCAAATATTGAGGTCCATATATATGTATCCTCCCTCTCTACCAAACCTATTATGCACTACAAAAGCAGTCAGTTCTTGATGTTGAAGAAGAAAGACATTTGCAATGGGAATGGCTATCGTGTTATTCCTATCATGCATGTGAATGGCCAAATACAAAGCACACCAATCCATTGCAACAATGACCATGAGGCTGGCCATGTATATGTTCTAGACACCTTGGTCTCACAAGACACCTTGGTCTCGCAAGACTATCTTGTCAAACAAGGAAATGGGCCTATGTTGTAGTCTTTCCCCAGTGTAGACCTCATCCAGAGCCCTTGCAGCATTGAGAAAACAATAATCATTGTGGAAGCCTCACTGCCCCTTAAACATTGCCAAAAAAAACCATCCCAATCACACTTGATGTGGAAGAGGAGGGGATATGGCCATCCTCTTATGCTATAAGTGTGGTTGAGTATATAATGTCTTCAGGGGGCTAACACCAAGTGTTACATCATTTGATTCAAAATACAAGTGTTATAAAGAGAGTGAATGAGATCCAAGTTTTGTATGGTGGCAATGTGGCATATGAGCTTCCACTAATAGTAGGCAATATGCGTCCAACGGAGGGTATGGAGAAAAAGTACAACGGCCATTGCTAGACAAAGAACATCGATGGCATTCCCTGGTACTGTTTGCTAAAGGAAATGCATTGGAGAACTAGAGTGTCCAAATAGAAATTTTTCTTGTCGGTCAATTTCTCGCTCACCAAACTAGGTGGCATGAAGAACAGGTATGAGACTCTTCATTTGCAAAGTCATTAAAATCATTGTAGGATAGCATGACCTGGTTCTAGTACCCTACTATGAGTAAATTGTACTAATTAAGTCCCATTACATGCCATGTAGGATTACTTGATACCAATAAACTGACTATTGGAATGTCAGCTAATGGTCTTGGAAGCCTTGGATGCTTCTATTGTAAGAAACCCCATCCTACTCTCTAAATGTGAGTGTGTAGTCTATTATGTGATGTTAGCAAGCACAATGTCAAGACTATTCATCCATCAAGGCACACATATCCATGAGTTGCAAAGAGGCACATGCAAAGCTAATGTCAAAGAGGTACGAAAGATCATAGAGGAAATGGTAAGAGACTTTGACACTTGCAAATGACTGTGGCTAGAAGACTAGTGGCGAGTGCCCTAGTTCTTGAGCAAGGTGTTCCCATGTCTGACACTAAACTGCATCCCAAAAATATCATAAAAAGCCATGGATATGAAGATTAGTATTCCATGCATGTAGATTCAAACACGTGGTCCATGCAGAGCAAGTGCTAAGAGCAATCAGGGGATGGAATCTCATCTTCTAAAGTTAAAGTAACATTATACATACAAATTTTCCATGGTATCCTATTTTCTAGGCAAGCCATTAACAATGATAGCAAGTGCTTTATATTCAAAATGTCAATGACTAGGCCAACCTTAGGGGTTAACTTAGTGAATCATAGACAAAGGAATGGCACTAGGGACCTATGCAATAGTTAGATATGCTTAGATCAGGTGCATTACATTAATGATTGGACCACCATGGCAACAAATGTGTATGACCCAAGGTATTTTCTCTTACATGATTTTACTATCACAACATAAACTTAACAAACATAGTTCTCCTCAATCTCCAATTCTTGTCTTGTGTTTCTATAGTGTACAAGAGTTGATTAATTTGGCAATATGTGAGATGAAGGAAAAAAATGTAGATGTACATGCTCTTTTCTGGACAAAGATGAATGAAGTGATGGAGAAGTGTGTCCATCCAAGTACTGATTTTCGAGGATTTATGGTAGATGAGGTAGTTGCCAACTGGAGGGCCATTTGCACAGTGTTCAATGGTGGTATAAAAAACATAATGCAATGAAGGGAGAGATCTTGCTTATTTCATTGGGAACAAAGTCTCCAAATACACACATCACAGTATGTGCATAAGAGTTTTCATGACGAGCATAAGTGTTTGTGCTACATGTGGAGGTGTGCATTCATGGAAGATGATGCAACAATGCAATATCAATTCATTCAAGTTTGGTGGGCCTCCGGGAAAGTTGTAGATTGTAATTTTCTAACAATGGATTGTTGGCTTAGTTGGTAGCATATTAGATATCCATATTGGAGGTGACACTTTGTCGAGATAAGACTAATCTGCAATAGTTGGATGTGATATGCGGTGCAATTGTTTTCTCATGATCCATACCCTCTCGTGCCAGTATTTGTCCAGGTGTGGTGAAGGACATTGCTGATATGCCAACCACGAACTTAATAGAGCCAATGCATGCATCTCGATTGGCAAAGGAGGGGTTTAAAGGATCTATAAGCTTATACGATGCATGTATTAGTGATTTGGCCAATGCTCTACTATAGAGCACAAAACGACATGCATTCATTTAGTGGAAAGTTTCGTAGTGCAGGACCTAATGCTGCAAAGAAGCTTTTGAGTTGACTACAACAAGGAATGAGCCCCACATATCAAACAATAGCAAGGATGGTTGAGGAGGTGGCAAGAGGAATTGAATTGCATCAATGTCTTGACTTTCGAGGGGACAATGTGACTATAGCAATGAAACGTAAGGTTGATGGGAAAGAGGGGTCAAAGGAAGCAAACACCTCTCACATGTCTAAGTATGTGACTAGAAACATACCTAGAAGAAAGGACACAAGAAAACTAAACTTCGAGGAACTTTTTCCTTCCAACCAATCAAGGGTAGTATCACCAAAATCTTCAAAGGAAATGGTGGTGGAGATAGTCCTTCACGACATTGTTTGGACTATAAGAAGGATTCTAGCTCACAATTGTGTGCAATGTCAAGGATGGTTGGGATCTAGATAGGGAAAATGCAAAAAAACTAATTAGAAATGCAACACATGGGGTTCCTATACTCATTTTGCGGCATCAGGGAGTGGTTCAAGAGGAGAAGCCATCAATCAACACGGAATGCAGTGCCACTTCATGTGGTTTTGTAATGATAGTATGGATCATACATGGAACATTTGTTCTTCCATTCATAACACAGCACCACCCAAAGTTCCACAAGTATAGATAGTAGCATGAGGTACAAATTTTATAGTAGAAGAAATCCACATGTTTGAGAGTGGTGGGTTTATTTTACAAAAGATAGCACAAGAAGTGAATGCTAATGAGGGTTCACATAGATATCAGAGAGGTGTTTCATAGGCTGCAGGGAAAATAATAGACTCAACATTGGCTCTAGATGCAACTATCAAGGGCCACATAGCACTGGAGCCCTTGAAGCATGAGCTTTTCAAACTAGAGGCACCTAACCCAAGTGTTTTGCATGAGTGTTATGATGTACACATTGCAAAGAATCCAACATATAATTGTCAAGATTTCATGGAGTGTATCGCAAAAGGAAAGGCATAATTGGCATGCAAGCACTTGTACTATGTGTACCTTTGAGTATTTGGAATGGATGTAAATGTAAACATGTTTATACACCAACCCATACTCACTGAAGAAAACTTGCACCTTGTATTTGGAAGCAGAAGAACTTTTCCAACACCACCTATATTGTGACCAACAATGCAATGCCAACACTACCTCTTAGCACAACTGCATTTTATTTTGTCGAGGAAATATTATCATACAATTCACTTGGCTAGCTTATGTCAAAATTTTGACAAGATTTTGGTGACCTTCTATCTCTTAATTTGTCAAGAAATAGCACTATTACACACAATACAAATGTACATTTGGAGTGCTTGTATGAATTGTCTTGTATTGAATTTGTTAGGGGGAGGGATAGAAGGGAGAGAGAGGGGAAGGGGAGGGAGCTATCAATCCATTGCTTTTAAAGTTCTAATAATATAGAGTGGCTACACAAGCATTCACATTATGAGAGATATATATATATATATATATACGATCTAAGGAAAGTGTTTGTTACAACACATGTTGTAATTTGATGTGAGGTATTATTATACAATATGGACTGATTGCATGCACGAGAGAGAGAGAGAGGGAGGGAGGGAGAAAAACACAAAGTGAGTGAGTGACTAATGTGTGTGTGTGTGTGTGTGTGTGTGTGTGTGTGTTTTCACAATACAAAGAGAGAGAGAATATAGAGAGAGAGGGAGAAATCACATGTACAGAGAGAAACTGAGAGAGAGTAAAGAGATGGAGCAATTTGAGAGAGAGAGAGAGAGAGAGAGAGAGAGAGAGAGAGAGAGAGAGAGAGAGAGAGAGAGAGAGAGAGAGAGAGAGAGAGAGAGAGAGAGAGAGAGAGAGAGAGAGAGAGAGAGAGAGAGAGAGAGAGAGAGAGAGAGAGAGAGAGAGAGAGAGAGAGAGAGAGAGAGAGAGAGAGAGAGAGAGAGAGAGAGAGAGAGAGATGGGCCATGATATACCATTTCGAGGTGATTGCATGAATGTATCCACACTGCATGCTAGAGAGAGAGAGAATCATTTGCACAAGATAGAGTGCTATTTGGGTAGGTGTTGTAGAAAGAGAAAGGGGAATATGCATGTAGAGAGAGATACTGAGAATCAAAGTTGAGAGAGAGAAAGAGAGATAGATAGAGTGAAGGTAGTAGTGGCGGTAGTGGAGGTGGTGAGGGTAGTGGTGGTGGAGGTGGAGGTGGAAATATCTAGGGGTGGAATAAGTGGACTATGTGGAATAAGAAATGGAGGTTGCCCAGAAGAGCTCGCTCAAAAAGCTCACTTCTTGCCCTCCCTCTCAGAACAACATAGGTTAGCAAATATTTCCTTACATCCAACTATGCTAGAGATCTAATCTATGTTGGAGAATATTTGCTACAAGTAATCCAGGAAAATTGTAGGAATCCTATTCTAATTAATCACCAAAATTGCAGGAATTGTATTTGCTACAAGTGATCAAGAAAATTTACAAGAATCCTATTCTAATCAATCACCAAATTCTTACTTGACTTAGTGATCTGTATGATTGTCTTAAGATGATACTTGTTGATAATGTCCCTTTAATAGTTTGAAGAATTCTATGTACAGACATAGTCCATCAAGTATCCCTACACCCTCAAACCTTAACCATCTACGCTACCACTTTTGGGATCATTTGCTCATGTTTGTGGCAAGGAAATAAAAATCTACTCGAGTGTAGCCTAGAACCATAATATCATGGATTATGTCACACAAATCAGACATTAATCTCTAAAGCCAAGCTTAGGCATTCGGTCACAACAAAGCCTCTTACCTTGTATGATTCCAAACTATTTATTTGGATGGATCAAAATGTGAGGCTCATATTGGGTATATAGTAGGTGTGGCTATAGCCCATGTACTCATTTGTAGGTCCATATCATCATCCCAACCCTATGCCACACCACCCACCCACCACTGACACCCAACACAACAAGCCTCCCCTACTCCAAAAAAAGGGGGGGAAAGACATCCTAGGATGAAGCTTAGTGTAGTGTGTGTGTAAATGATATTTTGGTTCATTTGGAATCATGCTTGCACATTTCTGAGTGGGTGTATGGACAATCCTTTGGGTAGAATTTGAACCTAGTATATGGGATTACCTTGCAAAAATAAAGGGTCACATGACAAGGTAAAGGCTAAGGATTCCTTGGCTTTAAGGTTTGGGCAAGCAATTATATGTACTAACTTGGATGAAGGATTATTGTAAATAAATACATTTTATCTATTGAGGCTCAATCTCTAGGTTAATGGCTCTTCAATTATCTAATTATACTTGAGCAAAGCAATGCTCCTATTTGGCTTGGTAGTAATTTGCACCTAATAGCAAGAAACTACTTTCTACATAGTTTAGGGACCTAGACATTTCTGAGCAGCTAAAAGATCATACTCAAGATGTTAGACATGAGGGATTAAGAGTTTTCTTTCATGTCTAGCTATGATAGGGGACAATATGCTCTTCTAGGCAAGCTAGTCACAATATCATCATTTGATAGTGCTTTCACCTCTAAACTTGATGTCATTTTAGAAGTTGAGACAAAGGTGTGCATTATAAGTGTAGAATTGGGCTCTTTTGGAGAGACTCGCTCTATCGATTTAGTATTAATCATGTAAAATGATAGGTATGAAGCATGAGAGGAGAGTTAATGGCTTTAAAGGTTCAAATGGAAGGGAGTATGGAAGATAGATAGGATGAAAACACAATAGATAGATAGATAGATAGAGAGAGAGAGAGAGAGAGAGAGAGAGAGAGAGAGAGAGAGAGAGAGAGAGAGAGAGAGAGAGAGAGAGAGAGAGAGAGAGAGAGAGAGAGAGAGAGAGAGAGAGAGAGAGAGAGAGAGAGAGAGAGAGAGAGAGAGAGAGAGAGAGAGAGAGAGAGAGAGAGAGAGAGAGAGAGAGAGAGAGAGAGAGAGAGAGAGAGAGAGAGAGAGAGAGAGAGAGAGAGAGAGAGAGAGAGAGAGAGAGGTATATGGTCTAGTCACAAACATGGAATGTGGAGCATGGAGTGGATAAGATGGCATGTAGGTGAGAAGAAGTAGTAGAAGAAGAAGAGATGAGGAGTTAAAGAAAAGAAGAAGACAAAAGAAATAAAGTCGAAGGAGAAGAAGAAGAAGAAGCATACTAAGGACAATAAGAAAAAAAGGTCTAATATTTTCCCTCCCTCTTCCTCTCCCTCACTCTCTCTCCTCTTCTTCTCCCCTCTCTATTTATAGATTGAAAAATATGTTTTCAAGTTTAAAAAGGACAAATTTCTAGGCATACCAGCAATCTATAGCTATATGTGTAAAGAAAGCTTTTAGTTTTTCACCTTTATTTAGGAGATCTTTCTTTTACTAGAAAATATATTCTAAACTTTCTTCACATATGAAAAACAATTTTAAGTCCAAACCATAAAGTTCCTAGCAAAAAAGTGACCTAAAGTTGTATGTGTGTAACAAGACCCATAGCACAATGTGCACAATATAAAGTTGTGGTGATGCATTATAGATCTTGAATATGTTGGACTTTGTTGTGCGAAAGCACATCAACAAAAATAAGGCACAACATGTTTACTAGGAACCAATGTGGTGAGAAAAACAAGTACTAGAGCAAATCAAGCATAGCTAGATAAAGAAGTAACACAATGCATCAAAAAGGTTGCTAAGAACATCAACTGTATTCAAAATTGAGATAGAGTTATGGGAGCTAATTGCCATTTTCAAACTTATAGTAAATGGAATCCACACTCTCAAAAGGGAGCCTTAGTTGTTTTTGTATCCTATTTTGGTGGAATGGATCTAAGTCAACCTCATTATAGTGTCATGTATGTTGGGTGGCTAGGAACATGTTGATTGTAGGTGATGTGCTACACAAAAAAGATGGCATCCCCTTCTTACTCTCTTTCCCTCCTTCCATGTGTTGAATCTGCATCTCTTTGAGAAGTCTTTGTTCATCTTCCCAATCTATTTGGTCATCTAACCATGGCTCCTCTACATGTGTATCCGGTTCCCCGGTCTCTGAATCTTCCTCTTTCGAGTCGCTCATGGCATCTGGTAGCTTGGCACTTCTCCCATATTGACCTTTGCATACCACCCAGAACTTATAATACAAAATGAGTTCGAAGGATCACCCCACGATGATAGTGTTCCAAGGGTTGAGTTCTACCTAGTGTAGATATGGAAGGTGTTTATGGTCATATATACTAACATATGCAATTGTGGAGCTTGTGAGATGACCGTCTCATGGCACAAGTGCAACTTTACCTTTAACCCCTTTATTAGGCCACTGATCAGCCTCCTTATCACCATCCTTGGATGGAGTATCTATAATAAAAAACATAATTCATGGTTTGCTTTTATTTTTCTACGAGTCTTATTTCTTTGTGAGCTTGCACCACAATATCTTGAGCTTATCACCCTCTCCTTGCTCAAACTATATGGAGTATGCATTCTATATTTATCCTATAATGCACGTTAGCCCAAGAAATATCCATGTTCTAGTTTTTCACATATTAGTGAGATCTTTTGTTCTTAAGTTTCATGACTAATCCTCCACATTTCTTTTCTAAATGATGTAGTGGATGTTGTGTCTCAAGTGAAAGTTGAATGTAGGTGGACATTTCATCCAATTAGAGAAACAACTTGCTCATTCAAAATTTTATGCAATTATGTACAATGAACAATTGGAAGCTTATGGGATAGTAATGGTCTACATTGAGATCTTGCTTGGAATAATTGGAACTTGCTTTAAATTAATGTTGTTAGAGTGCTCAATGTTCCCATTGTTGCATCAACAAACAAGGTCTCCATGTGGGCCCTATCACTTTGTGGTATGGCAAACCTTTGCCAGCATAAAAATGGACTATGGATCTAAAAGTGAACTCCATAACCATACTCATTCTTGTCTCCTCTTCAACAACCATATTTAAGCATATGGCATCTTTGAATAACATTATTGTACCTAGTCCTCAACAATCAATGAAGGCCAGTTGATGTCTCCTACTTCCAAAAATACATATATGCATGGATGTGTTTCCCAAAATTTGTTTCTCTTATGTCCAATGGAAAATTGTGGATAGTGATGACTTGTGCACTCCCCAATTTCAATACATGATTGCACTCATGATAATGCAACCTCTTCAATTCCATTCCAACTCTTTCAAAGGAAAAAATAAGGAATAAGAGAGAAGACTGACTCCAGGTTGGCAAAGTGGACAACTTGTTTTTATTTACATATAGCATTTTAATGGGATTTTAGATAATTTCAGTAAAATGAAGTCTAGGACAATATACATATACTCATCCATGTTTTCATGTCAATAAGGCCACGGGCCCATGATATGGCCTCTCAAAGGTCACTCAAATTATTAATTGTCATACCATTATGATTTTATTTATCAATGATTCTATCCATAGTCAGTTCCCCCCCCCCCCCCCCCCCCCCCCCCCCCCATGTGGCACAAGGTCTCAAACTCTGTACAACATAAATTTGTTACACAAAAATAATGAGCCTAGACCAAATTTGCATCAAACTTGGACTTTATGATTTAGTAGTACCATGACATCTTAGACTTATATGTCACAACTCTTAAGATGTGGGTATCATTATTAACATGCGTGGTTCTATAATAGATTTCCTCACTACATATAGAACTTAAAAATCATGTAATTTCTCTTTGCTAATCAATTAACATGAGGTTGAGGGTTGTCCACTTCCCAATACTCCTTTTTTGGACTCAATTTTGGGCCCTTGGACAAGTGCCACATCATCTTTTGTTATGAAAAATGAAACCATAGTAGCATTTCAACAAATCAACTCTAAACTTGTCAAACTTTAGATATATATAATCTTCTTCTCAAGAGCTTTCCATTGATATCTAATATGATAAGGTTTGGATGTGAGAAGTGAAACATGTAGAAAAGGTAACTCAAAATTTTGTAGCGATAAGTTTTTAGAATTTGCTACACTATCAAAAGAAACATGACAGTATTCAACCCCACCTGATTCCTATCATACAGGTGACTCACATGGCAACGTTATTTCAGAAATGTAGCCTCTACTTTATCTCATGATAATATTGATGTGTAGTCACAGAAGAGAAATTAGAGAATGCAATTGAAATTTTAGCGCACAGTCCTTAGAAGATCTATAAGAGTCACTTGTGCTCCATAGAGGCTTACCTATAGAACTAACCTTGCTACTACACATGTAACATTTATCATTGAACCTTAGTCATATAATGGCACATATATAAAGGAAGAATGGAATTCATTCACCATGGATGAAGAAAAATCCCTTATGGACAACAATACATGGAAACTTGTTGATCTACTAGAGCGTTAGAAGACCATTGGATGAAAATGGGTCTATAAAGCTAAGTGGAACATTGATGCTATGATCAATATACAAGGCTAGGCTATGTCCATCTATAGGTCATGATCATTTAACCATAAACTAATATGTGCAAACCAACATCTTATCTCTTCTATTGTTGTGACTATTATGAGGAGCATACTACCAACTAGGGGTAACTATCTAGAGCCAACTCTTGTAGTTTATCAATGTATTTGATAGCTTAAGTATATAGCGTCAATTACCATTATGACAACAAGTAGCTCTATTTACACAATCTAATACGCAAGGTTTAAGCCAATGACCTTTTTGTAACCTATTCAATCCATTTTGAATGACTTAGTTTGTTCTACCACAATTTGAATCCCATATAAGGTGGCTTTAGGACAAAACTTTGAATCTCTTTTGACATGAACAAAGCCCTTCATTCCCAAGGAAAACTAGACAAAGCCTATGCAAATATTATGGAGTCCATGAAGGATAAGTTCATAAAGGTATGAGAGTCTCCTAAGGCTTCAATTCATTTGAAGATAATGCCATTACATAATTTGAATCAAGATGTAATATATATTCACATAAGCATGAATAATTATTTAACCAAGCAATATCCAAATTATATTTATTCTTTGCCCTTAATTTATCCCCTCTGTAGGTTTTAAAAAATGGTATTTAAGTTAATGAATTCCCTTTTCTCTTCAACAATAACCATTAGATAAATCTTAAGGTTTACTATGACGACCTAAAGTTCACTCTTATTTCCTTCTCTTCAATTCCATAGGTGGGTGGACCCTTTTGTTTATTTCTTTCTTTATGTACCATTTACTAATCTCCTCATGGAAAATGATGCTTTGACTATGTTTAAAAGAGTTAAGTTCCAATAGAGAACTACCTAGATAACATAGTTTTTTGTGGATGTGGTCTTTGGTGAAGTTGCCCCAATGTAATAAAGTAGAGTTAGGGAAAGTATAAAAGGCTAGAAATGTAACATGTCCACGGCTTTTTCTCATTAATCAATTTCTCTTTCTTGAGGACCCCTAGTTTTTACCTTCCACCATAGCAAAGGGGTGCATACCTTGCTCCACCATAGTAAGAGATGGATATCTTGCTGCTATCATCCATCTCACCATTGTATTTCTTCATATGATAATATGGACTGAGCATTAGCTCTATGACCACCATGGTTATGGCTATTTCCTAATTCGTTGGTATATTTTTTATATTTCTTGTTCATGAGAAACCACCTTCTTTACATTGGTATTAGGGAAAGTCTTTGATCCAACTAGGACGTCATTGTCAAGATTTTGTGGGGTCCTATGCATGAAAGATTAGTTACAGTATTTGAGGATCTAGTCTCTATCTAGTTAATCCTTGTAACTCTGATTAGGCAGGCTCTATTACAGTTAACCATGGTTATTTTGAAGCTTGTGGCCAAGATGTAGAGAAAAATGGTGGTCTTCTTGCCATTTTAGCAATCGCAAATGGGGCCCAAACTTTAGTGGCTTGGTTACTTTTTAAAAGGAAGGGTTTCTCTTCACATTTCCAAGCTTGTTCTTAAGCTTTCATGCTCCTCCCAAGATTTTGGTGCCTCAACCACATATCCCACTTGATTCTTCTCATCAAATGGAAGAGATAGATTACCTATTTGCCATGGACTTTATCCATATAGGCACATGCTAGCCATTATCATAATTTGTGTTGCCTTCTCTTGTTGATCATATCATTAATGTCCATATCTTGAACCATGATTACTGCAAGGGCCTAATACTTACACTATTACACTTACTTGATCATTTGGAAGATTATTGAAAGGATTCAATCTACTCATGGAGTAAGATGCTTCATTCTTTAAGCTAAAAGGATAGGACAACAAATGATAAATTATCTTCTTCTCCATGTTTTCTAGTTTGGCAAGCTTCTTAGCACTATTTAGAGATTTAGCAAGCTCTTCTATCAAGCATTGAGGCCTTCTTTCACTTTGGGACCAAAGGGGGAGCTTCATCATTGTTGTAATACAAGGGTAGTCATGGATTTATGCTGAAAGCTTCAAAATTTGTGAAGTTTTGAAGGGGCTTTTGCTTCATTCTCTTGGGAGTTCACGTGCAACTCAAGCAACCAACATTTATCAAAGATTGAAGCATTTTATCAAGAATTTAGGTATTTTACTTCTCTTGATCATCTTGGACAATAGAGCAAGTTCGAATTCTTGGGGATTTAATTAAGGTTGAAGCTTCATAGTAGCTTAGGCCATTCAACAACAAACATTGAAGAGATTTTATCATGCTCCCAAGCTCCCATGGCATATGTGTTCAATATTAGCTTAATGGAAGCATTCAACATTTGAGAAAAGCATGTTGGTGATCTTTTCTAGCTTGGAAGGGGTATTTGGCAACAAGCTTGGACTTATTCTAGAAGAAACAGAAGGACAATTGATCAATCATCTCTTCATTAGCTCTTAATCCATTCTTTGCTAGAGGTGTGACTATGTTATCTTACTCTTAATCTCTCTTTCAATCCAATTGTTGGGCTTATCCTCCTACAGTAAGAGAGGTTAATTATAAAAGAAATTCATATAATGTTTCATTGCACTATATAATTGATTCCCTGGATCTCAAATTTTTAGAATGATTACCTATCCAATCTTGCTCTATTAATTCTCAACTCTTAATCAAGCTCAATACAGTCTACTATCATCATTTGATTCCTAACAATAACATTGCTTGGATTGAGTGCCATGATTGAAATAGTACCAAAAAGGGTAAGTGGCAATAAATGTAAAGCAACAAGTCACTACTAAGTGGTAATCCCTATACATTCCCCATCTATCTAGTCCTTGTACAAATCAATACTTGCATATCATTGAAAGATTGGAAAGAGTCCTTTTAGCCCCTACATATCACCACTATTTTCCTAACTTTAGTATAAGCTTTCCATATATATTCCCATGAGAAATAGCAAATGCTAGGCAAGTCAGTAAGACAAAAGAGAGGTGATCCTCACTTACCAATTATGACACACAATCCTAGCCCAAGAGGAACATTGCGCACCCCCTTGATGATCCAGAGCCCACAAAAAAAAAGAAGGTGTAGGGATATCATGTCATTGGAAGTTAGGGGCTGATTTAGTCCATATTTTGGTAGTAAATTATTCACCCACAAGGATTACAAGTATAAATAGGGCCCAATTTATGCCAATTACAAGTGTTACAAGAGCCTTGTAGGGATATTACAGTAGTAATTTGATACTTACAATTTATTAACTCTTTCCCAAGGTGCTCACAACCCTCCCCCATAGATATCTTAGATCATTATAGGTTACTTGCATGTTACTAGTGATTTATAGGTTGAAACATGGTCAAAACATAGGTCTATTCTATTCTAAACAAGTTTGAAAAGTTGGTTCTAGGACATGGTACATGTATTCTAATGTAGATTAGAGGTTATAGACTAATAGAGGGCATCACTACTATCATTTAGAGCCAAAATTTTCTTCATTTGGGAATTGGAATCATTGGCCAACTATTGATTGTTAGTCATTGGAAACACTCTTGTTTTACATGTGGCTTAAAACAAGTGGAAGGACCAAATTGTGGAAATGACCTATGAGGATGTTAGAGAATACCAGTTTGAGACAAATCATCAAAATGAAGCTCTCAACCACCACTAAGAAGACAAAGAAATAAGTGTACTTAATGCTCAAAACATTAAATACAAAAATGAGGATATACATGCTTCTCAAGGGTCAAATGATTGCCTACAACTATCAAAAGAGATAAATTACATGGACATGGAAATCCTTGATGGTATTTATCAACTCAATATGTCAATGGAAAGGATAGATAGTAGGTTTGATGAATAGTCATAAAGCGATTGGGCAATAAGATGCATGATCCTTAGCCTACCCATGATCCTAGTCTACCCTCACATTACATGAATCCAGCCCCTCATGGTAATCCCATTGAAAGACAAACCAATCATCTTAATGTGCCTATTTTAAAAAGGCAGAGCCATCAAGATTGAAGAATACCTTGCATTTGTCTCAAATGCAAGGCAAGAATAAGGCAAGGACACAATTTATCCCAAGAACAAGACCTTAGGATGGAAGATGATTATCATGGTTATGATCCATTTTATAAGCCTTTTTACCCTCAAACCTCAAGTTTACAAAGGAGAGTTCAAACCAATCACAAAGACAAGCATGAAGAGAGAAGACCGTTCCATTATTGAGCAAATATAGAGCACCATTCTTTTGGTGAGCCCTCAAGTTTACAAAGGGGATTTCAAACCAATCACAAAGACAAGCATGAAGAGAGAAGACCATTCCATTATTGAGCGAATAGAGAGCACCATTCATTCAGTCAGCACTCTAATCATGGATTTGGGGGAGAGAGAGAGAGAGAGAGAGAGAGAGAGAGAGAGAGAGAGAGAGAGAGAGAGAGAGAGAGAGAGAGAGAGAGAGAGAGAGAGAGAGAGAGAGAGAGAGAGAGAGAGAGAGAGAGAGAGAGAGAGAGAGAGAGAGAGAGAGAGAGAGAGAGAGAGAGAGAGAGAGAGAGAGAGAGAGAGAGAGAGAGAGAGAGAGAGAGAGAGAGAGAGAGAGAGAGAGAGAGAGAGAGAGAGAGAGAAGGAGATCTTAGGCAAGCATAAAGATGAAGACAAAGGTGAAAGAGAGAGACATATTGCCAAGGTGTCCTCCTCATCCTCCCTACAAACTTTGGCCCTCAAGCTTCTCTCTTTGTCCATCTATGACTCTACTCTATTCTACATCCTTGCCGGATTTCCCACAATCTCCAATAACCATATCATACTCCCCTCGCTCCTATATCAGCTTTCCATCATTAAACTTTCAAGACTACTAAAGCCAACGATCATTGCAAAAAATTGGATATCTTCACCAAGCAATGGCACCCAAAGAAGAAGCTCAAGAACTATGATTGTGGGAGTGAGAAACAGAGTAGCAAGTGTCAACACCATAGCAACTCCACCAAAGAATCCTAGGTTCTTTCCTTTGACTAAGTTGGTAAATGAAAATTAAGACATTCTCATCATTGAAAAGGCTGAAATTTTTTGGAAATTCAGGGTTGAGTCAATGAAAAGGAATGTAGTCTTAAAATAAGTTAGAGATACTTGATTTTTTTAAAAAACTAAATTATCTTAGCTAAATAAGTTAGCATAACCTTAATCTTAGGAATAAATAAACTTTTCTTAGATCAAGTTAGATACATAAATGTTTAACTTACTCCGTACTAAATTAAAAAGTTAACAAGCTCATCATAAAGATCTAATTTAGATAGCCTAGACGGGAAGTGAGGCATGATCACATGATCAACATTGACAGAAATTGAAGGAAGGATCTATTCAACCCTTCTTTTGAAACATCAAGGATTTAGATAGGAACCTTGATCATATTTTGTATGTGGGTTCTATCCCACATGTATCTCTTTGGCATGCCCATTTGGGCCATATGTCTTTGAAGGGAATGAAAATGCTTTCTGGTTTGCAGTACTTATCGCCCCTTGATTATGCATGTTTTGATTCATGTGAGCATTGTCTTTATGGCAGGCAGACTAGGTCTACGCATAAGAAGTCTGGTAGGCCACGCATGAGTGAGCCCTTGGCATTGGTACATTCGGATGTCTGTGGGCCCATGCCTTGTCAGTCTATTGGTGGTGCAAAGTATTTTGTTACGTTCATAGATGATTTTTCACAGAAAGTTTGGGCTTATTCCATTAAGATGAAATCTGATGTCTTGGCTGTGTTTCAGAGATGGCTTGCATTGGTTGAGAACCAGTCTGGGTATAGGCTAAAATTCCTAAGGACAGATATGTTGAGATATCGAGCTCCACTCGTGATATGCCAGGGTGACCATTGTGCATTTATGTCACCGACTTGTTAGCTACAGATGCGGTTGGTACACCACCCATGAATAATAGCTAGATGACAGCTATCCTTATCTACTCTAGTTTGTGGCTCAGTTAGTATGCCACCTTAGTTAGTTGAGTTTGGTTTGAGACCCATATATAGGGTTCTTCTATTTCTCTGTACTAGAGTTCTTTTGGCTTACACAACTAAGAAGAGGAAAACTGTTTTCAGCCTCCACCTTTATGTGTATTCCCCCATTGTGTAAGTGAGAAAGCTACAAGTGAGACTCCTTCCTTCTCTCCCACAATCTTGACATGGTATTAGAGCCTGGTTCGTGGTAAGGAGCTCAAGAAAGCAAACCAAGTTCGTGGCGTTCTGGTAAGAGGACCAGTGTTGCTTTCATTTTTCGAGTTTGGGAGCAAGTCTCTGCAGGTAGCACAGCCGGAAAGTGCAAGAGTGCATTGTCTCAGATTGAGATGCCCTTCGCGGTGTAGCAAGAGGACAGTATATGCTGCAGGAGAGGCTTTAGCCCCTGGTTGCCCTTTTTTTTTATTCGAGGCCATTTCGGGGCCTGTTTTGGAGGCGGAAGTTTTTCGCACACACTCAAGAAAAGGCCCTTTTTTTGCTGTGCGACCACAGTTCTACAGGTCGGTGAAAAGTTACCGTAGAAATTGCATCGTATGCCTGTGCGCAGAGACATTGGGAGTTACAGAATCATCCTTGTTGCCTATTGATGCAAAATCGTCACTAGAAAGTGACTGTCTGGTCAAATACCACTTTCGTCAGTTTTGCAGATTTGCCCTTGTGAGGTTGAAGCTGTGTTTTTTGCAGTGACAGAATTTTTTGCAGTGTTCTGTAATGGCGTCTGATTCTCTTTCACAGATTGTCACTGAAAAGCTTAACAAGAAGAACTTCCAAGCATGGAAGTTTAGAATGACCAATTTCCTTATGGGAAAAGGATATTGGGAATTCGTTGCAGGAAACGAAGAAGAACCAGTTCTTCTTGATGTTCCCAATCAACAACAAATGCAGGCATTTAAAGGATGGCATGAGAGAGCCAGAAAAGTTATGTACTGGCTATCTATCAGTATTTCAGACTCTATGATTGTGCATATTTAGGATGCAAGTACACCAAAGGAGGCATGGGATACTTTGTCAAAAATGTATAGCACAAATACGCAAGCCAGGAAAATGCAGCTCAAGCAAGAGTTGCACAATGCGCAAAGAGAAAGTATGAGCATCAATGACTACTACATGAAGGTGAAGAAGATTGCAAATGCACTTGCTTCTATTGGGTCGCCAATGGAAGATGATGATTTAGTTTCTGTGACCTTGAATGGTCTAGGAAAGGATTATGCACAGTTCCGAACATTGATTTCCATCCATGAAAGATTTCCTGATTTTGAGGAGTTGATTGCTTTCTAATTTCTGCGGAGCAGAGAAATGGTGGTGCATCTTCTTCAGGAGGAACTTCAAAAGAAGTTGTCTTCTACTCAAATGCTGGAAGAGGTAGAGGCAGAGATAGAGGAGGCCGATCTGGCAGAGGCCAAAATGCAAACATCAATGTTGAATACTACTACTGTGGTAAAATGGGTCATGTGGCTAAAGACTGCTATAAAAAGCAGAATGACATCATGAATGGAAAATTGCAACAAGGGAATTATGCGTCTTCTAGTAGACAGGGTAATGATAGAAATGAGCATTTATGGTGCAGCACATGACCAATTCTGTGACAAGTGCAGAAGAAAGCAACGATGTGTGGTATGTTGACTTAGGTGCATCAAAGCACATGACAGGTCATGCAGAATGGATGCAGGATGCAAGGAAAATGGAAAAACCAGGATTTGTGGAGACTGATGATGATACTGCACATCCTATTGTGCAGATTGAAAAAAATCCTTTGTCTATGCAGGATGGGAAAAAGAAATACCTCTCGGATGTATTTCATGTCCCGAATATCACCAAGAACCTGGTTTCTGTTGGTCAAATGGTTGAGCAGGGCTTGCAGGTCAGATTTAATTATCATGGATGCTTTGTTGAGGATATGAAAAATAAAGGTCGCTTGATAGCAAAAGGAAAGAAGAAGGGCAGAATGTTTACATTGGATGCAGACATGCCTGAATTGAGTGTAGCAATGTTTGCACATAGGACCGGTGTAGTTGCAGATATTGATATCTGGCATAAACGCATTGGTCATGTTAATGTACAGCGACTTAAATCAATACAAGCCCAAAATATTGTTGCAGGATTGCCTAAATTCAAGGTTACAGAAATGCATAAGGTATGTGAAGCCTGTCAATTTGAAAAACAGGCAAGGAAACCATTTCCTAGATATGTTCAAGAGAGTAAGAAGCCGTTGGAATTAATCCACTATAATGTGTGAACTACTAAAGCTGGATCTATTGGAGGCTGTCATTATTTTATCACTTTTATTGATGACTATAGCAGAAAAGTTTGGGTGTATTTTATGAAAAATAAAAGTGAAGTGTTTGGGCATTTCAAAACTCTTAAAGTTATGGTTGAAAAAGAAACAGGCCTGCAAATAAAATGCCTAAGGTCAGATGGAGGGGGAGAGTACCTCTCAAATGAGTTTGCAAGGTTCCTGCAGGAGCATGGCATAAAGCAACAATATTCATGCAGTCATACTCCACAACAAAATGGAATTGCAGAAAGGAAAAACATGCATATTGGAGAGGTATCTCGTGCCATGCTCAACGAAAAAGACTTGCCAGATTTTTACTGGGCCGAAGCAGTTGCTACAGCAATCTACATAATGAGCAGGACTCCCACTGTAGCAATACATGGAATGACTCCAGAGGAGAGGTATACTGGTAGGAAACCAGATATTTCTCATTTGAAGATTTTTTGTTGCATTGCCTATGTTCATGTGCCAGATGAGTTGAGATCCAAGTTGGATCCAAAAGCTGAGAAGTGCATCTTTATTGGTTACTCTCTGCACAGCAGAAAGGGTACAGATGCTATAACCCTTCTACTCATAAGTTTACAGTGAGCAGAGATGTTATTTTTTATGAGATGAGTAGCTGGTATAAACCAGTAAATGTGATTGATGTTGTAGAAGCACAAAATGGTAATGCTGCACAGAATTCACAGCAGCAGTCACAAAATATTAGTGGACCTGGAGTGTCCCCTAGCAGTGGCACATTCTTCGCCATGGACAAGCAGATTGAGATCAGGAGAATCTCCTCAAAACAATGCAGATAGTGGTATGCAGGTTTCACGAAAAGGAAAAGAAAAGGTAGATCAACCCATGTTTGATGTGAATGCAGGTCACTCTTATGTGGATGGTGAATCCAGGGGCTCAGAATAGAGCATTGATGATGAGTTGGGTATTCCTTCTATTGTTACACCTGGAGTAAGGAAGATCAGGGATGTTTTGAGAGCACCTGGGAGTGAACCTACTTTGTGCAGGTCTACCAGAGCTGGGTATCCTGTGGATAGGCTGAAATATGATGGATTTACAGCCATTCACTATGCCTATATGGTCAAAGTGATACAGGAACCAGAACCCACTTCTTTTGAGCAAGCCATGGGAAAAGAAAAATGGGAGAAAGCCATGGATGAAGAAATGGATGCCTTGGAAGCAAATGCTACATGGGAATTGGTACCTTTGCCTAAAGATAAGAATGCAATTGGTTGTAAGTGGGTTTATAAAGTGAAGCACAATGCAAATGGTTCTGTGAATAGATACAAGGCAAGATTAGTAGTCAAGGGGTATGCACAAACATATGGCATTGATTATGAGGAAACATTCAGTCCGATTGCAAGGATGGCAACCGTAAGAGCAGTCATTGCTATGGCTACATCAAAGGAATGGTCTTTACATCAGATGGATGTAAAGAATGCCTTCTTGCATGGTGATTTGCAAGAAGAGGTTTATATGGAGCAGCCACCAGGTTATGTGCATGCTGTTCATCCTGAGTTTATTTGCAGGTTGAAGAAAGCCTTGTATGGCTTGAAGCAAGCACCTAGAGCATGGTCTGACAAGATAGGACAATATCTTGTCACTATTGGCTTTCAGATTTCCAAGTCAGATTTCTCACTTTATGTGAGAAAAACAGAGAAAGATATTATGCTACTTGTCATTTATGTTGATAATTTAATTATGATAGGTGATAGTGATGAAGATATCCTTCATGTGAAAATGCTATTGAAGCAGAAGTTTGAGATGAAGGATTTGGGAGAGCTGCGTTATTTCTTGGGCATTGAGGTGATTAGATCACCAAGTGGGATACGGCTCTTGTAGAGGCAGTATGGATTGGACATGCTGTCCAAATATGGGATGACAGGCTGTAAGCCTATTTCAGTTCCTTTGGAGCAGAATGTGAAGCTGAGCAGCGCAGATGCAGGTGAGCTTCTCGAAGACCCTACTATGTACAGACGCATAGTAGGAAGTTTGATTTATATGACTATTACCAGGCTAGATTTGAGCTATGCCGTTGGATTGGTAAGTCAGTTTATGCAGGCTCCAAGGAAACCGCATTTGGATGCGGCTAGATGCATACTTAGGTATGTGAAGTCCACATTGCAGTATGGAATATTTTATGAGACTTGGGTTCAGATACTTTTGCATTGATACACTGATGCTAATTGGGCTGGTAGTATTTCCCATAGACGATCTACTAGTGGATATGTGTTCTCTTTTGGGAGTGCTGCAGTCACTTGGAGCAACAAGAAACAGCCTACAGTTGCCTTGTCGAGCGCAGAGGCTGAGTACAGGGGTGCAACAATGGCTGCATGTGAGGTAGCTTGGTTGCATAAGCTACTTTATGATATGCATCAGCCTACAGATGGGCCAGTTGTCATTTATTGTGACAACATGAGGAGTATACACTTGGCAAATAACCCAGTCTATCATGCTAGAACAAAGAACATTGAGGTGCATTATGACTATGTGCGGGAGAGGGTTTTACTAGGTCTTATTGATCTAGTTTATGTCAACACAGAGGATCAGATAGTTGACATATTCACGAAGGCATTGGGCGCAGAGAAGCTGCGCAAGTTCAGAGACCTGCTTGGTGTGCAGGAATTGGGATTGAGCTCGAGGGGGAGTGTTGAGATATCGAGCTCCACTCGTGATATGCCAGGGTGACCGTTGTGCATTTATGTCACCGACTTGTTAGCTGCAGATGCGGTTGGTACACCGCCCATGAATAATAGCTAGATGACAGCTATCCTTATCTACTCTAGTTTGTGGCTCAGTTAGTATGCCACCTTAGTTAGTTGCATTTGGTTTGAGACCCATATATAGGGTTCTTCTATTTCTCTGTACTAGAGTTCTTTTGGCTTATACAACTAAGAAGAAGAAAACTGTTTTCAGCCTCCACCTTTGTGTGTATTCTCCCATTGTGTAAGTGAGAAAGCTACAAGTGAGACTCCTTCCTTCTCTCCCACAATCTTGACAAGATAATGGGGGTGAGTATGTCTCATGTGCTTTTGAGCAGTTATGTGATGAGAGGGGTATTAAGCGTCAGTTGACTGCCCCCTACACCCCCCCCAGAATGGTTTGGCTGAGCGGATGAATAGAACCATCCAGGAGCGTGTACGCAGTATGCTTAGCCATGTAGACCTACCACAGAGCTTTTGGGCTGAGGCAATTAGTACAGCTATGCATGACATAAACAGATCACCCTCTAGTGGTTTGGATTTCCAGGTTGCAGAGGAGGTATGGACTGGAAAACCTCCCTCTTATGCGCATCTCCGTGTCTTTGGATATGAAGCATTTTGCCATGTGCCCAAGGACAAGAGAAGTAAGCTGGACCCCAAGAGTGTCAAATGCATTTTCCTTGGTTATGGGGATGCAAGCGAGATGGGTTACCGTCTCTGGGATCCGCAAGCGCGGAAAGTCATCCATAGTCATGATGTAGTCTTCCATGAAGACAAAATGCATAGGCAGCCTGAGAGAGTTGCTGAGATCCATAGGGTCATATTTTAGAAGCCGAGAGCTCCCGCACAGCTAGTTGGACAGCCTACAGCTGTAGCAAATGCTCATGATCAGGGTGTTGGACAAGCAATTGGCAGGCAGCAGAGCCTGCTGTGAGAGGTCTACTAGAGATAAACATCCACCTAATAGATTTCAGCCCTCGATGCATTATGTCTTGGTTATAGATGCAGGAGAGCCTTTCACCTATGATGAGGTTATGCGTAGGGGTGAGAATCACTCCTGGGAGAGGGCTATGCAGTCTGAAATAGACTCCCTGCATAAGAATGACACTTGGGATTTGGTTTCCTTGCCTATGGGCAAGAAGGCTTTGCCATGCAAGTGGGTGTACAAGCTAAAAAGTAGCCCTAGACACCCCAACCCGGCATACAAGGCTAGATTGGTAGCAAAGGGTTTTAAGCAGGAGCATGGTGTGGACTTTGACGAGGTCTTTTCTCCTGTGGTTAAGATGACCACACTGTGCTTAGTCTTGGCTTTGGTTGCTTAGCTTGACTTGGATTTATACCAGATAGATGTCAAGACAGCTTTCTTACATGGGGACTTGCATGATGAGATTTATATGGAGCAGCCTAAGGGCTTTGCAGAACCTGGCAAGTAGCACCTAGTGTGTAAATTGAAGAAAAGTCTTTATGGCTTGAAACAGGCACTTAGGGAGTGGTATCATAAGTTTGATGCCTTTATGCAGTCACAGGGCTACAGCTGGAGTGCTACGGATCCATGTCTTTACACGAAGAAAGCCCATGATGGTTCTTTATTGATTTTGGTACTCTATGTGGATGATATGCTGATAGCAGGGAAAGCTCATGATGAGCTAGATGTTCTTAAGGCTCTGCTCAAGAAGAGCTTTGAGATGAAAGATCTGGGACAGGCCGCTCACATACTTGGTATGCGCATTAGACACGATAGGCATCAGGGACTCCTCTACTTGTCATAGAGGGAGTACATTCATAAAGTCCTTGAGTGCTTCCGCATGCAGGACATAAAGCCTATTGGCTGTCCATTGCCTTTTTATATGAAGGTATCACAAGCTGATTGTCCACAGACAGATGAGGAGAGGGCCGAATGGCCAAGATTCCCTATGTATCCATAGTGGGCAGTCTTATGTATGCCATGATAGCCACTCATCTAGATATTGCCTTTGCAGTTGGTGTTGTGGCACGCTATATGGCTACACCTGGCAAGAAGCATTCGGATGTCGTGAATGGTATCATGAGGTACCTAAAGGGCACTGCAGATATGTGCATATGCTATGGCAACCAGGATACAGGAGTTGTGGGATACACTGACTTTGATTATGCAAGAGATGCAGATAGTAGGAAGTCCACTTCTGGCTATGTATTCACCTATGCTGGAGGTGCTATTTCTTGGATGTCCAGGGTGCAGAAATGCATGGCCCTTTCTACTACAGAGGCCGAGTATGTTGCAGCCACTAAGGCTTGCAAGGAGGCCATTTGGTTGGGTCGTTTAGTTGTTGACCTTGGTATTGATGCTATCCCTACACTGCATTTGGATTCTATGAGTGCTATTCAGTTAACCAAGAATCTGATCTTCCATGCGAAGACGAAACACATTGAGGTGAGGTATCACTTCATACATGGGGCCATTGAGGACAAGTCTGTTGATCTTGTCAATATCTCGACTGAGCAGAATCCTGCAGATCTGCTCACGAAAAGCCTCTCTACAAAGCGCTTTACCTTCCTCGGGAGGTTGATGGATGTGGGATGAGATGACGTCTTTTCTCATCCTGTTGTACATGTGCACATGTTGTATTGTCTTTATTCTTTTTCTTTTCACCCCCCACTGGGACATATTTGCCTTTAAGTGGGAGGTTGTTGGGGGTAAAGGCACCTCTGCCTAGCCGTTCGTGTATTACTACACTGACAGTCACCGCCACTGTACACTGCAGGTGGCGGACGCCCGTCACCATCACTTTATTTTTTATTCTTTTAGTGACAGTTTGAATAAAGGAAGGCCCGGTCACATATTGTGACTATTGGAGTTCCCATTTCTAGTCTCTCCCTTTCTTGCTCTTGCTCTCCCGCTATAGCTCTCGAGTCCAAACTTCAATCCGTCACTCCCTTTCACACAGGATCAACCAAAGAATTTGCAAAAATGCATTAAAAATGTAGCATAAGGGAAAAAAACAAACACATGCAAAAGATAAAAATGTATGGTGATAAACAAAAGTTGATTCTTGTGTTTTTTTAACATTTATTATTTATTATTATTTTAAATAAGTAAAAAATCATCTTTTCGATAGTCAAAAAGTGTATGGTTTTGATGGATTTTTTAATCATGATTTTTTTAAATTAAAGTGAGGGGGAATGTTGGTATTTTTATGAGTTTTTCAACTAAAAATAATTGTTTTGTTGAAGTTTCTTATGCTTAATTAGGTTTGTGTTTTTTTCATTGTTGATTTTATGAAATCTTCTTTGCCCAAGATTTAGGCGCTGTACAATCACTCTTTGCATAAAGAGTTTGAGTGAACTGAAAAAGAGATAGAGTAATATGAATTAATGGATGCTAGCAGTTGTGCATCCCACAATTCTCTAGAACCATTAATATTTTATTGGACGTATCTTCTAAAAATCTATTTTGCTAATAAATATTTACATAAGGCATCCCCATCGACCTTCCGCCTAAGACAATTCTTAGGAACGTGCCCCGCACTGATGGAGAACCATTTAAGCCGCTCATCCCGCCAACGTACACACAAAGGAGAACCATTTAAGACGCGCATCCCTTTGCATAGGTGCCACCTGGCAACAAAGGTCATCATCTATATAAGTTGCTAAGTACTCACCTTGCATAAAATCGTAGAAATGAGACTAAGTATAAAATTGTTAAGGCTATGCGGGGTTAAATTAACAAAAAAGTAAACTTACATTACCCGTTTGTTGCCCAAGTAGATATTTCAGGAGTATTTTTGCATTGTAGCAAACTCTCCATCCGCAGCTATGGTCGTTACCTTGCTCCAACACTCTGCAAAGAATAATTCTTATGTGGTCCAATATTTTGTGGTCTTGAACCACTGTCTCGAACCCTTTGCTAGCTTTTCCAAAGAACTATTTTGTTAAAGTAAAACGCAGTTAGTGCTTTTCTTTCTCCCCCTCTCCCTTAGAAAACTTTCTCAAAGTCACACATACATTCTATAGAACACTTACAGAAGATCTACAGAACAGCACAGAACATGAATATAGCAGATACAAAATAGAGACAAAGGCTATATAGAAGGTTTACAGAGGGTTACAGAAGGTCATCAGAGAACATCAAATCCTCATAACTCATACTAAAACCATTCCAAACTATCAAAAACTATTCAATAAACCTTCAAAATATTTCAATCTTCATCAATCATCAATCCATGCTTCATACAGAAGAAAATCAAAACAAAATAGAAGCTATACAGAAGGTATCAGAATCAATCAGAACCTCAACAGAACCTATCAGATCATCACAGAGCTTCATATTTCTTCTAAAAATCATCATGAGCTTCCAAAACATAATCAATATCATCCAAAACACTCTCAAACACTTCCATTAACAACCATACATCACTCTAAATCCATAAAAAATCAACCATTCAGACCTCAAAAACAACAAAAATCAGTCAAAAATTCAATCTTTTTCCACTCTCAACAGTTCAAGAGAACTTGTTTCGATTTGTTTGGAAAAATGAGAGATATATATAATTTTCCTCCAATTTAACTTTGGGAACTTTTAGATGCAAAAAGATATGTACTAACTTAATAAATATCCATTGCTACAAAGGATTATGGCTTGATGAAAAAGGTAATCTTGGCCAAATCACTTTCCCTAAGGTTATCCAACTTACCATAGGGTTCACATAATCCCAAAACCTTTTCCATGTGACCTGATTACAAAAACATGAGAATACTAGATTGTTTTGATTTTCCTATACAGCTTAAAGCATAGCTAATCTTATGGATGAGGCTACCAAGCATCTATGTTTGTTTTGCTGGTGCCAAGGTCTCCAAAAATCCATGCTGGCATATACATGATATCATCCTCTTCGATACCAAGATATTGCTAAATCTGATCCCATATCTGTAGAGCTAAGTAGTTGCTCCAAAATATATGTTTTAGAGATTTCACTTGACCACAACAACACCACAACAACACAAGACATTAATGATGCCACTTTTCTTCGATTTACATCCATAAAATAGTGCTCCCACCATCACTTTCTAGAGCAATAATCTATCCCTCTATGGGAATCTCAAAACCCAATTGCTTAAAAAGCGCATGTTGACCTTGTCATCATGACAATTAATTACCCAAGATTGATAGGCATTTGATAAGTTAATTGATTTACAAGAAGACTTTGTTAATTTCTTTATGTTGAGCATGCGCTAGAGATCCTTGTTCCCAATCTATAAATAGTCTATGATAGCATTGCAAGTGGGTGTGATCTTGAGATTGAAGCATTTTGATGCAACCTAGTCTCACCCTATTTGACAAGCTTTCTAGGAAACTCTATCCTAGTTGGAATATGGTCAAACTTGATGATTGACATATCCTTCCCAAAAATATGCTTAAACTTGCTAAATCCCAAATTTTCCAAGTTTGATCTCCTTCTTCCAAGCACATTAGCTAAAGACAGATCAAATTTTCTTGACTAGAAAGCATTCTCCTTGTTTGGGGTAAAGACACCTCCGCCTAGCCGCCCGTGTATTACTACACTGACAGTACCCACCACTGCACATTGCAGGTGGTGGACGCCTGTCACAATCACTTATTCTTCATTCTTTTAGTGACAGTTTGAATAAAGGAAGGCCCGGCCACACATTGTGGTTGTTGGAGTTCCAACTTTTGAGTCTCTCTCTCTCTCTTGGCTCTTGCTCTCCATCCACCATAGCTCTCACTGCCAAGCTTCTTCCTCCTGGGTTCCACTTCCCTTTCAACTGGTATCAGAGCAAAGGCATTGGAGCTTGCCCGACATTCTCTTCAGCCCGGATTTGAAGAGCTTCAACCCGAGCTTCAATGGAAACCATGACACCTTCATTTTTAGGTACATTTTGATCTCCCGCCTCCTCCTCGAGCTTCCAAACCTTTATTGGCTTCTTCCCAAGCTGCATTGGAGCCCCTTGATATTGGCAAGTGCCCCCAAGTGATGAAGAAGATCCCCCAACCCCTCGGAATAGCCAACACAATTTTTGGCATATTTTTAGGGGACTGGGATGATCTGCTCCCCGGCATTTCCTTGCTCCTTCTTGGCTTCTCGGCACTCTTGGCAACCTTCTCGAGCATTGCTTGACTCCCCGACATTGGTGCTTGACTCTCGGTGATCCATTCAAGTGCTTCCCCCCTCAGCCCTTTATTTTATACATAGTCCCAAGACTGTCAAAACAGGGCATCACTTGATATTTACTATGCTTCTTGGCATTGCTCATTTGATGCCTGTTGATGCTCGGTGATGCCCGAATGTTATGGGATGCTATGTCTATGCTTTGGGACTGGTTTGTAGAATATTTGAGCACTGTTTGAGCTTCATATAATAGTAAATTGCTTGTTGTAATACAGTGGGCTGAAGCTCATTTACTTGGTGTATGCATTGGTTCATGGATACGTGGTGTTTCTTGGAGGTTTGAATGATCATACCGATGTATTTGGAGGTTGTCAAATGCTTCTTCTTGGTTTCAGGATGCTTTTGAGCTTGGATTAGGCTCTGACTTGGTCGTTCTTCACTAGCATTTGGCTTTAGTTGGCATGCTTTGGACTGGTCTATGCCTATTGTCATTGCTTGACATTTAGGCTTCTTGCATTTATGCTTCGATCAGATATGGATGCCACTTGGTTTGCCCATGCTTGACCGTTACTTGAAGCTTCCTTTTCAGATGTATTTGAGCATTTTGGATCTACTAGGCATTCCCTTTGGTTGTCAGTTACATGCTCTTTGAATGCTTTCAGGCTTATGCTCTATGGGTCTAAGATAGCTTGGGATTTATGCTCCGCATGTACCCTACCGGGATTTGGCATGTCTGATGCTATGTATTTGATGTATTAGAGCATTGCCTACTCTCTTTGCATCTAACTTCACTTCCACTGGGAGCCTCTTGGTATATTCGCACGTATACAGAGTCTTATTTATAGATGAGCCTGAGCTTGTGGGATAGTTACATGCATTTGCTCTCTTGAGAGCTTTATGTTTGCAGTTAGTTTGTAGTGGGCTGATTTGATACACCTATTGGGGCAGGCACCTATCTCTATCATAGGTTTGTCAGTTTTGTATGCATCTTGGATGGTTATGTATTAGGCTTCTTGCTCTATCAATTGTGCTTGTGCTTGGTCTCTTCTCTTACCCCGAGACCCATTACATGCGTGACTTCTGGACCTATGAGATGTCTCGTGCCTGATAGGTTATTCGTTTGACAGTTCTTGGTACCTTCTTGCCCCTGGTAGCTCACTGTTGGATGTATCTTGCTACCTGGCAGTGGTAGTGACATATGTATCAGTGATTGCTTCATTTTGGGACAGTTTTACATATTTATGTTATTTATTACAACAAGCTGAAATCTGCAGATTTTGAGCACTTCTATGAGGGCAATGCTTACTATTTGATGTTATCTTGGTCATATTTGGTGGACATGTGCTTCTCTTGGTGAAATCCACCCTTTCAGCCAGTTTTAGCAGTGGTTTTAGTTCATTTTCTGCTCATTACAGCAACATGCAATTTTTCTTTTTTGCTTTGATTTGGGACAGTATGACTGGTCATCTGAAAGACATAGCTCTCTTTAACATTGCCAAGTTGGATGGTACCAACTATGGGTATTGAAAGTCCCTAATATGGTAGGTTTTGGTGCAGAAGTTGCAAATTAAACCCTTGCGTTTCAAGGGTGTCAAACCGGAGGATATGGATGATGATGTTTGGATGGAAGTTGATGAGCTATGCAAGTCTAACATTATTTTGTTACTCTCAAAAGAGGTCCATCATAATGTTGTTGAAGATGAAAATCAGAGTGCATGGGATTTATGGGAGAATATTCAAGAGCTCTATGTGCAACAGAGTCCTGCGTCATAGATGTATTGGCTAAAGCAGTTAATGGACCTTTGCATGAAGGAGGGGACCTCCCTTTCATCTCATTTCAGTTAGTTTCATGCTATCATGAAGAGTCTATTGTCACAGGATATTGAGTTCAAAGACAACTTGCACCCGTTGTTTTTGCTTGGCACCTTGCCTAAATCATGGGATGTATTCCGTACTGCCATATGCACGAACAAGCTTGATGGGCTGAAAATCAAAGATGTTGAGAGTGCTTTATTGACTGAGAAAATCAACAGGAGAAACAATGATGCTTTCCACTCTTCACATGCATTGACCATTAGAGGTGGCAAAAATGGCAGGCATGATAATGATCATAAGGGCAGGGACTCTCAGAAGTCTAGGTCCAAGTCACCTGGTCTCAGTAAGTCCCATGGATGGAATTCTGATCTTACTTGTCATTAATGTGGGAAAGCAGGACATATTAGGCCATAGTGCCATAAAATGCGTGATGATAAGCGCAAGGAAAAGGGAAAAGAAAAAGTGCAAGAAAAGTCTTCTGAGCGCAGTATTGTACGTGGAAAGTCCAGTGTGAAGATAAAAGAGGTTAATGTCATGCAGGCCATTGATTCAAATGATGATTACATACTTGCAGCTTTTGCATGCGATGCCTTATGGACTTCTGAGATACATTCTATGTATGTGCAGTGCTGGCTCTTGGATTCGGGTGCGTCCTTTCATGTGACACCCTGTAGAGATTGGTTTCATACCTATCATACCATGTTTGGTTTTGTGCGTCTTGGTGATGATATGTCTCTTAACATTGTGGGCATTGGAGATGTTAGGATGCAATTTCCTTCTGGCAGCTCTTTTGTTTTGCATGATGTATGCCATGCACCTGCGTTGACTTGTAGTCTTATGTCAACTGGACAGCTTGATGATGCAGGGTATTTTGTGTCTTTTGGAGACTCTGCATAGAAGATTACTCATGTCAGGCTTGTACTTGCAAGAGTTGCCAAGTCTGGCAGCCTCTATTCCTTACTTGTTTGTGGGTTCTATTCCCCGTGTATCCCTTTGTCATGCTTGTTTGGGGCATATGCCTCTTAAAGGAATGAAAATGCTCTGTGCTTTGTAGTATCTTCCGCACTTTGACTCTTCGCATTTTGATTCTTGTGATAATTGTTTGTATGGCAGGCAGACTAGAAATACGCATAAAAAGTCTGGTAAGAAATTTCATGGGTGAGCCCTTGGCTCTTGTGCACTCAGATGTATGTGGGCCCATGCCCTATCAGTCACTTGGTGGGGCAAAGTACTTTGTTACTTTCATAGAGGATTACTCATGTAAGGTTTGGGCTTATCCCATAAAGAGAAAATCCGATGTCTTAGACACATTTCAGCGTTGGCTTGCATTGGCAGAGAACCAGTCTGGGAAAAGGCTTAAATGCCTAAGGTCCGATAATGGAGGTGAGTATGTATCAGGTGCTTTTGAGCAGTTTTGTGATGAGCGGGGTATTAAGCATCAGTTGATCTCCCCTTACATCCCACCCCAGAATGGTATGGCTGAACGCATGAATAGGACCATTCAGGAAAGGGTCTGCAGCATGCTTAGCTAGACTGGCTTATCGCAACACTTTTGGGCTGAGGTAGTTACTACTACAGTGCATCTCATTAACAAGTCACCTAGCAGTGGCATTGACTTTCAGGTTGCAAAGGAGGTATGGGCAGGCAAGCCCCCCCTCTTATGATCATTTGCGTGTCTTTGGATGTGAGGCATTTTTCCATGTGCCCAAGGACAAACACAATAAGCTGGATCCTAAAAGTGACAAATGCATTTTCATTGGTTATGTTATGTAGGAGAGATGGGTTACCGTCTATGGGATCCGCATGCGCGGAAAGTGATCCGTAGCCATGATGCCATCTTTCATGAGGAAAAAATGCATATGAAGCCTGAGAAAGTGGTTGAGGTATGTAAAGTTATGTTTCAAGAGGAGCCCCTTGCTCCCCTTCAGCCCACTCCACGGCCAGCTAGACAGCGTGCAGCATCATTTGATGCTCATGGCCGAGATGCTAGACATGCTGATGTTAGACAGGATGTTAGTTAGGCAGCAGTAGAGCCTGGATTGAGGTGTTCTACTAGAGATAGATGACCTCTTGACCGTTTTGCACCCTCTATGGATTATGTATTGGTTAGAGATGTAGGAGAGCCTCTCACCTATGATGAGGCTATGCGCAGGGGTGATTGTCACTCTTGGGAGAGGGCTATGTAGTCTGAGCTTGACTCATTGCATAAGAATCAGACTTGGGATTTGGTTTTCTTACCTCAGGGTAAGAAGGCTAAGCCATGCAAGTGGGTGTACAAGCTGAAAAGTATCCCTGGACACCCCAAGCCGGCATACAAGGCTCTATTGGTTGCTAAGAGTTTTAAGCAGGAGCATGGTGTTGATTTTGATGAAGTCTTTTCTCCTGTGGTCAGGATGACCACCCTACGCTTAGTCTTGGCCTTGGTTGCATAGCTTGACCTGGCCTTGTACCAGATGGATGTCAAGACGACTTTTTTACATGGGGACTTGCATGATGAGATTTACATGGAGCAGCCTAAGGGCTTTGCAGACCCTGGCAGGGAACACCTAGTGTGCAAGCTAAAGAAGAGTCTATATGGCTTGAAGCAGGCACCTAGGGAATGGTACCATAAGTTTGATGTGTTCATGTAGTCACAGGGCTACAACCGCAGTGCTATGGATCCGTGCTTGTACACGAAGAAAGCCCGTGATGGTTCTTTAATGATTTTGGTACTCTATGTGGATGACATGCTTTTAGTAGGGACAACACATGAGGAGCTAGATGCTCGTAAGGCTTAGCTCAAGAAGACCTTTGAGATGAAAGATCTGGGTCATGCCTCTCATATACTTGGTATGCGCATTACGCACGATCGATCTCAGGGACTACTCCATCTATCACAGAGGGAGTACATTCAAAGCCTATTAGCTATTCATTACCTTCTCATGTGAAGGTTTCACAGGCCGATTGTTCACATCCATATGAGCAGAGGGCCGAGATGGCCAAGTTTCCCTATGCATCATCCGTGGGCAGTCTTATATATGCCATGATAGCTACTTGTCCAGATATAGCTTTTGCAGTTGGGATTGTGGCACATAATATGGCTACACTTGGCAAGAAACATTGGGATGCCGTGAAGGGTATCATGAGGTACCTGAAGGGCACAATAGATATGTGTCTTTGTTATGACAGCCAAGGATACATGAGTCATGGCGTACACTAACTCTGATTATGTAGGGCATGCAGATAGTAGGAAGTCCACTTTTGGCTATGTGTTCACTTATGTTGGAGGGGCTATCTCTTGGATGTCCACGGTGTAGAAGTGTACGGCTCTTTCTACTACTACAGAGGCCAAATATATTGCAGCCACAGAGGCTTGCAAGGAGGCTATCTGGTTAGGCCGTTTGATTACATACCTTGGTATGACAAATGCTACGCCTACACTGCATTCGGATTCTATGAGTGCCATTCAGTTGGCCAAGAATCTGGTCTTTCATGCAAAGACGAAACATATTAAGGTGAGGTATCACTTCATTTGCAAGGTCATTGAGGACAAGTTTGTTGACCTTTTTAAGATTCCAACTGAGCAGAATCTTGCAAACTTGCTCACGAAAAGCCTCACTACCGAGCGCTTTGCCTTTCTCAGGAGATTGATGGGCATTGGATGAGATGATGTCTTTTTCCTAATCCTGTTGTACATGTATACATGTTGTATTGTCTTTTCTTTTTTCTCTCTCACTGGGGTAGATTTGCCTTTAAGTGGGAGGTTTTTGGGGGTAAAGGCACCTCTGCCTAGTCAACCGTGTATTACTACACTGACAGTACTCGCCACTGCACAGTGCAGGTGGCGGGCGCCCGTCACAGTCACTTATTCTTTATTCTTTTAGTGGCAGTTTGAATAAAGGAAGGCTCGGCCACACATTGTGGTTGTTGGAGTTCCCACTTTTGAGTCTCTCTCTCTCTTGGCTCTTGCTCTCCATCTGCCATAGCTCTCACTGCCAAGCTTCTTCCTCCTAGGTTCCACTTCTCTTTCACTTGTGAAATATGCAGGATCTAGAGCATGGCAGATGCGGAAGCTATGGAGGTTGAAAGAGGAAAAAGAAACTCATGAATACATTGATCCTGACTAGGACAAATTGTTACACAAGTGAATTAGGTTCCAAGATTGAGACTTGGACTCATAAACACAATCTTGTGTATTGACAGTGACATGACACTTTAATAGAAAGAAAAGAGTACTATCATTGCTTAGAAAAAGAGTGCAAGTACAATGCTTTATAGGATTTGAGTGGTGGTACTTTCTCCCACTGTGCATATGGGATTCTGGTCCTAAGCCCTCACTGCTCCTCACAAAGGGACTGAAGTATGTGTGATTGCAAATATCTCACCCTCCTCAATCACAACCAAAAGTACAAAGTGTGTAGAGGCTTTAGTGAAAGCAACACTTGCAAAGTGTGGGTACCACAAACATGATGGACATTCAGAGGTTGTAGTAGGGGCCTCACAAAGTGTACAGAGGCTGTAGTACAAGGATAACTGAGGAGTTTACAAGTTTATGTCTGAGGCATTAGGGCTAGAAAATACACAGCTAGTGAAGAGTAGTTATTACAACTGAGGAGTTTACAAGTTTATATCTCAACATCACTCCTCACCACAAGATGTTAATGAAGAGTAGTTATTACTCCTAAATTAATTGATAATTTTCACCCAGGAGCTTAGTAGCTAGGCAAGGAAGCCATGAGACTTGACCTTGGCAATGGTATGCATTCATATTAGGTCGATATGTAAGAGTCCCCCCAGCCATGCAAAATTTTTGTTATTAAGGACCATTAGATCCATTGACATTGTATCCATGGATTATCCTCTAGCCAACATTTCTAAAGCAACTTAGCTCTTAATGCAATTGCTTCTACCATGGGATTGGAAAGCCTAAGATGCCCATCTTGAAGAAAATCTTTAAGCATATCTAGGGTCGTGGGTATTGCATATATGCTATTTCTAGGCTTCCCCCATAGAAACTTCCCCAAGATAGAATCACATTGCTACTAGTAACCTTTGCTTTGGTTGATGAATGGAAAGTAGAAAAAACACATGGAAAAAATAAACATGTATAAGATTTTTAGTTTGACATGCATAGGCCAACATATCAAGGACCAATACTTTACCTTCTCTCTTATATTATTTAATACCTAGGAGAATGTACTTGAATGGCTTGAGCAAAGAACCCTTTAATGAGAGTTGTGCTTGGCCAAGGTTGTGACCACTAATTTTGGAAGGATTTCCATTTGTGGTGGAAGCCGATTTTGCCCAACACTTTTTTCATATATTTCCATGCAACTTTATTGAATGATTTTTTTATGTCCATCTGCAAAAAGGTAACGTCATGCTTGTTTTCCTTGGCCCATTCTAATGCCACCATTGCATTCAAAACATTGCCAACTGTTGAGAATCAAGCTCCACTAACTCTTCAATACATCTGTAGTCTAGTTGTACACATGTATGTATACTAAGGTCAGTTGGTGACTCAACCATGGTTAGTTGGTATGGTTAGTTAGACCTATCTCTCATTTGAATAGTATTGTATGCTTGAGTGTGTGAGATGAATACGGAGATGGAAAAATGAAGTTAATGAGAGACCACACTACTGTTAGCCCTTGCTTCAACCCTTTGCCTCATTTTCTCTCTCGTCTCTTAACATGGTGTTAGCCCTCAAAAGACCTAGATGGGAAATCCGAAGAATCAAAAGCAAAAGATAGTTCCAAGGTGAGAGGAAGATGGATAGTTCCAAGGTGAGAGAAAGATGGAGGACAAATGCACAATAAGGAAAAATTGAAGACACAAAGCTAGGAAAATTGTAAATGTAAGAGGAATGTGCACAAGAATAAGTGCACTTTAATATTTTTGCAAAAAGAGTTACGAGCTCTCTCGTGCAAGTTGTAAAGAATGAGAGGCATGAGTTAAGGCCAATGCTAATAGGAAAGAGAGTAGATGAATGGACAAAGGCTAGACCAAAAAGGAGATGGCCGCCCAAGGAGAGGATAGGGCATGTATAAAAGTCAAAAAGTGAATAAAAAAGCTCATTCTTGGTGTGTGGCCAAACTTGTTATCTTCTTGCTTCTTACTCTTACTTTCTTATTGTGAGAGAGGGAGAGAGGGTGTGTAAGAGAGGGAGAGAGAGTGTGTGTGTGTGAGTGAGGGACAGTGGAGAAGCTCTTCTTCTCCTCTCTTCATCTTCTTTTTCTTCTCCTCTCCTTTCTCATGCATGTTTGAGAGCACATCATGGATCGTGGAGCTACCGATAGATTCGTGGGAGGCAATTTGATCAAATTCAAAGGTAAGTTCACTACATTTTTGTGTGAAAGAGTGTGCATGGCTATGTGAGAGGTAGCCATAGCTCTTGGCTTAAAACGCTTGAAGTAATAAGTGGTCCATGGGTCTTGGCAGTGTGCTCACAAGAGGACGACATTTTGGTTTCGTTGCCAGGACAAAGGATTCAAGCTTGAGTGCTTGTGCACTCCAAATCAAGTGATGAAGTAAGAGTTTGTTTCCAAAACAGTTCTCGATTTTAGGTAGGAATCACAGGTGTTAGAGGCCATTCAATCTCTCTTGTGGATTAGTTTAGGTTTAGAAATCTTTCTGTGCATTGGTTAGAGTAGAAGAAGTGTATCTCGATCAGATTTGAGACATTAAGGTTTGGGAAATAACGAAAAAGAAGGAAAAGATAAGTCTCTATATAACCAAGAAACATAGGAACAAAGAAAGAAAGGGTAACAAATTTTTATGTTTGGGAAGGAAAATAGAGAGTAAGGGGAGAAAGAGAGAGCACAAAAGGTGAAAAGGTGTAAGAGAGAGCTCATTTGCACACTGTGAGATTGAGAGACAAAGAGCTTGTAATAAAGCATAAGTCACCTTAGTCTATACTAGGCTAGGGGATTAAGTATAAAAGGGGGAGATGTAATTTGTGAGGGATCTTTTTGCTATTTTAAACCAATACATGCTTTGAGGTTCCTTCCTCCCACCAACTAAGAGGGTGCATGCTTTTAGCCACCAAGATATGGGATGCATACCATGTCATGAGGTGAGTATTCATGTTGCAGCTTACATATATGATTCTCATCCTTCCATGGCAATACTATTTCATGCTTAGCTACCTTGGCTATGGCTTCCTTGCAAACATGGTGTATTTCTTGTATTACTTTGCAAGTATGGTGTATTTCATAAATTTCCAAGTTATTTGTCTTGATGTGAGAACTAGTTTATTACATTGGTATCAGAGTATGGATTTTGATCCATTTGGCAAGTCATTTTCATGGTGGATCTAGTCACAGCTATCAAGATTGTGGGAGAGAAGGAAGGAGTCTCACTTGTAGCTTTCTTGCTTGCACAATGGGGGAATACACACAGAGGTGGAGGCTGAAAACAGTTTTCCTCTTCTTAGTTGTGTAAGCCAAAAAGAACTCTAGTACAAAGAAATAGAAGAACCCTATATATGGGTCTCAAACCAAACTCAACTAACTAAGGTGGCATACTAACTGAGCCACGAACTAGAGTAGGTAAGGATAGCTATCATGTAGCTATTATTCATGGGCGGTGTACCAATCGCATCTACAACTGATAAGTCGGTGACATAAATACACAACGGTCACCCTGGCGTATCACGAGTGGAGCTCGATATCTCAACACTCCCCCTCGAGCTCAATCCCAATTCCTGCACACCAAGCAGGTCTCTGAACTTGCGCAGCTTCTCTGCGCCCAATGCCTTCGTAAATATGTCAGCTACCTGATTCTCTGTGCTGACATAAACTAGATCAATAAGACCTAGTAAAACCCTCTCTCGCACATAGTGATAATGCACCTCAATGTGCTTTGTTCTAGCATGATAGACTGGGTTATTTGCCAAGTGTATACTACTCATGTTGTCACAATAAATGACAACTGGCCCATCTGTAGACTGATGCATATCGTAAAGTAGCTTATGCAACCAAGCTACCTCACATGCAGCCATTGCTGCACCCCTGTACTCAGCCTCTGTGCTCGGCAAGGCAACTGTAGGCTGTTTCTTGCTGCTCCAAGTGACTGCAGCACTCCCAAAAGAGAACACATATCCATTGGTAGATTGTCTATCAGAAATACTACCAGCCCAATTAGCATCAGTGTATCCATGCAACTGTATCTGAACCCCAGTCTCATAAAATAGTCCATACTGCAATGTGGACTTCACATACCTGAGTATGCGTCTAGCCGCATCCAAATGTGGTTTCCTTGGAGCCTGCATAAACTGACTTACCAATCCAACAGCATAGCTCAAATCTGGCCTGGTAATAGTCATATAAATCAAACTTCCTACTATGCGTCTGTACATAGTAGGGTCTTCTAGAAGCTCACCTGCATCTGTGCTCAGCTTCACATTCTGCTCCAAAGGAACTGAAATAGGCTTACAGCCTGTCATCCCATATTTGGACAGCATGTCCAATCCATACTGCCTCTGCAAGAGTTCTATCCCACTTGGTGATCTAATCACCTCAATGCCCAAGAAATAATGCAGCTCTTCCAAATCCTTCATCTCAAACTTCTGCTTCAATAGCATTTTCACATGAAGGATATCTTCATCACTGTCACCTGTCATAATCAAATCATCAACACAAATGACAAGTAGTATAATACCTTTCTCTGTTTTTCTCACATAAAGTGAGAAATCTGCCTTGGAAATCTGAAAGCCAATAGTGATAAGATACTGTCCTATCTTGTCAGACCATGCTCTAGGTGCTTGCTTCAAGCCATACAAGGCTTTCTTCAACCTGCAAACAAACTCAGGATGAACAGCATGCACATAACCTGGTGGTTGCTCCATATAGACCTCTTCTTGCAAATCACCATGCAAGAAGGCATTCTTTACATCCATCTGATGTAAAGACCATCCCTTTGATGCAGCCATAGCAATGACTGCTCTTACGGTTGCCATCCTTGCAACCGGACTGAATGTTTCTTCATAGTCAATGCCATATGTTTGTGCATACCCCTTGACTACTAATCTTGCCTTGTATCTGTTCACAGAACCATCTGCATTGTGCTTCACCTTATAAACCCACTTATAGCCAATTGCATTCTTACCTTTAGGCAAAGGTACCAATTCCCATGTAGCATTTACTTCCAAGGCATCCATTTCTTCATCCATGGCTTTCTCCCATTTTTCTTTTCCCATGGCTTGCTCAAAAGAAGTGGGTTTTGGTTCCTATATCACTTTGACCATATATGCATAGTGAATGGCTGTAAATCCATCATATTTCAGCCTATCCACAGGATACCTAGCTCTGGTAGACCTGTGTAAAGTAGGTTCACTCCCAGGTGCTCTCAAAACATCCCTGGTCTTCCTTACTCCAGGTGTAACAATAGAAGGAATACCCAACTCATCATCAATGCTCTGTTCTAAGCCACTGGATTCACCATCCACATAAGAGTGACCTGCATTCACATCAAACATGGGCTGATCAACCTTCTCTTTTCCTTTTCGTGATACCTGCATACCACTATCTGCATTGCTTTGAGAAGATTCTCATGATCTCAATCTTTCTGTCCATGGCGAAGAATGTGAACCACTGCTAGAGGACGCTCTAGGTCCACTAATATTTTGTGACTGTTGCTGTGAATTCTATGTAGCATTACCATTTTGTGCATCTACATCTTCAATCACATTTACTGGTTTATACCAGCTACTGATCTCATAAAAAACAACATCTCTGCTCACTGTAAACTTACGAGTAGAAGGGTTATAGCATCTATACCCTTTTTGCTGCAGAGAGTAACCAATAAAGATGCACTTCTCAGCTTTTGAATCCAACTTGGATCTCAGCTCATCTGGCACATGTACATAGGCAATGCAACAAAAAATTTTCAAATGAGAAATATTTGGTTTCCTACCAGTATACCTCTCCTCTGGAGTCATCCCATGTATTGCTGCAGTGGGAGTCCTGTTCATTATATAGACTGCTGTAGCAACTGCTTCAGCCCAATAAAAATCTGGCAAGTCTTTTTCATTGAGCATGGCACGAGATACCTCTCCAATATGCCTGTTTTTCCTTTCTGCAATTCCATTTTGTTGTGGGGTATGACTGCATGAATATTGCTGCTTTATGCCATGCTCCTGCAAGAACTTTGCAAACTCATTTGAGAGGTACTCTCCCCCTCCATCTGACCTTAGGCATTTTATTTGCAGGCCTGTTTCTTTTTCAACCATAGCTTTAAGGGTTTTGAAATGCCCAAAAACTTCACTTTTCTTTTTCATAAAATAGACCCAAACTTTTCTGCTATAGTCATCAATAAAAGTGACAAAATAATGACAGCCTCCAAGAGATGCAGCTTTAGTAGTCCACACATCAGAGTGGATTAATTCCAATGGCTTCTCACTCTCTTGAACATGTCTAGGAAATGGTTTCCTTGCCTGTTTTCCAAACTGACAGGCTTCACATACCTTATGCATTTCTGCAACCTTGAATTTGGGCAATCCTGCAACAATATTTTGGGCTTGCATTGATTTAAGTCGCTGTACATTAACATGACCAATGCGTTTATGCCAGATATCAATATCTGCAACTACACCGGTCCCATGTGCAAACATTGCTGCACTCAATTCAGACATGTCTGCATCCAATGTAAACATTCTGCCCTTCTTCATTCCTTTTGCTATCAAGCGACCTTTATTTTTCATATCCTCAACAAAGCATCCATGAGGATTAAATTTGACCTGCAAGCCCTGCTCAACCATTTGACCAACAGAAACCAGATTCTTGGTGATATTCGGGACATGAAATACATCGGATAGGTATTTCTTTTTCCGATCCTGCATAGACAAAGGAAATTTTCCAATTTGCACAATAGGATGTGCAGTATCATCACCAGTCTCCACAAATCCTGGTTTTTCCATTTTCCTTGCATCCTCCATCCATTGTGCATGACCTGTCATGTGGTTTGATGCACCTGAGTCAACATACCATACATCATTGCTTTCTTCTGCACTTGTCACAAAATTGTTCATGTGCTGCACCATAAACAATTGCTCACTTCTGTCATCACCCTGTCTACTAGAAGATGCATAATTCCCTTGTTGCAGTTTTCCATTCATGATGTCATTCTGCTTTTTATAGCAGTCTTTAGCCATATGACCCATTTTACCACAGTAGTAGCATTCAACATTACTGTTTGCATTTTGGCCTCTTTGCCATCCACCACGACCTCTTTGGCTCCCCCTGCCTCTAGAGTTACCACGTCCTCCTCCATAGGACTGCTTTTCTTGAGTTTGCTGCATATTCTGATTTCTACCACGGCCTCCACATCGACCTCCTCTACCTCTGCCTCTACCTCTTCCAGCATTTGAGTAGAAGACAGCTTCTTTTGAAGTTCCTCCTGAAGAAGATGCACCACCATTTCTCTCCTCCTCAGAAATTAGAAAAGCAATCAACTCCTCAAAATCAGGAAATCTTTCACGGACGGAAATGGATGTTCGGAACTGTGCATAATCCTTTCCTAGACCATTCAAGGTCACTGAGACTAAATCATCATCTTCCACTGGCGACCCAATGGAAGCAAGTGCATCTGCAATCTTCTTCACCTTCATGTGGTAGTCATTGATGCTTATACTTTCTCTTTGCACATTGTGCAACTCTTGCTTGAGCTGCATTTTCCTGGCTTGTGTATTTGTGCTATACATTTTTGACAAAGTATCCCATGCCTCCTTTGGCGTACTTGCATCTTGAATATGCACAATCATAGAGTCTGAAATGCTGATAGACAGCCAGTACATAACTTTCCTGGCTCTCTCATGCCATGCTTTAAATGCCTGCATTTGCTGTTGATTGGGAACATCAGGAAGAACTGGTTCTTCTTCATTTCCTGCAATAAATTCTCAATATCCTTTTCCCATAAGGAAATTCGTCATTCTAAACTTCCATGCTTGGAAGTTGTTCTTGTCAAGCTTTTCAGTGACAATCTGTGAGAGAGAATCAGACGCCATTACAGATTACTGCAAAAAATTCTGTCACTGCAAACAACACAGCTTCAGCCTCACAAAGGCAAATCTGCAAAACTGACGAAAGTGGTATTTGACCACACAGTCACTTCCTAGTAACGATTTTGCATCAACAGGCAACAAGGATGATTCTGTAACTCCCAATGTCTCTGTGCACAAGCATACGATGCAATTTCTACAGTAACTTTTCACCGACCTGTAGAACAGTGGTTGGACAGTATAAAACTGGGCCTTTTCCTGAGTGCATGCAGAAAACTTCCGCCTCCAAAACAAGCCCCGAAATGGCCCCGAAATTGCCCTCTTGCTTCACCGCGAAGGGCGTCTCAACCTGAGACAATGCACTCCTGCACTTTCCGGCTGTGCTACCTGCAGAGATCTGCTCCCAAAACAGAAAATGAAAGCACCACTGCTCCTCTTACCAGAACACCGCGAGCTTGGCTTGCTTTCTTGAGCTCCTTACCACGAACAAGGCTCTGATACCATGTCAAGATTGTGGGAGAGAAGGAAGGAGTCTCACTTATAGCTTTCTTGCTTGCACAATGGGGGAATACACACAGAGGTGGAGGCTGAAAACAGTTTTCCTCTTCTTAGTTGTGTAAGCCAAAAAGAACTCTAATACAAAGAAATAGAAGAACCCTATATATGGGTCTCAAACCAAACTCAACTAACTAAGGTGGCATACTAACTGAGCCACGAACTAGAGTAGGTAAGGATAGCTATCATGTAGCTATTATTAATGGGCGGTGTACCAACCGCATCTGCAACTGACAAGTCGGTGACATAAATACACAACAGTCACCTTGGCGTATCACGAGTGGAGCTCGATATCTCAACAACAGCATGGTTACAGGGTAACCGAGAGGCCAAAATTTGGTCACAGGGCTTACGTAGTTTAAACCGTGACTAGTGGAAGTGTTCTTCAGCAAGTTGGGACCAAGTTGGTGGAATTTGAAGAAGTCTAGAAGGAAAAATGACGGGATCAAGGCCATTTTAGCAGGTCGTGGTCCATTTGAAGGTCATTTTGAGTCTTCTTGGACAAAAGGATAACCTACAGTGACTAAATGAGGTAAAAGAAGAGTTACTTTTGAGAAGCAGACCTTCTCTCTCCTCTTCTCAAGTTTTTCTCCAAGAAACCATGGCTTCCACAGCTTCAATCTTCTTCCAATGATCATTACTCATTGATGAGACACCAAGGCTTAATTCTTTATGCCACAAGCTTCATGTAGAGTAGTCTATTGCTTAGCTTAGGTAATCTTCATCTTCTAGGACGACAAGAGGAGCAGTTTACACAATTTACATTGATTTCATCTGCTCCTCCTTCACAAAAATCTGCAACATCTTGATGAGGCTATGGCTTGACAAGCTTTAGCAATCCTTCTTGAAGGTTTTCAGCAATCATACATGGTTATTGCACACTTCCCTGATCATTCTTGAGCATTTCAAACTCTAGCTATGGCAGATTTATGACAGCAGTGAGTTTTTTTGGAAATTTATTCAAAGTATCGGACTTTTGTTCTATCAAGCATCCTTGAGCTTCTTCAACACTCATTGAACCGACGAAGATTCCTTGCAAGATTAGAGCACTTCTTCTCTTGAAATAAGTCAAAACAGGGTAGCCACTTGATTTTTTAGAATTTTTGGACTTTGAAGGATGGTATCATGGGGTTTTTGGTACTTGATGCATCCTAAAGCTTCTATGCATGGGATTATGTCAAGAATTCATGGTGTTACTTTAATATTGCAAGAATAGTGCTTCTTCTTGGCATTGCAATAGTATATGGGTAGCATATGCAAGCTTATGTGATTCAATGGAAGAGTTCTCTATCTCAAGGATTGAAGTCTTCTACCCTTGTGGATCCTCATTATTGATTCCCTTTCAAATTTCCAGCAACATTTGGGCTACAAGGATAACTTCTACCAAGCATTTGGATATTGGAACTTTCTTGAAGGAAAAATTGGAGTCTATGAGCTACATATTCATCATGGGGATTGCAATTTAACAATTACCATTTGATTGCATTTAGACCCAACTTAGGGCTGAATGATGTTATGTTGAATTCTTTTCTTCCTTCTCAATAAAAACTCAGAAGCCAATTGTTAATAATCTCCTCCATTTGTTGGAAAGTTTATGCCTAATCCTAACCTTGATTTCTTGATGGATTGAATGTAATTTGGCTAAGAGTAGAATCAAGTGGTAAGTGGAATAAAATTGTAAAGCAATGAGTCACTGCTGTAAGTATTCCTTATCTATCCCCATTTCAATTCCAACCCTATTTCATTTCTGTTCTTGCATATCATGAAATGGCAAAATTTTTATTAAGCCATGCATATCATGCATTGATTGTTAGAAAACTAGATTTGCATGTATATTCCGATTGAGGAAAAAGGTCAAAGCCGAACAAGATAGCAAGAAAATAGAGAGGTGACCCTCCCTTGCTATTTAAGACTTTGTAGGGGTGCACAACCTGGCCCGGAAGGAACTTTGCATACCTTCCAGAGTTTCAGAGCCCATTTAGGTGCCCATCTTGCCGTTTTATCCCTCATCACAGGTGGTGGACCATGGAAGACCTCATGGGAAAGAGTGGATGAAGATTTGAAGACTAGTGGTACCAAACAGGGCGATTTGTGATATCCTTGAACAGATATACAAGTCTTTTCAACATGTATATCTATCAATTGCAGGTGTTTCCTAGATACCTATAGGTGCCCTACAACCCATCACCGATCTATTAGTTGTGTCCACTATCAAGAATCGTGTGGTGGGGGGACTTGCTCAAGATGCTGCACCGAACACACACAGAATGCACAAGGAGAAGCTCATTCAAGAGACAAGAAGAGAGATGGAGGCCAAAAACGTTTTCTTGCTGGTTTCTTCTTCTTCTTCCACACACTTTACAATGTACAAAAAGTATAGATAAGATACAACATAAAGGAAAGTGGCCTATTAAGTCAAACAATGCATAACTGACTACACTAGTCGACTGGTGCTATAACTATGCCAGCTGTAAATAGGTCTAACAACCTGAATATAATAAGTAATGAGTCAGTGGCCATGTGTGAGTCATAATGACCACAGACGTGCTAAGTGTAGATGTGTGGATCCATCTAACCAGGTGGTCCATCATCAATGTCCGCATGTGTTGAGCTTGTCATCTCAACACTCCCCCTCAAGCTCAACTGCATCTCTGCGACTCCAAGTAAGCTTCGAAACTTTTGAAGCTTCTCTGTACCCAATGCCTTCGTGAAGATGTCAGCTATCTGATCCTGTGTGTTGACATACACCAAGTCAATCTCACCTGCTAGTACCTTCTCTCTCACAAAGTGGTAGTGTACCTCAATATGTTTTGTCATGGCATGGAACACAGGGTTCCTAGCCAATTGTATACTACTCATGTTGTCACAATAAATGACAAATGGACCTTCCATCTGCACATCCAAATTAGCCATTAACTTTTGTAGCCATACTACCTCACATGCTGCAACAGCAGCACCTCTATACTCAGTCTCTGTACTCGACAAAGCAACTGTAGATTGCTTTTTGCTGCTCCAAGCAACTGCTGCACTACCAAGAGAGAATATGTATCCACTGGTAGATCTTCTATCAGACATAATACTAGTCCAATCTGCATGTGTGTATCCAAACACCTGTACATCTGTACCTGCCTCGTAGAAAAGTCCATAATGTAATGTGGACTTCATACATTATGGACTTCACATATCTCAATATGTGTTTGACTGCATCCAAATGTGGCTTTCTAGGTACTTGCATAAATTGACTCACAAGACCAACAGCGTAGCTCAAGTCTGGCCTTGTAATGGTCATGTAGATCAAACTCCCCACTATCCTCCTGAACATAGTAAGGTCTTCTATCTCATCCACAACATCAACACTCAACTTTACATTCTCCTCCAACGGAACTGAAAGTGGTTTGCATGTTGTCATACCATACTTGGACAACATATCCAAGCCATACCGTCTTTGGGACAGCCATATACCATCATCACATCTGATCACCTCAATGCCTCATCTCAAACTTCTTCTTAAAAAAATCCTTGACTTCAGCAATCCCACTATCACTATCACTTGTAATAATCAAGTCATCCACATAGATGACTATGATGACCAAACCTGCATCTCCCTTTCTCACATAAAGTGAGTGATCAGCATCAGAAACATAAAAGCCAATATTAACAAGATACTCTCTGATCTTGTCAGACCATGCTCTAGGTGCTTGCTTGAGGCCATAGAGCGCCTTCTTCAACATGCACACATACGTGGGATGTTCTAAATCTTTATAACCTGCTGGCTGATCCATATACACTTCTTCCTGCAAATCACCATGCAAGAAGGCATTCTTCACATCCATTTGTTGCAACCTCCAACCTTTGGCTACTGCCAAAGCAATCACACATTTGACAGTTGCCATCCTAGCAATTGGACTGAAGGTCTCATCATAATCTATGCAATATGTCTGGGCATAGCCTTTTGCAACCAGCCTAGCTTTGTACCTACTAATAGAACCATCTGAATTGTGCTTAATCTTATAAATCCACTTACATCCAATAGATTTCTTGCCCTTCGGCAATGATACTAGATCCCAAGTCTTATTGGCCTCAAATGTAGCCATCTCCTCATCCATTGTTACATCCCAATGAGTATGACTAATAGCCTCCTCAAAACATGTGCGCTCAACATCCTCAACTAGTTTCACCATATAAGCATAATGGTGAGCTGTATAACCTTCAAAACCAAATCTTTTAACAGGGTATCTGACCCTGCTAGATCTGCGTACCACTGGATCACTCAATGGAGCCTTTACATTATTATGAGCTCTCTGTACACCTGGTGTCTTGACAGAAGGAATACCAAGCTCACCATCTAAGCTCTCTGAGCCACTGGAGTCTCCATCAAGAACTGCATCAATGCCATCTGACACTTTATTCTTTCCTTCGTATTTACCTGTAGTGCTACTAGATGCACCTGAAGATGTACTCCTTAGTCTCCCAGATGAAGGACTACCAGATGATGTCTCTAGTCCACTAAGAGTCCGTGATTCTCACTTTTCAGCCTGCACATGAGTGTCATGATCATCATCATCATCCAATGCATCACCACTAGATGCATACCAACTGCTCATTTCATCAAAGATGACATCCCTACTCACTCTGAACTTACATGTGACAGGGTTATAACAGCGATACCCTTTCTGCTCTAAAGAGTATCCAATAAAGACACACTTTTCAGCCTTTGGATCCAGTTTCTTCCGCAACTCATCTGGCACATGAATGTATGCAACATAGCCAAATACCTTCAAGTGCGATACATCAGGCTTCTTGCCAGTAGAGCATTCTTCAGGACTCATACCATGAACTGCAGTTGTGGGAGTTCTGTTCATAATATAAATAGCAGTATGAACAGCCTCAGACCAAAAATGCTTAGGCATATTCTTTTCAAAAATGAGATTGTAATACTAGAGCGCGCGCGCACGCACACACACACACACACACACACACACACACACACACACACACACACACACACACACACACACACACACACACACACACACACACACACACACACACACACACACACACACACACACACACACACACACACACACACACACACACACACACACACAAGGAGATTGCTAGGGAAGCATAAAGATGAAGATGAAGATGAAGGAGAGAGACATATTACCAAGGCATCCTCCTTGTTTCCCCTATGAGCTTCAGCCCTCAACAGCTTTCCTCTCCCTCCATCTATGACTCTTCTCTAATCTACATCCTTGTCGAATTTCCCACAATCTCCAAGAACCATATCACACTTTCCTTGCTATTGTCTCAACTTCTTCATCAAGCAATTGCACCCAAGAGAAGAAGCTCAGGAACTATGAGTGTGGGAGTGGGAAACAAAGCAACAAGCATCGACAATGCAACAACTCCACCTAGAACCAATCCGAGGTTCTTTTCTTTGATTAAGTTGGTAAATGAAAGATAAATTGAGGTCTTTTCATTATTGAAAATTTCAAAAAAGTTAGGGAATTCAAGGTTCAGCCAATAATAAGGAATGTAGCCATAAAACAAGTTAGAGATACTTGATTTTTTTAAAAGAAATGAAATGATCTTAGCTATGTGAATTAGCATAACCTTAAGCTAGAAATAAATAAGCCTTTCTTAGATCGAGTTTGATACATAAATGTTTAACTTGCTCCATACTAAATTGAGTTAACAAGATTGTCGTAAACATTTGATTTAGACATGCTAGATGTGACGAAAGGCACAATCACATTATCAACATTGATATGAAATGAAGGAAGGATATATTTGACATTCCCTTTGAAACACTAGGGATTTAAATAGGAATTATTTAGGGAAATATCTTTGGTTAAACATTAGAGGAATCACGTAATGATGTTTCTAAAATGACATTGCATCAAGTAAGGATCTTTAAAGATCTTTAGTTAAAATTAGAGAACAAAAGCCCTCTTTCTCAAAGAAAGGATTGCTTCTTGTTTCAAACTAGGGATTGACATAAGGGTAAACCCATGATAAGTTGATTATTTACTTTTTAATGAGTTAGCCTAAGCTAAGGATGATGCAAGTAAACCCTAGTTATTGAGAAAGTAGATTATTGAATTTCAAGACAAAGCATAGATGGACTTTAAAGAGACCCTAGCTCTCTGAGAAAAAGCTATGAAACTCAAAGCCTAGAAACCCTAGGATAATCCCAAGGGGAAGAGTACTAAAGCCAAAGAGTATTGTAGAGATTGTCTACTAGGATACCATTGAAAGAATGAATTTGACTTTGTAGAAGTGACAATGTTTGGGTTTCTGGCACATCGTTCTGCATAGAGCATGTCATTTTTTGCCTACAAAGTGCACCATTTGTCCTCATAATATGTATGGCTGCTCCTATTTGTTTGGAGAAGAAAAAGGGAACTAAGTGAGAGTTACAACCCACCTTGCTAAGAGGTATAAGACAAGACAACGGCATAAATGGCTTTGAACCTGCATGCGAGAGGTTCCATCTAGAGGGAATACTTATTAAATTTGCAAGAATCATTCAACATCATGACGAGATCTTGCCCTTCTGCCTCCTCACTATTTGTGCCTAAGATACAAAAGTAATGTACACAGAACAAAGACAGAGAGAGAAAGAAAGACAAACTGTTTTATTATTCATGAGAGTGTTTGTTACATAGGCGAGCAATGTAGTTACAGATCTAGCTATGCCGTTACATATTTGATTTTTTAATTACTATTTTTATTTGTTGGATTTTTTATTCAATTTTATTTCAAACACCCCCCCTTGGATGAAAAAACCATCAAGTGGGGATTTCCATTCCAATGGAGATCTTGCAAGCATTGTGCTTATCTACTAGAACTGATTTTGTCAAGAAGTGTGTTGCATTTTCCTGAGTGGTGGTATGGATCAATGCTATGTTGCCCTTAGCTACTTGATGGCAAATGAAATGATGTTGTATGTCCACATGTTTGAGCTTTTCAGATTGCCTGGGATTGCGGGCTACATCTATGGTAGCCATGCTATCACTGTAGATAGTAATGGCTAGCTTTACTTGAAACTTGAGTTCCCTGAGAAATGTTGTAATCCACATAGCCTCTAAAGTTGCATCAGAGATGGATTTATATTAAGCCTCAGTACAAGAGAGTGACACCGTACTTTGGCACTTTGTCTTCCATGAGATTGCTCCCCCTGCCATCATGAATACGTAACCAATGGTAGACCTCCTTGTCTTTTTGTCAAATGTCCAATATGCATCTACAAAAGCATAAGGAGATTGTATATCTCCATTCATTTGCTCTTTCTTGTATGTGATTCCCATAGATTGTGTGCGAGCCACGTATTGGAGTAATCTTCTCAATGCAGCATGATGCTTAGCTTGTGGGTTATGCATAAATCTTGATAGTATACCAGTAGAGAAAGAGAGATATGGTCTAGTGCAAGAGACCAAGTAGCGTAGATTGCCTAAAGTCTTCAATATTGAGTAGCCTGGTTGTCTCAAATCCATCCAGCCTTTGTAGGTTGAAGAGTAAACTATTGTCTACTTGTTAGTGGTGTATTGTATACTCCATTAGCATGCACACCATATTTCTTTAAAATTTCTTCTACTAAATTGCTATGAGTAAGATGAAGAGACCGAGTGGGCCTATGATGACAGATATGAATGCCAAGCAAGTAAGAAAGCTCACCCCATCTATCATGGAGAAATGATTGCAAAGATCTAATTTGGTCTGATTCAATAGGGTTATTGAGGAAGATAGCAACAAAATATCATCAACATACAGAGCAAAATAAGAATGACACCAAAAACTTCCCTAATGTAAAATGAAACATCACTAACTAGATGAGTATATCCTGCATGGGCCATGGCACCACTAAACCAGGCATTCCATTGTTGAGGGGACTGTTTCAGACCATATATAGAACAAAGAAGGAGGCATACATGCTTGAGATGATTAGGGTCCTTGAAATAGGGAAGTTGGTCCATGTAGATTTCCTCCTCCAAATGCCCATGCAAGAACATCCATTTGATGCATTTCTAGGTCATATTGTGCGCCTATTGCCAAGAGCATCCTCAAAGTAGTGATTTTCAAAGTAGGGGAAAAAGTTTCTGTATAATCAAGGCCATGTTCTTGAGAGAAAACCCGTGCGACCAAGCGGGATTTATACCTATCAATGGAGCCATCCAGGCGATACTTGTGATGAAGTACCCACTTGTAGGAGATTGCACAATGCCCACGAGGGAGAGGGACCACCAATTGCCATGTGTTGTTAATGTACATGGAGAGCATCTCCGAATGCATAGCTTTTTTCCATACATCGGCCTTATTAGAATTCATGGCATCTTGTACTCAGATAGAGCCATCATCTAAAAGATACTAAAGGTGTTGCTCTGCAATAAAGAGATCTTCAATAGCAACATCATGATTAATTGAGCCCAATATGTTAGCCAAGAAGGGAGTGCATTGAGGAGGTGATTCGAGGGATGAGAGATCCACTAAAGTTGTGGCATCAGGAATAGCCAAGGATGATGAACTCAAAGTGGATGCTTTAGGAGAAATTAAGTCCTAGGTGTGGAATTCACATTCTAGTTGAAGTTCAAAAGAATGAAGAGATCCATGAGAGGAGGTAGGGGCCACAACTAGGGTAGGCAATGAAACTGGGGAATCCATGGGAAACTCTACATCCCGAGTTGTTGACTCTCTAAAAGAGGAACCAATGATTGAGGAGCTTTCTTCAAAGAAGGTCATTTGAAGGTAGAGCCTTTGACACAGGGCAAGTATAATCAAGGTGTGTAAATGTCTAAGGTACACCAAGGTGGCACCCAAGAGATATATGCCCTCTAATGGAAGGGCCATGAGAGTCAGCCTACTCTCCTCACTAAACTGGAGTATTAACAATGCTGATAAAAGGAGCACTAGATAGGGACACCATCATGGGTTGTCAATGGAGGTATGGGAGGTTGTTGGATAGGTGGTGGTAGCTCATAGCTATCAAGCCACTCTTTTAGACCATCTTCAGGGCAAAATCAGGTGATGGATGCACTTGAGAACTTGGTCCAAGAGACTACAGTATACCAAGAGACTTCCTCTTGTCATTTTTTGAATGTTGCTTCATAATCTGATGCTTCACTGTAGAGAAGCCATAAAAAAGAAAGGGAGTTGATGCAATCCGAAAACATCAAAGGGATCATGCGAGGGATGGGATGATGCTAAATTACCAACTTGTGAAGTTGTAGAGGATATGAGAGAGCCCTCATCAAAGATCACACTCCTAGCATAGTGAAATTTACATGTTGAGGGATTGTAGAGATGGTAGCCTTTGACACCATATGGGTCACCATACCTGAGAAAAATACACTTGTCTGCAAAATTTGAAGATGGAAGATGTCTGGTTTGACATGAAACCACTGTTCATAAGGTGTGACATTGGGTTATGTTGTTAGGTAGCATCTTTTGAAGATAACAACTTATTGCAAGTGCTTCTTCCCAAAAAATCTAAGGTAACCCTGAAGTTTGAAGGAGTGCCCTGCCATAGTTGAGTTGTGATGCAATTCTTTCGCTCAGCCACACCATTTTTTTGAGGGGTGTAGGGTATTGTATATTGATGTAAGATGCCATGCTGCCTACAAAATTCAACAAATTCATTGGAGGCGTATTCGCCACCATTGTTAGTCTGAATTATTTTGAGCTTGAGACTAGTTTGGCGTTCCACCAAAGAAACATATTGATTGAAATACTTGAATACATATGATTTGTGCTTTAGAAAATAAATAAATGTATGTATGGAAAAATCATCAATGAATGTTAAAGTATACTTAGACCTTGAATGAGAGGCAACTGGCATAGGTCTGCATAAATTTGAGTGGACAAGATCAAATGGCTATAAGGACTTGGAGGTGGACTTGGGAAATTGGGGAGCAAGTAATCTTGCCAAAGATACGTGCCTCACATAGTGAGATTGGAATGATTTGATCCTTAAATCATGTGACCATTTGATAATTTGGTAGGGTGTGCATTGCTTGGACATGTGGATGGCCAAGACGATAATGTGAAGAGTTGATGTAGAATTAAACCGATTACTGATTGTTATATGGGCCTGCGTCGTGGAAGGGGAAATGTCAACTAATACTCCCAAGGGATAGAGTCAACCTTTTTGTGGGCATATTTCTTCAATTGGAGGCCCATTGATGTTGATTGGCTTGATTAAACAATACCGATGATGAAATTCAATTGAAGTACCATTACATGTGATCTTGCTAATTGAGAGTAAGTTCTTCATTAAACCAAGAACATAGTAGACATCTCAGATGTATGTGATGGTACCATTGGGTAACTTGAGAGTTACATCACCGATTCCATGGGTTGTATACACACCATCATCACCTAATTTCACTTCCATAGTGTGTGCCAGGGCACGATAGTGAGAAAGCCAATATAAATTTCCACTCAGATTATGGGTAGCCCCAGTATCCAAGAACCAAGAACAAAATTAAAAAATTTAGCTTTAAATATGAAGAAAATTGTTATTATTAATGAGATATTATATGCCAGTTCATGGAAGAAAGACTTGGGAAACCCTCCCAAGACAAGCTTATTAAAACTATGTTTGTAATATAGAACAACAAAAAGAACTAGCCTAGTGGATAGTCACTTGGAAGTTTAGTGTACTTGGGTGACGACACTGCCGAGATGGGTGACCTCCCAAGAAGATTTTTCCACAAGCTAGTGGGAGCTTCTCATACGCAGCCACCGGCGCTAACAAAGCCTTTGTAGCCCAAGGCCAACATGCCAAGGTCTATGCTTTGGCCACCTTCGAGTGACACTCACCCAACAATGCAATGCGTGGGGCTCGCCCCATATATTCATAGATTTTTATCTTCACACTACAAAAATGGAGTCCCCCTCTCTGACATCATGAATGATGTCATCAAAGATGCTAAAAGAAAGTGTTCTCTCTTTATCCCCTCCCTCCCACACATTACTATATAAACAAGGGTGAGCGTCACGTCAAACACACAACAACCCATGCAAAAGTCTCTCTGTTGTTGATGTGACAAAGCTCTACTCCAATCAGTCGAGCCCCTCTCTCTCTCTTATGTGGAAGCGCTGCTCAAATCCATTAAGTTTCCCCCATGGCTCCCAAGAGACGTCAAGATGTTGCGTGAGGTCACGCTTGGAGAGCTCCCCAACGCAAGGAAGTAGTCGCTCTCTCCTATGCAGAAGCACTGCTCAAATCCATCAAGTTTCCCCCATGGCTCCCAAGAGATGTCGAGATGCTGCGCGAGGTCATGCCCAGAGAGCTCCCCAACACAAGGAAGTAGTCACTACTGGAGGAAACTCAATTTGATCCTGAAGTGCAAGCTGAAGTTACCCCTAAATCCATTCAAAACAAAAGGACCGGTTATTCCACAACAAACTAAGGTTGCAGTCATACCCCATAATCATGATAGATGGTCGAACGGAGATAATCAAGTCCCTAATTTTTTTTGCTTTATGTTGTTGCTTTTACACCTTACAATAAAATGGGGGATAAGTTAGAAAAGCCCGTAGGATAAGTTTGTTAGAACATACTTAAACTTACAAAAACATATTAGTATTATCAATTGATTTTTAGGAAAGAATACGGGAATTGATGAGGGGGATAGATTCTATGCATCGCATACATGGACAAGTGTGTTAAAATTGTTTTACGCTTATGGTTGCTTTTGGATTTGTGAATGATGAATTACGTCTCTTATGATTCCGGGCTTGTAACATCAGCTAAGTGAGTTGTGGATTATGGTGGCTCGGGATGTTGGGGTCCCCAACCCAATGCTCCCTAACACTTTGTGTAGTGTGGAAAAACTCACCTGCGGTAGGGGTCCTATGCTCTGAGGAAGGTAGGTGTTTTTGGAAAAACGCACTTGAGGGTGGGGGTCCTATGGTCCTAAGGGAGATAGGTGTTTTGGTTTTTGCTCACTCGAGCACCTGAGAGGGCAAAGGGCCGAGTGGTAAGTGCCCTCGTTATGTAGAACGGCTCCTGAGACTCTGGGAAGCTTGGAGGGGCTATGAGCCAATAAATTCCATGTTGACCGCGGACGAAGTGTGATCACATATAGCCCAATCCTGGGGGAATGGAAGGTCCTATCCTAGGCTAGATGATGTCTTTCTATGGAAAGACGATTTTGTACCACTCTGCGAACTAATGGTTATGGATGTTACTATGAAGTAAAGTATCTGATTTCTGAATTGTTTGTTATGTCCTAAAGATTGAGTTTAATGGACCCACTTTAACAGAGTAATAAAAGGAAGCTGATTTTATATGTCCAAACAACGTGGTAGTATGCTTTTCTAAGTATAAAAATAAGCAAATCTAATTGAGAAAAGTGGGATGTTTTGATCCTGACAATCGAACACCTATGGCTGGGTGGACCCGATAAGTTGGGTAACTTTCTAACACTAGATAGAGCTTATTAAATCATGACTCTCCCAACATTGGTAGGATTAGTTACCAGGTTTAACATCGTTTTAGGGGGTCAGAGCTTTCACCTTATGGGTAGGGGGTTGAGTTACACTCTCCCCCATCTCTCACTCTCTTTGAACCAAGTGCGGTGTTAACCTCACTCTTGCCTTTGATTGATTATAAAGTGGTCTTTCTTAGGTGGGCATTAGATTGCTGATAGGGGTGACTTGTCTGTGCTTCCCCTATGAAGTAGAACCGCGATTCCCATGTTCGACTAAGTCCTAGGTTTCCCATGGGGAGATTGGATGGTGACGTGTATGGATATGAATTTCGGTCGACTATTAGGAGAACTCCTCTGGGTCTTTTGGAGGAGGCACCTCACACGTGGTATCAAAGCCTAGGTTAATGAGAAATAAATTGGTTTATGACAAATATACAAAGGTTGTTTCTCTCGATAGGATTGCCCTTACCAAGAGTGTAAAGTCAAAAAATTATGAGCTTCTAGAGTATCCCAACCTCCCAAAAATCTTATCCATTCCTAGAGATGAAGACCAAACCACCTCGTTTTGTAACAAAGAAGTTACGAAGATAATCAGAATCACCAATTGGTGCAAATTGATGAAACATACAAGGAAGTCCAAGAGAAGAAGTTTCTTCTCAAGCAGACACCAACACCTAAGTTTAGCGGTGAAGGACAAGATGGAGCAAGATACAAAAGCTTGGATTGAGGCTATGGATGACTATTTCCTAGCTGCTAAAACTACTACTGTGAATCAGTCCCCATGACTTCTCGTCTTCATCTTACTGGCAAAGCTAAGCTTTGGTGAAAACAATTTTGCCGAGATAAAGGGGTAACAAAAGCTTCCCAAACTTGGGAGTAGATCGAAGAATCTGTGAAAGGACATTATCTTACCCCATCTTTTGAATCAATCAAGATGAATGAATTCTAAAACTTACAACAATTAAACCTAACCTTGGAAGGATACTATTCTAAGTTTGTGAGCCTGCACAAATATGCACCCCCAATGACAGTGCCTCAACAAATTGCAAGGTTCTACTAAGGACTAAATCCACCTTTGGACACTTGCCTTGAATCAATGAGACCAACGACTCTCAAAGATGATCTTATCCAAGCAAAGCCTATGGCCAAGAAAATCGCTCGAAATGGCCAAAGGAATTGTCCAATAAACAACTATGGAAGGGACTACCCAAACCGTGTTGCCAACATGGCCAATGCTAGAGGGAATGGTAGAGCTAATGCAATCACCCAAGGACCAAATGGGATAGGAATCAAGCAATGCTACTAGTGCAGAAGGACTGGACACCTAAGGGAAAATTGTCCTAACCGTCCTCAAAATCCTAACCCAAACCAGATTGGTGGAAGAGGCCAAGGGAATGGCAACAACAACCCATGCTGACGTGGAAGAGCAACTAATGCCCGATTAAATACCATGATTGGACAACCCAAGGAGTGCACATTAGGTGAAGAAATTGAAAGAGGATCCATTCATGTTGTCGTGGAAAGGAAAGGAGCTAATCACTAATGTTCAATAATTCAATCTATAGCCACTTACAAGGGTACATCATTTATAATCTTGATTGATTGTGGTAGCACGCTTTCCTTTCTTGCACCCCCAAAACAATTAAAAGATTGCATCTAGAATATCTAGGGGGACAAGGAAAATGATATTAGAATTGGCTAGTGGAAAGGAAATCGTCTCAATTGAAACTGTAGGAGAACTTTGATTTGAGTTAGGCAGCCATACAACTAAAGCAGAATTCTGAATCCTACCACTAGGATCCTACAATTGCATTCTGGGAATGGATTGGCTCAAGAAGAACAAAGCCCAAATTCTATGTGCTAAAGAAGAAATAATATTTCAAGTCTTGGAAGAAGAACCTGTAAAGGCATATGGGAAAGCTGGAAGAACTAGTCTCCCCAACCATCCAAGGCAAGCCGACTTAGGAAAGGATTGAAGAAAGGTCAACCAATCTAAATGATCCGGTTAAATAAGGTCAAAAAGATTGATGAAGGCACTCTACCTTCCTAGATCAATGACTTTGAGGATGTCTTTCCAGAAGAACTGACTCAATTGCCTCCAAATCGTGAAGTTGATCATGAAATAAAGTTGGTTCCTAGAGCCAAAACCAGTATCAAAACAACCATACAAAATGTCTATTCCTGAAGCTATTGAGCTTAAGGAGCAATTAAAGCAACTGATAGAGCAAGGATTTATCCGCCCAAGTAATTCACCTTGGGGAGCACCTATCCTCTTCCAGAAGAAGAAGGATGGAATACTTAGACTCTACATTGACTTTAGAGGACTAAACCAGGTTATGGTCAAGAACAAGTACCCCATACCCAGGATAGATGAACTTTTAGATCGCCTACACGGAGCCAAGGGTTTTTCAAAGATTGATCTAAGGTCCGGATACTATCAAATATGAATCAAGGAATAAGATATCCCAAAGACTGCCTTCAGCACTAGGTATGGTCATTATGAATTTTTGGTCATGACATTCCAATTGACTAATGCCCCAACCACATTCAACCATTTAATGCAAGACATCTTTCGACCATATCTAGATGATTTTGTGCTAATATTCTTTGACGACATACTAGTGTACTCCCAATCAATAGAGGAACATGAAGGTCACTTAAAGATCGCCCTAGTAACACTCCGTGAAAATTACCTCTATACCAAGATGAGTAAATGCATATTTCTCACTGATAGGATTGAATATCTTGGATACATTGTTTTCGCTAATGGAATCTCAATAGACCCTACCAAAGTAAAAGATATCCTAGAATGGCCAATACCTAAGACAGTAAAGGAAAATCAAGGATTTTTTGGACTGACATGGATGGTATCGAATCTTTATCAAAGATCATTCCCTCATTGTTGCACCCTTGACAAATATTTTGAAGAAAAATATGGTAATTATTTGGAGCATTGAGCATAAAGAAAGCCTTGATAAGCTTAAAAAAGCTATAACCACTACACCTGTACTAAAAATCCTTGATTTCATTCAACCATTTGAGGTGATCACTAATGCAAGTGGACTTGCGATCGGTAGGGTGCTAGTACAAGAAGGAAGACCAATGGCCTATACTTTTAGAAAATTGAAGCCCTACGAGTCTAACCATGCCACTCATGACCTTGAGTTACTTGCAATAATCCATGCCTTGAAACTATGGAGACACTATCTATTGGGAAGGAAATTCACTTTCGTGACAGATCATAAAAGTCTTAAGTAGATCTTACCCTGTACTTGACCTGTACGCCAAGCTATTTCTCAGGATAAGGAATATGAAAGCCTCATGGCTAAGGTACTTCAAGGAGAAAGCTTTGACAAAGAAAGGTCTAAGATTAAGGATTATCATGCTAGCAATGGTTGTCTATATTACCCTGATTGCCTTTGTGTCCCAAAAAGGACCAAAAGTGAAGGCCAATATCTTATGGGAAGCACATGACAGCCCCATTGCAAGACATCTGAGGTATGCCAAGACACTCAACATAGTTTGTAAGAGCTATCACTGGCCAAGATTGAAAAGGGATGTATTAAAGTATGTAACTCAGTGCTTAACTTGTCAAAGAGTCAAAGCAGAAAGGATCAAGATGCTTGGAGAGTTACAACCCTTAGACATTCCACAAATGAAATGGGAGTCAATAAGTATGAACTTTGTTGTTGCATTACCTACTACTGCTGGTGGATATGATTCCATCATGGTAGTGGTTGATAGATTGACAAAAGTTGCACACTTGATCCCACTCAAAACAACCTATAAGTCATCTGACATTGCTCGAGTCTTTATCAAAGAAGTATTTGGGTTACATGGAGATTGCCAAAGGGCATAATCAATGATCGAGCATCCAAGTTCACCTCTACATTTTGGACTTGCCTATTCCAAGCAATTCGAACACAACAATGCTTCAATAATGGTTATCATCCTCAAACTGATGGCCAAACTGAGAGGGTGAACCAAACCATTGAAGATATTCTAAGATCTTATTGTGATAAAGAACCGAAACAATGGATTGAACATTTATCTTTGGTGGAGTTTGTTTATAACACTGCCTTTCAACAAACAATCAAGATGTTGCCATTTCAAGCCTTGTATGGGCAAGAATGTCGTACACCTCTAAACTTCTCGGATTCCACTCTCAAGATAAAGGCTTCTAAGGCTATTCTTGAAGAGATGGACCAACAAATCCAATTGATCCGACATGACATTCAAATTGCTCAACATTGGAAAAAGTCCTATGCAAATCTTGAAAGATCCATAAGAACATCCAAGGAAGGTGACATGGTGTTTCTAAGGGTAAGGCGGCCCAAAAAGAGCTCATTATCCTTGGGGAAATACAAAAAGCTTAGTCCAAGGTACTGTGGACCATACGAAGTAATCAAAGTAATGGGAAGGCAAGCCTACAAGCTTATTCACAATGTATTTTATGTAAGCCTACTGAAACCTTATGTACCAAACCCCGATCACGTGCTTAATGACGAACAAATAGTCATGCCTGCCCAAGGAGTTTTGGAAATGCAACCTGAGAAGATCCTAGATGTAAGGGAGAAACCTCTAAGAAGCCAAATCCTAAGAGAACATCTAAGGTAATCCTAAAGAGGATGCCACTTGGATCAATGAGGCAACTCTTATGAAAGAAAACTCCTAATTTCTCTTGAGATGAGGATATCTCAATTTCTCTATGGAGGGAAGAATGTAATGTTTCCATTACTTAGTTCATTTTAATAAACAATGTGCATATGCATTCCAAAAATTGATTTATGTTGAAAACAAAAGTGCACATTTTTAAAACTAGCTCTAAATATAAAAAAATTTGTTATTATTAATGAGGTATTATATACCAGTTCATGGAAGAATGACTTGGGACACTACAAGATATAGGCCTTATACCGATGTTAAAAGCGATGAAAATGTAAATAAAGATATTTGCCCCCGTCGTCGCAAAAAGCATCGTTATTGGCAGTGCCATAGAACAGTTGGTATTAGCGTCGTTATCAGCGTCGCTATTTGTATCGGTATCAGCGACACTGATACCGATGCAAATAACGACATTGATAACGACGCTTTGCGGCGCTAATAACGATGCCAATAACGACACCAATAATGACGCGTGCATTAAATTTGCGACGCTAATAGTGACGATAACAAGGGAAAAAAAATTGTGGCAGGGCAGCTATAGCACTATGTGCTTTATTTGGGCCATACAAAATAGTTTCTGCACTGTGTACAATGCTCGTGTAAATAAAGACAAAGTGTACTTAAATTATAATATTGATGCATGAAATAAATACATAATTGCATAATGAAAGTGACTGGTACAATCATACTATATAGAAAATATCTACATAGATCACGTGACCAAAAAAGAAGGATGTGTAAGCTTCAGGGATCCAAGGGCGAGCTATAGATCATCGCCATCCAAAAGCTCATCCCGCCACAAAGGAGCATCGAACGGACTCTGCAAAAAAAGAAACAACTACATATCAGTCCACCATACAATAATGCATTCTAATTAAACATGGTAACTACGGACAAGAAAGATGAGTGACTTGTAGGGCCGCTGCGTCCATACAATCGGTCAATCAATGCAGTGAGACCATGCCTCTCTGCATATCGAGTCTGCTGGTCAGATCGCGATTTGTAATGGAGTACTGCAAAGGAAACAAAATACTAACTGTTAGAAACACGATTGTTAGTACAAAGGATATTGCAAAAAAATAAGCAAGCAAAACAAAAGAAAAACTTATAAAGTCCTCCAGATATGTCCTATGGCCACCACTCCCAAGATGATGGACCACTTTGGTCTCTAGTCGTGGCCTCGCCGCCTTGCGCTGCTGTCTCCAACGTCCTGGAGAATCTGTAGTCTCCTTCCTCAGTCAGCGCCAGTCGTCCGCGTCTAGCCACTCGAGCTTTGCAGCCCCACTCTTGAGTGCCTTGTGTGTGTCCGATCGTCTATGTGACATATATGCACGCATGCACTCCATCATCCAGCCCGTAGAAACCTATCTGCTACGGATGGTACCAAAAACTCCTCATGCAAGGATGCTACTATGCAGTCATTGCTCCCCTCCGGTATGCTTTTCCAACGATCCAAGACATTGTGCCGAAAAACTTGTTGGGATAACTCTCTCATGCGAGCCAACACCCTCCTCCCCTCATCATTCATGATGATGGCTCTTGACCTATCATCTACATGGTAGGCATACCCCTCTTGGATATGCCTAAGATGGGTCCTCTCCCACATGCGATCACGCTCGTGGGCATATCAAGGAGACCCCTGTACATCTGGTGTACCGATTGGAGTAGTATCTATCAGAGTAGCACCCATAGGGGTGCCACCTATGGACAGCTGAGCAAAAGTCGGAGTGGCTAGAGTGGATGTTCCCACAGGTGTGACAAATCCCGGAGGTGACACAACTCCAGTAGAACGATGAGACGGAGACACCGCATCCATGCCTCCACAACAACCACCTGAGCCACGCTCTCTAGAACCGCCACGAGAGTGAGGGAGTAGCACCTGTATCCCAAGCCGACCATGGGCTCACTCCATCCGAATCTCTGCAGCATCCCCCTGACCCTAAAGCACTCCCTCTATCAGGCCCGAGTCTGGAGCATCGACCTCCTCTGCTCGAAACTGAAGCATCTGATCATACCAAAGTAGATCTAATAGAGCGACATGACGATGTCCGAGACAGCTCCTGGTCCACCATGTCTCTGAATCTCGCCATTTGATCTAGAGACATGTGAGTGAAGATATCCGGCAATTCCTCATCACTCATCCCTCGACTCATCTTGATGATCTAAGTATCCACAAAGGTCACTTGCACAGACAAAAAATGATGTTAGCATAAAACACAATATTAGTGAGTTTGGGAATCTCCCAATTTTTATTTTTTGAATATTGAAAAGGTGGCACCTGGATAACATGCTCATTAATTTCTCAAAACCATATGATGTGACCTATCATTGGAAAGCACTTGGAAAATGGAATCTATTGAGCTATAGAGCGCTCGATTTGTAGTTATAGTGTTCAAGTTATGACAAATCCAAAGATTTGACCACGTGTCCCAAACTTATGGGAAATTTCCATATTCCCCAATGTGGTATTATAATCAATTTAAACCATACAAAGCACGGTAATATAAATCTTTAAAAAAATAAACTTACTTAAAATGCATATCTTATGTACCCTTATAAGCGATTAGTCAACGAATTGAGTAAGTGGATGCTCCAAGTATGAAGTATCCTATGGTCCCATGTCAATCTTCTGATATAACTCGGCATAAACTGGAAGGTCAATAGACATGTCACCACAAAAGGATGAGTCCACCTCATTCTCTTGGACTCCTGTATTTCCATCATTCTTACTCGATGCTGGCTCCTCTACATGCTCCAAGCTTTTAGTGGCCTCCACCCCTTGCAATATCGACCCCTCTATTTGCATATTGTCCTTATCTATGCTCGAAACATCGCTTTGATCATATACTCTCGCACTTCGGGGAGCTGAAGGTATAACATACCACCATCAAGGTTATCGGGGATTTGGATAGAAGATTACCTGTTCACAAACACGTATAAGAGAGATTTAACTATTGTGACATGTACCATGGCCTAATACAATTAACAAAAAAATGAGTTCATGCACCTATTCACAATGGGCCGGCAACACAAAGGTGTCGCGCAAATCTGTCCTTTTTTTTCGGAATCTATTTCGAGAAATCTAGATGGACCTTGTCGAACTATTGCTCCAGCTCCTTCAAGTGCCACTTTTTGAACCACTGCACATCGAATAGTATCATGGAGAAGCTATGGTAATCCACCGTAACAATACTTTGCAAGTTTCCAAAATACTCCATCTCATCTATAACCGTGTTTGGATCCGTTGCTCGTTGTCGACTCTCTTGCTCGAACCCTGCCATGATACCACAATCTGTTGTGGAGCGCATTTTGTCAATACACTCCATACGAAAATGTCGTCCGCGCAACCATGTTGCACTATATATTTTGTACCGTAACACTCAATTAGTTATCGCATATAAAATATAGATACGACAAACCCTAAACATGTCATCACCTTTGGACTACATTCCCTCGAGAATTCCCACTCCTCGGTTGAGACCTCCGCCCCTTCACGAGATGCTGCGGTCAAAGCTCCATGCAACCATCTCATTGATATAAACCACGGCATCTCCTCCATGCCCTCAGGATATCGAATCGGTCGATGGCACGTACTACATCGACATTTAGATCGCGCTTCCTCTCGATCTTGCCTAGCTTACTGGTACCTATAGCGAGCCACGTCTCCATAGAGCCATAATGCAACATACAAAAGCGATTCACTTTCTCCTCCATTGCAACATCCATTCTTTTTTCTACCCCATTTTCAACCACCATATCTCCGGTCAGTTTATCATCGTCCTTCAGTGACCATAGCATACTATTGTCTAGATCCACCGTTCGTAGCGATTGTGAAATATGCACTAGTGCCTCAGACACCAACCAACCTTTAGCCATGCTACCTTCTAGCCGAGCTCGTTGTCATAAAAAGCCTTTCAAGGTTTTCATGAAGCACTCCAAGAAGAACATTCATCGCATATGAACAGTTCCAGCAATCTCCACTTCATCTACAAGATGCACAAGAATGTGGATTTGTATCGTGAGCATGCTAGTAGGCATGAATTTCTCAAAGAGACAAACCGTCTCCACTATTCCCCACCTCGCGGATTCAATAGAGGACGTCTTAATCTCCTTCTGTGAGATCCATTCCACTAAATTCGACAACCTGTAAATGGCCCTGCGTATTTCTGGAGTAAGGCATCCTGCGATCGCAATCGGTAGTACAAACTGCCACAAATGAGAAAGCATTATGAACAATGACTACACTCCAAATAGCAAAATGTGTAGGCCACTTACAATCCATTCGTAGTACAAACCTGATAGATCTTATGCCAATCATGGGATTTTAGCCCTGATAATTGGTCGTCTTTAGAAAACGCAGATCTGAGAGAACGCATCATACCCGTCGGAGTGCAGATAGACTTGACTATTTGCTTCACAATGCGCTCTTCTTTAGTAGACAAAACCCAAGGAGCGCGAGGTATCTACACGTGACCATCAGTACTCAACTGCGGCCAAAGAGCCTTCATCTTGCCTACCTCCTTCAAATCCATTTGTGTCCCTATAGTGTCTCTCTTTCCTGTGATGTGGTCCCATAGCAAGTTACCCACGTTCTTGAAAATATACATGGGATCCAACAAGTGGTTGATCTATAAGTGGGTCCAATATGGCAACTCATAGAAAACTGAAAACCGTTGCATTGGGTTTGGATGTGACTCCACGTGGACCATTTTCAGCTCGTACCAACTTTGGATATTCATATGTGTTAGAGGGCGTCTAAGAAAACCTTCCTTGAGTTCATGACCCTCTGGCAAGAAAGCGGCGTGTCCTTGATATACCATCTTCTTCATGGTTCGTGACCTTTGGGAGTCTAACTGTGGCCCGCACAATGGACATGCATGATAACCTGAGGTAACCAGACCTGTCCCAACACCTCTATCCAGTGAATACAAACTTGATCGAGCTATGATAAATATTACCAATGAGAAAGGAAGCCTATTTACCTGAGCACTCTCCGAATCCCGGAAACTCATGCATGGTCCACATGAGAATGGCATGAATATTGGCGGACCATCGACCATCACGCTTACTCATATCTTGCACGGTGACCCCCTCCTCCCACAAAATCTTAAGCTCATCGACTAATGGACGAAGATACACGTCTATATTTTGGACTTTGTAGCGGCCGAGGACGAGTAAGCTAAGGATGAGATGTCCTTTCTTTGTAGAAAGCCATGGAGGGATATTGTAGTTGACAAGGACTATAGGCCACACACTATAAGAAGTTGAGCGCAGACCAAATGGGTTCATGCCATCCATTGCAATACCGAGCCGAAGATTCCTTGGCTCTCGGGCAAAGCCTGGGAAGGTAGAGTCAATGTAGCTCCATGCGCGTGAATCTGCTGATATTCGTTGAATTCCATCTGTGACCTATTCTGCGCATGCCATGTTGTCAAGCTCGCCATGCCGGATGTACGAAACATATGGTTTATGCGGGGGATAAGTAGAAAGTGTCTAAGAACTTTTTGAGGGATGGTTTGCTCTTGCAAGTCCTGTTGATACCTGTGAGAACCACACTTTAGACATGTCTCCATAGTCTCATATTCTCCTAGAAACAGTATGCAATCGTTGATACATGCTGATACCTGTGAGAACCACACTTTAGACATGTCTCCATAGTCTCATATTCTCCTAGAAACAGTATGCAATCGTTGATACATGCATGGATGCTATTGTAGTCCATGCCAAGCTTTCGTAAAACATGTCGTGCATCATCACGAGACTCAGGCATGGTATTTACAAATGGTAATATATGATACTTCAATAACCTGAAAAAAATCATAAAACACCTTGAAAAAGCATAAATTTTTTTAATGATAGTGCCGAAAAGAAATCAACGAAGCATACGTACAAGGTACCTGATCAACTCAATCACACTCGCATCGCTCCACCTGTATTTTGCTTGCATACTTAGGAGTGCAAGCAGTGTCTTCAGGTGAGATACTCGGCACCCATCATATAATGGTATGGATGCTTCCTCTCTAAGCGGATCATAAGTCTCGACATCCATGGGAATCAATGCATCGATCATTGTCTCCATCTCAGGCTCCAAGATTGTAGGTAAGTCTCGAAGGCTGTCTATCTCCTCTAGTATTGACAGTATAGATTGTGTAGTACCTTCCAAGTGGTGGATTGGCTCACGCACTCCATCCATTGCACCCCACAAACTCTTCTAATTGGCCGCAAAGGATACACTCCTCCTTGGGACGAGATGTCACCTCCCTGGATAGAAAATTTGCCAGCCACACCCAATCTTTTTGTGTATGGTATTCAATTAGCTTGCAAGTAAAATGCATGATTGATATTAACTTTTCTTACCGTTTGTTGAAAATCCAAGATCGCTTGATCAATGATCTCAAATTGAAACTTGCCGAAGCATCGTACGTGTTCTATAGATAATCGATGTTTTCGTCTAATTGCTAGCTTACATTGAGAGCAAGGACATGGGACACGCTGATTAAGATACGCCTCGCGATCTTGAAAATCAAGACCTTCATTGTTTTCCATTTTGTCTACGTTACGACAAAAAATTTGTTTTTGTTATCATTCTTTTTTTCTTTCTTAAATTTTTTGAGAAGGGATTTCTTCTCTTGTAACTCATAAAAAATTAACGTATGTAAAGTCTCCACCCACCCACCCACAAATTAACGTATGTAGGAGTGTTTCCCTTCTCGTAGTGTTGTACCGGACCTCACCAGATCTCGCCATCACTCTCTCTTTGTTTTTTATCCATTCATTATCTCCTCTCCTTCCATCTCTCTCTCTTTTTCTCTTTCTTTATTATGCTATATGTTTATTCCCTCTCTCTCGTTCCTTCTTCCTTTTTCTCTTCCTCCCCCTCTCTCATTTTCCTTAACAAAATATATATATCTCTCTCTTCTACTACTACTACTACTACTACTACTACTACTACTACTACTACTACTACTACTACTACTACTACTACTACTACTACTACTACTACTACTACTACTACTACTACTACTACTACTACTACTACTACTACTACTACTACTACTACTACTACTACTACTACTACTACTACTACTACTACTACTACTACTACTACTACTACTACTACTACTACTACTACTACTACTACTACTACTACTACTACTACTACTACTACTACTACTACTACAAACAAGAAAACCACTACTACTACTATAACCACGACTACGACAACTACGACTATGACCACGACCACGACCACGGCCACTACCATTACCACTACCACCACCACCACCACCACCACCACCACCACCACGACTACGACAACTACGACTATGACCACGACTACGACCACGACCATGGCCACTACCATTACCACTACCACCACCACCACATCCACTACCACTATAATAAATAAGAAAAGAAGAAAAAACTACTACTACTACCACTACTACAACAATAAAAAATAAGAAAACTAGACAATAATAAACAAGAAAACAAAAAAAAACTATTACTACTACTACTACTACAACAACAAACAAGAAAACCACTACTACTACTACAATCACGACTATGACTACGACCATGACTACCACTACCACTATTATAAACAAGAAAATAAGAAAAACAACAACAACAACAACTTTTAGGAAGAGCTCCCTACTCCCATACAACCACCTAAACAACCTACAACAATCGATGCTCCATGATTCCGAACTCGTAATAGTCAAATGAGTTGTGGATTATGGTGGCTTGGGACGTTGGGGTCCCTAACCCAATGCTCCCTAACACTCTATGAAGTGTGGAAAAACTCACCTGCAGAGTGTGGAAAAACTCACCTACTGCGTGTGGGGGTCCTACACTCCTGAGAGAGATAGGTGTTTTTGAAAAAACTCACCTGAGGGTGGGGTCCTATGCTCCTTAGGGAGATAGATGTTTTTGGTTTTTGATCACTCGATCAGCACCTAAGAGGGCAAAGGGCCGAGTGGTAAGTGCCCCTATTATGTAGGATGGCTCATAAGGCTCAGGGAAGCTTAGAGGGGCTTTGAGCTAGTAAATTCCCTATTGACAACAGACGGGACCGGAACGGAGTGCGATCACATATAGCCCAATCTCAAGGGATTAGAAGGTCCGAACGATGTCTTTCTATGAAAAGATGGTTTTGTACCTCTCTGCGAAGTGATGATTCTAGATGTTACTATGAAATAAAGTATCCGATTTCCGAATTGTTTGTTATGTGCTAATGATTGAGTTTAACGAACCCAATTTAACAGAGTAATAAAAGAAAGCTAATTTTATATATCCAAACAGCGTGGTGGTACGCTTTGCTAATTAGAAAACTAGGCAAACCCAATTGAGGAAAGTGGGAGGCTTTGATCCTGATAATCAAACGCCTATGGCTAGGTGGACCCAATAAGTTGAGTAACTTTTCAACACTAGATAGAGCTGATTAAATCATGACCCTCCCAATATTGATAGGATTAGTTACCAGGTTTAACATCGTTTTAGGGGGACCGGAGTTGAGATTTTACCTTATCGGTAGGGGGATCAAGGTACACTCTCTTCCATCTCTCACTCTCTTTGAACCAAGTGTGGTGTTAACCTCATTCCTGCCTTTGATTGATTACAAAGGGGACTTTCTTAGGTGGGCGTTAGATTGTTGATAGGGTAACTTGTCCATGCTTCCCCTGTAAAGTAGAACCGGGATTCCCATGTTCGACTAAGTCCTAGGTTTCCCATGGGGAGATTGGATGGTGACGTGCATGGATATGAATTTCGGTCGCTACTAAGAGCACCTCACACTCTATACAAGCTTCTAAATCTTTCTTTTTCCATGCTGCTTTCTCTGCATCTATGGGAGGAGCTTGGCTAGCAACAACGTTGATGATGGTTGGATCCACTTTAGATCCATCTGTGTCACCAAGATTGTCGGCCTTCTCAAGGATCATCTGAAGTCTGAGACTCCGTGGAAGATAGTTGGAGCCATTAAGTTTTTCAATCTCATAAAATTTAGAATAATTTGTGGTGGAGAAAGATGCTATGGTCGCCATGGTGTGCCTTGTTTGTCTGTATCAAACAGAGGCAGTATGCAATGCAGTTACAAATCGGGTTGTGCCATTATAGCTCCAACTTTTTTATTGCTAGTTTTATTTATTGACTTTTTTATTCAATTTTATTTCAAACACTCACAAGCGAAGCAAAAGCACACAACAAACTTCTAGTCCATCATGATTATATCTCTATGCCTTTAAACATCGTTGGCCCTGCGCAATATCGTTGCCTCATCCTTTATGAGATCTAGAATAGGGATTAGAGAATCTCTTAGCTTCACCACATAATTATACTGCGGGGGTGGACCGAGACACATGAAGCATACAAGCAATGAGATCACAGTGGCCTACATACCAGCGGCTAAGTACGAGCATTAACAAGCTGCGCACCCACACAAGGCATTAGCAGGCTGAAGGTTTATGGCACACCGTATTAACCAATCTCAAATATGCTAAAAGCAACACAAGATATGCTAAAAGCAAAGGATACTAGACAACTAGAAAGAGAACGTCCATGATGCCCCTTATGGCACATCCAAACTTTTGGTCAAATAAATTATGAATCTTACGAGCCAACCTAATAGTTTCAAACTGCAATAAAATGAATATAAACATCAATGAACATTCAAAAAATAACATGACAAAAAGGTAGGAAAGTAAGAGGCAAACATGTGTAATGTATATAGTGCACACTTCAACACCCAAGCCTAAATTTGAGGGGATGAGTAATATTTCATTCAAAAGGTAGAAAAGAAAGAAGCAAACAAAAGGTGTAATGTATGTACTATACACTTCAGCACCAAGCCTAAATTTGAGGGAATGCCTACTTTTTTTCATTCATGTGACAAGTAAGTTTTTGAAATCCCTTTCATTTATTTGGGTTAAGCTTCCTACTACTTAGACATCTAGATACATTATACATTACATAATGAGAATTGATAGATAATATATTTAATAAGATGTGTCGTTTCTCAAATATAATTTTTTTAAACTTGTTTTGATAAGCTTACAATATAATCACAAAGGAAATATGTAGGAACCACGCCTTTGGAAACAATGTATGACAACATCACATTCTACTCGATCACACATTAAAGCAATGGGTAGAGGTATAGGGGCAATAGAAGATTGCATAAAGAGAACTAGTGTTCTTTGTTGCCTTCACACGTGCGAAACGTTTTGCTACTTCTTCTAGAAGCTATTGCATGGCAAGTTCTCTTTTCTCTCTTCCTCTTTTTCCCCTTCTTTTTCTCCCTCTTCTCTCTCTCTCTCTCTCTCTCTCTCTCTCTCTCTCTCTCTCTCTCTCTCTCATTTCTTGTTTTCTCTCTTTTCCCCCAAATTTTACCTACACGAACACCCTTATCCTTTATTCAAAACCAATGCACCTATATAAAGCAAATTGTTATTGAATTATTATCTTTCTTAACTTCCAATACTTTGGCTATCCAAAGTGGATATCCATCTCACTACTATCTACAAGTATTACCACAAATAAGATCATCATCACATCATTGATATCATTCCATCATATTTAGTCTAACTTCATACTTTCTAGTATTGATCTTCTACTATCAATGTACATTTCTCTCCCTATAGTAAATAATATGTTTCAAATCTCTTCCAACATCGGCACTTCCCTCCTTACAAATGGATTTGTAGTAGTCAAATCTCTCAGCCAGATAAAATGAATGTCAATTACCTATTAGCACCTTATGTTTTTACAAGCATTTTCTCTTGTTCTTGAAAAAACTCTTCCTTCCAAGTCACATCATTTATCCTTGCATATATATTATTATCAATCTCCTTATTTTTTCAAGGGATTTAACATGTTGATGTCTTGTGTATTCTTAAGTTCTTCTTTATGGCTAAAAGCAAGGTTTTGTGGTACAAAAAAATGGGTAAATTTGAGTTCCACTTTCTTGGTACATATACTAAGAGTCCTTTGGAATTCTAGATGGAATCCCTTGAGGAAAAATAAAATTTAGTATGTAATTGAAAGTATTCTTTAGAGTGCACTACTATTCATTAGGCCATAATAAACGTGGGACCACCATATGTGAAAGAGATGGTGTCATTACTGGGGTGGTGGTAGAATATTAGAATGTTCTGAAAAAGCTTCGTAGGAAGCTTGATAACAAGGCTGTAAAATGCATATTTACTAGCTGCAGTTCGGAAAGCAAGGGCTATCACGTGTACTTAGAGAATATCTAGGAAGACAATATCTAGATATTTAGGAGAATTAGATAAGATGGATCCACAGTATGTGGAGGATACGTCACTAAGAAGACCTACCATATCCACACCTTTACTGTATATAGATATGTACTCTCGACTATTGCAATGCAAGTATGTAAGCAAGTGTGCATAACAAGTGTGTGGTTCATTCTCCATCTCATTGTCTCATTATCTGTCTTTTTCTCTCACCATCACTTTCACTGCATGGTATCAGAGCACACTGAGCTCTAGAGGGCCTAGATTATTAGCTTTTGGATTTTGTTTACTCGATTCATCCTTAGATTCATTTCTTGCATGCAATCAAAATGAAATATTTGTATGTAGATTAGTAAGATTTGAAACTATGTCAAGGTAAACTAACCTTGTCCACATGCACCTTATTCTCATTATCATGATCTCATTCTATCCTATCCACCTATATATTGTCTATTCTTATCATCTTCACCTACTCTTATATTCTTCATTATCTCCTCTCCTTTTTAGAGAGAGAGAGAGGAGAGTATCCTTTAAACCCATCCATCACCTACCTTCCTTACTACTCTTATCCTCTCTATCTATGCACTCACTCTCTCCTCTTTTATTCTCACCTTCCTCGATCTACCAACTTTATCTATAGATAGAAAGAGAGAGAGGGGATGCCACTTACCGTATTAGGATAGATGAAGGGAGAAGCCCAAGTGGAAGCATGAGCAAGTGGTAGCAAGAGAGGTGTGAGCTATGGTAGATGGAATAAGAGAGCAAGAGAGAGAGACTCAAGATGTGGAAACTTCAATAGTCACAATGTTTGACCAATCTTCCCTTTATTCAAATGTCACTAAAAAAATAAAGAATGAAGTGACAATGATGGGTGCCCACTGCCTACAATGTGCAGGTGCAAGTACTGTCAATGTACTAATACATGGACAGGTAGACACAATCACCTTTATCCCCAACAACCTCCCATTTAAAGAAAAATGTGCCTCAAGCGAAGGGGGAACAAGAAAAAAAGATGACAAAGTACAATGTGTACATAGAGTACAATAGGATTAGGAATAGAGGTCATATCATCCAATGCCCATCAACTTCCTAAGGAAGGCAAAACGCTCTACTGAGGGGCTGTTAAGAGACTTTTCATGTGCAGATCTACAAGATTTTGGTCAATTGAGATCTTAACAAGGTCAACATACTTGTTCTCAACGACCTCTCTGATAAAGTGGTACCGCACCTCAATGTGCTTCATCTTTGCATGGAAGACCTGATTTTTGGCTAATTGGATAGCACTTATAGAATCTGAATGTAGTGTAGGGACCACCTCAATCACACCAAGGTCTGCTACCACCAAAAGGCCTAACCACCACAGAGCCTCCTTGCAAGCCTCAATGGTGGATAAACATACTGTGCCCCTATAGTAGAGAGGGTCATGCATTTTTGCACCCTAGACATCTAAGAAATAGCACCCCTAGCAAAGGTAAACACGTAGCCAAGGGTGGATTTCCTACTGTTTGCATGTTCTACATAATCAAAGTCAGTCCAAAACTCCTATATCCTGGCCACCATAACATATGCACATATCTATTATGCCCTTGAAGTACCTCATGATACCCTTGATGGCATCCCAATGCTATTTTCCAGGTGTAGTCATATAGTGTGCAACAACTCCCACTATAAAAGTTATGTCAAGACAAGTGGCTATCATGGTATACATCGAACTGCCCACTACATATGTATAAGGGATCTTGGCCATCTCAGCCTTCTATTCATCAGAGTACAGACAATCGGATTAGCTCACCTTCACATGAGAAGGCAAAGGACAGCCGATATGCTTAACATCTTGCATATGAAACTCCTCAAGGACCTTCTATATATACTCTTTCTATGACAAGTAAAGGAGCCCCCGAAAGTGGTTACATATAATGAAACCGCTCAAGGACCTTCTGTATATACTCCTTATATGACAAGTAAAGGAGCCCCCGAGAGCAGTCACATATAATGAACACTCTATTAGGGAATTTGGGAATTTTCATATACTTTGAGAATTGTCAATATAGGTAATATTTAACCACATGGTCAAATCTTATTCTCTTTCTTGCAAGAGGAGTCTACCCCAAGTACTATATAGGCTGCCTTCCCAAGTCCCACTTTTGAATATGGGTTTAGATTTCGCCACATGGCCAAATCTTTACCTCTTATTTGAAAGTGGGACTTGGATGATTTTCAAATTCCCTAATATGGTATTAATGTGTATCCCAAGAATATGTGAGGCATGTCCCATGTCTTTCATCTCAAAGCTCTTCTCTTAGGCTGACTTTTCAGAGCATCTAGCTCATTAAGAGCTCTCCCAACAATCAACATGTCATCCACATAGAGAGCCAAAATCAAAAGATTGCCATCATGAGTCTTCTTTTGTGTAAACACAGATCCATATCATTGCATGTATAGCCCTATGAAAGCATAAAAGCATCAAACTTGTGGTATCATTCCCTAGGTGTTTGCTTAAGGCCATAAAGTCTCTTTCTCAATCTACACACTAGGTGTTCCCTATCTTTTTCTTCAAAGCCCTTAGGTTGTTGCATATAAATCTCCTCATTTAAGTCCCCATGTAAGAAAGATGTCTTAAGATCCATTTAATAAAGGTCCAAATCTAACTGAGCAACCAATGCTACTACCAAGGCATAGGGCAATCATCTTGACTAAAGGAGAAAAGACTTCCTCAAAGTCAACACCATGCTCCTATTTAAAACCCTTAGGAACCAATTTGGTCTTATAGGCAGGATTTTGGGATCCAAGGGTGCTCTTCAACTTATAGACCCACTTGCATGTCAATGTATGCTTTCCACCATGCAATGGAACCCACTCCCACGTATGATTTTTTTGTAAAGAGTCAAACTCTAATTGTATAGCCCTCTCCCAAGAGTGATTATCACCATGGCACATGGCCTCATCATAAGTGAGAGGCTCACCTTCATCTATCACTATCACATAATCAACAAAGGGCTCAAACTGCTCAAGAAGACATCTGGCTCTAGCAAAGCATCTCAAGGCAGGCTAAGGAGCTTCTCAGGGAAGTTACTATATGTATATCCTCTACATCACGTGCGTTCAAGGGCTATTTATAAATATCCTTATCTGTGAATTTTTCCTAAATAAAATATAACCCTTTTCTATGCAATATGTAAATAACCCCTTTATATTATACCATTTTGTATGTAAAAAATGTAAAAAAAATTGTTTTTAAAAATACCTTATTTTGAACCCACATGATACACACATATATTCATGAGTAACTTACCCGAGAGGAGCTTGCACATTCTGTCTAAAATCATGGTCATGGGCCACTAGAGCATCAGCCTATTGTAGGCTGTCTAGCTAGCTATACGAGAGCAGGAGCAGGAGGCTCCTCTTGAAATATAACCCTATGTATATTGACTATCCACTCATGCTGCTTATGTATCTTTTCCTCATGGAAAACTACATCATGGCTACATATGACTTTCCAAGCATATGGATCCCATAGGCGATAGTCCATCTCACTTCCATCCCCATAACCAAGAAAGATGCATTTCACGGACTTAGGATCCAGCTTTGTGCGCTTGTCCTTGGGTACATGGCAAAAGGCCTTACAACCAAAGACACACAAATGAGCATACAAGAAAGGTTTTCCAAATCACATCTCCTCTACAATCTAAAAGTTAATAGTACTACAATGAGATCGATTTATTAAGTATATGGCAATAGTCACTGCCTCAGTCCAAAAATGTTATGGTAAGCCTGTCTGGCTAAGCATACTATGGACCCTTTCCTGTATTGTCTTGTTCATGTGCTCAGCCATGCCATTCTAGGGTGGGGTGTAGGGGGCAATCAACTAAGGCTTAATACCCCTCTCATCACAAAACTGCTCAAATGCTTTAGAGACATGCTCACCTCCATTATTTGACCATAGGCATTTCAGTCTATACCCAAACTAGTTCTCGATCAATGCAAGCCAATGCTAAAAGGTAGCCAAAACATTAGATTTCATCCTTATGCAATATGCCTAGAACTTATATGAGTAATCATCAATGAATGTGAAAGTACTTCATGCCTCCTAATGACTAACAGGGCATAGGTCCACAGACATCAGAATGAACAAGAGCCAAAGGCACACCCATGCATAGAGTGCCAGATTTCTTATGCATATTACATGTCTACCTACCACACAAATAATGATCACATGACTCAAAACACATAGTCAAGGGACGGAAGAAATTGCAAAGGTGTAAGCATTTTCATTTCCTTTGAGGACATGTGCCCAAGGCAACAATGCCAAAGAGATACATGTGGAACTTGAACCTAGAGACAAAACATGATCTACGAATCCCTAGATACAACCAAGGGTTATAAAGTGCCAAAACAAGGTTCCCACCACTGGTGATCTTCCAAGAAGAATCCCCAAGGGGAACAAATTTATCCTTATCATCCGATGTGCCACTAGAGGTAAGACTCTTCTCATGAGAGCTGGTACATGTCGAACATTATGCAAAGTAAACATTTTTCCTAAACCGATATCACCAATACTAATTATCTACAATGCCAAGTCATTCCCCAAACGTAAAAATCCAATCGTATTGCGATAAGAGTGGAGCCACTCTCTATGAGAGGTCACACGAAAGGAAGCCCCTGAATCCATCAACTAACACTGAGTAAAACCAAGCAAGGCATCAGTGAGCTATGACTCATCAAAAGAAGAAGTCATAAGTATATAATCATCATCAAAGACAGGTTGTTGTACTACACTGATCTCTTCGATCTTAACACTAGATCTAGCAGGGACAATGCTGTGATTATCAAACTTGTCCTATGCTTTCCCTTTGCCTTTTCCTTATTTTTGTGATTGTGCATTTTGTGGCAGTGTGGCCTAATGATATGTCCTGCTTTCCCACAATAGTGGCATGTCAAATTTGACTTACATCCATGGGACTTACTACAAGACTATACAGGGACTTAGAATGAGACTTCTATGAGTCTCTACCATGGAGGTCATTCCCACTCTTGCCATCATGGCAACCCCAAACTGTCAAAGCATGAGAAGTACAAGAAGCATCCATATTCTTCCTATATATCTCCTTTGATAGGAGTGTGCCCTCTACATTAGACAATTTCAGCCCATTCTCGAGAATATTTACACACATAGCAGTAGGGAGTGTGTCCCAAGACTTAGGCAATGTGACCAACAAGAACAAAGGTGGAAGATTGTCCTTGAAGTCACTACCCTGTGATGACAACCGGCCAATGATAGCATGAGACTTGCTCAAATGTTGAGAAACACTGGTACCTTCCTTCATATGAAGGTCCATAAGCTGCTTTAGCCAATACATCTAAGTAGCAGGGCTCTACTTATCATGAGATTACGGATTTTCTCCGAAAGATCCCATGCAGACTACGCATCTGTCATTATAATAAATGTGCTTGTTGAGGGACAGGACAACCGTGGACTTGCAAAGCTCATCTAAGTCATCACATACATCCTGATCTTGACCTTCAAGCTTAATGCTCTTGCATTTGATTGGCCTAATCTAAGATTTATGCAACAAAACCTGTCAAATTTGGGTCTTCTAGTAGGCATAATTATTGCCATTCAACTCTTCAATGTTGAAGATGGCACTATCACTTAAATGGCCAACCATATTACAAGAAAAAGAGTCGTAGTACAAACCAAACAAGTTGTTGCAATACCTGTAAAAAATCCCAAAATCACTACCAAAACAAGCACAAAACAAGAGATATGGACCAAATAATGAGTTATCCACAAACTATGACCAAAATAGCATCAAAAGGAGGGGACTGCTCTCATAAATAATACAACTATCTACAATTACAACATGCTAAAAATAAGGTACAATAGTAAGATATCAATGCCAAACATGGGCAATAATTTATACAAAACAACTTGTAGCACGCAAGTAGAACTTGAATTAGCTCAAGCTCAGCTACAAATAAAATCCAAAGTTCAATGTAACATCCAAGTGTCAAGTAAGCGGCTCCCACTAGGTCAAAATTTAGATGCCAGACGAGCAAACAAAGCTCAAATCCTCATGTGAGTAGCATCCAAGTATCCAAGATACATGAAGTACACATTTGGGAGCATAAGAGCCAATTGACAACCAATATCAAATGTCCTAAGCTCAAATCAGAGCTCAAGTGCATTCAATAGCATAAGCAAGCAAAGATCTTGAATGTCACGCACCAATACATCCAATCAAATACTCGAATAGCATGAAAGAGCACTAGGCATAGAATGTCCATGTCAAAAGCTCGTTGTCCCTGAATGTATAGCAGTAAAATGGCAATCAAGATTGAGCAAAAGTGAGCTCAATCGAAGCCCAAAAGCATTGCAAGAGTATGGCCAAACATGTGGCATCAACCATAGACATCAATGTCTCATCCCAAGTAGCGAGGAACCATCAACAAGCAATAGGCATATGCTTTCACTGATAAAATAGCCTTTAACCTTGCTTATTATAGTAGTAAGAATGACAATAAAAGTAAGTCAAAAGTGGGCTCAAATTATTCCAAAAGTATTATACATTGTCCAAACATTCCCTAAGTGTCTAGTATCAAATGAGCATCTCAGGAGCATCACATAAGTCAAGAGCATGATATTCCCCAAATAAATAGCATTCCCTATCATGATAGTAGTGATATCTATGAGAAAACTGAGCTAGTACTCAAATCAATCTAATAGCATCTCAAACCAATGACATAATCCCCCAAGTATTTGATAACCAAAACATAGGTTCATGGGGAATAGTTGTTGGAGAGAAGCTAATCAAAACGTTGAGGTGGTGGAGGCTGAGAATGGTTGGAGTGGATGACGGGGCATCTAAAGTTGGCGGTTTACCACCTTTTCTTGTACCTAAAAAGAAAAGAATTGCACTACCTTGGGGGAGTGTCTAACCTGCCATGTGGTGCATTGTGCTAGTGCTAGTGGAACTAGGAGTTGGGTCAGGTAAGCCTAGGTATTTTCCCACACTTGAGGACCCAATTCATGCATAAGGAAGGTGTGGTGAGTGCGACACAGAGGGACAGGTCTAACCATAGGTGAGTGTGACCTCCCTACGTATGTCCTACCTTGGATGTGCCCTAAGCGTGATGTGGGGAATCAAAAGGGGCTAGGGTGTTAGGGGTGAACCCTATAATGTCCCCCCGTGCTTCCCTTGTGCCTCCCCCATGAGAACCCCCCAGAAATTTTTTTAAATTTTTTTTACTCCCTCTCTCTCCCCCTGCCGACTGCATGGCGTGGAGAGAGAGTAAGAGTGAGAGTAATGAAAAGAGGGGGCATGCAGCCCCCCAGATGGCGGGTGGCGCCGTCCTCCCCTCCCCCATACCTCCCTCCCTCCTTATAAGAGGGACAGCGTAGCCTTCCCCCTGACTCGGCAGGCAGCAAACCCTCCCCCCCCCCCCTCCGTCTAGACACAGCACCCTTCCCCCCCTCCGTGCGATGGCAGTGGCCCCCTAGGCTCCATCAGAAGACTCCCACCCTCCTCATGTGCTCGACAGCCCCCCCCCCCCCCCCCCCCCCGGGTGTGATCACCGTGAAGAGGAAGAAGGAGGGAGAGAGGGAAGGAGAGGAAGAGGAGAGAGAGAGAGAGAGAGAGAAGAAGAGGGGAAGAGGAAGCAGAGGGAGAGAGAGAATAGGAGGAGGGAAGAAAAGAAGAAGAAGAGGGAGAGAGAGAAGGAGAAGTGAGAAGAAGAAGAGGAAGAAGAAGAAGGGAGAAGGAGAAGAAGGAGAGAGAGAGGAGAAGAAGAGAGGAAGAAGAAGGGAGAGAGAGAGGTAGAAGAGGGAGAGAGAGAGAAGGAGAAGAGGAGAAGAAGAGGGAGAGGGAGAGAGAGAGAATGAGAAGAAGAGAAGAAGAAGAAGAAGAAGAGAGAAGAAAAAGGAGAAGAAGAAGAAGAAGAGGAGAGAAAGAGGAGAAGAAGGGTATAAGAAGAAGGAGAAGAAGAAGGAGAAGAAGAGGGAGAGAGAGGAGAAGAAGAAGATGATGAGAAAGAAGAGAACTTGAAGTGAAATCAGAAGGCCAAGCACAAAGACTCGTTCGCAACCATCAAGAAATCAAGGACACTCAGGGTTACACGGACGCATGAGACCGGAAGTCCGTGGATGGCTCGTGACACCTAGCAAGATGACATTGACCACCCCCTCGAAAAATGGTGTCCTCTAACCCTCCCAGTATTCTTATTGATTATTGTTCATAGTTTTTCTTCCATACTTAAAGTGCATGATTATGAAAACTCAAGTGCATGAGTAGCATGAAATATTGACTAGCCTAGTACATGAAATATTGTTACAGGAAATCTTGCAAATACGGGATGATTGCATTAGGAATAAGTATAATTGCCTATGAATTGATTTATTGATCTTGTTGTAGACTATCGCAAATGGATACGTTCCTAGCTTAATAGAAGTTGGTGACCTAACTCTGAATGGATTGTTGACCCAAGTTATGCTTGATTGTTTGAAAAGGGTATCTCCAAGTGAATATCGAGTGGTTGTGTTGGTAAGAGGAGAGAATCTTACTAAGGATAGGTGGATCATAAGCAAATTGTTTGTTGATGTGGTTTTGGATGCTAATCCAAGTTGTTTGTGATTGATGATTTCATGGCCGGGTCTGTGATGACTGATTGCCATGGGAACAAAAGGGATGTTTTCCCTAGTAAATGTTATTAGGATGGTTGCTTTAGCTGTGGATGATTTCCTAAAGGGATAATTAAGGAAGGATGGCGCTAGCTACCCCCCGCGAACTGCCAAACCCTAAACAAGGGGGTTATGAATCCGCGCCGAGAATGTGGACCGAACCTCCACGAGAGGTCTCTCCGTGGAAATTACTTGGCATAGGAAGATGCTTGGGTGCCAAGGGGGCTTTGACCGTAAATCCCAATGCCTCCGAACCCTACACAAGTGTTCTACATGACTCGAGATGGGATCTCCAGGCCTTGATACTAGTTACAAGGTAGAATCTTGGTAGGATAAACCTTTGGGTTTTTATTGCGAGAGACAAAAGGATTTTTCTGCGGAGGTAGAAAGGGATACTTAATTCTCCTATATGGGTGGGAGACAAACATTAATTTGAAGATAAGTTAAGGAAGTGTTTGATCTTGTTATCTTGTCTTCATGTCTGTGCCCTAAATTACGTAAAGGAACCTGTGATTAACGGGTTAATTAAGGAAGCTACTTTTAAGTGTCAAACATAATGTGGTAGGTAATTAGATAACTAGAACAACCTCCAAGGGAAGCGTGGTGGATGTGACCATCGGGTCCATCCTACGACAGGGTGGTCTTGGTTAGCCGAGAGCTTTCCTCAATGTAATTTATTTGATGCGAACATTAGATAGACAAGGACCTTAGAACTTGTAAGTTAAAAACCTGATTCATATCATTTTAGGGGATCGAAATGGGACTATGCCCTACGGGCAGAGAGGTCGAGCAATGCAGCCCTCTCGTTTCCCATTCTCTTTGAACCAAGTGCGGTATGAGTCTGCTTAAGTCCAGTTGTATTTATGCAAAGTGGAGTGGCTGTCGACCAGATGCTAGAAGGCTATTAGGAAGACTCGACTGCTAGGAACCCGGACTTCAGGTCAATCCTAGTGGGAACGACCGGATAAGTTCCCTTGCAAGGCAGACTCAAGAGACCCTAGTTGGCAAACCCCGTGTCATTCCTTGGGAGTGTCGGGCAGCATCTCCTAGATTGATCTCTCGATGGGTTGCTAAGACATGTCTCGCAATTTGGGGGGCGGGCACGTTACAATTGGTATTAAAGCAAAAACGTTAAAGGATTGAGTGCTGCATGATTAGAGTTGCGCAGCAAATGCATGATGGGTCCTAACCCACATGTCATAAGCCCCACTAGTTCTTGTCTTCCCCAATTTTTTCTCGAGATGAGGACATCTTGATTCCTCTAAGGGGGAGAGGATGTAATGTCCCCCCTGTGCTTCCCCCGTGCTTCCCCCATGAGAACTCCCCCCCTTAGAAAAAATTTTCAAATTTTTTTAAATTTTTTTTACTCCCTCTCTCTTTCCTTGCTGACTGTATGGCGGGGAGAGAGAGTGAGAGTGAGAGTAATGAAGAGAGGGGGGCATGCAGCCCCCTAGATGGCGGGTGGCGCCCTCCTCCCCCCCCCATACCTCCCTCCCTCCTTATAAGGGGGACAGTGCAGCCTTCCCCCTGGCATGATAGGCAGCAAGCCCCCCCCCCCTCTGTCTAGACATAGCGCCCTTCCCCTCCCCCCCTCCGTGCAACGGCAACGGCCCCTTGGGCTCCGTCAGAAGACTCCCACCCTCCTCATGCGCCCGACAGCTGCGCCCCCCTCTCCCCCCCCCCTGGTGTGATCACCGTGAAGAGGAAGAAGGAGGGAGAGAGAGGAGAGGAAGAGGGAAGAGAGAGAGAGAGAGAGAGAGAGAGAGAGAGAGAGAGAGAGAGAGAGAGAGAGAGAGAAGAAGAAGAAGAAGAGGAGGAGAAGAGGAAGAAGAGGGGGAGAGAGAATAGGAGAAGGAGAGAAGAAAAGAAGAAGAAGAGGGAGAGAGAGAAGGAGAAGTGAGAAGAAGGAGTGGAAGAAGAAGAAGGGAGAGAGAGGAGAAGAAGAGAGGAAGAAGAAAGGAGAGAGAGAGGTAGAAGAGGGGGAGAGAGAAGGAGAAGAGGAGAAGAAGAGGAAGAGGGAGAGAGAGAGAAGGAGAAGAAGAGAAGAAGAAGAAGAAGAGAGAAGAAAAAGGATAAGAACAAGAAGAAGAGGAGAGAAAGAGAAGGAGAAAAAAAGTAGAAGAAGAAGAGGAAAGGAGAGAGAGAAGGAGAAGAAGAAGGACAAGAAGAGGGAGAGAGAGGAGAAGAAGAAGAAGATGAGAAAGAAGAGAACTTGAAGTGAAATCAGAAGGCCAAGCACGAAGACTCGTTTGCGGCCATCAAGAAATAGAGGACACTCAGGGTTACGCAGACGCACGAGACCAGAAGTCCGTGGATGGCTCGTGACACCTAGCAAGATGACATTGACCACCCCCCTCGAAAAATGGTGTCCTCTAAGCCTCCCAGTATTCTTATTGATTATTGTTCATGGTTTTTCTTCCATACTTAAAGTGCATGATTATGAAAACTCAAGTGCATGAGTAGCATGAAATATTGACTAGCCTAGTACATGAAATATTGTTACAGGAAATCTTGCAAATACGGGATGATTGCATTAGGAATAAGTATAATTGCCTGTGAATTGATTTATTGATCTTGTTGTAGACTATCGCAAATGGATACGTTCCTAGCTTAATAGAAGTTGGTGACCTAACTCTGAATGGATTGTTGACCCAAGTTATGCTTGATTGTTTGAAAAGGGTATCTCCAAGTGAATATCGACTGGTTGTGTTGGTAAGAGGAGAGAATCTTACTAAGGATAGGTGGATCATAAGCAAATTGTTTGTTGATGTGGTTTTGGATACTAATCCAAGTTGTTTGTGATTGATGATTTCATGGCCGGGTCTGTGATGACTGATTGCCATGGGAACAAAAGGGATGTTTTCCCTAGTAAATGTTATTAGGATGGTTGCTTCAACTGTGGATGATTTCCTAAAGGGATAATTAAGGAAGGATGGCGCTAGCTACCCCCCGTGAACTGCCAAACCCTAAACAAAGGGGTTATGAATCCGCGTCAGGAATGTGAACCGAACCTGCCACGAGAGGTCTCTCTGTGGAAATTACTTGGCATAGGAGGACACTTGGGTGCCGGGGGGCTCTGACCGTAAATCCCAATGCCTCCGGACCCTACACAAGTGTTCTACGTGACTCAGATGGGATCTCCAGGCCTTGATACTAGTTACAAGGTAGAATCTTGGTAGGAGAAACCTTCGGGTTTTTATTACCGGGAAACAGAAGGATTTTTTTGTGGAGGCAGAAAGGGACACTTAATTCTCCTGTATGGACGGGAGACAAATATTAATCTGAAGATAAGTTAAGGAAGTGTTTGATCTTGTTATCTTGTCTTCGTGTCTGTGCCCTAAATTACGTAAAGGAACCTGTGATTAATGGGTTAATTAAGAAAGCTACTTTTAAGTGTCAAACATAATGTGGTAGGTAATTAGATAACTAGAACAACCCCTGAGGGAAGCGTGGTGGATATGACCGTCGGGTCCATCCTACGGTAGGGTGGTCTTGATTAGCTGAGAGCTTTCCTCAATGGAAGTTATTCGATGCGAACATTAGATAGAGAAGGGCCTTAGAACTTGTAAGTTAAAAACCTGATTCATACCGTTTTAGGGGACCGGAATGGGACTATGCCCTACGGGCAGAGAGGTCGAGCGATGCATCCCTCTCGTTTCCCATTCTCTTTGAACCAAGTGCGGTATGAGTCTGCTTGGGTCCAATTGTATCTAGGCAAAGTGGAGCGGCTGTCGATCGATGCTAGAAGGCTATTAGGAAGACTCGACTGCTAGGAACCCAGACTTCAGGTCGATCCTAGTGGGAATGGCCGAATAAGTTCCGTTGCGAGGCAGACTCGAGAGACCCTAGTTTGCAAACCCTGTGTCATTCCTTGGGAGTGCCGGGCGGCATCTCCTAGATTGATCTCTCGATGGGCTGCTAAGATGTGTCCCGCAATTTGAGGGGCATGCACATTACAAAGCCGACCAACTCGGAAGCCACCAGTCGCACCTAACTTGAGAACCTCTAGGTGCAATGGCTATGGCCTATGTACAGTGGGGTGATTTGATTGCTTTTCTTGTAATTTCCTTCTCTTTTCTTTTCTTTTTCCTTTGCTTTTTTGTTTCTTTTTATTTGTCTTCTTCTTTGTTAATATTCGATGCCGAGAGGAGTGGTACACAAGACCAAAGCCTTTGTCCAATGCCAGGGGGAGTGGTTGAGCAAGCACAAGTGCTTGAAAATGGCCACAACTAAAAAAACGTTTTTGTGTTTCTAACCTTGAATGCTAAGCTAAATACTCCCTGAAATAAGCTCGACGTAGGCTCAACAATACCTTGAGATAGCCCCAATAGATCCTAAGAAGTCCTAGAGCAATGAGAGCTCAATATGAACCTCAAGAGGTGGAACTATGGATACCCATGGTGAAACCTGTTGTAGGTAGCTTGAATGAGAGCTAAAGCGATGCCGGATGGAGCTCAACCTTAGGGAGAAGATGGCTCTGATACTAGTTGAAGGGAGAATCCCAAGTGGAAGCACAAGCAAGCAAAAGCAAGAGAGGTGTGAGCTATGGTGGATGGAGCATGAGAGCAGGAGAGAGAGACTCAAGATGTGGGAACTCCAACGGTCACAATGTGACCAGCCTTCCCTTTATTCAAATATCATTGAAAGAATAAAGAATGAAGTGATAGTAATGGGCACCCACCACCTGTAGTGTGCACGTGCGGGTACTGTTAGTGTAGTAATACATGAGTGGCTAGGCACATGCGCCTTTAACCCAACAATAGAGAGATTTCTTTCTTCATTAAGGTTATCTAGACCTTAATTAGGCAATCCCTTTAAGCTAACAACACTCTAAAATCATTGTGTCAATCTTCAAAAGCTTCATCAATACCAAACACCAACACCAGGGTGAACATCAACTTCATCAATGCAACAGTAGCTCAGTTTTTTTAGAAAATGGCAACCTTGTCATCTTAGGCATACTCAGTACTCCACAATCAATGTCAATATGGTAAGCACATGTGGCCCTTCTACCCCTTTAATCCTTTGCCATAATAAGGTCTAAACCCCTTCTCTCTCACCCTCATTTATGGCCCACCCATCCCTCACCCATCCATTACCCATTAAAGTGATCTCCCACACACAATCCATTTAATTATCACCCAACCTTATCCTAAAATAATCTTTTTTCTAGCCACACATATTTTATATGCTTTCTCAAACCAATCTCACCTTCTTCGCCTTGAGATATTGAGATATTCATACAATATATACTTCACTCATTTCAAATCTAGCTCAAGCCTTTACACTAACTCCCATTTTCCTCCACTTTTATTGATCCTTATCCACAAACCTTATATGTAATCTTATCCTCACGTACATAGACTTCCTTATGACATTGTGCCAACATGCATATGCTTCACATAGTTTCCTAGCTCCTTGCCCCTGCCACATGTCTACTCTCACCTCTTTTGTTAAACACTGAATGTTCTCCCTTATCTAAAGTCTTTGTTACAAGATATTTCTATCACATCATGCAAGACATATATTCTATCCTTCTATCCTCATTAAGCCCATTGTTCACTCTCTCTTGTGTCAACTAGTGGAATACATAGAAAATTATTTGATGGACAATCACGATTCTCTATCCACTGAAGGCCCCTCATATACATCTCTATCATGAATTTTCCATTTTGTGCTCTCATCCTCTCAACTCATTCATCCTAGAATGTTCTACCTCTCTTGGTCACTCTCAATACTATAATGTTTGTCACCCCTATCAATCTCTTCTCTTGAATCCTAAAATAGAAGCCTCTATCATAGGCTCAATTTGAACAACAATTGAACTACGGGACACCCTTCATACCCAAAATCTCGAGGCCCAAGAAGGCATTGTTCATGGCCTCTCTATTGAATTGTGTTCTTCAAGACTTTTGGATGGTGCTTTAGTGGCAAGAAGATGGAAAAACCTTGTCACTCTCTCAATTGTTGACAATATGGATACTCCTATCATTCCTTATCAACTCTTATTAGATATTTCTACTAACCTTTAAGGTCACTCCCTCCTTTCCACTTCTCTTACATCTCTAAGTTCTATCCTATTTATTTATATTTGTCACTCAACATCTAGTCTTTATCTAAAATCGGCTTCATCTCAAGATCACATTTTGATCCTTATCTTACACTCTCTCTATGTACTCAATATCCTCATTTTCTTATGGTCACACACACACTACACTTCAATTGTGTGCCACTAGCTTCCTCCTACACATTCAGAATTCTCACAATGTTTCCACATTCACATCAAAATCGTTTCTCCTTGGGTACCTCATTATCACATCACTACTACTCGATGTGTTGCCCTAAATCCCTACACATGAAGTTATCCTACCATATGACATTCCATCCACACTATGTTTATTTAACTCCCAATCCATCAAATCATCATTTCTATCTATCCTACCATCACGATCCTACCTTATCCAACCATCCACATAGTTACCTTCCTCCTACAATCATATTGCTCTAATTGTATACCCAAATCTTAATCATTAGTCGATCTTACATGGAAACAACCTCATCAACCATCATAAGTACTCTCTCTTCCAATTTTCTCTCAATATCATCATGAAATGGTCCACCACCTACCTTACTCAAAGCATCATCTACAAACTATATATTTCTCAAATCAACCACCTATCTTGGCCTTCCAAAGGAGGGGAAATGAATGCATAAAGTACAAAGAAATGCATTAGCACATTGGTACAAACTACTTTGTATGGATAAAAGAGCACACTGACACTAAGTATGTTATTACTAAAGATGTTATGTTCAACTCTTGGAGTCCTCTCAAAGATAACATGCTTGAAATTCCTCATCAATCACTAGCTATTTATTCCAAAAGATCAAGTCACAAGCACCTTATCAATTTGTCTCTTACTATGATATCTAATCACATTGGGATCATATCTTTGTCTACAAACATACTCTCAGCGTTGTCTCACTCCACCATCATCAAGCTCCAATTGCAATACATCATTTATTTACATGATGAGCCCATCTCTTATCAAGTCTATCATGAGGCAAACTATGGCGATCAACTCTTCATCAAGGTATCCATCAACCAAAGCCCAAAGATCTCCATCATCAACTTACATCCCTTAAATCATTGAAAGAAATGATTGATGTACATCTCCTACAACAATAAGGACAAGGTCTCATGCTATAGTTATCATTGTAATGTTACATTTCTTATAGACAAGATGATTGGTAGAAAGTGTTTGTACTGCAAAAGAAAATCCTATTTTCCTTTCAGAAGGAAGGAATAATGTTAGAAGATATTGTTAACCTTTTCTAGAGAGAGGGAATGTTAGAATATTAGAATATACTCATATGAACATGTACTTAGAGAATATTTAGAAAGACAATATCTAGGTATTTAGGAGAACTAGATAAGACGGATCTAGAACATGTGGAGGATACTTCACTAAGATTACCTATCATATTCACACCTTTATTGTATATATATGTGTACTCTCAACTATTGCAATGCAAGTTTATAAGCAAGTGTGTATTACAAGTGTGTGGTTCATTCTCCATCTCATTGTCTCATTGTCTCTCTCTCTTTCTCTCACCATCACATTCACTACATGTTAGAATATTAGAATGTAGTGAAAGTGATGGTGTCACCAAAAGTGGTGTAGGAGAAAAACACTCCCAACATAAGGGCAAGTGCTAAGCACTGCAAGTCGATTGAGCTTGACTCTGAGCAAACCTCTGTTGTCTTCAATGACAAGGAGGCCAAGTCTATCAACAAGCCAAGATGTAAGTGGAGAGGATGATCAATCTAGTTTTTACTTTGTCTGCAAGTGTGCATGGAGTCTCTTATAATATTATTGGCTAGTGAATATGGGTTGTTTTTTGGTTAAATTATATGCACATGCTAAATCTTGTTGAATGCTAGTGTGCGGTTTGATTAAAGATTATATACATGATTGTTAGTAGTTCAATGCAACTTTACATTCATGAAAACTTTTTAAATTATTTGAATTATCATGTTTTGATCTTAAGCATATACTTTTGCATCCTCTAAAATTCTAGATATACAAAATCAAATTAGAAATATTCCTAATTTGCATGTTGTTTGAATGCAACTAAGCATGTAAGAGTGTACGCAACATGATTGTTAGTAGTTCAATGCAACTTTACATTCATGAAAACTTTTTAAATTATTTGAATTATCATGTTTTGATCTTAAGCATATACTTTTGCATCCTCTAAAATTCTAGATATACAAAATCAAATTAGAAATATTCCTAATTTGCATGTTGTTTGAATGCAACTAAGCATGTAAGAGTGTACGCAATCTACAAATGTTCTTTTCTTATTTCATGAAACCATGCATGATGTGAAATGTGATGATGTGAAATGCATACAATACCAAATTTGGTACTCTAGAGTAACAATTTTGATATTATGAGTTACTACTTTGAAGATATGATACCAAAAATATGCTATGCCAGTAATTTGTTAACTTTTAGTAAGTACTTGTTTTGCATATACAAAGTACAAATATATACTTTCTTAGAAAGGATGGAGAGGGTATTTCTAACAGCTTTCTATTTTTTCACATTTTAGGTAAAATCAAAATGAAAGAATATCCTCGGTAAACAAAATTATACTTTACAATAGACGATTTGCATGAAGAGTATGGGTTGAGTCTTGAAGGAAAGCTTCCAAAGGATCTCATCGATGATGCTCTGCCTCTCGACTAGTGGGGCTAACAATTTTCAAGTACAAGCACCTAAATCATTTGCATCCACATTTGGTCATTCAATGATTGCAAAATTTTGTATTACAAGGTTTATCAAGACCCCCCCCCCCCCCCCCCCCCCCCTTCATGTGGTGAATTAGCCAGCAAGTTTGCATGGTGCTATGCTTATGAAAGATGTCATGCAACCACAAAACACCCTAAAGACCATAAGGTGGCATGGGTCTACTTTAGGGAAGGTGTGGGATGCTTTTTTCACTTCATTTATGCTGATTGGTAGGTATGACATGTTGGATGCTCCTACTAGTATTGTTGGATACTTCTTTGTACTACATGTTGCATGTTTTGTTTAGGGTATTTATTTAGTACTAATTGGTCCTATTTGAATCCCTTTGGTACTATTAGGTAGTTTTTGGTACTCATTGTTTCTTCTTTGCTTTGTTAAATTGTTGTTAGGGTACTTCCAGTATTTTGGGTACTGTCTTTTGTTATTTGGTCTATGGTGCTTTTAATACTTTTTGGTATTTGAAGCTTTTTGGTATTGTCTAGCTTATGCCATTTGTTGTTACTTTTTATCGTATTGTGTAATACTGGCAGGTATGGAACTCGAAATGTTAGGGGTTTATATGTCTAATCCTTTGACGTGCTTTTACAAAAAGACTATGAAAAGTTTCGAATTGAGTGCACAAAAGGCCAACTCTAGTTAAGTTTTGTCGGAAAGTTCATTGCAAATCTAAATAATGGAACAACGTTAGAGTTAATGATACAAAGCCTAGTGATGCTAGAGCTCACATGTTAAGGCTGTTGATGAGAAGGGGGAGTACACAAAGAACATGAAGAAATGGGAGGATGATATAAAGAATGGAGACAGACAGAAGGCTCACAAGAAGGGAGATAAACCTAAGAAGGCAAGGAGCACAATAGATACCAGTAAGGAGGAGACCACTGCAAAGTATATTGTTGAGACCAAAAGTATAGAGGGAGGTATATCTACGAGGGATACGGCTTCTAGGGTGGACAAAGATGCGAGTGATTACATTGATTTAGCTACTTTGTCAGAGCTTTCTTGTGTCAAAGTAAAGAAGTGCCTCGTAGGTCATGGTCAAAAGATGTACACTTGCAAGATCTTGCTATTGTGACAGCACTTTGTACTTTGCATTGTGCTTTAAATGAATCAATAGTACTTCCTTTTGGTTTTTTTCACTATCTTCTATCTTTAGTGTGTCATATCATAATTTATATTTTCTTGCTTATAAGATGAAGTAAGGGAGTCTACTACTAATTATGTACTTTCAATTTGACCTTTTGTTGTATCATTTGGATATTACTTAGTACCAACCTTGGCATTGTGGTGTTTCTATAATTCAACTAGGACTATGTATCGCTATTTGAAACATTGTTTTTAAATTATGCCTTCCTTTTCTCATTAAGTCTTTGGGTACTGTAGCAAGGCAACCTTGATGGCTAAATGAGTGACACCTAGACACATCGCTCTTCAAGAACATGCAAGCTAGTTTTGACCGGCTTGTAATACTTGACATCAATGGTATGCTTTTAAAGGGTTATCTAAAAGATCCAAAAAATGTTTGGGAGTTGCCATTCCTGATAGGGTCAAACCCCGAGGTGTGCGAGTATCTCAATGGGCCTAATGTGTTGTAAGACCCAATGCAAAAGAGTTCCTACATCTAAGGAAGAAGGTATACATGATGTTGTGGTCATGTTGCACAAAGAATAATTTGTGCAAGATCATGAATGTGTGCTTTCCTTGATTGATGAAAATGAGAGGATTGTTTCTAAGTATTGTTATACTTACCTTTTAATAATGGACTGTGTGCATGTATTTTACTATAAACTAATCTCTTGCTTTACATTTACTGACATGTTTTCCCAAAATGATTGTGAGGTTTGGGCTGAGAGTCTCCAAAGTGTGCAAAACATAAAAGTAGAGTATAGTAACGAGCATGTTTTTTTGAAGTTGCTAAAGAAAGTATGGAAGAAGCACCCCCAATTCAATGCTGCCAACACAATTCTCATCAATTATTCTAGATACAAATCATTGAAGAAGAACTATGAGTCATGTCTTTGTATAAGATCATATGAGCCCATGTATTATGATCCGATTAAACCCTTCTACGTTGTGGATGTCATCTACCTATGGTTGTGTGGCTAGATAGAAGATTTGTTCCCAATCACTTACTCTCAAATGAACTCCCTATTTGATATAGAGGATTGCATCTCATTTGTGGTTGACCATTTTATACAATTGGAGGGATATGCCTACAGATTTGACCCTTTTCTGGTTAATATTTGTATTGGTTCTTTTATTTTGTCCAATTTTTGTAGTATGTGGTATTAATTTTAGTACAGTGTCAATAACAGCAAAGTTGAATATGGATCTCATATTGTGCTAAATTTATGTACCTGTTCATATGTTTTGGGTCCATTGACAACTATGAAACATGTACAATACCAAAATCGGACACTATCTTGCACAAAATTTGGTGCTATTATGTATCAAATTTGGTACTATATAAAGAAACTTGTGTAAATGGTAACTAGTATATTGGACATTTGTACCTTTGTCTATTTTGGTACTATGATATACCAAAGTTGGTATTGTAGTGTAGAGATTTTGGTAGTGTCATACAACTTGTATATATGCTAAATACAATGCTTCGTATATGTATCTTTGTCCTAGGTTGTGGTTTCAGTAATAGTTTAGGAACATTATTTTACACCAATTGGTATTGTTGTGTATCAATTTAGATATTGTTTGTACCAAATTTGATACAATATAAAGTAGCATGTGCAAATGGTATCTAGTATGTTGGATATAACTAGAGTCTCACATAGCCAAATAGCACATAACCCATCAGCCATCGCAACACAACATTTTGAAACATTGTCATCTGTAAAAATACCACTTCTTAAATCTATTGCTTGTCTATTCAAGAGAAAGACACCAAAATTGATGTCTTATGTGTTTACTCGTGCTCAAATACAAAGTACACTCATAGCTTTTTCACAAATTCATCTTCTATATTTACATCAATAGCAACGACCCCATAGCAAGAATAATTTCTACTTGTTGCCATATGCTCCACAGCAATGGTGTGCAATCATAATTAGAAATGTCAAGTGGCAATCAAGCAAAATTCATTGCTTCCAACGATACTTTCTTGAAAAAAGAACTTCAATATAAAAGTCAAAATAATATGAAGACGTATGAATGCCATTACCTTGTGAAAATGATACTAAATGCAATGAGGGAAGACTAATTTCACCTCTATACAAAAGGACAATGTAGGAAAATCACCTCTAAACAAAAGAGGACAATACAGGAAAATGTTTGTCTCCAGCCAGCTTTCAACAAGAAGCAAACGTGATTCACCAATAGTTTGCGAGCCTCCGAAAGAATAGGACTTTAATGCAAAGGAAATTGTGTGTGAGGCATGATTAGCGCGACAACATCGTGATTCGTCCAGATTCACGATGCAGCTTTTTGTCTGGACGGATATCCCAGCAGTCCCCACACGCCCCGCCTTGTCCGCTCTTCTTTGAAAACAAGCTTCAAGGTGGGACCATGGAATCCTCTCTCTCTCTCTCTCTCACAGAACCGTCGTCATGTCCCGAATGCTATAGCGCGACCCGGTTAACGCTGAGTTACATACACAACACTAGCTACCAGCTATGTTTGGTGCTTCGACCGCAATCAAATCTACAGTTCTGTCTGCGTGTATCGAGCTTCTGTGATGATCAGATCAGAGAGTATCATGAGTAGCAGCTCCACTAGTTCGAATCGCCGTTGTGTACAAATCAATCACGACCAGAGTGTAAGCAAGATTAAATCGGCCCGAGCAAATGAAATCCGGGATCTGCTAGGCATACCAGCTCCTGGCAGCTTCGATTACAATAATATTATATACGACTGCAAGAACAGATCGAGCTTAACATACAAGGAGCACTACTTCTCAGCGTGGCTAAGGCAGGAGGCGAAGCTAGTACAAAAGGAAACTGATCATCATCATCATCAACGTCATATTAACAACTTCCACTTGTCCACTCATGAGCCCATGCTGAGAAAGATCGGAGATCCAGAGCTTTTGCCTCCAGCTGCCGCCTCTCCACCACTTGATGATCCACGCAGCAGCACTAGAAACTGTGACAAGTACAGTGATGATATGATCAGTACCGACGATAATAAGCACAACGACAGGAAGCTGCTTCAAGATCCTAATTCTGTTGATCCTCCCCAGCAATATACAGCTGCAGCTGCTGGTCCTTCCATGACCTTCATCCCAAGCTCCCTGGAACTTCTCAAGGACAATCACGACAGCTCCACTAAGATGCAAACACCAATAAGTGATGAGTATGACAACCAGGATAATGCCAGTACTGCATCAACAGCACCGCAGACTATTCATGTTGGGAATGTTGTGGTGGTAGTGGTGGATGCATCAGCCATCATTTCTTCTTCTTCTTCTTCTTCTACTTATCTATCTTCTACTGACCATCTTCTGAACGCTCCCGCATATGCTCTCCACAAGCTTCAGCTCCATCCAGGCGACGCTCTCCATTTTCTGGGAGTCCTTGCGGAACCCAGCTTCAGAATCAGTTCCCAATTGTGTAAGAAAAATCATAATCTTTTTTTTTTCGGCGAAGAAGTTAGAATTAATATTGAATTGAAATTTTTTACAAAGGGCCTTCTTGCCAACCGAGTAGACTTAAAGACAGGTAGAAAACAACACATGGAGCTAAAAAGCTACAGAAAACACAGGGCTACAAGAATAGAAGAAAAATCATAACACACAAAATAAGAGCTGACATGGCGGAATTATACTCTGCATATTAACCACGACATGACATGGAATGAACCCTTTTCTGCAGTGGGCTACAAAATACGAATCAACGCGGGTGCCATTTTTGGGGTGAAGAAAGGGAAAGGTCTCAAGAAAAGAAAACAAATCGAAACGAAGTTGCAGAGCTTCTACAGGGACTGCATCGAGAAGGGGGTAAGGCAAACTTGTAAATAAGTTTTAGAACCTGGAGTTATGATGCCAGCACCTTCATCTCAAGACGCCTTTTGCTACTGTGATAATATCATTATTAGGTCAAGCTCTACCTAGATGTCAAGCAAGGAAAACCCAAAATCGTTGCCACTGAGCATGCGAGAGCCCTCAAAGCAACTCACCTCGTTCTCGATAGGTATCTTCTTCCTATCTATCTATGGACAGCATGCAAATTTGAAGGTCTTCACAATCAACTAGCAATTTTAGAAGTATGGATATGGTTCTTTAACTTGAGCTTAACAAATCTCATTCCTTTAGGATTCTCAAACTTGGCCTATTAAGGCAACAAGAGTCCAATTAAATTAAAAGTTTTGCAAGATACCATCGGTGTCCCAGTCAACTAAGACAATTATAGTAAAAAATGGGAGTCAAATTTTCAAGGCATATTACCATGACGAAAATTGGTACAAGCAGAGCTTTCAATTCATGGGAGCGGTTAATGTGCTACTACTATGGGGACTTTTCGAACATAAGGATCGACTAGCACGGAGGGCTGATTCGGAGATTTCATAACCATAAAGACTCCGTGTTGTAGCCTCCCAAACAGGATTTCAACCATAAACGTTGATGGAATGTTGAAGGATTGGCTCCCCAAATGGAAGGGGTCCGAGTCGACTCCACCAAAAAGCCCTTGATCTCTTTGGAGCGATAAGGGATGCATTTAAAGAATGGGTGTGAAGAAACTCTATTGGCGGAAAGGGACGGAAAAAAAACAATCGTATGGGCCCATGTACGAACACGCAAATCTTCTCAATCCAAATGTTTTTAATCCACCAAAAATCTTTCCAACTCGATTAGTTATACCCTCCATCCTTTGCCTTTCAGACAATCCTTTTAGATTTCCCTCTTTGAAAGCCTACAGAGACACTAGATCACAATTGTGATATGTATAGACTCCCTTGCTCAATGAAATAGGATCGTTTCTATGTGCATTCATTGGAATTGAGGTAGACTCAGGAAAGGTAATTATTCATATATAACTTTGTGGGTATGCTTGTACAACTCACACCCCAACGCACTTTTGTGAATCATCACAGCCATAACAAATCATATGCATAAAAAAACCTTTGAATTTGATCCTAGCCATATCATGAATTTTGAAGCAATCATAGAATGATTGCTAGGAGCTATCGAGTCTACATGCATGAGACTTAAAGCTAGTGCCAAATTGACTTCATCACAATGAGAGATTATCAAAATACATTCTTCTATAGCTCTCTAGGTGAAAACCTTTCCCATTTGACTAGAGGATACTTTTCTTGTTCGTCCCTCTTCTATAGCTCTCTAGCTGAAAACCTTTCCCATTTGACTAGAGGATAGTTTTCTTGTTCGTCCCTATTCTATTGTTAGGCACACTTCTGCTATTAAATTCATATGCATTTGTAAGGGACATTTTTGGAGAATAACCCATATTATACTTGCCCTTGGGCCTTAGCCAGTGAGTGAAAATAACCAGGACTGCAAATGAAATTGAACGCTTGAACGCATAGCACATAACGCTTGAACACGACTGCTTGGAATTTAACGAAGGATTTTGCAAAAACAAAAGCTAACCTAGTGGGTTTAATTTGTACAGAGGCATAAAAATCACCGAGAAGCACTTTTGCAACCTGAACGCATGCAAGATCATACAAGTACCCTGCAGCACATCATCAACAACACTGCAGGGCAAACAAGAGATCGATAGTGAATACGTATGTGTTGACATGGTTGCAAGCAATTCCGAAATTTCCCCAGAAACATTATCAACTACCGACGGCATGGAAAACCTTCTTATAAATGATGAAATATTTACAATTGAGATTGCAACATCCACTCGTGTAGAATCTGACATACAAGCTTTTGTTTATAAAAAAGAGGACACTTCTAAGCTGAAACACAACACAGCAGAGCAACTTGCTACACAAGAGGAAACGATCTCAACAGCATCGAAACGAGATACTGAATCAGATCCTTGCAATGGTTCGTCCACCTGAAACAGACATTGTTTCTTTTTTGCATATTTTTTCCAAATAACTGCCAGCTTAATTTATCCACCTGGAACAGGCATTGTTTCTTTTTTGCACATTTTTTCCAAATAACTGCCAGCTTAATTTATCAAGTGGGTAGTAAGCTATGCAACAAGTTTCTATCATACAATAAGAGAAATTCCAGCAAACATAAGAACTATGCATGTGTCCTGAATGACTGCTTCAGCCTACTGACACATGCACTGATGAAATGCAGAATTAGCCAGCTTTGTAGAAAGGAGTGACTCCATGTTGGGGGTGCCTCCACAATCATGGGATCCCTCGAGATTTCCACTTTGGATCTCACCTGCAGAAAAAAACAATAAAAAGCACCCTGCTGGTCCTGTTGAATTTGATGGCAGGTACATCCCCTATTCCCATATATCAAACTCCAATCAAGGACTGGCTGGAGCTGATCTTTCAAGCTTCCCACACATTGTAGAAGATATACCAAGAGCTCTGAATGCAGGAGACCTGTCCTGTGACCAGTTGTTCCTTTCTGATTACCCACTAGGATATACAAACAATTTCAGAGTTATTTCTGTACAGCCTCACAGACCTTACGACCTACAAGCTATTCAAAGCCTTCTTCAGGAACATTTTTCTCCTGAGAAGCATTATTCAATTGAATATTCTTTGGAAGGAGAGCTACATCCACCACAACCTGGAGCAGATATGGATAAAGTAGTGGCATCATGGAATGTATCTCAATTGCATGTAAATGAAAAGAACTATTCAACTGATATGCAGTTAAAACGAATCCACTCAGATATTTTTCTCTGCTCTGTTTGTAAACAAGCATCTCCTGATCTTGGTAAACAGCCAAGAAGGTTCAGCTATGAAGAAATCCAATTAGCAACGACAAACTTTTCTGACAAGAATTTCTTGGGAGAAGAAAAGCTGGGATCTGTCTATAAAGGCTGTTTAAGAGAGGGGCAAGTCATAGCTGTGAAACAAATTAAAAGGTTTACTGAACAAGACAAAGAGGAGTATTATATGGAGATTGAGCTACTTAGTTGTGTACAGCACCGCAACCTGGTTATACTACTCGGATATTGTGATGAAGAAGACCACCCTATGCTAGTCTATGAGCATGTGTGCAACAGATCTTTGGCTTGGCACTTCTCAAGTGAGTATTGGCTTCTTCACCACACCTTTAGATCACTACAACAACAACTAAACTATTCTTAATTCATATCTTAAGCAACTCTCAAGTTCTACTTGTTAACTGAAAAGCATGCCAAGAAAATTCATCTGTTCTCAATATGTTTTGCCATTAAGTGAAAGATAAAAGACATGATACTTCTTTCTTTTTCATATTATGTGCTCAGGGGAGAAAAATCCAAATGGTTTGGAATGGTGGGCTCGTCAGAAAATTGCTCTCGGAGCAGCAAGAGCTCTGCGATACTTACATGAAGAATGCCGCCAGGGATGCATTGTACACCGTGACGTGAAGCCAGAAAACATATTCTTGACCCATAACTTTGAGCCCATGGTACTATGCTCTCCCATTTTTAAGAAACCAGCAAGAAAAGAACGTCAAAAGAAAATTAGTGAACCAAGCTTCCAGTTGATTGGTCATCTCCTAATGCCTTGCATATAATGACAAATCAGCAAATGCACAGCCTGAACTAGTATGATGCATAAATCATAGATGTTTTATTGGAAGTCCAGGGCTGCCCTGATACGTCCTATACTCAAAATAGGAAAATAAGAATAGCTACTGTGCAAGAAAACTCGACATACACACAGCATGAATGCTTTCTTTACATCTTGCTTCTACCTCCCTGCATGTTAAGCTTGGCAGGGGTTGCACAATACACATACTCTTAAACACACTGAAGCTATCTAACAAAATTCAAACAAATGGATTTCGACCATAGAGACAAAGAGATGCCACTCCAGTTAAAAGCTCAGACTGAAGGCTGGAATGAAGCATAGATGGCTGCCAGCAAACGGAAGGTCAAGCCATGATAAGAAGTAGACACCATTACTAAGCTTGTAAAACTGTTATGCAGTACCATATCCTCTCCTTAGCTCAAACCTACCAATGTGAGAAAATACATGAGCGTCCCATGAGTTCTCTGCCCATCATCATCTTGCATAGATCTATACCTACTACATTCTAATCCCACTCTATGTTGGGAGTCTGCCCACACGTCAGTAGGCCTTACCAGAGTGATCACCTGGGACTCCCGCAAACCCAACCCATGCCTAGAACACTATCCATGAACTCCACTGAGAAACCATTTCAACAAGCCATCTTGCCACCCTAAGTTCATGTCTATTGTGTCACCTATGCATACCGTAATATGAATTGTGTCACGACTCACAATAGACTCTAGTTTAGTCTTCCAAGCTCAAAATTTCTCCTGATTTACCTTCAAGTCTTTGTCCAATTGAAGAGGATACCATGGAATGCCAAAATAAAAAGAGCTGGAATCTGAGCACAATGTGAATACGAGTACTCATAAAAAGTGTGTTAACACCACTATGTGGAGAGAGGCGAGAGATAATGAGAACTAATCCAGAATTAAAGGTAAATTATCTTCAGAAGCACACAATTAAGAGCATAAGTTTTGCAACAGATGAAGCTCAGACATAGGCTAACAGCAAGAGCTGCTAGCAGAATATTATATTGAGCTAGACAGTGTGCCTCAGTAAAGAAATGATTTGCCCTAATTGATTTTTAAAACCACAGATGAATCCTCGAGATATACAGATAGCAATTGATGATGATCAAAATCTTCACATTCTTACTGTAGATGAGTTGCTGTTAGCAGGTCTGTACAGCAACGGCAGAGGCTGAACCAGTGGCACATCAAAGTTGTTTTCTTGAGAAGAGTGCACCAGCTGATGAGGACCATTTTTATATCCATAACCAGCTCATGCAAGCTGCAAAAGGAAGGATGAGTTCCAACATGGAATCTGCAAAAGCGGCCAGTTTCTTGAGGATCATGAAATGCCCTTTTGATCACTTTAGCATTAGATTTAGAGAAAACTCTGGAAGAGATAACTGAGTCAGCATATGATATCACGTACCACATGTTACCTACGAACTGAGTTTGTAGTCAAATGCAACTAATCCTTAGCAGTATGGTCACCTCCCAATTGGGAACCTCATCAGCAAGCCAGTAGGGACATTACGAGCTCTACCTTCTAGTAATTCTTTGATAAATTCGGTCATTGCTAGCATGTGTTGGCCACCCACCTAAAAGTCTTTTAGGACTGTCCTCATGGAGCATCCCCCTTTTGAGTTTTTGAGCCAATTTATAGGCAGCCTTTCATTAGCTCAATATATCCACCATCATTCAGCTTACCTATCTTCCATGCTGATACACTTGGTTTGTGCATTCCAGTATGTATTAAGCTCATGTCCATGCTATCATCACCTTTTTGACCTAGGTATGCTGAACCCTCCTGCCTTTGCTGGCACAAGTTTATTTGCTGCTGCTGTTCTGCTGATTTTCTGCCCTTTTCACATGTAAACATCTTGCTCCTATTGCAATTTGCTGCTGGTATCTGCTGTCCCTGCAACAACAACTGTTGCTGTTGAGTCAACAACTGCTCCCCTGTTCTACAAGTCTGTGCTTGTTGAACTGCTGCCCCTGTCCTATGAGTATCTGTGCTCGGCAAAATAATTCGTTTTTTTGCTGCATCACCTGAATTTCTGGTCCAGCGGTCCACTCATTGGGTTCTAGGCAACAAATTCTTTTCCTGGTGCTGATTTTCTCTTGCTATGTTTAGAGCTCTGAAGGCCATGAACAGTTGTATTTCTTGCTCCAGCTTCATTCTGGAGCAGCATTCTCAGCAAACAAGGTCTCCACCAGCTGTGTTTCAAACATTGGCACCTATATACTCCACTAAGTGCATCCTTCTCCAATGGTCACTTTCTCATCAGCATTCCAGCAAATGAGGTCCCCACAAGCTATGTTCCAACACTCTAGCATCCATGTAGTCTTATTCTCTTGCTTGATGGAACATTCTATTCAATCACATTGATAGGCTAGTAAAGTCTCCATTAGACAGTACAACTCTCTCTTCTTCTTTTTTCATAAAAGGTAATTGTATTAAAACAAAAAAAGATACTAGTACAAGATTGCAAGATTACAAGATGCAAGATGGCTCTAGTCCATCATGCATAAAAGATACAAAGTCATAGCAAAGGAACACAAGAAACTGCCGTATGCCAAGGGACTAAATCATCTCTCACCAAGATATCAACATGCTATAGAAGGTCAAGCTGCCACTGGAGAAGTCCCGTAAGCTTCGAAAAATGATGCTAAATGCTTGAGGCGGCATCAAAAATGAATGCATTGCAAGTGACCCAAATATGCCAGCAACCCCAAAATCTGAAAAAGTGAAATAAAATCTTCATGTGAGGCTAAGGCTAACCATTGTATTTAGCTTTTCCAAAAACCCAGTCAAGAAGATGCATCCTTGTGCCCACCACCACAAGCCAAAAGTCCAAGAGAAGAGCCCAAATCCTTTGAGCAAAAGGGCAAGAAATGAATTAAAAGTTAATTAGATGTGCTAATGTGACTTGCACGTGTGAGGTGCAAGTTAATTATTTCATAGTGTGGGACCTAGGACCCCGAGATATCAGTTGGTACCAAAGGCAAAAGTTGTAATAAGTTATATCTAACAGGTATTAGGTGGTACCCGGTATCAGATTTTGGCCTAGACCAATTTATTAGCATGTAATGTCAATGGTGACATTAGAGACTAGGCATTAATTAATAAATTAATACTGGTATTAATCAATATTGGTCTAAGGGCTAATAACTACTTAGGGATACTTGGAAGATAAATTAAACTAACCAATTTAATTATTGGTTGGTGAAATTAAATTTTTTTAGCACTAGAATAATCATTAAATTAATTTTTAAAATTAATATTCTGAAAATTAATTTAATAAGCTAGATAATGCTAGAAAATGGGATTCAAAGGCTAACACTTAGCAAAACTTGCCCATGCGAGTGGGAAAAAAGATTTTAGAGACTGGTGGAGTCTATTCCAGCTATTGTGAGAAAAAAGTAGACTGTTAGAGAGCAAGGAGAGGCTGCTAATGTAATTTGCATCCACCAAGGATCAATCCTACATGTGACAGCAATTTGGAGCCCTCCAAGAGCAGCTGACAATAGCCCAAGATTCTTCTGGTGCAGATGACAGCATATAGAAAGGGGCAACAATCTTTCTAGTGGTCCTAAATTGTAGGTGACTGCTTCTATGGCTCTTTGAGCAAGACAATAGTAGCTTTTCAACATTTCTCCAAGGAAACTCTAAAATATCTCTCTCTACAGCATTCTCTCTCATCCCCCAGCCATCTCTCAAGTTATCTCAACATTTTCCAACAATTTGAGCCATCAAAGGAATAAATTTCAATCAATCTCTACTGTAAACCCTAATTTACAGCAAAGATTAGGGTTTTGACAGCACCCTCAAGATGCATACTTAGAATTGAAGGTCTAGGACTTGAATTCTAGCAGCTGAATTTAAGGAATCCAAATTTCAAGGAAATTCAAGAGGCAAGCCAGTCAGCATTTTCCAGCAGTTCGCGCCATCAAAGGAACAGATTTCAGTCAATCTTTGCTGTAAACCCTAATTTACATCAGAAATTAGGGTTTTAACAGCCCCCTCAAGATACATGCTCAAAATTGAGAGTATATGACTTGAATTCTAGCAGCCAAAATTGAGGAATCCAAATTTCAAGGAGATTCAAAAGGCCAGCCAGTCAATATCAAATTTGGGACTGGATTTGTCTTTCAAGGAGTAGGATAAAGGCCAATCCCCAAGCAAACCAAGGGGCAAATTGGTTTGGAGGCATGCTGGTCGGTTTTGACAACAACATGCAATTGGATTAGCAGGGGAGTAAGCTAACCTCCCCAATCAAAGATTCTATTTCGACAAACTAAACCTCTGATGGAGGAGATCAAAGGATCTCAATTGTATTCCATCCATTTGCAAAAAAAATTAACGGAATATATTAAGAAATACCCTAACATAGAAACATAAATAGAAACCGTATGACAAAGCGCGGATTGATAAAAAAACACAGTTAGGGTTAGGGTAACTCAGAGACAATAAACACAGTGAATAAATAAAGTGATATAACTACTGAAAAATACGATGCTCATGCAGCAAACACACTATGCAGTGAATGAATACTGAACCTTGAACTCCTATATCTCAAGGATCAGGGCAGGGTAATGAGCTGGAGAGTGTGTCGTACTCCGAACGGATCCCGAATTGTAGCAAGGTAGCCTCCGGATGTCGAACACCAGCAAACACAGCACTAAGAAGCTGAATCTGATACAGACAGCAATGAGGAGAGAGAAAGACTAAAAACGCAAGTAGCAAGTGAGAGAAAGACTAAAAACGCGAAGGCCCTCAACCAGCTCACGGCGTGACAACTCATAAAGTGAGTCATAACTAAGATGCCCTAAGCGAAAATGCCGAAGACGCTCATTGTTCATAGGCTCCCAAGAGATGGCTAAGGCCTGGAAGCTATGGAACACGAAGCCCTCGGCTGTCGGCTCGGTCAGAAAGCGTGTCATGTGGTATATATAGGCTAGTACGCTATGCCTCACCGCGAGCAATCACTAAACCAATCAGAGAGTCAAGCATCTCGACTGTGGTCGCTGTAAAGAAAACCACTCGCCCCGACCGGCAAAGCTGCTAAACAGATAACAAGTTCACCCCAAGCTGAGGGACATGATATACATTGTCCAGCGTAGCCAGATCCAGGCCCTTATCAATGGCAAAACTGACGCAACCTTGTGCCTGAATCTTGACCAAGGAGTTGTTTCCTACACAGATCTGCCCGACTGCAGGGACTCGAGTACAGAAGATGTCTTCTATAGGAGTCATGTGATGTGTAGCTCCATTGTCCACAATCCAGACAGGAGCTGAAGTGCTTGGCTGTGTCAAGTGGGCCTCTGCGGTAACCTCGTCGGGAGGCAACTCACAAATATGGACGAGACTGGCATCTGATGTCTCTATGGAGACGATGTGGGCCTTTGCAGACCAGTCAAACAAGCCCTCTGGAGTTGAGAACGTTGTCAACTGAGATGGATGTGCAGTGGCGGTGTGAGTCTGACCTTTAAACTGCCCCTTGCCATCACCCTACCTCCCCTGCAGGGGGTTGCCCGACTGAGGGGCGGAGGTCTGAGACTAAGGTTTTAGTGCTGTGCCTCTTGCCTTTGATCAACACTCGTCATCAAAATGGCTAGTCTTTTGACAATATTGACAATACCTATTCTTTTTAGGTACATTCTGCCACCCAGGTTTGAGAGATTGGGATGTTCTTTGTGATTCCCTGGATTGATTTTGCTTTTGATTTTGATTCTGATTTGATTTTGAGTGGAGGTTTAGTTTTGTTTTCCCTTCCCTTGTTGCCCTTTCTCAGAATGAGCAACAAGAGCCCTCTCTGAAGAGGAATTCATATGAAACTCATTGAACAATCGTGCATAACGCAACAGCTCAATCAAGTGTGCCCACCACTCTGACGCTAGGTCAAAATGCTGAAGCTGAGAATGAAACTCGGGCATTAAGCCCTGCATCAACTCGACAATAGCGGAGGCATTCCTAGCCTTCCATGAGCGGACAACCTCGTATGGAACAAGTGCGGGATCGGGTTGGGGTTCCAACCCCTGCACAAGATCCCATAGGTTCTGGGAGTCAAGGACATGTCTCATCAAGTTCGACCAAGTAGTAAAGCTTGACCCGTTAAAACAAGTCTTGTCATTAAATGCATGCTTGGCAGAAGACGAACTAGAACCATGACGTGTCGAGTAGATAGGGTAGGGTAAGATGGATGTGGGGGATAAGATTGGGAAGGGTTAGATGGTGGAGGTGGATGTATCTGATAAGAAAAAGGAGGAGGAGAAAAAGATGGGTAGGCAGAAGTAGATTGTGAGTATCCAATGAGTGTCGATTGAGGCAGAGACACTGGAATATGAATGTTTCCATAAGGTGCCGGTGTATGTAAAGGCACTGGGACACGAAAGCCCTGTCCAAAGTGAGGCTGGGGTACAACAGTATGACCAGAAGGTCCACTAGGAAAAGCCATAGAGGCAAACTGTGGAGTCAACTGATCCACACTCGGGAGAGACTGGGAGGGATACCCAGGCTGCAATGATCCCGAAAGTGTGTGTGAAGTAGGTGAAACACCACCCGGCAGAGATAAGGATGAGATCCTAAAGGATGTGCCTATGTTTCCATAACCCCCCAGTATGAAAGTGGAGAAGCAACGGATGAATGTGGTGGGATGGGTGGGTTTTAAAAATAAGGTGTATAAGGTGCAAATGTATTTTGTTCATTTTTATCGTTTAATGATTGGAAATGAAAATGTGAAGATGATGATTCACCATGCAATGAAGAAAAAGGAACACCAAATTCATTCTGATTTTGTGAAGTAGACTGAAAAGAAAGAAGATTAGAAAAAGAGATACCTGGCTTTTTCTTATAATCCCCATGACATGTGTTAACATACAAGAATTGGTCCTCAAGAGGACCTTTTCTGTAGTCAACATACTAAACTCTTTCTTCCACGTGACCTTTACCAGAATATTGCAAAGCAGAAGAAGTAAAAGAAGAAGGCACAAAAGATAAATCTAACGTACCTTGCATCGGAGTGGATGGAAGTGGATGAAATAAATGAACATACTCCGGGTCTTGTTTTCCAACAGGGGGGCCCATCCCTGATAGAGGTCTCGACGGCCCTGCAACATCATCAGACTTATGCGCAAAATCTGAAGAGAGAAATTCAAATATACCTTTATTTAGGAGAATTTCTTGAAGAGCAATCCCTCGATCGAGCTCCTTAATCTTCTTTCATCTATAAGCTATGATCAATTTATATTCTTCAGAGGTCAACTTGCCTAGTTGTTCTTCCACGTAATCAGAAGTGTCACCCACCATGTCGAAACTTTGTCGAGCAACCTGATCAACCCACTCTTGCTTGGTTCTTAGCATAGTTGGTCTTGAAGACTGAATCAGTGTTGTTGTGTTCGAAGTCATTTGAACCTACTGTTGTTATTGCTTCTTGTGTAGAGCTTTCAGATCAAAGGCCTAGGTTTCTCAGAGAATACCAGGCTCTGATACCATGTTAAGAAATACCCTAACACAGAAACATAAACAGAAACCGTACGACAAAGCACAGACTGATAAAAGAACACTGTTAGGGTTAGGGTAACTGAGAGATAATGAACACAATGAATAAATGAAGTGATATAACTATTGAATAATACAATGCTCATGCAGCAAACACACTATGCAATGAATGAATACTAAACCTCGAACTCCTGTATCTCAAGGATCAGGGCAGGAGTAATGACCTGGAGAGTGTCGTACTCCGAACGGATCCCGAATTGCAGCAAGGCAACCTCCAGATGTCGAACACCAGCAAACATAGCAGTGAGAAGCTGGATCTGATGCAGACAGCAGTGAGAAGAGAGAGAGACTAAAAACGCAGACAACAGGTGAGAGAGAGACTAGAAACGTAGGCAGGAAAGCCTGCAAGAGAAAGAAAGACTAAAAACGTAAACAGTAGGTGAGAGAAAGACTAAAAACGCAGGCAGGAGGACTGTGATGGCATGGCAGGCTGTACGGCAGCAAGTATGCACAAGAACAGCAGTCGCCTAACTGAAATCAACTCCAAACTACGTGACGAGGGCTGAAAATCAAGCGCCAACTGAAATCAGCTCCAAACTACGTGAAGAGGGCTGAAAATCAAGCGCCAACTGATAGAGACAACAATGGACAGCTTCGACTGAGATGTCCTCCGCGAACGAGGTGTGGGCAGCAAGTTGAAACACCTGAAGTCTGCAAAAACGAGATTAAGGGAAGAGTGGAGGGTTGGCTGCCAATTTATTGAAAATTAAGGTTCTAGATTCTCTCCCGCTTAACTCTCTCGATCCGCTTCCCATTTTAGGGTTTTGGCTAAAATAAGCCTAAAATAAGCATGTTTTGGGGCTGTTCAAGTGACTAGGTGCATTTCTTAGCACAAAAAAATATTGCAAGGGGCACCAATTTTGGGGCCAACTGTTGTGCTAAGAAATGCACTTAGCCACTTAAACAGCCCCAAAACATGCTTATTTTAGGCTTATTTTAGCCAAAACCCTAAAACGGGGAGCGGACCGAGAATCTTACACAATCTCGTTTTTGCAGGTTTCAGGTGTTACTAGCTTGTTGCCCACACCCCGGTCACGGAGGACATCTCAGCCCTTGCTGTCCATCATTGTTCCCTACAGTCTAGCGCCTGTTTCTAGCCCTCCACACGCTGATTGCTGATGTTTCTGCTTGGCGACTGATTTCTGTTCATCTGCATTGCTGTCGCACAGCCTGCCACGCCAGCAAGCTACTGCATTTGTAGGCTCTAGCTGCCGCCCTGACAGTTTTTTCTTTCATGTCTGCATTTTCAGTCTTTCTCTCTTCTGCAGGCTCCGTTTTCAGTCTTCCTCTCTCCTGTAGGCTGTCCTGCCTGCGTTTTTAGTCTCTCTCTCTCCTGCAGGCTCCGTTTTTTAGTCTTTCTCTCTCCTCACTGCTATCTGCATCAGATCCAGCTTCTCACTGCTGCGTTTGCTGGTGTTCGACATCCGCAAGCTGCCTTGCTGCGATTTGGGATCCGTTCGAAGTATGACACACCCTCCAGCTCATTACCCCTGCCCTGATCCTAGAGATACAGGAGTTCGAGGTTCAATATTCATTCACAGCATAGTGTGTTTGCTGCATGAGCATCGTATTATTAGTAGTCATATCATTTCATTTATTCACTGTGTTCATTGTCTCTAAGTTACTCTAACCCTAACCCTAACTGTGTTCTTTTTATCAGTCTGTGCTTTGTCGTAGGGTTTCTATTTATGTTTCTATGTTAGGGTATTTTTCTTTACATGGTATCAGAGCCTGGTACTCTCTGAGAAACCTAGGCCTTTGATCTGAAAGCTCTTCGCAAGAAGCAAGAACAACAATAGGTTCAAATGACTTCGAACACATCAACACCAATTCAGTCTCTAGATCAGCCTATACCGAGAACCGAGCGAAAGTGAGCTGATCAGCTTGCTCCACAAAGTTCCGACATGGTGGGAGAAACATCTGAGTACATGGAAGAAAAGATAGACAAGCTGACCTCTGAGGAATATAAACTGATCATAGCCTATCGACAAAAGAAGATTGAGGAGCTCGACTGAAGAATTGCCCTTCAAGAAAAGCTTCTAAATGAATGTATGCATGGATTTCACTCTTCAAATGTTGCGCATAAGTCTGATGATGTTGCAGGGCCATCGAGACTTCCATCAAGGATGGGCCCCCCTCTTGGAGAGCAAGATCTGGAGTATGTTCCATTTTTTCAGACTCTTCCGTCATCTCCGGTGCAAGGTACTTTTGATTCGTCTTTTGTGCCTTCTTCTTTTACCTCTTCTGTTTTGCAATATACTGGTAGAGATCATGTGGAAGAAAGAGTCCAGTCTCTTGACTACGGAAAAGGTCCTCTAGAGGACCAATTCTTGTATGTTAACACATGTCGCAGGGATTATAAGAAAAAGCCAGGTAACTCTTCTTCTGTCCTTCCTTCTTTTCCGTCTACTTCACATAATCAGAATGAATTTGGTGTTCCTTCACTTCATTACATGATGTATCATCATCTTCACAATTTTATTTTCAGTCTTTAAATGATAAAAATGAACAAAAAGAATCTGCAACTCATACACCTCACTTTCAAAACCCACCCATCCCACCACATTCTTCCGCTGCTTCACCACTTTCATTTACACCATTTACATTTCCATTTTAGACACCTCATGTCGCACCGCACATCACACCGAGAGGTTATGGAAACATAGGCACATCCTTTAGGACCTCATCCTTTCCTCAGCCGGGTGGTGTTCCACCTACCTCATACACACTTTCAGAATCATTGCAACCTGGATATCCCACTCAGTCTCTCCCGAGTGTGGATCAATTGCCTCCACAGTTTGCCTCCATGGAATTGCCTAGTGGACCTTCTGGTCATAATGTTGTGTCCCAACCTTACTTTGGACAAGGCTACTGTGTCCCTGTGCCTCCACCTACACCGGCAGCTTATGGAAACATTCATGTTCCAGTGCCTCTGCATCAATCGGCACTCATTGGACACTCATACACTACTTCTGCCTACCCACCTCTTCCCCCTCCTTCTTACTCTTATCAGACACTCTCACCTCCACCATCTTTCCCACCATCATCTTACTCCACCCATCCAACACCTCATGGTTCTAGCTCATCTTCTGCCAAGAATGCATTTAATGACAAGACTCGTTTTAACGGGTCAAACTTTACTACTTGGTCGAATTTGATAAGACATGTCCTTGATTCACAGAACCTATGGGATCTAGTGCAGGGGTTGGAACCCCAACCTGATCCCGCATTTGTTCCATACGAGGTCGTCTGCTCATGGAAGGCTAGGAATGCCTCCGCTATTGTCGAGCTGATGTAAGGCATATTGCTAGAGTTTCATTCTCAACTTCAACATTTTGACTTAGCGTCAGAGCAATGGGCACACTTGACTGACCGCTATGCGGCTCGAGATAGGACCCGTCGTATTAATCTTGACCATGAGCTTCAGCTTTTCAAAATCACTGACCGGGATGACTTGAAAGTCAAGTTGACTAAGTATCGGCGTCTCCTCGCTGAATTCTCCACTACGGAGACTTCCAAGTCCTCTGACGATCAGGTCACATTGTTTCTAAATAAACTCCCCGAGAAATACTTCAATTTTGTGGAAGGAATAGTTTCAAAGTCTACCATGCCTACATTCTATGAATTTGAGTGTCAGTTGTTGCGTTACGCACGATTGTTCGATCAGTTTCATATGAATTTCTCTTCAGAGGGGGCTCTTCTTGCTCATTCTCAGAAAGGGCAACAAGGAAAGGGCAAACCAAAACAAACCTCCACTCAAAATCAAAATCAAACTCAAAAGCTAAATCAATCTGGGGATTCTCAAGGAAACTCCCAGTCACAACTCAAACCTGGGTGGCAGAATGTACCTAAAAAGAATAGGTATTGTCAACATTGTCAAAAGGCTGGCCATTTTGACGACAAGTGTGGATCAAAGGCATGAGGCACAGCACCAAAACCCAAGTCTCAGACAACCACCCCTTAGTCAGGCAACCCCCAGCAAGGGAGGCAGGGTGATGGCAAGGGGCAGTTTAAAGGTCAGACTCACACTGCCACCGCACAGTCATCTCAGTCGACAACGTTCTCAACTCTAGAGCGCTTGTCTGACTGGTCTGCAGAGACCCATATCGTCTCCATAGAGACATTAGATGCGAGTCTCGTCCACATCTGTGAGTTGCCTCCCGACGAGGTTACTGCAGAGGCCCACTCGTCACAGCCGAGCACTTCAGCTTCAGTTTGGATTGTGAACAGTGGAGCTACACATCACATGACTCCTATAGAGAACATTTTCTGTACCCAAGCCCCTGCAGCCGGGCGGGTCCGTGTAGGAAACAACTCCTCGGTCAAGATTCAAGCTCAAGGTTGCGTCAGTTTCGCCACTGACAAGGGTCCGGATTTGGCTTCGCTAGACAATGTATATCATGTCCCTCAGCTTGCGGTGAACTTATTATCTGTTCAGCAGCTTTGCCGGTTGGGACGAGCAGTTTTCTTTATAGCGACCACAGTCGAGGTCCTTGACTCTCTGACTGGTTTAGTGATTGCTCGTGGTGAGGCACAGCCTAATGGCCTATACCACATGACACACTTTCTGACCGAGCCGACCGTCGAAGGCTCCGTGTTTCATAGCTTCCAGGCCTTAGCCACATCTCAGGAGCCTACGCACAATGAGGGTCTTTGGCATTTTCGCTTAGGGCATCTTGGTTATGACTCACTTTATGAGTTGTCACGCCGTGAGCTGGTTGAGGGTCTTCCACACCTGAAGCTAGCTCGAGATGTCTGTAAAGCCTGTCAGCTCGGGAAGCAGCACCGTACCCCATTTCCTCAGCAGTCTATACATAGAGCTGAGGATCCTCTTAGACTGATTCACGTTGATCTTTGTGGGCCAACATGCACTACTGCTTTGAACAGCGCGTTGTACTTCTTTTTAATAGTGGATGATCATTCTCGATACATGTGGGTGTACTTCCTCAAGCATAAGTCAGATGCTTTCACATATTATTCTGCTTGGGTGCTGCTGGTTCATAACCAGACTGGTCGTCTTGTTGGGTGCATGAGGAGTGATAGCGGTGGTAAGTTTATCTCCCACGAGTTTTCCAAGTTTCTGCAGAAGCATGGCATTTCTCGCCATTTCACCTCTACCAACTCCCCCTCTCAGAATGGAGTCGTAGAGCGTAGGAAGCAGTAGAGCTTCCTGAGCACCTTTGGATCGAGGCTGTTAACACTTCGGTGTACATCCTCAACCGGTGGCCGACTGCGGCTCTTCCTCAAAGGACCCCGTATGAGGCATTTTTTGGCTCTCGGCATGTTATTTTCAATTTCAGAGTCTTCGAGTGTCGTGCGTACACACACACACCTGATGACAAGACAGGAAAGCTTACTCCCTAAGCTGATCTCCTTATTTTTGTGGGATATTCCTCTGAGGCGAAATCCTTTCGATCCTCGGACAAACAAGGTGATCGTTAGGCGGGATGTCGTCTTTGACGAGAGGGATATTGTGCAGTCTTCTACACCGGATTCTGATCCGCTTCCTTCTTCCACATCATCAGAGATCGTGCCTACTGAGCCTAGTCTACTTCCCGCTCCTGACATTCCCGTAGTTTCTTCACCTCCCAGGCCCCCTTCGCGAGACCCGTTACCTCGCTAGTACCAGCAGACCATGTGGGATTCGGGGATCCTACCACCGGATTCCACTCGGGAGGGACCTAAAAGATCTGCCCGACTTGCTCCTCAGGCATCATTTGCATCTCTCTTTACAGCTAATTATATAGCGCATTCTGAGCCGAATACCTAGTAGGAGGCTCTTCAGCACCCTCAATGGCGAGAGACCATGGAAAGGGAGCTAAAGAGTATTAACCGAAATGAGACTTGGACATTGGTGGATCATCCGAGCCACAAGAAAGTCATCGAGACAAAGTGGATTTTTTGGACAAAGCTAAAAGCTGATGGGACTTTAGACAAGTACAAGGCTCACCTTGTAGTGCAAGGGTTTCGACAGAAGCATGGCATTGATTATGAAGAGACCTTTGCCCCTACTGCACGGTTGACTTCCTTTCAGTAGCTACTCGCGCTCGCCGCTCACCACGGCTAGCTGATACATCAGATGGATGTCAAGAGTGCCTTCTTGAACAGATACTTGGAGGAGGAAGTCTATGTGGAGCAGCCACCGGGCTTTCCCTCAGGGAACCCTAGGGATACGGTATTCCGCTTGCAAAAAGCTCTTTATGGGCTAAAGCAAGCGCCGCGGTCTTGGTTTCATAGAATGGATGAGTTCTTACAAACTCATGGATACCATTCTACCCCTTATGACCCAAACTTATATGTTCGATCCACTCCATAGGGGGTTAGCTATATCCTGCTATATGTTAATAACTTATTCATCACAGGTTCAGATTCTGCTGCCATAGCAAAAATTAAGGCTAAGCTTAAAGCTACATTTGAAATGACAGACCTTGGTTTGTTGTCTTATTTTTTGGGGATGGAGGTAGTTCGTTCTGGAGGATGTATTTTTGTGTCACGGCAGAAGTATGCACTTCAGCTTGTGGAACAGTACACTTCAAATCAGACATGGCCAGTGGCCACACCTATTGATCCTACTGTCCACTTGTCAAAGGATGCCCTGGGACAGCCCTTCGATGCACGCACCTATCGTTATGTTGTAGGAAAACTTCTTTGGTTAATTTACACTAGGCCAGATTTAGCTTACTCAGTTAGCTTACTCAGTTAGCATACTCAGTCAGTATTTCACAGCACCTAGGATGTCACATTGGATTGCATGTCTTCGTGTGTTGTGTTATTTACAGTGTACTTTTTCTTATGGCTTGATATATGGTTCTGGTTTATATTTGTAGGGATACACTGATTCTGATTGGGCAGGAGATCCTGACACCCGGCATTCCCATGGCGGCTACCTCTTTACCTTGGGCACGGCCCCCATTTCTTGGTCCAGCCGTAAGTAAGAGACGGTGGCGGCTTCCACGGCCGAGGCTGAGTACCGGGCTCTCTTCGATGGCACCACCGAGGCCATCTATCCAAGGAGTTTACTGGCGGCGCTTCATTTTCCATGTGACTCTCCCACAGTTGTCTACTGCGCGACAACCAAAGTGCCATTGCCCTTGCGGGCAATCCGATCATCACACCACGGACACGGCATGTGGGAGTCCACTTCCACTTTTCCAGAGAGCAAGTTGAGCTAGGTACTATTCGCCTAGAGTTTGTACCTTCATCAGATAATTTTGCAGATATCTTGACCAAAGCGGTCAACCGGCCAGTTCTTCAATACCTACTACCTAGGATCGGCTTGGGTACACCCTCCCCTACTTCCGCTTGACGGGGAGAGGGTGCTTCCCTCTTGCTTTCCCTTCCAGTTTGAGAGGGGGCGGCTCCTACTCTTGATCGTGACAGTGATGATACTTACAGTTTTTTAGACATTACATTCACTTATTCTTTTGTATTGTATTATGGGCATTTGTAACTTCATCCGCACTATCAGGATGACCTGTTTGTAAAAGGGCACTTGGACAAGTGAACACTTCCCTTGCGAGGGCATTGTCCCAATGGCACCATTGCATAGCATATTGCATGAGCATAACATCTTGCATCTCCCTTTGCATTACCCTATGCATTGGCATTCTGTTCATATCAACATGCATATGTGCGCATTTATCCCTTTTCGGTCTTTTGGAGTGATTGACTCTAGGATCCACCATATTCGTAGCATAACACATGGCAGTTCTCCTAAAGGCAGTTTCCCTATCCTTGCTTGCTTGCTTTGCTTGTCTTGCTAAGCCCATCGTTTTTTTTTGCCTCTCACATATTCAACATATGATTGGCACATACACTCACTTTTATCATCCTTAGGCACTTATCCTCATCAGTGCGAGGGATTGGCTTGCTAGTTTTGTGAATAACTTGGGTTTAAAACTCTCTTTCTCTTTTCCTATCTATCACTTAATCGGCCCCCCCTATATTACTTATGTACTTTCAAAACACTTTTCAAAAAAAAAAAAAACAAACAAGTCCATTGTTGATTCCATCCGCCTTTGTAGGCCTTGGTAGGCCCTTGGGCAGCCAACGAGCACCCTTGGTCCAATGCCCTGACCTCTCTACGGTGATCACTTGGGCTCCCTTGGTAATATATCCATCGCCTCTGTAGTCTTGGTAGGCCACTAGGCAGCCGACATGCATCTTTTGTCCGATGCCCTGGCTGCTTTGGGGTGGGACACCTTGGGGTAAATCAAAATTTAGGCTGGCCTACTTTTCTCGCCCTATTTTGGGCCTAAGAGGGGGTGTTGTGCTAAGAAATGCACTTAACCACTTAAACAACCCCAAAACATGCTTATTTTAGGCTTATTTTAGCCAAAACCCTAAAACGGGAAGCAGATCGAGAAAGTTAAGTGGGAGAGGATCTAGAACCCTAATTTTCTATAAATTGATAGCCAGCCCTCCACTCTTATACAATCTCGTTTTTGCCGGTTTCAGGTGTTACCAGCTTGCTGCCCACACCACGGTCACGGAGAACATCTCAGCCCTTGCTGTCCATCACTGTTCCCTACAGTCTAGCACTGTTTCCAGCCCTCCACACGCTGATTGCTGCTGTTTCTGCCTGGCGACCGACTGTTGTTCATCTGCACTGCTGTCGTACAGCCTGCCACACCAGCAAACTGCTGCGTTTGCAAGCTCCAACTGCCACCCTGACAGTTTTCTTTCCTGTCTACGTTTTCAGTCTTTCTCTCTCCAGCACGCTCCGTTTTCAGTCTTTCTCTCTCCTACAGGCTGTCATGCCTGCGTTTCCAGTCTTTCTCTCTCCTGCAGGCTCCGTCTTTAGTCTTTCTCTCTCCTGGCAGGCTGTCCTGCTTGCGTTTTTAGTCTCTCTCTTGCAGGCTCCGTTTTTAGTCTTTCTCTCTCCTCGCTGCTGTCTGCATCAGATCCAGCTTCTCACTACTGCATTTGCTGGTGTTCGACATCCGGAGGCTGCCTTGCTGCGATTCAGGATCCGTTTGGAGTATGACCCACTCTCTAGCTCATTACCCCTGCCGTGATCCTAGAGATACAGGAGTTTGAGGTTCAATATTCATTCACTGCATAGTGTGTTTGCTGCATGAGCATCGTATTATGAGAGTTGGGACCATTGTTGAGAGGTATTACAAGTATATCATGATGTCATTTTGGCCCATTGCTTAAGCAATGTGTTGGAGGATATTGAAGTATTGCCATGGGTTGAGCCATTGTGAGCATTCTATTTAGATTGGTGACTTTTGTTTTGAATCACCAACTCTTTCACCACGAGTTCTGTTAAAAATCAAAGAAGCGACTCTTGACATTCTCACACACTTGCTTTGCATATCGTTTCCTCATGTTGGGTCATTTGAAAGAGTGCAATGATGCTTTAAGGCATCACTTTATTACTAACGAGTTCATTAAATCAGTGCAAGCAAAAGGCAAAGGACAATGTATTTGAGGATGATAGAGAACTTGCAATATATAGAAGTTGTATTATCTTCGTATTACAAGAGTTCCTCTTGTAGATCACCTATGCATGCAACAACTTATGTAGTGGATCCTAAGTTTCAAAAGTAAAAGTCAAGAGAGTGATTAAGAGGTAAGTGATGGTTGGAGACTCATTTTGGAGAGCATGGTGTCTAATCAAGGCAGAAGGTGCAATTTCAAAGACCAGCTTGCTGCATATAGGTCATTTCTTGGCTCATATGATTGTGTGTACATACAAAACGACCGCAAGGTGAAGCTGCTTCGTACTGGAAGAATTTTGGTTCTCACGGGCTTGACTTGGCAAACTATTGCAATTCTAAGTCAAGCTGTAAGCTCCTCTTGTTTGGAGCAATTGTGAAGCTCCTACATTGACATTGCCTCAAGGACAGAGAACAACCTTGGAGTGGAAAAGAATGGTCTTACTTTTGTTGGTGCAAAAAGTAAATCTACACATGCTTTGTAAATGTGTGGTTACAAAGGTATCCTTTCACACAGTGGGAGATGGAGCAAGAGGAGGCATATGCCCAAGAGATGGAAACTACTGTCAGTACTCATCATCACGAGGCAAATACTTCGAGACATGCAGTTACTCATTCTGATTCTTGTGATGCTCAAAGAGTTGGTAGATCTCAACTGCAGCTAGCTGTTGCTTTTGTCTCTACTTAGACCTTTGTGACTTTTTCTATGCTTTGACCTTTGGGATACAACCCAATTTAGGACATTATTGACTTTTACTTCAGTGCAGTCTTTGGGTGTATTTCAATTTATACATTCACTTATTTAGTATCTGTTTAATATTCTGATAAATTTGAATCAGACTGATGCTTCTAAAATACAAATGTTCTGCCTTAAGTACATTCAATTGGTATACCTCAAAGGACTCATCTAACTCCCAATATGTTGCATTTTGGTAAATTTGGATCAAACAGATGTTTTCAAATGTCAAAGCTTCCTCTCTAAGTGCACGCTTCTGGGATACTTTAACATAATGAGCTTAAAATTGCTAAGTATACAACAGGCATGTGCACGAGTGTGCGCACATGCGCACACACGCGCACACATGCACAACAAAGTAAAATAAAGTTTCCATTTGAGCTTACTAAGCTTAAAATGACTCTATCCTCCATTACCAAAGAACAAGGACCTCTAATATTGACTGCTAGCTCAATAAAAGCATTAAGAAGTTGCAGTTGGTCAAAAAGAAACTCGTCGTTTTTTGCATAGACCAAATTGCGCACATGCAGGTATTTGAAATTGGTCCCCAAAGTTGCCGACCAGTTGCTAGCCAAACCTCTACTTTTTAGTTGATGACTGCTTATCTTATTGGCTTTCTCCAGCTGATGACTGCTTGCCTTGCTAGAATTGTCCAGCTGCTCTACTTGACTCTCCTAGAACCATCTCTTTCTAAGACTGGCACCTGCTAACCTGCATCATATGTGCTTCCAAATAGGAGAGACACCTACATTGGCCAACTCCAACTGGTTGATATGAGACAAAATCAACCATCTCAAAATCTAACCAATTCAACATGTGCAGATATGAACTCCCAAAAGGCAGACACTATATCTTTGCATGTGAATCAGGCTACTGGTTGACTTTATAGATCAATCAGCTGGATATGGCCATTACAGTTATCATAAAGAGGCAAATTGAATGAAGCTTTAAAACTGAATATTGACTGATAACAAACGTGGCAAGTTCAATTGTTGAAATAAAGAGTCCATATCATCCGGCATATTACATTGGAAAATGCTGACAACATTGCATTTACAGGTTGGGAATTTTGGTCTTGCACGACCCCAAGAAAGTAAGGATGGATCTCTGAAAACAAGTGCAGGAGCCAATAGGCAAGTTCATGAAGCACTTCCTTAGAGCTATCATTCCTATGTCTGCTTTAAGTCATCAAATGTCAACTGTTAACATGATGATATGTTCTGCTGTTAAATTCAGGTCCATGGAATCTGAATGTGCAAACCAAGACATTTCATGGAGATCGGACATTTATGCATTTGGTGTTATTCTACTGCAGCTCATTACTGGAAAGACAGTTATTGAGCATGGCCAACGGAACATAGTGGACTGGGTTGGTCTCTACCCATCATGTGCTGGCTTCATGATTGACTTTGTGCTATTGAATGTGAAGAAGGAGAACAGAACTTACATATTTATAATGTCACCACTGCAGGCACGACCACTACTGGATGAGAGAAAGTACCACGAGTTACTGGATCCCCGGCTAGAGAACTCACACGATTCATTTGAACTGGTTTGCATGGTGCGTGTTGCATCACTTTGTCTGGTCGAAGAACCATCAGTGAGACCACAAATGAGTCAGGTAATCTTGTTTGCTACCAGAATGGAGTTACTTAACAATGTTACTGCTTCATTACAAGATCCAAATGCATCATTCTGTACTACATCATCTATGATTAATGCACAAGATCCTCAGTCAAAGTTCCAATGTAAATGGATGTGAAAACCAAAGTGCGTATCAATCAGCAATATAAGAGACAGTTGAAATGGACTTCTTGCACTATTTACGCAATGTGTGAGCATCCTTGCAAATAGATAAGCGATCAGCTAGCAGAAATCTGCATGAATCAAACTTGTGAAACACCCTGTGCCTGTTTCTGTGCCCAGGTGTTGCACCTTCTGGAGGGGGAGAGCAGCAATGAGGAGTCACCTGCAGGGCCATCAATGTCTGGAAGAGTTTCCGAGCCGAACATGGCTGAGCAGGGCCCATCCTTTGCAGCTGATGAATCAGCGAAGCCGAAACAAACCTCCAGAAGATGGAAAAGAACAAACTCGGCCCTCACATACGGGGAAATGCTCCAAGCCGTGAAGCCCTCGGCTGGAAGGGAATCTACTGTGCCTGTAAATTAGGCAGTTCTCTTGATTATAACCTTTGTAATCCAATAATCGCGATAGTATCATTCCAGCACTCGAATCGGTTGCGACGTTTTTTAAAATTGAGTATAAAACGCAAGCACGGTTGCAAAGCATGTGGCTAGTTATCCCATCGATTGAGGCTTCTACAGGAACATCCAATTACGTAAAACGCAAGCACAAATCGTTTTGTTTTTTATTTTATTTTATTTTTTTGAAATGCGTGTAGGTAGCACCTCATTGAGCGAGCCTTACTCAAGAACACAAGAATATCTTTCTTTGCTTTGAAGCACTACATACATGGGCAAAAGATCACCACGTTAATCTCTTTATGGCATCCCTTATATTACCGTGGGGACAAATTGTGCGCGTTGTAGCAACTATGTTTAAACCACAAAAGTTCATCTAGTGGAGGCTTTTAATTTGGTGTTTTTAGAAAAAGTCATCCTAGAATAGATGTTTTGAGATGGCCGAACCAACCCTTCATGTGCTTGAGGGTGGGTTCAGACGAGAGGCGGCAAAGATATATCAAAGGGATGTGTTTTTTATGTGGCATCCCCCAAATGGCTAAGACTTCCCTCCTCTTTTCGCCAGACCCACCCTCTTTCTACCGACTCCTCCCCCTCGGAAGAGCATTGGCACTAAGAAAAAACGTCTCTTTACCTTCTTGTAGCACACTGTGCCTCTGGCCTCACTATTCACACAAGGAGACAGAAGGTTGATCATGTTTTTCAATGTTGTCGCCTCCGTCTAAACCCAGCCTGAGTTTAGAGAGTTAGCCTATTGAAGTTGAAAGTTGGTCAAACTAGATCCACTCATCATAGTTCTTCATGTGTGCACACTATTAGAGCTTGTGCACATTAAGAATTGCAGTAGACGATTACAGTCGAACTATTTAAGAGCCATGATAGCACCTTGGGCACACATGAAGACTATAGTATTTAATTAAAAATAAACCACCTTTTTAGAAGAGACAAATGAGGTTGTGCCAAGTGTCCTAAAAGGTCAACCTTACCATTGTAAGACCCCTTATCATCCTTTTTCCTTGCAGTTATAGGGAGCTGCCACTATTGAACCAAGGTGAAAGAATCTTTATTAGCACATCACCACCATGTAGGAAAAATATAACTTGCCCTCTATTATGGTAGTTCATGTGTGTACACTATGATGCACATGTGATATTATAATTTCTTTTCTTTTTTAATATAAGCTGCATATTATACCCCCGAAGAAAGTATGTTGTTCCTTGCGTAACCTACATGATGTGATGGTTTTGTGTATTGCTTTTAAATTTTGGTTCCATGTTAGCCATATTCTATATCATTCTCTTTTTTCTTCTCTTTTTGAGGAAACACTAATCCGATATGTATTAAAAAATGAGAAAATGTTTATGCATCCAAATTAGAAGGAGAGGGATACAATTAGCTAATAGGTTGTGAGGAGGTGGGGGATGGATTCATGATCTTTATTACACCTAGGATAGACCCCTTTTCCAATACTTAGTTTGAAGCCCCTCTCGGTAATCTAAATGCTCTTATGGAGGAGAAAGCCATAAAAGGTAAGAGATTTTTGGAGGTAGAAAGTCATTCTGGACATGGCAAACATATAAGACCCCTAATCCAAGCTCCTATTAATTCCCATATCTTATTAATCTTGTTGATCAAGTTTGCATAGAATTAGAGCAAGCGAGAAGGTGAAAAGGGACCTTTTGCCCTCCCACACAAAGGAGTTGGTTTTGATGCAGAATCAATCTAGATGAAAAGAGGGTTGAGTCGATCCCAACTCCTCCTCCTTATGGTGAGGATCTCAATATCCCTTTGATTGAGTCATAGAAGTGCTTAAAGTCACGATTAGAGGTCCAACTTTTAGGGTTGCAAACGTCTCCTCGTAATTCCTTTTTTATTAAGTCTTGGACTATTCTTTTAGATCTTCCTAAGAGGGGACAGGGATGATGAAACTCCAAGGAGTAGAGTCAAAGGAAGAATAATGTGAGGTTAAAACTAGGGGGCTTTTTGAGCATAAGTAGGGTTAAATTTAGACCAAGCAAGCCTTTGACTCGAGGAGAATCACCCATAGGAATGAAATCGAAGATACTAAAGATAATAGTATGAAAGGGGAGGTCTCTAAATACAAATAGGATTGTCAAAGGGAGTTTGCTTAGAGAGTAGTAGAAAAGGATAGCCTAATCCTCATCCTAATACTCCTAACACCTAGCAACCCATTTGTCAACAACTCTATTAGCAAAAGTTTTCAATCTAGATGGCCAAGATTGTGCTCTAATTTGGGAAGGGTAATATGTTCCAAGGCCCCTTAGAATCTTCGAAAAGGGTAGCCCAATCCTCATCTTGATGCTCCAAACACCTAGCAACCCATTTTTCAACAAGTCTATTAGTATAATTTTTCAAACTAGATGGCCAAGATCTTGCTCTAATTTGGGAAGGGTAATATGTTCCAAGCCCCCCTTGGAACCTTTGAAATCATTAGAGTCTCCTCCCAAAAGAAATTTTACACACAAGGACTCCCTTGGTCCTAACTTTGGTCATAACCCAATCCTATCTCTACTTAAGAGCGACACCAAAGTCAATGGGGATACCAAGTATCTTGAAGATATGCCCTTCCTTTTTAAGTTGATGTCTAGGATCTGCAATGAGGGTTTTTTTTAAAAACTAATTTTGCTATGACAAAAGATAATAAGGCAATCCCAAAAGGCCTCAACAAATTGGACATCATTTCTAATGGTGGATGTACTATCACCAACGGAGAGGCCAAGAATCATGTCCTTTTTGTTCTTGTGTGTGTGTGTGTGTGTGTGTGTGTGTGTGTGTGTGTGTGTGTGTGTGTGTGTGTGTGTGTGTGTGTGTGTGTGTGTGTGTGTGTGTGTGTGTGTGTGTGTGTGTGTGTGTGTGTGTGTGTGTGTGTGTGTGTGTGTGTGTGTGTGTGTGTGTGTGTGTGTGTGTGTGTGTGATCTTACATTTTCCAAATTGAACTTGGATTAGTCAACCTCGGCCATCAATCATGTTAGCTAGAGAAGAAAAGCTAAAGAACAACCATGTCTTCTAGATTACTTAAGGTGGAAAGGAACAATGGTCTTCCCGTCAATGGCATTTCTAGAAGTAACATTCCCAAAAAGAGTGGAGACATTTCTAATGAATTTCTTTCCAACTTCCATATCTTGGAGAGATTGAAGAATAAATCCCCCTTCCAACCTATCATTGGCTTTGACTAAGTCAATCTTGAAGAACCTATGTCGTGTCAATTTTTTTGGGAATAACCTAGACCCTCTAATGGCCTTCCCAAAGAGAGATGATGGCATCTAAGATGTACATATATACCTTTAATAATTTCCTTTTTCTCCTTCTAATCTAATATTCTAGATGGATAGCGAGTCCAATAGATAGGGCTTTAGGATAAACTTTGTAGGTTGAGGTAAGGCAAGTAACAGGTTTAGGATAAACTTTGTAAGCTAAGGTAAGGCAAGTAATAGGTTTAGGATAAACTTTGTAGGCTAAGGTAAGGCAGGTAATAGGTGGAGAGAAGGTCCTTATCTTCCTATTCATGGATCTACTTGATGGTACCTTTACAAACACACGCACACACAGAGGGAGGAAGAACACCATGAGGTTTTCCCAAACAAATAATAGAGGGTGGATGGTAATGTCTTTTACCTTACCTAGATCTCTATCCCTCCTATCCTCCACCATATTAAGATTACCCATAAGAATGGCATTGCAACACAAAGGGGGAGTCCCACAAAGAATCTAAAGTGTGACTAGACCTAAGGCATAGAAGGAAATGATGGCATCTCATGTACTAATGTCAAATGGGTAGCCACCTATCTATTATCAAGATCACTTGAAATTTTGAGACTATAAGCGCCTTAACAAAGTTGATACCCAAGATTGCAACACCACTACCAGCTAGCAATTGATAAGATCCATGTAAAATTTTCACAAATGAGATTTGTATTATTGGAGATATTGTCTCCTATATCTTTCACTTCTTGCAAACAAACAAAATTATGGCTAATATTCTCTTGGAAGATCTAGTCTTAATAATTCTATTTCTCAAATGATCAACTAGTCTCTCAGTATTGTAAGAGTTAGTTTTAATTGAATCAATCAATTAATAAGAGATTTAAGGCTTTTGGGGTTACCTTATTAATCCTTAGTCAAATTTAGAGGGTTCTCAAGGCTCCTTTTAATAATGGATAGCCTTGTTTTTCCATGGTACCTACAAATTACAAGAAGAGGAACTACTTGGCTCATTGGTTTTCACTTAGGAGGTTGTGATTTAGGAGCCTCTTCAACTTGGGACTATCTCATTTTTTCCATAATTCAATTCAAGTGGTTTTGGATGGCTTAGAGCCACATGGGTTAAAGGTTTAGTCCTTTTGATCAGTTTGAGGGCAACACTTGGTGCGCAAATCGGATGTTGGATGCATACGTAGTGAGCGTCGGAAGGTCCACAAGAACAAAAAAACTCTTCTAAAGCTCATAAAACAAGAAGAAATGTTTGCACAATATGAAGAAAAGACACCAATTGGGTACAATCTCCCCCCATGCCTTGTGTGAGCGCTCCACAATGCATGTATTTATAAATTTATTTATCTCAAAGCTAAAAAATAGCCAAGTTTACAATTAGCATGCCTTTAGCTTTTGTGTTTGCTTTTGTCCAAATAAAGACTAAAGCGGTTGGGCGGCCAAAAGTCAGGTTGTGTCCAAATACAATGTCCAATAATAAAATATTTAAACCGAGCACCTATGCGCATACAAAATAATAAATGTTTGTCAAGTGCTTTAATAAATAAGTGTACCTAAATAAATATTAGCACCACTCCTTTAACGATAAGGCACGCGCCCATCAAAAATGATAATTTCTTCTAGATAATCTGAATATACACAATCACCTGGTGCTTCCCAACGCCATCGCTGCCTGCTCTACACATCAATTGAAGCATTCATAATTGTTAGAAAATAATAAAATGAAACCAACAAAAGTGAATACCTAGCAGCCTTCAGCTACAAAATAAATAAATAGATTGGAACTCTATCCTAACCTTAATTTAATACTATTGCACTCAAAACTCATAAACGTCCATTAATTTAAATATGTATTTTACGGAATCACCCGCCATGGAATCACCCACGTGCACCTTAAATTAATTTGATGCCCGAAAAGGACATGCGTCCCCGATAATTTCTCGCACAAGGAATCCACCTTGTGTACGAGCCCCAGCAATAACTATAGTTTTACGGAATCCACTGCAAAACCTCACGTGATCCACTATGGAATTAAAAAAACTCACAGAATTCACTATGAAATATGCTTTCTAGTATCATACCCCCGGGGTGGGATAGCAATTGTCCTCAATTGCTATTAGTTCAATGTGGAGTTAGCAGTGAGCGGTAAGTACTTAGGTCGCGAGTGTGCATCCATTGGGCATCTTCAACATGATTATTTTTTAAATTTTACCAAATATCTAGAATATCTACGGCCAATTCTAGTGGTCATAAGGTCTATATCTAGAATAGTTTCAGGTTCAAGTATTTCAATTTCTTCTTCTAACAAATGAGGGTTTTCATAGACAGGGTAAACATGTAATTGGCCTCTAAAAGGTTGTAATAAACTGATATGAAAAGTATTATGAATTTTCCAGTGTTGGGGTAGTTCTAATTTAAATGCATTGTCATTGATTTTGTGAATGATTTTGAAAGGTCCATAAAATCTAGGTGCTAATTTAACAACAGGGTGTTTCTCAACACTTTGCAATATTCTCTTTTCAATGAGTAACCAAGAATAATCATCAACTTTGAAACTCATAGCTTTTCTTTTCTTGTTAGCTTGTTTCGTGTATGATTGCTGGGCTTTTGCAATCATATCTTTAACTTCAACAAAAATAATACCATGTGTATTAGCAATATCATCAGCATCTTTAACTTTGTTTGATAATGATGTAATAGGTGTAGGCAATCTATGTCCATAAATGATTTCAAAAGCTGCTTTTTGTGAAGCTGTATGTGTTGTATTATTGTATGTAAATTGAAGTAAATGCAGGTGTGTATCCCATGTTTGTGGTTTTGAAATTGTGTATGCACTCAAAAGATGTAATATTGTACTATTAGTAGCTTTCCTTTGCCCATTTGTTTCAGAATGAAATGCAGATGAGATATCAATCTTAGTACCTAAATTAGCAAACAAAGTAGTCCAAAAGTTGTTACAGAATCCAGAATCACGATTAGAAATAATAACTTTTGGCAAACCATGGTTAGTGAAAACAGCCTTCAAAAACGATTGTGCAGCTTGAGATGCAGTTAATGTTTTCTTACATGCTTGTTTGCTAAATCGATCTAAAATAGTCCAAATCATATCATGATTAGCTTGTGTGTTAGGCAAACCAGTGATAAAATCCATTGAAATATGTTCCCATGGTCGTTCAAGAATTGGTAAAGGCATTAACAAACCATATTGCGTACCATGGTTTTGCTTGACTCTTTAACAAATTAAACATTTAGAAACAAAGTTAGAAACATCAGATTCCATTTGTGGCCAATAAAAATCTTCAATTAATGTACGTAAAGTAGAAATAATACCTCTATGGCCTTGATATAGGGGGACAATGAATTTCGTGCAACACAAATGATCTAAATCGAACAATTACACACAATCTTTTCTCATAAAACATAAATCCATCAGAATAAGACAATGAACCAATTGGAATCCAATTATTAGCAACTAATTTATTCCAATCAGCTTGAAAACTAGAGTCATGGTCATAAGTATCCTTCATAGGAATAAGGGAATCAAAAGATAAAACGAAAATATTATGGATACTTGGTCTTCTACTCAATGCATCGGCAACCACATCGGATGAAAAATTTGAATGAAAGGAGCCCATTTAATATGTCGGTCAGAGATTTGTGACTGACTAAGGAGATGTTTGATACATTGTTGGTCAGTTTTGATCATGAATTCAGATTCCATTAGATAATGTTTCCATTGGCATAAAGCTTGTACTACAGCTAACAATTCTTTATCATAGGTAGAATACTTCACCTCAGAGGGTTTAAGTTTGCAACTAGAATAGGCTATTGGATGTGAGTCTTGCATAAGGACAACTCCTTTTCCTGATCCGCTAGCATCAGGACTACTAGAAAGAATGGTCGATTAAAATCAGGTAATTGCAAAACAGGTGCATGTGTTAAAGCATGTTTCAATAAATCAAAAGACTTTTGTTGATTATCAGACCAATGATATACAACACCTTTCTTTAATAATTTTGTCAAAGGTAATGTAAGCAATGAAAAATTTCTCACAAATTTTTTGTAAAGGCTAGCAAGACCTAAGAAAGAATGTAACTCATGCACATTTCTAGGGATCGGTCAATTCAAAATTGCTTCTATCTTTTTAGGATCAACTTGAATACCATTAGATGAAACAATATGTCCTAAGTATTCAATGTGAGTTTGGAAAAATTCACTCTTGTCAGGGTTAGCATACAATTGATTCTCTTTCAACAATTTGAAAACCAAAGATAGATGTTCATAATGCTCATTCTCATTCTTACTGAAAACCAATATGTCATCAAAGAAAATAATTACACAATGTTGATACTTCAAAGATATTCGATTCATCATGCGACTGAATGTAGTTGGTGCATTAGTCAAACCAAAAGGCATAACAAGGAATTTATAATGACCAAATTGAGTTCTAAATGTAGTTTTGAAAATTTTAGATGTATCCAATCGTACTTCATGATATCTAGATTTGAGATCTATCTTGCTAAAAATAGTAGATCCTTGTAGTTTATCCATGAGGCCGTCTACCCTAAGGATCAGATATCTATTCTTAATAGTGATCTTGTTTAGGGCATGATAGTCAATGCACATCCTAGATATTATTTTTCTTCTTCACTAATAGGATAGGTGCACCAAAAGGAGAACTGCCAGGTCTAATAAGTCCTCGAGTTAACAGTTCTTCAACTTGGGCTTTGATTTCTTTATGTTCAATCTGACTATGTCTATAAGGTGCTTTACATGGTGGTTGAGAACCTGGGATTAAATTTATTTTATGATCTTCAGGACGTGTAGGTGGTAAACCAAGAGGTAAATCAATAGCAAAACAATCTGTAAATTGTGAAAGAAATTGTGTGTGCCTAGAATGCATTTGATTTTCCTTAACTTCAATTTCATTCACCCATACTAAGTATGATTTGCTACCTTTTCTCAATGCATGTTTAGCATGCGTGTGACTAGCAATGGAAAATTATCTAAGGTGTGTGTTCCATGTAATGTGATTTGTTTTTTGTTAGAATGAATTTTCATGAAATGTGTGGAATAATCTATATCGAGATTATATTTATGATGCCAAGGCATTCCTAAAATAATGTCACTAGCTTGTAAAGACACAACTAAGAAATTTATGCACTCAACATAATCACCAAATTTAATTTCTAAATCATGAACTTCTTGTGTACCATTGTATCTAGTGTCTAATAATGTAGCTTTTATGTGATAATGAGTTGGAATGGTAGATAAATTCAATTCTTTTACCAACTTTGCAGAAATAAAATCATGTGTGCTCCCATCATTATGTAAAACAATCTTTTCGTGACCATACACAAGTCATTTTATTGTTAACAATGAATGAGGATTTGGCATACCTAGTAAAATATATGAAGCATCGTTGATATCATCATCATCTTCCGTGAAATCTAGCAGATCTTGATGGTCTTCATCTTCAGTCGCTCCCAAGTAGTTGATTTGAATAGTTGGCTTCTTGGATCGACAGTTTACTGCTAAGTGTCCAGGTCATCGACACTTGTAGCAAACTATAGGCTTGGCATTGGAAACATTATTGGTAATGGTTGGAAGTTTAGGCATGTTGGGATTTGGTTGAAGAGATGGCTTAGGATTTGAATTTTTGTTTGATGGTAAATTAGGGGATCATGTCCAGGATTTGCGGAAAGAAGAAGGAATAAAGTAATTTTGATTGAATCTTTGAAAGTTAGAATTGAATTGCTTTGTACCGAAATTACCGTTAGCTGGAAATTGTTGCGGTTGCTTTTCTCGTCCATGATTTTTGTCTTTAGCATCATGAGCTAGAGAAATCACATCCTCTAGAGTCGTTGGCTTGAACATGTTCACTTCAGCATAGAAGTGACCAAGTAAACCAGACATATACTTACACTCATGGATCGCCTCAAGAACATATTCAAGCATTCAAAGTTGCAATAAGGCACTCCAAAAATGCTCAATGTATTGTGGAATAGATTCACGATCTCTTTGTTGCAAAAGATCCCACTGTTTGATTGCTTTTTCATGGAATTGAGGTGAAAGAAAATTCTGCAAAATTTTCTTTTGAAAGGTCTCTCAAGTAGTAGGACAATCAATACTCTTGCGGATAACAATCCACCATAACGATGCTCTGTCCACTAGATGGTTAGTGACACATTTGAGTTTATCTTTTTCAACATACCGCTCTTCATGGAAATAATCATCAAACTGGCTGATAAAAGTGAGAACAGTTTTTCTGTCACGTAGCCCATTAAAAGTACGGAATTTGAAATTTCTTTTACTTATCTTGGCTTCTTTCTTGAGAGATTGTGCTTCAAGTGTCGCATCAATCGTACATTGTATAACATCTTCGGGTTGCGCTCCATCTTGATTAGAAGTGGATCATTGAAGAATAGCCAGTTGAGCTTGCAAAGTTTGACGTACTCTTCGTTCTCTTATAGTTACATCATGATTAGGTCCAATTTTTGCTCCACCGTTGGTAAATCATATTTGGCCATAAAATCTTCCATGGTTTGATCGGACATCCAGCAAAATCTCAAACAATCTCACACACTTGAAATCTCGTTAGAGGGATGAGCGTAGCTCAAGTTTGGGTTTACAAGGCTTGCTTTTTTAAATTTAAAAAATGGCTTTTTGCAATCCTTTCTTCTTTGCGGTTATAGTAATTGATGAAGGTCTTCTTCCAAGTGGAAAATAGTCTGCATGTGTCAGTTTACTTGCTAGAAACTGTATTTGTCAGGGTGTAGGTACGAATAGGGGCTTGTTGGAGTTGCAAAACTGGTTCGAGAGAAGCTCAGTGTGAATAGCTGCTAAGCAGGAGATTAAAGAGCAAAATTCTTAAGCTTTAATCTAAGCTTAAAAACTTAAGCTTAAGCTTTTTAATAAAAAGCTTTGACCAAACGAATTTGTTGACAGGACATCAAGAGCTTTTTGACGATGTCGATGCCTTGCTACAGTATGTCTTGCCGTCGTCGACGTCTTGCGACAGTATGTCCTGCCACCATCGATTGCTAAAATTAGGAGAGTTAAGCTTTATTATAAAGCTTATTAAGCTTTATAATCTCCAAACTAATGAAAATTTGCTTGTCTTTTTCTCTGAGAAAAATGTCTTGATAAAGGAGCTTGGGAAGTGATCCTCCGTCGCTAGAGAGTGGTCCTTCATAATCCAATAGCATAGCAGGGGGTTCTTCACCGCAGGAACACGCTGGTATTGACGGTTTGTTGCGAGACTAATTATAGAGCCCGTTCGCTCCAGGAGCTTCACCTTCAGGCAAGATGGTAAGCAATTGGAAGCTTGATCTCAGCTTCGCTCTGATACCACTGGTACATAAATCGGATGTTGGATGCGTACGTAACGAGCGCCAAAAGGTCCCCAAGAACAAAAGAACTCTACTAAAGCTCATAAAATAAGAAGAAAGATTTGCACAACATGAAGAAAAGAGACCAATTGGGTACAATCTCCCCCCATGCCTTGTGTGAGCACTCCACAAGGCATGTAATTATAAATTTATTAATCTCAAAGCTCAAAAATAGCCTAATTTACAATTAGCATGCTTTTAATTTTTGTGTTTGCTTTTGTCAAAATAAATAATAAAGTGGTTGGACGCTCAAAAGTCGGGCTGTGCCCAAATACAATGTCCAATAATAAAATATTTAAATTGAGCGCATATGCACATACAAAATAATAAATGTATGTCAAATACTTTAATAAATAAGCACACCTAAATAAATATTAGTGCCACACCTTTAATGATAAGGCACGCGCTCATCAAAAATGATAATTTTTTCTAGATAATCTAAATACACACAATCGCCCAGTGCTTCCCAACACAACCACTGCTTACTCTACCCATAACTGAAGCATTCACAATTGTTAGAAAATAATAAAATTAAATCGACAAAAGTGAATACCTAGCAGTCTTCAGCTACAAAATAAATAAATAGGTTGGAACTCTATCCTAACCTTAATTTAATACGAGTGCACTCAAAACTCATAAATGTCCATTAATTTAAATATGTATTTTGCAGAATCACCGGCCATGGAATCACCCACGTACACATTAAATTAATTTGACGCCCGAAAAGGATAGGCGTCCCCGTCAACTTCTCGCATAAGGAATCCACCTTGTGTACGAGCCCTAGCAATAAATATAGTTTTACGAAATCCACCACAAAACCTCAGGGAATCCACCTGGAATTAAAAAAACTCACGGAATCCACCGTGGTCTCACGAAATCCATCGTGGAATATACCTCCTGGCATCAACACTTCTCAACAACTATTTCCCATATTTGAGAACATATCTAGCCAATCAAAGTTTGACTAATTTCTAGGGAGGTACCTTACAAAGAGGATCCTATACCTAAGAGATGCCAATTTCCCCTTATCCAAACTCTTAGCAATTCAATGGGGGTCATGGGCCATCATAGAGACCAAAAAGGATCCCAAATTGATATGCTCACAACATGTAGCTTTGTCATTTTAACAATCGTTTTGTTAGATGGAACTCCTTTGTTTCCTTAGTCAATCTTGGTGAGTTGGGCACTTACTACTCAACAATCAAACTAGACCGTTTGTGCTAGAATCTCTAAGCCCCTAAATAATAGTTAGTTTATAAAACATCTTCTCTTGGATGATAAATGCTTGCTTAGCTAGTGAGTAAATAATCTCTTACTATTGGGCTAAATACACAAAATTCGGGGCATTGGATCAAACTTCTATTATTTCAAAAGCTCTCAACACTTCACTCTAACTAAACATACATTCTCCTCTCTAACCCAAGAAAGCAAGAACACAAGACTAGCTTCAAGGTGTAGTGAACTCACCAACTTACATTTCCATGTTGTAGTTTGAAAGCTTGAAGGCTCAAATATGGTCCCAAGCAATACAATCTGATGACATTTCTCCTTCACATCCACTACCAAGTGTGCCAATGAGGAGCAAAGAAGATGAAGAAGAAGAAGGAGAGAAGAATAACTTTACCTTGTTGGATCCCTTACACTCTCACAATCTCATAACCTCACGTGTAACCTCAAACTCAACCCTCTTACCATATATGGAAAGAAAATGAAGAAAAGCAAAAAGAATATGTAGAGCTTCTTTTTCTCTTAGTTCCTCACCCAACATAACTCTCACTCACTCTCTGCCTCACTCTAAACAATGGAGACAAGATGATAAAATAGAAGAAGTGAACGAATGCTCAAAAGTTACACTAATAGAGCTTTCGTAACATGGATGCACCAAAAGATCAGTGCAATCGAGATCTCCCACCCTTATATAGACCAAAATTAGGATTAGGGTTAGGTTCCTTCTCTAGGCTAGTGTCCCATTGCATTTTAGGATTTGCATCACTTTTGTGTTTTAGAGTTTCCACAACTATGAATTAGGATTTACACCCTCTTTTGGGCATCCTACCCACTTTGTGGGATCTAGACCGGTCATTCTTTAATGCATTCTTTGACAATGATCTAATTAGACCTAGTCTATGCTATTGTAATTACAAATTTATGTGCACAATAGTTGTGAGTGCAAAAAACACAACTATAGGTGTTAATACACTATACATGGATGTGATGAGCGTAATTCTCAGAAATTAATACATCCATGAGAATGATAGATCCATGAAGTCCAAAAAATAATACATGTCCAAAAATATTATGTTGAAGCTTCAAAAATAATAATTATCCAAACATAATGCTGATACTTGCACTTTCACTTGCTTTGACCTTCTTTGATATTGTCTTCCACATTTCCTTGTTGTTCTCAGCCATTGAGAAGGAGGATCTTAGGGCACTACAAAAATCTTCCATCACTTGTTTACTTACAACCCGAACACTCATATAGGAAGGATACCCAAGGGCTTCATGAAGACTTGTATGAGTGGTGAGATTCTTGTCACGTGATGAAATTATGGTGCACCCAACCAATCCTACTTGTACAAAAATGCAAGCTTCCACTATAAATGAGGGCCAAAATTTGGTGCCAGTAGCACAAGCAAAAGCAAGGATAGATTAAAGGAAGGATGAAAGACCAAGAAAGGAGTAGAAGCCAAGTATTAACCAACCACTCAAGAAAATGAACCAAAAAGGCAGCAAGAAACAAAAATACCAAAAGGAGCTTTGTGCAACTATTGAGGAGACTTTAAAATAGGGATAGCTCATGAAGGAAGATTTTTGGAAGGAAAAGGAGGATACAACTAGACCCATGCAAGAATCATGCAAAGAATCCATAAGGAAGAAAGAGACCTCTATCCCACAAAGAGTTGAGGAAGAGCTTGCTAGGAGAGTAGGAGGCTCTAGCAAAGGAAAGGTGAAGGACATAGAAGAGTAAGTAGTGGTTGGTGTGGGAGATTTTCAAATGTTCATGATCACTCTTTAGACCATGCAGGCTAAGATCAATGAAATGGAAAGGGTAAGCAGAATGAGGATGTTATGTTCACCTCTTGAAACGAAAGGCAACAACTTGCAAAGTCTACCACTAGTTCACAAGCATGCATAGGAAGAACACTAGTAAACATTGGCAGACTTAGCATATTGAAGCACTTATGTATGGATTTGAAACATGAAAAAGGATAGGAATCTTAGAGAGGTTGGAGATACAAAGGAGGTATGAAGAGGAGAGAACTACTCATTAGGAATTCTAGAGACACTCAATTAATGACTACATGACCTACATGCTCAGACAGAGAAAAACGACAAAGAAATGGCAGAGTTGAGAGAAAATTTGCAAGCTTTAATGTACAATATGTTTCTATATCTCTAGTGGACCCAAAGGATAACATTATCATTCCTTCGTCCTTTCTTCAAATTGATCTCGTCACCAAGTGAGTCACTATTGATGCGCTCATTGATGAATGTTTTGACTATAATATACTTCCATGTAATGCTTGGATGTAATTAGGCCACTCCACTTTGACACCCATTCATGCTGATTTTAATCCTTATGGTGGCAACCTTACTTGCTACTAGGGAAATTGTTTAATATAGAGATAGAGAGCATCCTCATTCTTTTTAATATTCTTCCAAATAGGGAAGATGTGGGGAAGTAACTTCTCTTGGACTAGGCTTTTATGTATCAAGCTCCATGTAATATCAATACATTATCCCACCCTTCTCAATCCACTAGCCCATTACTGTAACAATTGCTCCAAGTTCAACACCATTGGACACCTCTTATTAATCAAGCCTTAAAATACAATTCTCAAACATTGAGATATCTTCAATGGTGACCTTGTATCCCATCACAAGTCCCACCTCAATCCTCTAAACCTTGAAAACAAATGTGTCAAAAGCCAATCTGATGCCACAAGATTCCTCTAAAGCCAAAAATCTCCTTTCTTTGGGTGGCATACCCGCTCTTAGAGGCCTAGGCCTACTACAAGGGCAATGCATACACTTGGATCCCAAAAGTAAACCCCAATTTGTCCCTTCACCTTGGGCTTTGGTTAAGGTATCTCTAGGCTGATCTAAGCAATGAACTTCTTATCAATGGTAGGCATTTGCATAATGCTCTAGCTCAACCATCTCCACCATAGTTGGCCCCTTTAGATCTTTCATCCAAGATTGAGTAGCCCACCCCCAAGAGCTTGCCATGTTAGACCCATTTGATGCACCCAATTCTCATAGCCAAGACCCTCACTTTGATATTTCTCCCAACCCTTCCTTTAGAACTTGGTATCACCACTTGAGGAGGCCTCCTTGACTCCCTCTTGGCTAGTCCATCAACTAGATTGGGCAATGCAAGCTAAAATTCAACATGCACATGGGGAATAGGTCCAAACTCATCTCCAAATTAGTTCCACTACTCTTGATCCACCTTTTGGTCTAAAACCTCTACTTTTCTATTTCTCTCTTAGTACCATGGCTATAAAAGTTGGATGGTTACTCCAATTTGAGTCTATATGTTTACAAATTTTACCATGATTGATCTCAGCTTTTCAAACAACGAAGCACTTTAAATTTCTACAAGATGAAATCCCACTTGGGAGGAGAATGAACATCTCTTGTACAAGAGTCTCTTAGTATAGGCTAAATATATTAAGACTTTCCCCAAGAAGCTTCTCCCATCCTCCCATTTCATCTCTCCCCATTTGCATTGACATTGACGGTGATAGTTATTTCCAAGTGAGATTTATCATCCTTCTATCTTGAGAACACACATTGCTCATGAGTCAAAAAAGCCAAGGGCTTTAGTATGCAACTTCACTCCACGAGGGAATCTTCTCCAAATTTGACACCTCTATTGAAAGGGGAGTCTATACGTCTTCATTGTATGTTAGTGTTAATTTATCAACAACATGTGGATGTTCCATTCATTGGCAACATAATTTATATGTGGTTGGCAATTGTTAAGAAAGGACACTAGAACAAGCTTCAATTTTAGGTCCAATATTCCCTGAGAGGATGACATGCACTAGGATACTTTGATGGAGACTCAAGTGCAGGAAGAGAGGTCCCTAATTACACTAGAAATGAGTGTGATGAATTACTTTCTACTAAGATGTGATTTATCATCCTTCTTTCTTAAGAGCACATATTGGTCGTGAGCCCAACCCCATGAAGAAAGCATGTTTGATTATGTATCTATGATTTAAGAGAGGAACCTCATCCAATTTTGATGCTCCAATTGAAATGGAAAACTCTTCATCTCCTCTAGATGCCAATTGTATTTGTTTGTCATTATGTATGAACTAGGTAGAGTTGAGTATTATGTTCTATTAATGTGCATAATATTCTTGGCAATTGTGAGGAGACACTTGCTCCACATAGCTTTCCCTTCAATATCATAGAAATTGAAGGGGATCCCGAAGTGGAGAACAAATATCCACTCTACAAATGGTTTGTTTATTGCCTTCTATTCATGTTTCCTAGACAAGATTATCAATCCATGTAGATTTGAAAGCAAGGTTAAAGAGTAGTGAAAGGTATATGGAAACAACATTATGTGTGAGCATATCAAGGGGGAGGAAACATAACCAAAGTATGGAATGAGCTACCCAGTGATGAAGACTACAACCAAATTATGATAAAGTATTTCTTGATAGGCCATAAAGAGTCAAGAAACACTTACATCTTGAGAAAGTCATAAAGAGTAAAGATACACAAATCTTGAGAAGGCCATCAATTAGCTTACTTAGTTTTATATTGCTTTGCTCAATCCTATGGAAAGTAAATTGATCCATCATTTGAAAATAAACATATTCAAATCTGTGTTTAAACATTAACTAGTGAGACATGTGTAGTTAGGTCTAGTTAATGGCATCTTCCTTTTGAATGCTTAGTTTTCCCATTGGCTTGGTCTTCATTGTGTACTTGTGCTTTTGTGGCGAAAGATAATCATCACACACTTTGACTATAATACAAATGCATGCAACAACTGAATATAGTAACTATAACTATTTACCTTATGAATCATGTTAATCTTTTTGAATTGAATGTCTTTTAACCATATCTAGGCAATTTGAATGTGCATATTTTGAAATATGCATGAGTTGAAAAACACATAGATTTGTTAAGCTAATACAATTTGGTTGGAAACTTGTCCTATAACTTGAGATGTTCCCTTCATGAACAACACCTTGTAGACCATAAAACAAAAGTGGAGCAAGTTACTTGGACAAAGTCTAAAATGCAGTGGCTTTGATATTTCACTATTTTTTTGCACAATAACTTTGTAAGAACACAGCAATAGCACAAAAAAGCACATGAATATGCTATATAAGTAGCATGTCAAAGAGTTGGCACATGTCTCTTCATTGTTTACTAATTATGGGGAAGGTGCCATTCCCCTATATGCTTTCAAGAATTTCTTAACTTTGCTTTGCTTTTCAATATTGCAAAGATGATGTGATATTCTTTTTGTCATGATGTTAACTAAAAGTGTCTAAGACAATGGATCTCATGCAAACCCTTGACCCTTGCAAAATTAAGAGGGGAAGAAAGAGAGAAGTTGCTAAGAGAGAGAGAGAGAGAGAGAGAGAGAGAGAGAGAGAGAGAGAGAGAGAGAGAGAGAGAGAGAGAGAGAGAGAGAGAGAGAGAGAGAGAGAGAGATGTACTTGAGATATTTAACATGGGGGAGAAACATGGGTGGGGACCGTGGTGGTGGAAGTGGTGGAGGTGGTAGTGACAATAGTGGTGGAGGCGGTAGTAGAGGTGGTGGAGGTGGGAGAGCAATAGTGGTGTTTGATATATGCCCAGGAGAAAAGGAGGAATAAGTGGACTATGTGGAATAATTGTTCAAAAAAAGCTCACTCAAAAAGCTCACTTCTCGCACACACTCGTTCCTATGTTGCTTCATTAAAATTCATTGAGTGGAAAGGCTATAGATTCCTTTAGTTAGGAGAAACTTGCTTTCAAGCATAGTAAAGCTCTTTCATTTGATGACACAAGTCTAGGGTCTTCTTAACAATGTCACACCAAATATGTTCACCAAATAATGCTTAATTATCTTCTCACATTACTTGTTCCTTAGTTAAGAATTGTTACTTTGTATTTATGTCCACTTATCTTTTTTGTCTCATTGTTGATTAAGAGAAGGATGCCATGTTACCTCTACATTTAACGGTGCAACCACAATGGAAACCATAAATGATCATTTTGAATTTACCCTTGCAAGATATGCTTGGAAGAACCAATGTGACAAGGCTCTTAAAGCAATGGCATAATCAAGTCCATGGACTTACATGCACCACTTTGGGAACTTGCAAGTTTCTTGGCATGATTGTGGACTAAGCAACATGAGGACGGTCAAGAAACAAATCTATGAGGAGAGAAAATGATGATCTTGGGAAACGACCAATCTCACACTACCACCTCATATTGACTTTACTTAGTTAATGGAGCACTCCCCTTTTGGGGGCTAATTCTTCAAATCCCCCCTCCCCCACCCTTGAGGAGCTCAATGCTGGAAAATTGAGAGGGGGTGAGTTGGCAGCCCCTTCCCTATGTTGACGATGAGAAGGGGGGTTTTAGGGGGGTGGTTGAACCCTTGTGACACTAGGTGTCAATTAATATGGCTCCCTTACTAAAATAGTAGTTATTTTTTCTTTTTAATTTAATTAATTAATATCGAATACTAACCTAAGCAGACTAATTACTAACATTACTAACTAGACTAACTAACTTAACTATCCACAACTAATTGGCTTAGTTAGGGGTCATTGGTTTGTAGCCTTTTCCTCTAGAAGATTACATGTCTTGAAGACCAATTAATTTGGTGTTCCATCATCACAATAATGTGTTGATGCTATAGAAATGCACATTCACCTACTTGCTTAGCTAAAGTACATGGTCACATTATCTCTTGATGATGAAAAAGAGTGCATAAAGTTCTAAACATGTTTCTTCTTTCATTTGGTTGAGATCTAGGCTTTGAACAAATTGCCTAAGGGTAAAAAAGTAAGGACATGGAATGTTTCCAAAAATTATAAGAAGGTAAAATTTTTTAAAAAGACTTTTAAATATACACAGGACCACATCACTAATGCTACATTCATTGGCATCGACAATGTTGATGATCTTAGCACACCATTATTAACAATCCATTGTCTTGGATGATAACATTAGCATCTAAAAACATCCACCTCCCACCTCAACCTCAAAAGCAGTTTTGCAATCTAGATTTTATAAAGCTCTTAACCCTTAAGAAATCCTTATACATTTGTAAGACATTGTGCATAATAGCATCATTAAGAAAAGAGTTAACACTAACAACCAACTAGCTTGGGCATGCAACATTTTTACCCCAACAGTATTCTCTAACATATGCCTTATGTACAGCATGGTACTAACTAAAGTGAGTTGGCTTAATGTCATGTTTACGGCTTGACTAATGTGGGAGCTTTCGCTCAACCACCAAGACCCATGGACCGCCTATTGTTTCAAGTGTTCCAAGCGAGCTCTAATGGCTACCTCTCACATAGCCGACATGCCGTCAATCCTACGAGTGTAGTGAGCTTACCTTGATGCCGATATGAGTTGCCTTCTCTCTTGCACACACTGGTAGCTCCACGATCCTAGTGCAAGCTTCAAGCAAGCTCCATCCTCAAGCTCCAAGCTCCAAACTCCATTGCCACGCATGCAAGAGAAGAGAAGAGAAGAGAAGAGAAGAGAAGAAGAGAAGAGGAGATGGTGAAGAGCTTCACCCTCTTGATCCCTCCCTCTCTCACACTCACTCCCTCACACCCTCACACTCCCTCTCTCAAGAGCACACATAAGCAAGGAGAGGAGAAGAATGAGCTTCCATTCACTTTTTGAACTTTGTATATACAAACCCTAAAAACCCCATGGGCGCCCATCCCTTTTTACATGACCGGCCATTGTGGCAAGGTCCTTTGTCTATTTCCCCCTTCTAGCCTTGTGCCTCTAACCTACACCTGTTTAATACTTTACAATTGGCACAGGAGGGAGCTTGGCACTCTTTTACACGAACTTCTGGAGTTTTTTTAGGCACCTTTCATTTAAAATTACGCTTTTGGCCCCAGCTTAGCTTTAGGGGCCGCTTGTATGTCTTTGCTCTTTTTCCATCTTCTTCCCACTTTTTCATTCATTCTTCCGCCTTCTTGACTTGGGGTTAACATTACCCCCCTCCGAGACGGGTGCCAGTCCCATGGCACTCTTGGCTGCTGTTGGGGTTTAAGAGGTAGTTGGCGCGAAGTAGTCGTGTAAGGGTAGGGCCACATGTAAACTTAGGTGCTCGTGGAAGCTGGGTAACAAGGTTGGTTGGAGAAGCCAAATGGATAGCAAGTGGTTGACGGGGGCCTCCGAAGTCGGTGGTTGGTCGCCTTTGTGCTGCTTGGAAGGAAAAGGTGCAGTTCTCTACCTAAGGGGGGTGTCGATCTTATTGTGTAGTGTATTGTGCTCATGCTAGTGGAACGGGGAGTTGGGTCTAACACAGGCTAGCATGGGTGATGTCCCACACTTGAGGACCCCATTCATGTAAACGGAGGTGCGATGCAAGGAGCTTAGGGTGACAGGTCTAACCATAGGCGAGTGGTACCCCCCTAGGTATGTCCTGTCCTTTATGTGCCCTAAGTGTGAAGTGGGGGAGCAAAAAGGGCGAGGGGGTTAGGAGCGGGGCTAGTCGACTGAAGCCACCAGGCATGCCTAATGTGAGGACCCCTAGGTGCAGTGACTATGCTTCATGTGGTGCTAAGTGCTTTTGTAAGTGAATTGTTTTGTCCATTCCATGCGTAATGTTCCTCTTGCTCTTCCTTGGATGCTTGTTCATTCTCTTTTTCTTTCTTTTTTATTTTTTCCTTTTTTTGGAATAGTATCACACTAGTAGAACTATAGCTTGTGCCTAATTTTCCTCGTCTGATTTAGGCAGAGAAGGGGGTCGGATGGATTTGCTCAAAAATTGATGGCTTTGCATGTATCCTTTGAGATTCATGCGGACATGGAGGGAGGTGGTGGAGAGGAAGGGATGGTTGCACCTAGTGAACTGGCTGTCGTTCATATCCTCTAGGAGAGCTAGGCAAAAAGAGGGGAGAAGGCTAGCCCTCATCATTAAATGCGCCATGGCACATCTGTCGATGGCGTTAGGATCAAAAAAGAGGGGAGGCAGGCCACGTTCTTGTGGGGTCAGGTCCGGCTTGAGTAGTTTTCTATAACTGCACCTTGGTTTCCTAGGTTTAGAGCTTCGAGTCTTATGAGGTTGTGTGCGGTGACTCCTAGGGGCGGTGGTTGCGGTTGTTTAGGCCTCCATTGAAACCTAGGCTGTTGGGTCTTAGCTGTTGTTGCCACAAGCAGCAGTTCTTGAGAGGTGGTGGGTGGTGGCCGAGCACTATCCTTCTCCTTAGATTTGGTTGCTAACAGTTCTACCAGTGGCCATGCGAACTAGGGTGAGGTCGCACAGCCCTTGTTGAAAGCTGTAACAATGTGGATGTTGCCTATGGCGAGGTGAATGCGCTGCAACTCATAATCGATGTTGCAACGAGTTTGCTTTTTGAAGGTTCGCCCTAGCAGCGTCTTCGTGCCTGCGCCCTTGGCATCTGGCAGCACATAGAAGATCATTGGTACAGTCTCAAACTCAATAGAGACGATGGCCCTACACTTGCCGAGAAGTGCATATGAGCAGCCCCCATATGGGCTTAATTTGGCATTAGTGGGTTGTAGTGGTGGTTTGCCAAGTTGGGTCCAATGATCGTGAGTCAAGAAATTGAAGTCCGCTCCCTCGTCAATTAAGGCATTGAAGACGCATGTTTGCTTGGCAATGACTGTGATGTGCAAGTATGCAGGCTCCATGATTTCCTCATCCTCATCATCGATTTTAGTGATGGTGGCTACTCGTACTTTGACAGGCGGTTCCAACATTGGTGGCTCATGCAAAGGATGCGTGGGAGGATAGTATTTCTTGACATGATTGCCATTGAAGAAGCCTATTTCCTCACCGTCTAGAGTCTTGAGCTCGACATTGCCTATTCGGCTGATTGCACGGACTCTCAAAGGTCCAAGACCCCTAAACTTCATTTTTTGCTTATGTCCCTTAACTGAGTATAGGAGCACTAAGTTGCCTTGTTCAAAGTCGCATTGCTTGACCTGCTTGTCAAACTAGCTCTTGTGTCATGCATTCTCACATATGAGTGCATGAATGGCTAGAAGGCAAGTCTCCGAGAGACGTTCGAGCTCAACTAGGCATTGCGTCCATGCCTCCTTTCCTTCCCATCGCTCATAAAGTGCAATTCGCAAGCTAGGCATGAAGAATTCTACGGGGAGAATCACTTTGGTTCCGTAGGTCAACCTAAAGGGGGTTTGGCCGACAACCGTTTTATAAGCTGTGTGGTAAGCCCACAAGGCTGCCCTCAACTTCTTATCCCAGTCGTTGCGCGAGGCAAAGACCACCTTGGTTAGGACATTGACAAGAATCTTATTTGTGGATTCTGCCTGGCTGTTTTCTTGAGGGTAGTATGGAGAGGATTTCCGATGGATAATTAGGAAGGTGGATAGGAGGTGCGCTATCACTTCATTGATGAAGTGTGTCCCTTGGTCACTGACTAGTTCGATGGGGCAGCCGAATCGTGAGATCACCTGCTCCCACAAGAACTTGGCAGTCGTTCGAGCATCATTCTTTCATGTTGCTCTCGTCTCTGCCCACTTCGTTAGGTAGTCTGTGGCCACAATGATGTATTTGGCTTGCGAATACTATGCAGCGGGGCTGATGGGTCCTATGAAGTCGATTTCCCATTTTGCGAAGGGTTGTCGTGCAATGATTGGGGTCAACTCCATTTGATCCTTACGAATCGGGACCTTAGTCCCCGCTGAGACTCATCACAATGCTTAACAAATCATGCGGTATCACAGAACAACATTGGCCACCATAGTTGAGACTGCAACACCTTGCGGGCTGTCATGTCTCCACTAAAGTGTCCACCAACAATTTCGTTGTGTGCCTCTAAGAGCACATCGTGCATCTCATGCTCGCACGCGCATCTATGCAACAATCCATCTTGCCCTAAGAGATACAGCTGACCTGCTATTAACTGGTAGGGTTGGATTTTGAGAATGAGTCGCCTCAGCCTTGCCTTCTCTATCGATCGTTCATGCAGTCTGTGCTCAAGCACTTGGACTATGTGATCTGTCCAATATGGCATTAGATCGGCCTTGAATAAATCTCTCTTGCTGGAGAGGTTAAAGAGGTGGGTGTTTGGCAATTCATCGGTAATGCCTTCTCCATGGCTTCTCCTATGGGGATGCGTGACGTATGATCAGCCATGTAGTGCTGTTTTCCCTTCCGTATAACAACGGAGAAGTCAAACTCCAAAAGTAGAAGGAGCCACCGAGCTATGTGTCCTGTAGCGCAAGGTTTATTCACTAGATATAACAAGGCTTGATGGTCCACAAAAAAGGTAAAGGATGTAGCCAATAGATAATGCTGGAACTTCTTTACAGCAAACACTATGGCCAAGCCCTCTCTTTCTGTCATCGAGTAGTTTATTTCTGTCTCAATGAGTTGTCTGCTAGCAAAGCTCACTAGATAGTCTAGGTTGTGCTCGCCAGATTGGCACAACACTGCCTCCACAACAAATTTAGAAGCATCGATATGCACGTGGAAGGTAATAGTCCAATTTGGGGCTCGTAGAATTGGTACTGTGGTTAGAGCCTTCTTCAACTCTTCATATGCTCATTGGCATGCTTCAGTCCATTCAAAGACAATCAGCAGCTTGTATAAAGGTCTGGCTATCAATGCATAATTCAGCACAAACTGCCGATAGTATCCCGTATGGCCTAAGAAGCATTGAACTCCCTTGTAGTTGGTTGGGGGTGGAAGGTCGACAATAACCCTAACTTTCAAGAAGCCAGTGGCAATGCCATTCTTCGACACCACGTGGTCGAGGATGCATCCATGCTTCACCCAAAATTGACATTTCAAGGGGTTCAAGGAGAGACGATATAGGCGACACCGCTCAAAGACTACTTGGAGTTTGTTTAAGTGTTCCATCGAGGTCGAGTGAATGCAGAGGTCATCGACAAAGACTTCCAACTCCTTGCAAAGCATGTCTTTAAATATGGTGCACATGAGGTGTTGGAAGGTGGCAGGGGCATTAGTCAACCCGAAAGGCATGACTATGTAAGCGAAGACCCCCCACTCGGTGGTGAAGGCAGTCTTATGCCTATCGGCAAGATGCACTTGCACCTAATTGTATCCTGAGAAGCCATCCAGAAAACTGTAGGCCTCCTTGCCCGCCACTCTTTCAAGCATGTGCTCGGCATATGGCAATGGATAATTGTCCCTTTTAGTAGCAGTGTTCACCTTCTTGTAATTGACGCACACTCTAATTTTTTTGTTTTTCTTCATCACGATGACTATGGGTGATACCCAATCTGTGTGCTCAATTTCGTAAATGAATCCTGCTCTCATTAGCTTATCAATCTCTTCTTTGACAGCATGAGTGTGCTTTGGATTCATTGGGTACGGTTGCTGCTTCACCGGCGCGTGCTGCGTCTGGTGTCATGGGTATATTATGAGTCACTACACTTGGGTCTACCCCTTTAAGCTCTTCCAAGGACCAAGCAAATATGTCTATGTACTCTCGCAAGAGAGCGACAAGACTCCTTTCTTCTTCCTTAATCAAGTCATCAGCAATGAAGGCTGGTCGGGGTATCTCCCCTTCCTAGGCTAAGTTCACCTCCTTGACCCTGGCTAGTTCCTCAATTGGTTCGCTTGTTTGCCCTTGCCATTTGGCACCTAGGATCACTACCCTATCTCCTTTCTTGAATTTCGTAAATCTTTTAGGGAGGTCCCGCGGTTTTCATTGTTCATCTGTTCGTGTGTCCCTGGGTTGTTTCGCCCTTTCCTGCTTCAATCGTCTGTGCCTCAGGTGGACGGGTAGGTCCTCATTGGTGTGTCGGGTCTTGGGCAGCCTAGGCATTTTTGGGTCGCTATCTGAGCTTTCCTTGGACTCAGAGTCAAACTCGCCGTCTTCGCTAGAAGAAGGGGGTCTCCCTTGGTGGTCGCAGTTCAGATGGTGATTCTGTCCTAAGCATCGGTGTAGCTCCTAGTTAGGCTAGGCCTGCTTGCTTAAGGTCTATGGCTCCTATGTGTTCTAACAAAGCGCGATCACAATCCATGCGCATGATTTCTCGTTCTATCATGTAGACACTCCTTTTCTGTGGCTTGGAGTCCGCCCAGATTTGTTCTATTTCATGTCCCTCAGTGTCGTATTCTACCGTGTCTATCTCACCCTCACTTTCATCACTGAAGGATTGACAGTCTTCGTACTCGTTATTACAGGCCTCTATGTCAGACTACTCATTGTCTCCTAGGGCTTGGTATATGTCTTGTTGTTGATCAGGGATTCGGGCCCAATTGTACATAAGGTTTAAGTCATGCACCCCAGGGTCCATTGCCACTTGGATTCGCCTAAGAGATCCTGGAATGGTTTGAAGTTTACTGCTGATTTATTAGCTAGCTTGTCCATTAAGTATTGCAGAGCCTCCTAGAGTTCTCTTTTGTTGCTTGGCACTTAGAAGGTGACGGGCTTAGGTCTCCCACAAAGGGTTCCTTTCACCATGCAAACTGGTACGGAGGGCGTGCCATCAGACGTGCCCATCATCTTGATGGCCTGCTCATACGCCTCTTGATCCGAGAACGGTAGGTCAACTGTAGCAAGGACATGCATCCAATCTCACTCATCCTCTGGGCATGGGATATACTTGGTCAAGGGACCATAAGACTTCTTAACTTGAGTGTCACCCTTGAGCATCGCAGAGATGGCATCTAAGACGACTGCTGAGGTCTTCTAAATGTCCATCTCTACCCTCACAGCTTCCATTTTGTTGCCTAGGAAGATCAAGCCGTTACCCCAATCTTCAATAGCTTTGGCATTGCGTATACAGGGTCGGCCTAACAGGATATCATAGTCCACCCCCTTCATGACTATAAAGTCGATAGAGAACTGGACACCCGCGTTTTTCACCGGCCAATTTTTAAGTACCCTGAATGGCTTCACTCTCATGCCGTTTGCTAGCCTGACATTAAACCGAGTGGTCTCGATAGGTGGGTTTCCCCAGGTCTGTAGTGCTGCGTGGCTTAGCACACTAACCCCGACTCCCTTGTCTACGATCCCCTTTCTCGTTGTGTCGCCTAAGACTAGGACTAGTAACACTACATGCATCTCGATGCCTTCCCAGAAGGCATTAATGTGCAAGGATTTTGGCACAGAGTGCAACATCAGACCGGTATTTGTGTTTCTGCATCATGATCGTGCAGATCTACAACTTGTTCTCGTGACCCCTCAACCCATTGCTTGAGGTCTTGCCATAGGGTGGGATGCTGCTTAAGCAGGTCTCCCAGGCTTAACGTCACAGGGGTGCTCACTAGCGTGATAAGGAGGCTGTCGGCTACTCGTCTCTCCCCTAAACCGGATTGTCCTGGCTAATGGCCATGACTAATTTTTGGGCCTACAGCATCAAGGCTTGGTCTAAGCGATGCTGCATGCGGTGCGGTTGCATCTCTTGACTTTGGTCGAGGGGGTGAGACCGCCTTGCTTATGCTGGGGAGATCATCGATCTTGTCCTCTAGGATGGGCTCAGCATCCCTTAAGTGCTTTTGGGCCTCTTTAACCTAGTCCTTCACTTTCTCTATGGCCTCGAGTTGGCACTTCGAATGCAGGTATTCCCCTACCTTGGCACTTCTCTTTTCGGCCGTCTTGGGGGCTGAAGTTTCTGCCTCCGCGTTCGTGACCTTCTTTCCAACAAGCAAAGTTGTAGCACTCTCACTTTTCAGTGTGATCTTAGCCTCTGACCTATTCTTCCTTTGCCTATGACTCTTCTTCCCTATCAAGGCTGCATCGAGGTTGTTGGGTCCTGGTAGTGATATGCCGGCCTGCTTTGTCTGGGCACAGGTCATGACCTGCAACGGGATGGGTGTGGCCTCCCCATCAAGGTTCTTGACACCAAATAGCCCCAATGGAATAGATGGTACGTTGGCTGAACTTGAAGAAGGTTTCCGCTTTGGGCAATCGACGAAGAGATGGGTGATTCTGCACTCAACGCACCTTAGGTCAGCTTTGTCTCTGTTCTAGTGCTCCCTCTCAGGGCAACGTGATGAGACATGACCTGGGTGACCACAATTCCAACAAATGATTGGATCCTGCATCTGCCCTCCTAGGCCTCTACTTCGTCCTCTCCCCAACGCCATCACCAGTACTGGTTGATAATCCATAAGGACTTCGTTGCCCTCGTCATCGTGAGAGACATAAGGGTATAAGTAAGTCTCTTCCACGTAGTGGACTGGAGCGTCACTCGATGGATGGGTTACATAGGGACCAGGAGGTATAGGTATACCTGTAGGGTTTATGTCCACCCTAGGGACAGCTGACTTAATGTCGTTACACGCAGGAAGGGCCAATGGGACTCCCCTTCCTCCGAAGAGTGGCTGCGGTCTGTTCACTAGGTACGGCTAGCCGTATGGTTGGGAGTACGAAAGTCTTCTGGGACAATCTACAATGCATGATGTTGTGACCAAACCTGCCGCAGTTAGCGCAAGGTCTCGACCGAGGGTCTTGACACTCGGCCGGCAAATGGTTTCCACCATAGTACACACATTGGATGTGTGGGTGTGTTGGTCTTCTCCACATGTCTTGCAGCTTGGCTATCTCCATCTTGACATCAGCCAAGTCTTGGTTTGTCTCGGTGGCCTTCCTCTTATCTTGGGATGATGGGGTTGGTCGTTCACTAGAGGCTAACGCTCTTTCTGAACTTCGCGAGTTGGCTTCTTCTAAGTTGGAGCTCCTGGAGCTCCGCTCTTTCAGCTTATCATCAACTCTGATGGCTTCCTCAAAAACCCTAGCTAGCGCATCTCGCTGCAATCTCGAGTTGGCTGTCAAAGCCTTATACAGTTCCTTGTTTCGAATTCCGCTGATGAACACAATTGAAACTGCTCTTTTAGTCGGTCGTTTGCCTGTAGGGATTCTCTTGAAGAGGCTCCTCATGTGGGTTACGTAATCGTGAATGTCCTCCTTCTCTTTCTGCTTGACATTCATCAGTCGTACTAGTAGATTGTCAGAGTATCCAGGCTCGGCAAATCTCTTGATGAAGAGATTCTTGAGGTCATTGAAATTTGCTCGCTCTGTGGCATCTAAGCTTGTATACTAAGTCTTGCCCTTTTCACCTAAGCAGAGCCCAAATGCTTGAGAGCGCTGAGTCAGGTTGCTGAGGCCGTTGGCTTCGCAGACTTGCTCAAACTGCTCTACAAAGCTGTATGGATTGTCGTGGGGTTGGTACTTGTCGGACTGCTTTGCGACTATTGGGATTTTAGACTAGTTTTTAGAGCCTTGGGTTTCTCCTAATCCTACCAGCAGTGAGGTCGCCAATGCTGCAGCACTTTGCTCTGTTGCAGTGTTGTCTAGCAATTGCTTCATAAGAAGCTCGCTCAGCGTTAAGTCTCCTTCTAAGGCTCTCTCGTAATCCGTTCGGTTTTTACCGGCTAAGTTCAGCACCCACTGCACCTCATGCAACTCCGTGCTTTGCCTTTGACTCCTGGCCTACTGGTCTCTATTGTATATGGCTATGCTTTGCAATGCCTTGTGGGCTAGCTTTTTCTCTTCTTCCTAGTCTGCGATGATAGCATCTACTGTCCGACCATGGTGCTCATACCGGGCGTGCGCATCGTAGCTGTTGACCAGTTTACAGAATAGCCTTCGGGAAGACGCCTAAGTGGAGTTCCTCGTTAGACCTGCGGTCTGAGCTTTCTTCTGCCATAGTCGAGTTCTGTGCTCCACTAAGCTATCGATCAAGTTGAGTAGGTTTGTCAAATCCACTTCGTTTGCGCCACTTGCTTGGTCCTACTTCGCGTGTTGATGGTTTGTATCTGTCTGTGGGTTCTCTCCTATTCGTGGGTTCCTTGAGTGGCTTATATGAGTGAATTCCTTGACTTATTTAAATACATTGCTCAATTCTTCTCCATCAATGAGTGTGTTCCTTCCAGTGCACTTGTGCTCAATCATGCTTTCAGTTTTCCTTAAGTGCACTTCAAGTGCGGAAATTCCAGGTGAGTGCAGCAAACAATCTCTAAGTGTTTTACGCACCCTCACTTCGTTTTGGGCCTGATAGGCTTTGTCAATCAATTCTCTGGCCATCTTGACGGGATTTAGGGCTTTTCGATTACGTTGCCTTGCCCATTTTTGGGTCCAATCAGGGTTTTATGGCTCAGCGGGTTGCCTCTAGGTCTCTAGGTTTCTAGGTATCGCGACAGCCCACTCAAACTGCTAAGCGGCTGCGCCTTACGATTTTGTCTATTCCACGTGCCAGAATCAAGTTCTGAGCGTCAAGAGGGCTTGTGACAGTTTGCGCTGCTGAGCTCCAGCTGGGTCATGTCAAATTTCTGAAAAGTTGAGGCAAATACACACTCGGCCCAACTGGTCCGAATTGCAGGGGCCGAGTGGGTGACTTGGATGGGCTGAATCGCACTGGTCCAAGTACAAAAAAATTTTGCGGGTCCACATCCGAGTGGTGTCACTCGAACGATCGAGTCGGGTCATGGGTCGAGGGTCGAACTGGTAAATGGGGCCGAGTGGACTTCGGGCCGAGTGTCGAGTTGGTCAAAGGGCCGAGTGCCGTCACTTGAACGGGCCAAGTGGACTATGGGTTGAGGGCTGATTAGGGTTTCCGGATCGAGCCCGCCGAATGGTAGGGTCTGAGGGCCGAGTTTGGGACTCGACCTAACAACGGCCGCTCGAACAGGCTGAATGTGGCGCGACGAATGCCGCGCGACGAGGATTTCAATCAAATCTCACAATTTAGGCAATCACTCCAAGCACAAACTTCCAAATCCCAACTAAGGCACCAAGGGAAGTGATTGGTATACCTGGGGTGAGCGGTAGGCACCCCGATGACGAGATCAAATCGAATCTTTCCGAGGGCTCTCTCTCTCTCTCTCTCTCTCTCTCTCACTGCAATGGTTGCAAATGAGCTCTCCCTTGGCCTCTTGGCTCTTAAACCCCTTCCTGGGTAAGGTTTTGATGCTCCCAATCACTCACTTGCCGACATTAAGCATCCCAAGCAAGTTTTTTGTCATTTTTTGCACGATTTATGCCATGTTTTGCCCTGTTTTGCAACAATTAACCGTACCCTTTCCCGATTCGATTTCCTAATCCTATCCTACACTAAATGCAACAAGAATCGAAAGCAACAAATTAAAATGATTTCTCCATGTCTTCCAATCATCAAACTAACTAACTAACCCAAAATACTTACTTTTTTTGAAGATCAAAACACCCAAACTTCCTACCTATCTCAAGCTCTATTTCGAAGATGAATCCCTTACTTCGATGCTCGATATGAGGCGCGCAAGCGCTCAAGCTTGAAACTGTTTGTCCCGGACAACAGAACCAAAATGTGGGAGCTTTCACTCAACCGCCAAGACCCACGGACCGCCTATTGCTTCAAGCGTTGCAAGCGAGCTCTAATGGCTACCTCTCACATAGTCGACGCACCGACGATCCTACAAGTGTAGTGAGCTTACCTTGATGCCGATATGAGTTGCATTCTCTCTCGCACACATTGGTAGCTCCACGATCCTAGTGCAAGCTTCAAGCAAGCTCCAAGCTCCAAGCTCCAAGCTCCATTGCTGCGTGCGCAAGAGAAGAGAAGAGAAGAGAAGAAGTGAAGAGGAGATGGTGAAGAGCTTTACCCTCTTGATCCCTCCCTCTCTCACACTCACTTCCTCACACCCTCACACTCCCTCTCTCAAGAGCACACACAAGCAAGGAGAGGAGAAGAAGATTAGAAGAGAAGAGCTCTTGTTAGCCACACACCAAAGAATGAGCTTCCATTCACTTTTTGAACTTTATATATACAAACCCTAAAAACCCCATGGGTGCCCATCCCTTTTTACATGACCGGCCATTGTGGCAAGGTCCTTCGTCTATTTCCCCCTTCTAGCCTTGTGCCTCTAACCTACACCCGTTTAATACTTTACAATTGGCACAGGAGGGAGCCTGGCACTCTTTTACATGAACTTCTGGAGTTTTTGAGGCACCTTTCATTTAAAATTACACTTTTGGCCCCAGCTTAGCTTTAGGGGCCGCCTGCGTGTCTTTGTTCTTTTTCCATCTTCTTCCCGCTTTTTCATTCATTCTTCCGCCTTCTTGTCTTGGGGTTAACAACTAAATTCAATATTAAAGGATGTTCTCAATTCATTCATATTTAAACTTTACGTAAGGTTATCACATCTTTTGAAAACTCAAAACAATAACTTATTCTTCAAAACATTTTGCATAATAGAATAGTGATGTACTTGTGGGTTTTCTCATAGTTTACTTATTTAAAATTTAGACATTTTTGAAAATGTATGAGAATTATTCCAAAGAATAAAGCTTAAGCCCATATAAAATTATTTGAAGTCTATTTCTCCCCTTTTTTTAATATGTCTAGACATTAATAAACAAGGCAACAACATGGACTCATTTTATGCTAAAATCATGTGGCATGGAATGAAAGAAAAAGTCATGAACATCACAACTTTTTGATACTTATGTAATGACTAGAACTACCCTCACTTATGTCTAGACATTAATAAACAAGGCAACAATGTGGGCCCATTTTATGCTAAAATTATGGCATGGAATGAAATAAGAAGTCGCGAACATCACAACTTTTTGATACACGTGTAATGACTAGAACTACCCTCACTTATGTCAACATGGTCCAACAAAATTTTTAAGCAATACACAAGTATCAATCACTACGGCATCACAAAGATCTTCAAGGAAAAGAAAAGCAATGGCTCTAAGAAAAACACTATTAAAACCATGTACAACAAGCTAGTACTATATATACACAATGGAATCCTCTTCAGCTAAGGAATGTGGAAATATCATTAACACACTACTGGTATGTCCTATTTGTGAGGTAGTCTCATTGAATCGTTAGTCCAAACTTTGCAACAAGAAAGACAAGCTCATAGAACTAATTGAAGTTACAATGGCCCTTGCAAGCACTATCTATATCCTTGCTTGCAAAAAACATAATGTGCACACCATTATTAAAAAGTATGATGCTTCTTACTCCAACAACAAGCACAACACATATGTCACTTCATTTCTACCAAACTACACAAGAAGGATTCTATCTATTGAGCCTTTGCAATTACAACTCTTGAGTATCATTGATGTTTCCACGTTCATTACCAAGACATGAAGGGCCATTGCAAATGGAACATTAGATGATAGATCAATCCTTGATAATCCTTTGGTGCATTGGAACGCACCACAACAGCTAGTCATGACGAGCTCATAAAATCTAGCATTGCTAATGCATTTGCATTCAACATGTTGCACAATCCAATCATCCAAAAGTACATGATAATAGCTAAACATCACCATCCAAAGAAAGGCGTATGTGTCCTTAGCAAAGAGGGGGTACAAAGGATTATACAACTACATCATGACAATGCCCGATTTGACACAATGTTACAAGTAGAAAATGCCTCAAGCTATAGTGTGTTAGAGAATATAGTTGAACATAGTTGAAGACAAGCATTCCAAAGGTCTAATCAATATGAATTTACATTTTGTAGGGGGTAAAGGCACCTCCACCTAGCCGCCTGTGTATTACTACACTGACAGTACCCGCACATGTACACTGCAGGTCGCGGGCCCCCATCACTGTCACTTCATTCTTTATTCTTTCAATGACATTTGAATAAAGGGAAGGCCAGTCACACATTGTGACTGTTGTAGTTCCCACATTTGGAGTCTCTCTCTTTCTTGCTCTTGCTCCATCCACCATAGCTCTCACCTCTGTGCTCTCTTGCTCGATCCTTCTTACCTTTCAATTGGTATCAGAGCTTGGCTCTTCGAGGTCCTGAACGTGGTTGGGTACTCTTTAATTCGTTCGAATACCTACACTCTTGTCTTCACTCTTGGTAGCTATAGCCACACCTTTCGAGCTTCTGGTCGGTCTCATCCTTCTCGGGCAAGCATTGGATCTTCTTGGGCAATCTCAGGGCATTCACCTATAGGTATTGAAGTTCTCATTCCACTCTTTATTTAAGTCCACAAGGTTTGAAGAACAGGACAACCATGGCTCAACCCATGAAGGTTTGGAACTGAGCTCTCTCTCTTCTATGCCTATTGAGGCCTCTTGGGAAGCTTCTTTGAGAGACATAGAAGTTCCCTAACCATCAAGTAGTGCCCAGCTCCTCAGCAACATCAAAAATGTGATTTTAGCAGGTTGGCCCATTTTCTTAGCTTGTCAAAAATGTGGCCTTTATCTCCAGCACCTCTTCAAGCCATTGGCACTACACAAAGGTCTCATTTGAGGCATAGGAGCATGCTTCAACCACGGCATTGAAGGCTTGATCTTGGGATTGACATTTTGGTCAGATATACTTCAGTCCAGGACTATCATAACAATCCACAGGCAACCCCAAACAATGCTACATTAGCATTTGATGTTTATGATTTCTTGGTACTAGCTATCGATGCCATTTGGCACCTGAATCATGCCCAGATTTTATGGGAAGCTATGCATGTGATATGCCATTGATTTGGTGCTGATTTTGGCCTTGTTTATGCTCAGCTTGACAATGAATTTACTACTATAATAGAGCAGGGCTGAAGCTATTTAACTCGGGTTATGTTATGCCTATTGATCTTGGGTGTTTCCCAAATGTTTGTTATGGCTATTCGGATGCAAATGGAGGTTGGCAAATGTCTTGTAAGGTTCCAAAATGTATTTTGAGCCTTGTTTGAGCTCCGTATTGGTTGGCACTTACTTGACATTGGTCTACACTGGCATGCTTTGTGACAGAGGTATACCAATGGTCTATGCATGACCCGTTGTGGTACATTCTTTGAAGCATATGTCAGTGATGCGTGCTACCTACATTGTTTGAGCTTCTTTGCCACTTGGATCTTCAGTTGGACTTGTACTTGGATACTTTGGAACATCTTTTGGATGTTTCTTAGCTTGTCAGAGATTGACTTGGGTTCATACATGATGTGCTTGGATGCTATCAGATGCTTGACCGCTTACATGCTCTTGGTGCTCTCATGATGTATAGTCTTGGCTATGAGATGTCTTATGCATTGACATGCTATCTCTGAGCTTGGTTGCTCATTTTCCATCGACTTTTGTGCCAGTGGGAGCTTTATGCTTATGGTCTTGGATTTACCCAGAGCTTGCGGGTTATGGATTCGAGCTATTACTTGAGATTTGAGACTGGGATCTCTTACACGTCCTTGACTATGATATTTGCTTGGTAGATGCTTCCATGTCTGCTCTTGGATGCTTATGAGCTGATTTGATTCGTCTTCATTAAGCATACACTAATCTTTGTTAGGTCTTGCCAGTGGTGTGTACATCTTGCTTATTACTCAGGGGATGTATCGGTTGTACTCACGGACTCTCTTGACACATTTGGGTGTTTGGCTCATGTTCATTGGTTGTCATAGTGCCTCTGTTATGCAGCTTGATGCAAGATTGGACTTAGTAGTCACTATTGTCATTGGATCTCTATTAGCTTACTGCTTGCCCTCATTTATTCACACTGCTATCATTTATTACAACAAGTCGTTTTATGTTATGTATTTATTGGGTTGAATTATGTCATTTTGATGTGCTATTGATACTAGATGTGCAACATCATTGATCACTTGTACTTCACCATTTTGTCTTGGTTTTCTAGTGGTTTTGGGTTGTTTACAACAGCATACAACAAGTTGTTTTGACTGTCTACACTGTTTTCAGCTTGCATTATGGCTAGTTCTTCCAGTAATAATGCTATATTCAACATCAATAAGTTGGATGGTATGAACTATGCTATTGGAAAAGCTAAATATGGCAAGTGTTGGTGCAGAAATTGCAAGTTAGACCACTGAGATTGAGTGGGCAACATCCAACAACAATGCCTAATGATCAATGGCTTGAGCTTGATGAATTGTGCAAGTCCACTATCATATTGTCTCTCACAGAACACGTGCACTACAATGTAGTTGAGGAATCACATAGTGCATGGGATCTTTGGGAGAAAATTAAGAGCTTGTATGACAAGAAAAGTTTTGCTTCCCATATGTATTGGTTAAAATAGCTTATGAATCTTTGCATGAAGAAGAACGTGACTATGTTTGCTCATTTGAGCCAGTTCCATGCTATCCTAAAACATTTGGTTTTGCAGGGCATTGATTTTAAGGAGCATGTGACTCCCTTATTCTTGATTGTCACTCTTAATGACTTATGGGATATCTTCCGTACTACTTTATGTGCCTCGTCTACTACACTTAAGCTATCTAATGTTGAGAGTACTTTTCTTTAGGAAGAGATAAACAAAAAGAATTTGGATGCCTCATGTGTCTCTCATGCATTGATAGCTAGAGATAGGATTGATGGAAATGGAAAGAATGACAGTGGTAGTGGCAGTGGCCGTGGACGGGATTCTTAGAGATCTCGCTCCACGTCTCGTGGGAAATCACACAGCAAATCCCGTGGTAGGAATGCAAATGTTACATGCCATCGTTGTGGGAAATAGGGGCACATTAGGCAACAATGTCATGAACTACGCAATGAAAGGCGCAAGGAAAAAGGGAAAGAGAAAGTGCAGGAGAAGTCCTCTGATCACATTACTGTACCTGCAAAGTCTAGTGTTAAGATTGAGAAACTTAATGTTATATAGCTCGAGGACTTTGATGGAGATTATATTCTTGTAGCTTCTTCATGTGATGCCTCACAGACACTCACTCTATGTATGCCCAGTGTTGGCTTTTGGATTTGAGTGTGTCCTTTCATGTGACACCCTATAGAGACTGGTTTCATACATACTGCACTATTTCTAGTTCTCTATGTCTTGGTGATAACAGGTCTCTTGATATTGTGTGCATAGGTGATGTTATGTTGGAGTTTCCCTCTGGTAGCACTTTTCTTATGCATGATGTACGCCATGTACCTACATTGATCCATAGTCTTATGTCAACTGGACAGCTTGATGATGTAGGATATCATGTGTCTTTTGGGGACTCTACATGGAAAATTACTTGTGGTAGGCATGTTCTTGCAAGAGGTGCCAAGTCTGGTAGCCTCTACCCCTTGGTTATATTTGGTACTATTGACCATGTTTTGTCAGTGGGTTCTATCCCACATGTATCTCTCTAGTATACTCATCTCGGGCATATGTCACTTAAGGGAATGAAAATACTTAGTGTTTTTTGCAGTATCTTCCGCCTTTTGACTACTCGCATTTTGAGTCATGTGATCATTGTTTATATGGCAAGCAGACTAGGAATTTGCATAAAAAGTATGGTATTCTATGCATGGGTGAGCCGATTGACTCATTGCATAAGAATCATACATGGGATTTGGTTTCCTTGTCTACTGGCAAGAGGGCTTTGCCTTGCAAGTGGGTGTACGAGTCGAAAAGTACCCTTGGATACCCCAAGCCAACATATAAGGCCAGATTGGTGGCAAAGGGTTTTAAGCAGGAGCATGGTATTTACTTTGATGAGGTCTTCTCTCTTGTGGTTAAGATGACTTAGTCTTGCCTTTGCTTGCACAGATTGACTTGGATTTGTATTAGTTGGATGTCAAGGCGCCTTTCTTACATGGGGACTTGCATGATGAGATTTACATGGAGCAGCCTAAGGGCTTTGCAGAGCCTAGCAGGGAACACCTAGTGTGCAGATTGAGGAAAAGCCTTATAGCTTGAAGCAAGCACCTAGGGAATGGTAACATAAGTTCAATGCATTTATGCACTCACAGGGCTACAGCCATAGAAGCCCGTGATGGATCTTTATTGATTTTGGTACTCTATGTGGATGACATGTTTTTAGCTGGGAAAGCTCATGATGAGCTAGATGCTTGTAAGGCTTAGCTTAAGAAGAGCTTTGGGATGAAAGATCTGGGATAGGCCTCTCATATTCTTGGTATATGCGCATTATGCATAGATAGGCATCAAGGACTACTCTATCTATCTATCATCACAGAGAGAGTACATTCATAAAGTCCTTGAGCACTTCCGTATGCAGGATGTAAAGCCTATTGGATGTCCATTTCCTTCTCATGTGAAGGTATCACAAGTTGATTTCCCACATACAAATGAGCAGATGGCCAAGATTCCCTATGCATCCATAGTGGGCAGTTTTATGTATGCCATGATAGCCACCCTTCTAGATATTGCTTTTGCAATTGGTGTTGTGGCACATTATATGGCTACACCTAGCAAGAGGCATTGGGATGCCATGAAGGGTATCATGAGGTACCTAAAGGGCACTGTTGATATGTGCATATGCTATGGAAACCAAGATACAAGAGTCATGGGATACACTAACTTTGACTATGCATGACATGCAAATAATAGGAAGCCCACCTTTGGCTATGTGTTCACTTTTGCTAGCCTTTTCTACTACAAAGGCAGAGTATGTTGCAACCACTGAGGCTTGCAAGGAGGCCATTTGATTGGGTTGTTTGGTTGTTGACCTTGGTATTGTAGATGCTAACCCTACACTGCATTTGAATTCTATGAGTGATATCCAATTAGCTAAGAATCCGATCTTCCATACGAAGGCAAAACACATTGAGGTGAGGTATCACTTCATTCATGGTGGGGTTGTTGAGGACAAGCCTGTTGACCTTGTCAAGATCTCAATTGACCAAAATCCTGCAAACTTGCTCATGAAAAGCCTCTCTATAGAGCACTTTGCCTTCTTTAGGAAATTGATGGGCATTGGATGAGATGACATCTTTCCTCATCCTCTTGTACCTATGTACGTGTTGTACTGCCTTTTTTATTTTTTCTTCTCACTCCTCACTGAGGCAAATTCACCTTTAAGTGGGAGGTTGTTGGGGGTAAAGGTGCCTCCGCTTAGTCGCCCGTGTATTACTACACTGACAATACCCACACCTGCACACTGCAAGCGGTGGGCACCAATCACTATCGCTTCATTCTTTATTCTTTCAATGACATTTGAATAAAGGAAAAGTCGGTCACACATTATGACCATTGGAGTTCCCACGTTTGGAGTCTCTCTCTTTCTTGCTCTTACTCCATCCGCAATAGCTCTTACCTCTGTGCTGTCTTGCTCGATCCTTATCACCTTTCACATTTGTCATACTACACAACAATGATCAAATTATAGAAATGATGAACTATTCAGGACATATGGTTTACCAACATAGCAAAATTGCCTTGCTTGGGAATCACCTTGGAAAATATAGTGTTCTCATTCTTATTTCCATTTGAGCATGCCTCATTTGATGGCATAGTGTACCTCAATGTATACATCAAGATGCACACATTGACATTATTCTCAATGTATACTGTGCATAAGCCTTACATGTTGATTCTATACCAATTAAAACAAACTACTATGGTTGCAAACAACATGACAACAACATGCTTGCAAAGAGACATTGATAACTACAAGTGTGCAAATAAAAATAGCTCAAATGAGAAATAGTGCTACTTCGCTTATAGCATTCCTACATCAATATCAAGCTCTCCATCATGGCACATATGAAACTCGAAGGACCTAATTATAATGGTTGATGTTTGGGGTATGCCACACCTCTTCCTCATATTTACTACAAAATGATCACTAGTACATGTTGGTCGGAGATCCACACATTGAAATAAATAGCACGTGAGTTTAATCTAGATTTCTCATGGAAAGATTGCCCCGTAGAATGCATAATCTTGTTCCATACCAAATTTCACCTTTTTTTCAACCAATACATCCTTGCAAAGGATGGTTGCCTTGAATGTATCCATCATTATGTTGTCATGTATGAGATCCAACACAAAGGCTCATTGCATGCACATGTCATTCTCTGGATAAACAAATTCAACATTGAGAATACAAAAAATGAGATTTGTGCATACATCCTAGCCTATAATAAGGAGTGCAACTCAACAAAATAGTGAGAAGACTAATCCTAACAAAACATCTTCACACGTGTTGACAAGTTTGCTACTTATAAAGTATTAACATGCAACCAAAATGCAAATATGGATTTCCATTTCCACCATGTCCCACAATGGATGCAACAATAGATCTTGAAACACAAAGGTACATATATTATTGCTCCAAAAATGAGCATAGAAATGTTGTTCCATACCACCCGATACTAGTTCTTTGGGGTGCCCACATGAGTATTCACACAAACTTATCCATCTCATGTTATTTGCTTAAGTATGCAATGCAAGTAGAGCCAATGGAAAAACTAAACATTAATGCTAAAGATTCAAAAAGGCTAGGATTGAAAGACGTGGATGCAAACAAGTTGAGATAAATCTCTACTACAATATTCTCAAAGCCAACCTTGAACAACATGCAAGTTTTGATCAAGACAAGAAGCAAAAACATTGAGTATATTGATTCATCCCCTGCAAATATGCATCAATGAAAGCTATTTAGGCCAGGGGGAATCACCATGCATCATGTCGACCTCTATTGTCCCAAGCTATTGCACCTTGAAAAGCCTCACAGTATATGAGTATTGCAAAAACTACAACATTACCAATCCACAGCTACCAAAACTTCACTAACACTATGCAAGATGCAAATGGCAATGTCCTGCAAAAGCATAAAAAGTTGGTGAGGCTCACTAACTTTCAACGGTACCACAAAAAAAAAGGTTTATTCTTCAACATATTGCTCCAACGAGTCCCGTTCAAATCAAAGAACAAGTTAATAAGTAATCATAATACATTGGGATTACATTATATTGAATGCCAGCTTCACGGCCTAGGAGCAATCAAGGAATACCTTGAGATGTACATCACTGAGTGCACATAAAAAATATTGTGGACATTAGATCAAACACATCAACAAAAAAATTTGTTGACATTAGATCAAGCACATCAACTAATGAATATGATAATCTAAAAAAACACCATCAAAGACAACCTATCAGCATATGCTGCCTATCCACAAGCAATAGAGAAAAAGCTCACCATGGCCTCTTTACGAGTGAAAATGTTGTCGCTAAAAAAAGAGTTCAAGACTACATCTAAAAATGCTCTAACAACATAGCAACAAGAGCAATACATCACTACCTAATCAATGCAACATCTGGTTTGCACATCACTGCCTAATCAATGCAACATTTGGTTTGCACATCACTGCCTAATCAATGCAACATCTGGTTTGTCCATCATCAATGGAAACCTAGATAATAGAAAAAGCTTTCTCATACACCACTACACCCATAACCTCATTTCCACCAACAAGAGCATCTTGCTAACAACAAGCATATGAGCAATTGACCACAAACTATGCACTCTTTCCATAGCCATCCATTATCAATTCAAGATACCAGTTTGTGCACAACAATATCCACTATCATTACAAGGAATAGATGAAAGGTTCATTGCCATAAGAGAGGCAGATGCAATCATCATCGATGAAATGTCAATGCTAATGCGAGTAACATTTGACATAATAGTTCGCCAAATAATAAGCATATGTCAAGGAACCTTGCTTGACCCATTCAAGAACAAGCTCATAATATTGTGTGGTGACCACCCAACTTCCACCAATCTGCAACCATATGCGAGTAACATTTGACATATTAGTTTGCCAAATAATAAGCATATGTCAAGGAACCTTGCTTGACCCATTCAAGAACAAGCTCATAATATTGTGTGGTGACTTCACCCAACTTCCACCAATCTACAACCATCAAACTACAATATGCCAACAATGTCACATTACATCATCTGCATATTTGCAATATGGAAAGCATTACACGTTGCATACATCATTTAGGCATGCATATGACCCACACTTCTTGCAATTCTCACAAACAAGCATGCATTAATAACTAAAACCAATCAAATCATTGCTTCAAAGTGGCTTTGATGCCAATGGGAGCCCCTAGGTACCGAAATTGTCTTGAAAATCTAGCTCAATAAACCAATTTCCAAGATCCTTCCATGACTAAAAAAAGAGCTCAGATTTAGCATGGTTGACTTTAGAGGCAAACAATTCACAAAACTCAGAATATATTTTCAACAAATTAGAAATAGACTCCGTGTCAGCCCTCAATGATAGAGGCATTATCATCGGCAAAAAAATAGATTGAGGTTTGAGAGCCATCTAGGAGGAGCAACCCCCTAATCATGCCAACTTGTATAGCTTTGTCAACTTGTTGTAGGAGTGGATCCATAATTTAGAGCAAATAGTAGAGGAGCTAAAGGGCATCCTTGTCTAATTGACTTACACATAGCAAATGGAGTGGAGAACTAATCATTGATGTTGATGGTTGTTGAGGCATCTTTGAAAAGAGAGGCAACCAGCTTGATAAAAAACAATGGCCCAAATTTCGATGCAAATGGCACATAGATAATAAAAGCCCAACTTTCATGATTGTATGTCTTATCCCAATTTATATTTATGAGTACAAAATCTATTTGATTACTGAGCCCAAGATCCATAGACAAGGTTAGATTCAGAATTGCATCATGGACGAATCTACCCTTTGATAAAACCAAACAGTTTGGATGGATGATTCTTGAAAATAGATTTTTCACCCAGAAGGCTTGTGCTTTGGCCAGCACTTTATAAAAGAAGTTGAGCATAGTGGGAGGATGCTAGTTTGATGGTTTGGAGTGATCCTATGACTTGACGACGATTTTGATCACCCCTACATTCATTACATCATAGAAACCACTCGAATCCCTTACATAGTTAAGTAGGGCCACAAGATCTACACCATAGACTTGCTAGGATTTTTTGAAAGGCCTCTACAAGAAGCCCACCAAATCTAATGACTTGCCCACTTTGAAGCTAAATACCACTTCTTTTGACTTCCTTCAATGAGAATGGTTTGTCTAGTATCAAAGATTGTTCGATTGGGATAGGGGAAACCATATATTTTAGGTATGAATGGAGCCTCTTTTTGAATTCTAGGACACATGGAGGTTCAATATCCACTATTGATGCCAAGTGCTTCATGAAGATTTGAGTTATCTGCCCTTCTTTGTATAGAAAGTTGTTTACATTATCATGCACATAGAGAATCATAATCAAGCTTGCATCACCTAAGGTGCCACTTGTTGTGAAGTTCTATCTATCACTTGCTCTCATCTACCTCCTTTTTTTGCTTGGATTAAGCTTAGCAAAGTAAAACTCATTGGGCCATCTCCTAAGACCTCCCATTGCCCCTTTCGTTGCACCTTGGCTACTTAGACTACTCCTTCCTCTGACTTTCTAATGAAGTCATTGATGTCTCCAAGACAAGTTTGCATGATGTCATCATTAGGGCATTCACGAAGGGTCGCCAAGATAGTTGATCTAGCCTAATCACTCAACAAAAATACAAATCTCCTCCATGCTACTTTGAGTCTACTTTGAGTTTTGGAAATCTTAGTAATGGCTACCTAGGATTTTAGCCATTTACAATTTGGCAATAGCACAAGGTCCTTGGCCTCCTCCTAAGCCCTAGAGAGCATGGCTAGTGTCCTCTAAAAAGGAGACATTCATTCTAAAGGGGGGAGGGCCTCTAGGGCTACCAGTTAAGGAGGATCATTCTAAAGGAAATCAAGATTGGCATGTGATCAGATGCAACAATATCCTATAGTGCTTGATACCTCATTTTTTCCTCAATCCACCATTGTCCCTAGGAAGAGTAGAACCTATCAAGTGTTGCTCCTCTCCATGAAGGCCCAATATGTTGGCTATGCCAAGTGTAGCAAAGCTTCTCTCACCATTGGCAATACAACCAAATCTTCAAGGTCACAAGCTTCGACAAACGACTTCTAATTCTCTCTCTATGTTCCTTAAGCATAGACCTAGAACCATGCGATTGATCCACGTGCCTATAGGTCATATTCCAATCCCCTCCAACTATTGTATTCCACACTTGTAATTGCTACCTACAAAAAAATCCCCACCATTGATGGTTGCCAAGTAGTTACAAGCATATATAGAACATACCAAAAACTCCTCTTGTGCAACCGAAACTTTGACTCCAAGACTACTATCATCACTTGAAAAGAATGTTAGAATGGGAGTAAGATCATCACACATGAATAGCATAGTACCCTCCTTTGCCTTTGGCAACCACATCATAAAAGGTGGTGTAAATGTACACAGTCAAGAACTTATAAGCTTCTTCATCCAACTTTATTTCTTGGAGGATTGTGGCCTATAGCTTATATCTCCTGACTATGCCAAACATGGCTTGTTTCCTGATATCAAAGGCAAAGTCTCACACATTCCATGAGAAAAAATTAATTTTAGGGGAGAGAGCAAATCTCTCATCACATATGAGGCACTTTAGCCAACAATCCATGATTATTGACTAGAGCATAGTAATTTTGATCCAACGATGAATTCCTTGCATGTTTCTTAAGAGAATGAATTTTTCTAGTCTTCTTGGCCTTACCTTTGCCTTTGAATGCCCTCGAGTCATGATTTTCTTTGTTGGCTTGCTAATGAGGGGATGGGTCCTTCTTTTACTGCATTCCTTTTTGCAAGGTTTGCAAGAGGAAGCTCCAACAATTCCCTTCCTATTAGTCTCAAGATGCTCTTGCTATTTGTCAGTCTTCTTGCATATCTCACCCCTGCTTGCTACCATAGCCAAGGTTCTCCTTGTTCATAGCCATACTATCAGCTCTAGTAGCTACAATTTCTGAGATGCTAGGCATGGGTAGTTTGGATGGAGGAGAAGAAAGAGAAGAAGAAGAAAAGTAAGCAAAAGAAGGAGAAGAAGGAGATGAGGAAGGAAGGGGAACCCATCCACCTCACAAAAAAAAAAAGGTTTTCTCCCCCCATCTTTGCATGTGCAGGACTCTTGTCTCTACTCGCCATTGCCTCCTCCCCCCTACGCCTTCTTCTCCTAACAATGTGCACCTGGCTCTTAGCCCATGCTCATTGTTGCCATGCTACTTGCATGTCACACTAGTCACCGGTACTCCTCTATCCCTTGCCGCCATGACCCTCTACCCTTCCACAGTACCACCCTCTTCTTGTGAGCACTACCTTGGATGTCTTCGTTCCTACTGGTCACCACATCTCATTATCTTGCGACCAATTCCTAGAAAAATGACCATTCCCTTTGCACAAATAACATAAGGAAAAGTAGACACTAAGAACCACCTCCATGAATCTTGGAACTTGTAGTTGCAGGAACTCAAGGAGTTCATTGGGTCTATCCTAGAGAATACACGCATGGCTAGACAGTTTAAGGATGCCCCATGTTGTTGCAATAGCACCTGAGTAAAGGATCTAACCCAAAGTAGAGGCGATTGAGGTCACTTCATCCACCATCCATGGAGGGAGATCCATGAACTCAATCTCCACACTACGCATTTGTGCACCAGGACTCCATCAGGAGAGAAGGAAGATGATGACCAAGGCAAGGTGTATACAAGGCTTCCTCTAAAACTCACAAGTTGATGCAAGGACCCAATCCCTTTGTAATGAAGTGAACCTAACAGGACCTAAGAGAAAGAAGGAGTGCAAAAGAGAGAGAAAGAGAGTGATGACGAGAGAGAAGAAGAGGAAGGAAGTCATGGAAGCTATGAAGGTGAAGAGAGAGTTTCTTGATTAATTCTTGATGACTTTTCCTCATAATTCTTATACATTTTTCCTGTTACACCCTTTCATCTTTAGACCCAAGGAGTGCCAAGAAAAAGCCTTTGCCAATGAATTTGAATTACACTAGCATTACCTTACCTTGATAAGTAAGGTCAAACCAACAATAGAAGTCCTCCTCCATAGGAGGATGACCCAAGAAAGAAAAATAGACCCTAGATACCATGAGAGAAGCATATCTTTGGCGAATACAATCCAACATCCAGAGAGGCCACCACCTTGTGCACTCTTGCTCCTTCTTGCACTTTGGCTGTGTAGGCCACGTTGTGTTTCTCTTAGTCATTTCATAGTGCTCTGTCATATCCAACTCATTGTATTGCAGTGCTTGCTTGTAGTCCCTTGATTCTATCAATTGATTGATCAACACATCCTCAATTATCTATCGCTTACCCTAGAAGGCTTGCATGCAAACCTAGCCACATGTCATATTTAATGCACATGAAAGCACTAACTCCTCCATGTTAGGCCATAATTCTTTGACAGGGGGTATAAGTGCCAAAGCATCACATCACTGGAAGTCTTTTAGAGAAGAGGCATTATAGCCTCACCAATATCAATTACAATCATCGCTAATTAAACTTGCCTATAAATGCTTGCCAATGTGGTGTGCTATGTGCCAAAAAGATATGGTTTGTGGCATCTCTTGTTCCATGCTAGGGAATGAGGTGCATGTTTCCCATACAATGTTGCTAGCTTCAAATCGTACTTGCTCCAACCTCTTATCCACGACTTCAGTTACCTTAATCTATATCATGTGCAAAGCCTCTACCCCTACATTTTCAATGATTTTAACATAACCTTTGGTTGAGAACGTAATACCCTATAGTGCAATGAATATTTAGCTCATAAGGTAGAAAGTTTGAAAGAATGATGGCAAGGTAGCTCCTTTGTGCAATTCTAGATATCATATGCTATTTCTCTCATTTTCTCAAAGCAAGATCCCCAAGGGTCTTACATCCATTACGCACTATCCCCTTCACATCATGGAAACAAGTATTCCTCTCACTTTCTCAAAAAAAAATTCTATGAGGGTGTCACCTCCATTATGTATCATCCCCTTTGTACCATGGTAACAAAGGTAGCTTGCACGTGCATGGTGAGCACCTTGATAGCCTTAAAGATAACATTAAACATGAGAGCCAAACAAGGATTATAGCCATGGTATGATTTCTTATAGTAGAAATTATTTTTTCCATGTTAAAAAAACAAAGAAATTGTATAATCTTAACAATCCTCAAATCTAAATTGTCAACCCATTTCGATGTTGTCATCAAGCCACATCAAGATTGTGTAAAAAGTATCATGTGTAGTAGCACTTGGGAGAACCCTTTACAAAGCAAAGTTCTATCATGCCAATACTAGTGCGGATACATGAGCACATATTAAAGTTTTCACTATTATTAAACATTTGCATTATGATTTTATCATACCATTGTATTGGCATTTTCTACATCATATAAGAAAATGAGAAAATGCATCCAACTTATGCACTTGGGCAAGTCTAACGTGTTCTATGTTTTCACTTATAGTATAGCATAGTACAATAAACTGGGGAAGGGTACCATTCCCATTGATTATGAAACGTTGGATAGCACTTGTGCCAATTCCCGACCATATTATGCAAGTAGCATGGTTTAGATGTTTTATGTATATTAAATGCTCATGTATGTTGTAAACCCATATGTAGCTTGCAAGAATATTGTCTTTTCATTCTACTCTTCAACATTAACTTGGATGTATTTTGTGTTACACAAGATATTTTGGAAGACCATGGTGTTGCTGCCATTTTAGAGGCATTTTTGTAATTAATCACCAAACAAGTTTTGTAAAAGTGGTTATATTGTATTGTATCTTTCTTCTAATCCCTAAAAGGCTCATAAGTTATCAATTTAGAGAAGACTTGCTTGATTAAGATAAAGATGAGGTTAGGGTTAGAGCCTCGACTGGTAGAGCTTGTGAATAGAAGCATGTGTGTGTGAGTTCACATCCTAGCTTCCATGAAAAATAGCTTTTCCTCATCTTAAACATGGTCACATTTATATAAAGGTCGTAATGGTGATATTTTATAATCTTTCTTCTAGTTCCAAACAACATGATGAGTGGTCATTTAAATGAATATGTTGACAAAACCCATAACATACAGATATACATGTCTTCCTAGTTATTATTTTCTAAGTTGTTTTCTTTCAATGCAAGCTGGCAAATTGCTTCATGCAACCCAAAGAACTAATTGTAAAAGAAGAAGAAATAGCAAACTTCATCTTGTTTGCTTCTTATTCTTCTCCCGTCCCTTGTATAGAAACAACAGCAACAAATGACAACATTCCTTTTTTGTAATTTGTTGCTAGTCAAAAGTATTGCCAAGTCTAACCAAACAATAGATCCCCTTCTCAACGCAACGTATCCTTAGCTAAGGCTCCCAATTTGTCAATTTGTTCCTCTTTCTTGTACTTTGGGCCTTCTATTCAAGGGACCTCCATCATCTTCAACCTTTGCTCCTCTTCACAAATGATGGGAAAAGATATCAAAAGTATGAAAATGTGTAAAATAATAGCAAAACGATAGAGAGAAATAGGAGACTAGCTCATTCGATTGCTCCTGGTAGAGGAAGTTCTCTACAAGATGGCACTAATGTGCACTCATATGAGGTCCCCATGCTTGGTCATCTTGATCACCCCATCCAAACACTGGCAAAATGTTTGCTATGTTGACAAGTTGCTTATGTTGAAGCATTTCTACTTCTTGATGCTAAAACCTAGGCCTCACTATTTTGTTTGGTGTAATTCATTGTAACCCATCAATAAGAGTAGGACATGAGGCCCAATTTTAGGATTAAAACTCATGCAAGACTATTTAAACAATCAGAGCTAGATTATTGTAGTGGACATGAGGCTCAATCTTATTGCATCAATTAAAGCTACATGATTGTAATGGACGAGGCTCAATCTTAAAATTGAGCAATTGAGCCTCATAAACATTGAGAGAGCATGATAGCTTTCTCTAATGAAGCCACTAGTGCTCAATAGAATGCATACACGAGGCTAGGCATGCAATACTATTGGCTCAAGCTTAATGGGCATGAGTGTCAAATTTAACTAGACTTGCACTATCTTAATGGACGTCAACTAGAGCTTCATTATCTAAAAAGACATGAGGCTGATGCGATACCATTGGCTAAATCTCAATGGCATGAGGTTCATGCAATACCATTCATTGAATCTCAATGACTATGTTGCATTAATAATAATATGAGATTTGTATAAATTTGAAAAAATGGGACTATTATACAATGACCCCTAAAAATATAGGATATAATGTAGAGACATGTCAATGAATTCAAAAATTACCGTATTGGATTAAGAAGATGATTAGTGGAAGATTTCTTCCATGTGAATTAAGTTTTTGCACAGATTTTTTTCGAAAGGACTATCTTTCATATGAAAGAATATTCTCCTATAAAAATGGGGGTTCTATTATGCATATCATGTTCAATCAATCTTTGTAATCAAGGGATTGTGAGGACAAAGATAAAGAATTTAAATTACAAGTTTTGATGAGTTACTAATTATAAAATTTCACTTAATGACTTTTTATAAGATTGATAAGATTTGAACTATTGCATAATTAATAAAAAGTATATACATAACACAAAATCAAATAAATATTTTAATTCTAATTTTAATTAAATGTGATTATTGAGTTCAATTCTATTTAAAGATTTAATAATAATTAAGTAAAGTAAACTTTAAGTAAGAGAAACTTCAAGTTAAAGGTTTTTCTCTTTTGAATCAAAGAATTTAAATATATATTTTAAGAAAAAGTTACAAAATATAAATAGCTCTACTTGATGAATTTATTTGAGTTCATTTTTCAAGTAGATCTATGTATGAATAGGGAAAACTTAAAGATTACACATGTTTATAATGAGAATCTTGTAATCTTCCTATGAGCAAGCCATTGGTACATTCCAAACCACTCATCCAAATGTGGGATACCTCTTCATGTTTACTTCAAGGATAGGCAAAAAAAGAAGAAAAGGTAATACATGTATCATAAATAAAGTTTTCATTAGCAACATTATAGATAGGAATTAAGTACATCTATTTCTATGCTTTCTTTAGCCTTTCACTTTTATTACTTCTCAATATCTTCTTTTACTCACAATATAGTCTTGTAATATTTCTATGAGTGAGCCATTAATACATTCCAAAGTACTTTTCTAGAAGTATGGCATCTCTTTATGTTTACTTCAACTCACAAAAAAAGAAGAAAATGTGCTTGCATATATCATGAATAAATTTTTTATTCAATTTAACTTTAGCGGATTGCAACTATAGAGCCATTTTTCTATTTTCTTCACGCTTGACTTTGTGGCCTTTTATATGGTAGTATCAAGCTCATTTGCAATAAAGCAAAAGTTTGTATCTACATGTAGGGATCTACATTATGCTTCATAAATGACAAAAATGCTTAAATGATAGATAGAGATAAAGTCTATTTATTTCCATGCTCTCCTCAACCTTTCACTTTTATTGCTTGTCAAAAGCTTTTTCTGCCCGCATGATAGTCAGATAGTCTTCCTATGAGCAAGATGTTGGCACATTCCAAAGCATTCCTCCAAGAGTGTGATGCATGTTCTTGTTTACAGTTGCTTGAACACCATATCTTTCTAATATGTCTACCTTTTTAACAAGGTTCTGCATGGAATCAATGCATTGCCTTTGAAGAGCAACTTCAATATGGAAATGTTTAAGATTTTTCAAGTGCCTACATGTATCACGAATAAAGTTTTCATTCAAGTTTAGGTTTAGTAGCCCAAGACAAGTCATTTTTCCTTTTATTTTCTCCTTTTCTTATTTTCTAATTTTCTTCATGCTTGACTTTGTAGCCTTTTGTATGGTAGCATCAAGCTCAATCACAACAAAGAAAAGTTCTTTTCTATAGGTAGTATCCTGATGATGCTTCACAAATGACAAGAAAGGCATAAGTCATAGGTAGAGATAGATTCTATCTATTTCCATGCTCTCTTCACCCTTCACTTTTATTTCTTTCCAAAATCTTTGTTTGCATACAATATAGTCTTATAATTTTCCTATGGCTAAGATGCTAGCATATTCCAAAGCTCTTCTCCAGGAGCATGATACCTCTTCATATTTAGAATCATCTAGCCACCATATCTTTCTAATATCTTTGCCTTTTTAACAAGGTTCCACATGGCATCAATGCCTAGCCTCTAAAGAGCATCTTCAATAAAGGAAATACTTAGGCTCTTTAAAGCATCTGCATGTATCACAAACAAAGTTTCATTCAATTTAGGTTTAGTAGCCCGAAGATGAGTTATTTTTCTCTTTTCTTTTTCTTGTGCTTGCCTTTGTGGTTTTTTGCATGGTAGCATTAAGATCATTTGTAACAAAGAAAATGTCTACATCTATAGCTAGGCCAGGTAGGCACCCTGATGATGCTTTGTAAATGACACAAAAGGCATATATGACAGGTACAAATTAAGTCTATCTAATTCCATGCTCTCTTCAACCTTTCACTTCCACTACTTTTGAGAAGGTTTGTCTACTCACATGATAGACTTGTACTCTTCTAGTGAGCAAGACATTAGCACATTTTAAAGCACTTCTCCAAGAATGCGATGTCTCTTCATGTTCACATTCATTTGACCACCATGTCTTTTTAATATATCTACCTTCTCAACAAAGTTGTCATTCGATTTACGTTTAGCACCTCACATATGAGCCATTTTAAATTATTTATTTAAAATAATCATAATAGTATATATATTATTATTAATTTATTTTTTATTTTATTTAAATAATCTATAAAAATACATATAGTAAAAATTTAAAAATCATGCAAGGGTTAGGTTTGTTGGTACTATCGAAGGCTATAATACTATGAAGTTAAAATTGTTGTTTTGTCCACTTCTTAATTTTGTACAAAAGAATAATAAAGAGCTTTGCATGAAAGATTATTTCATATGAAATATTAAAATAATATTTTGTAGGAAATAATCTCTTATACAAAAGCTTAGTGATTATATGGGAATAAAGGTAGCAGGTTGTATGAGGTTATTAAACATATAAATGTAACTATTTTTAGTGATATAAGGGTCAATTTTAAGGTTGAGCCTCGTGTTGTAGTATTATCTCAATCTTAATTAACATGGGGCTCAATTTCAAAATTTAACCGCATAGAAATCTATGAGCTTAAACTTAAGATTGAGTCTCATGTGACATTGTTAACTTATCTTTGACAATTGAAACGAGTTCGAGAAGCACAAAATCTTTGCCATATTCATTTTATTCCACAAGCCTAAGCCACAACTGAGAAATATGACTATGATCTTGAAAACCTAGAATACGAGCTTCATGATGGATCTCCAAGATGATTGCTTATGTTTCTCTCTCCAAGTTCACCATTTTGGAGTCAAATTTTATTACATATTGACTAGCTACAACTTCAACCTCAATTTTAAAATTGAGCCTCATCTAGTTGTGTGTCATAGAAGATATTGGATCAAAATTAAGATTGATCCTCATATAATACTTCTCAAGGGTCTTGAGACTAAGTGCCCATCACATTAGATTTTCTAAATATAGGAAAAAAACTTCATAATACTATTCACCCTTTGTAAAAAAAAAGTGAAACTATCTTGAACTTCTCCTAGAAAATGCGTCATAATGCTAAAAACCATTATATAAGCATCAAGTATTGCTAAAGTAACTTGGCTATATTTTAAAAATGGCACTTGTATAAGTGCCAAATTTCCTAAATGTGTATTTATTAGTCTAGGGCCACATGTGCTGAAAGATTCAAGGAGTATTTTGTTGCATTATCATCATGGCTTGGTGATTGCTACTTTGCATGTGATGTATTGTCTATTAGAGAAGTTACTATTTTCCTTTTGTTAGCCTAAAAAGGATGGAATACACTCAATTATATTTGATTGTTTGACCTATGAAAAGGTAAAGGTCCCCTATAAGTTACCTATAATAGTATGAAAAGTTGGTTATTGGTTGTTGCCATTCTTAATGTTGCATTTTAAGACATCAATATGGATTTTGCCATGAGCATTCACGTGCACCATTGTATGAAGGTGTTACACACAAGAATTCATTAGAAAAATGAACTTTGCATGGATTGCCAAAGGCTTTGTTATTTGGTAACAGATTTCATTAGAAAAATGTGCTTTGTGTGGATGCCCAAAGGCTTTATTATTATTTGATAAGAGATTTCATTTATCATGATTGGTGAATGCTTTAATGGATAAGTTTGGTATCAATGAGAGCTTTTATCCACGAGCATTTTACTAGATGTTCTATAATCAATGTGTTTGATGTACATGTGTTGTGTTGCTTTCATTATGATTGGCAATATGTCGAGCATGGTCTTTTTTCATGGCCAAATATGTGTTGCATTCTCTCATGTGAAATATCCTCATTGTATCAAGGTTGCATGTACACTTAACACAATAAAGATTGTATACTATGAAGTTTACAAAGAACAAAAGTTGAGTTTGTTTATAAATTATTAAGGCTACATTACTATCACTTCTTATGGGTTCAATTTTCATAATGGTGTTGGAGTATTTAATATCACTACCGTGTGCTTTTTCCCATAGCTCTTTAATGAAATTGCATTTCAAATTTACTTTTTTCTTACTTCAATATCGAATATGTAACATGTAGCCTATCGGCTGCCCAAGCATGTTTTTAGCAGTCCGTCAAGAGACGAGTCTAAGCGGCGCTGCCCGGCATTCTTATGGAAAGTCACGGGGTTTGTCGCCTAGCGTTCCTCGAGTCCGCCTTGCAACATAATGTTTACGGCCAAATCCACTAGGATCAACCAGAACTTGAGTCACCTAGTGGTCAAGGTCTCCTAACAGCTTTCTAGCGTCGGTTTTGGACATCCTACTTTATGCAGAGATAATGAAGCCGAAGCAGATCCATGCCGCACTTGGTTCAAAGAGAATGGGAAATGAGAGGGATGTGGTGCTCCACCTCTCTGCCCATAGGGCATAGTCCCATTCTGGTCCCCTAAAACGGCATGAGTCGGGGTTCTAACCTAATGATTTCTAAGTGTCGGTCATTAGTAAAATCTTGTGAGAAGCCTCCCAGTTTTCTGGGACCACCCTGTCATAGAACAAACCCGTCAGGGGTTCCGCCCTCTCGCTTCCCTCACTTGGCGTACTTTAGCTGTCTAATTAGTCCTATCACTTTTAAGTGTGATATGTAAAAACAGCTTCCTTAATTAAGCCTTTTTAGGGGACAGGATTCGTTCACATAATCTTATAGCATTGACACGAAAACAAATTCGAACAGTTTCCTTGGAAGTACTTAATATTAGCAAATTATCAGAATTACAAGTCTTGTTCAAAAGGGACAATATTCACAATCCGTAAGGATGCACTTTAATTCCACCAAGTTTCAGCCCTGCACTAGTAACGAGGGCCCCTCAAAAATCTATTCCGAGTCACGTTGATTGTTTGAGTAGGGCCGGGAGGCAAGGAATTTACAGCTAGAGACCCCTGGCATCCAAGCATCCTTCTACGTTCAAACCAATCTGCAAAGAGACCTCTCGTAGCGGGTTCAGTCCATGTTCCCGTCATGGCTATTTAGAATCCCCTTGGCTAGGGTTGGCAGCCAACTGGGGGTGGTTTGGCGTGCCCTCCAAAAGTTCAACCTGATTCACTATACTCATTTATGAGTTTGGGGTTACACAATCTCTTTTTTTTTTAAATTAGAAATAGTGTTCCTAAATTTACAAGCACAAACAAAGGTGCAAGTGAGTGCTCGAGACATCTTGCGGAAGGGACTAGTCTGCGAGGATTTTCTCCAAGAGGGGGGGGAAGGTAAGAGAGACGGCGAGCTCCGAGTTCTTCAACAAGGGAAGAAAAAACAATTTCCTTCTCTCTCTCTCTCTCTATCTCTCTTTCTCTCTTCTCTTACCCTCCTTCTTCTTTTTCTTCTCTTCTTCTTCTTCTTCTCTTCTTCTTCGCTCTCTCTCTCCCTCTCCTTCTTATTCCCCTCTTCTTCTCTACTAACTCTCTCTCGCTTCTTCTTATTCCTCTCTTCTTCTCTACTCACTCTCTCCCTCTTCTTCTTATTCTTCTCTTCTTCTTAGTCTCTCTCTCCCTCTCCTTCTTATTCCTCTCTTCTTCTCTACTCACTCTCTCCGTCTTCTTCTTATTCTTCTCTTCTTCTCTATTCTCTCTCTCCCTCCTTCTTATTCCTCTCTTCTTCTCTACTCGAGCAGCAGCAAGTCATGACCTTTTTAGCCTTCCCATCCCCCCCTCCCTTATCACAACAGCTCCCCCCCCCCTCCCCCCGCCGTCCGCCAGTTGGCGGTGTGAGGGGGGGGATTTATCCTCTCTTTTTTTTTAACGTTATTATTAGGGGGTAATTTTGATAGGATTGTTACAGAATACAAATAATTGTAAGCTTGTATTACGTCATGTAGAAATTGGCATGGTAACAAAATGTGGAAGATCCTCTGAATCAAGTGTCATGGTGAAGATTTCAAATATGATACTTACCACATCTCCAAAAACAAGATGAATATGAAAAAAAAGTGAAAGATGACATAACCTTTCAATTAATCTTACATATTCTAGTGTGATTCATGAAAGTAAATTATATTTTTCCTTCTCTTTGTGTTTTGTGGTGTGTATGGATGTGCTACATTATCCCTCACTATCCAATGGCCTTCTCATATAAGCATGTGCATAGCTTGCTACTATGTAACATATGTATGAAACTATTGTTACACTATATACCTTCAATCGTAGCTCTCAATGTAAGTCTTTATTCTTGAAAGTACTTGTTTATGGATGTTAACTTGTTTTCTTACAATACAAAGGCTACCATGGTGATGAAGCAAGGCCCATTATACATGTAGAAAATCAAAGAAGAAGAGAGACATGCATCTACACATTGCCCCAAATATTTAAGAATTATTAAAAAATCAAAGAAGTAAAGAGATAAGAATTTGCAAATGTCCTCAAATGTGCAATAAGTATAGAAGCTCTAATGAGTTATTCATCTCCTTGGAAATTTTAGGACTTTGAGAACAAGTTCCAACATCAGTTGAGATGCAAACAAGTTTGGGTGCATGTGTTGATGCCACTCTTGATCATTTCTCAAAGGAAATGTGCTCTCAAGGAAATGTGATCATAATCTAGACAATTGCATGAGATTATTTGGGAGAAAAATATTCTACAACTTTTCCTTCAAAGTCAATTTGTGAAGTTACTCTACAAGCTAAAAGGTGTTTCACATGTTGTCAATGAGACAAGAAGATTGAAAATAACACAATCAAATATATGTAGCATATGTTCTAGGGGTTGGGGAACAACGAGTGGGTAGTCTCCAAGAAAGAATATTGACTGCCATTTTTCCCAATTATAAGAGTAATTTTCTATCATACACAAGGAAGCATCTTCCTTGAAATGTTAGCTACTAGATTCAAGGTTTTGTTGACACTAATGAGAGAACATGTTTATGCTCAAATTGCTATTGAAAGCATTTGGGTTCATGTTCCATGCATTTTACTTGTAAGATTGACAATTTGGGTTGCAATGTGTATACTAGATCTTTGTCTTTTCTCACGAACATAATCCTCTAAATAGATTTTGTAGTTACTCACTTGAGAGATAATGTGTGGTTTTGCCCATGAGCACATGCACACATTAGTGTTCTAATGGGAATGCACAAGTTAGACTTATGCAAATTGATATTATATTGTAATGTAAAAGAAATTAAAATCTTTAATGTTTAAAAGCTTACCTTAATACTTAGATGTCGTGCCTGTCTCTCATCGTCGCCACCCACTTCTGTAACGTTGCCATGTGGACCTCGTCCGGACAACTCCACCACAAGGTGTCATCTCCCCCTCTACTCTAGCACACAAAATTGAAAGTCCCCCCCCCCCCCCCCCCCACCCACCCACCCAAGAAAGGCTATAAAAATCCTTAACCTTAAGCCATTTCCATTGATGATTTAAGGTTGTAATGCTACAAATAGTAAGTCTCAACTTATCCTACATTTTATGGAGCAAGATAGGGCACTAACTTTAGGCCTATTGCTAGAGCAAAATTGAACTTTAGATAGACAAATTTTGGGGGTAAAAACCTTCAACCAAAAATGTGCAAGGCAAGCATGTAATGGATGAGAAGCTAAACGATATGTATACCAAAGGTTTATGGTTCAAGTGTGGGAAGAATTGGACCCTTAACCATAAGAAGGAAATGCAAGTCAAGAAATGGTAAATTGAGAATGATTATATTGAAGAAGGATCAAATGAAGAGTCAAATGAAGGTGATGTATTTCAAAAGGCAGTCTTACTCTCTTATGAAGAACCGCATGAAGTAGAGGATGTTTCTCATGAAAAGTTTTATGATCCGATGGATGGTGCCACATGAAGAAGAGGATGTTTCTCATGAAAAGTTTTATGATTTGATGGATGGTGACTCAAGTAGTTCTTTTAATATTGTTTTTCATTATATATGAATCAAATATAGAGGTGAAAATACTCTTTGGCTCAAGGGACTTGTAAATGGTACAATTGCCTATATTTTTGTGGATACAGGTAGCATACATAGTTTTGTAAATAGAAAATCTTTGGATGGGCTAAAGCTACTTCCTAAAGATATAGATGTGCCATTGAGGGTACAAGTTACCATAGGGGCTTTTTGAAGTTAGTCATGAACTGTACCCATACACTCCTATCGAGTTGTCGTTAACATACAATATTCAAGTTGATCTTGTAGCCTTGGAAACGAGACTAATTGACATAGTTGTTGGTTGTGATTGACTTAAGGTAATGGGAAAGTTTACCATGGACTTGAATTTAATGCAAATGGAATTTTATTGGCATGAACAACAAGTAACATCGCATGATGTGTATCAAAAGCAAGTGCAGTTAATATATATGGAGAAGTTGAAGAGAGAGATCGATGCTAAGCCTTATGTATTCACATTTCTTCTTTCCAAAGAGGACAAAGACTAGCCCGCATCTACTTCAAAGAAGAAGAACATTGTGCAAATTATTAGAGGAATACAAAGACATATTTTGGACACCATCTTCTTTGCCACGCAAGAGAGAGGTAAATCTTCCTATTGACTTGGTGTCAAATACCAAACCCATCAACAAGCCACCCTATTGATTATCCAAGTATGAGCATGAGAAGGTGGAGCGAGAAGTCAAAGATTTGCTACAAATGGGGTTGATTTAGCCAAGACAATCACCTTTTGCTACTTCAATGTTACTTGTTGTTAAGAAGAAAGATGGGACATTTTACATTTGCATTGATTATAAGGAATTAAACAAGTCCACCATCAAGAAAAGGTACTCCATTCCCCGTATCGACAACCTTTTGGATGAACTTAAGAATGCAAGGGTTTTTACACCAAGATAGATATTTGATCAAGGTATCATCAAACTTGAATGAAAGAGGGTGATGAGTATAAGACAACATTTTGGATTGGAAGAGCATTATATCATCTTTTGGTGATGCCATTCGGCCTTTCAAATGCACCTATCCCTTTTCAGGAACTTATGATAATAAGATTTTGTAGCCCTCTTGTTCAAAAGAATCCTTGTTTTCTTTTATGAAATTCTCATACATAAAAAGAGCAAAGATGCTGGAGGTTTTTGGCACATTGAGAAGGCACAAACTCTTTGCAAAATAGTCAAAGTATTATTTTATGAAAGTATTCTTTTATGGAGAATGAAGTGGAATATTTGGGTCACACAGCCAATGAGAGTGAGATTAGAGTAGACACAAAGAAAGTGCAATGTGTCAAGATTGGCCTATCCCTACTAATTCTACATGTTTGGGAGGATTTCTTGGACAATCATCGTTCTACATGAGTTTATTAACAATTATATGTATGTTACAGCTCCATTAACCAATCGACTAAAAAAATAGGCTTTATTTTGGGACTCTATAGCAAATGAAAGCTTCAATGAGTTGAATTCACTCTAAATTTTAGCACCTATCTTAGTATATTCAGATTCCTCTAAGGGATTCACTATATGTGCAAATCCAAGTGGAAGAGATATAAGGGTTGTTTTATACCAAGATCATGGATTCATTGCTTATGAAAGTAGGAAACTTGATGTCAAGGAGAACCAACTTCATGTGTATGAGCAAGAAAATACTCGTAATTCTTCGTGCTATCAAAAAGTGGCATCATCACATCTATGGAAGAGAGGGTTGAGATATGATCAAGACAATGATGAGTTACTAAACAACACTTTCCTCCAACAAAAAATCAAGTGTCACCTCAACCTACTAAGCATCAATACCTCAAGCAACAAGGATGGGCTTTACCTCAAGATGATCAACTTAAGGTGATGTTTCACCTTAACTTGATCAACAAGGAGATATGTCTAATTTGAATGCAATTGAGGTGACTAATATAGTGTTATTAGTGCCTTATGCCTCCATGATGATAGGACTAGAATCTAAGAAGGAAAATGTGAACACAATGATGATGGCAAGGATGGTTATGGGAGAGTTTTATGATGCTCATGGAGCTAAATATGATGGGGATAATGAAAATCCAGTGTCAAAGATGGTGTTGAGGACGATGAGCTATCTCATGTTGAGTTGGAAGAATAATGATGATGATGATGGGCATGAGACGAGTGCCAATGATGGGATGTTATAAGGGAGGATGAGTCATCTCAAGTTGAGGCAACTCAAGGTGCCTTTTTAACTCAAGTTGAACAAGATGAGGGTGACAAAGATGGTGAAGGCCCACAAGATGTAGGTGATGATGGTGTTGAAGAGGCGTCCAAGATGATAGTGGTGATGGTGAGGGAAGGTGCCTCAAGAAGTCTCACATCAAGGTGGGTCAAAATGTTTGAGATGGGATTGCCTTGAGGTAGGTGATGTTAGGAAGATGGAGGTGAAGTTGAAGGCTATGATGGCTAGGGTGATGGTGGTGATTATGGCTAGGGGTAGGTTATGCTCATATAAGGGCCCTTGCGAATACTAAATGACATAACAAGGATAAGGGTAAGGAAACCACTAGAGGTACTACATCAATTGAAAGAGGAGGGCGCTTATGAAAACAACCACACAATGTTAGACTCAATAGACCCACCCTTCTCTTGCTCATGAGGTTTCTCTCTCTCAACTCTTCACCTAGTGCCTACCATAGAGGATTGAGATTGGATCTCAAGGTAGAGGTAAGAGCCTCCTCTCACCCTAAGGACCTTCTCTCATCCTAATCTTTGAGTGTATGGAGTGCAAGCACTTGATAGCAAGGCACAATGTCCACTCAAGGCATAAGCCAAGAAAATGAGCTCTCAAGATGTCCATTGACTATGATAGGCAAGCACAAACACTCACCCTCAAGCAAGGTCCTTTGTAGCCATTAGGTGCAAAGGTTGTATGGCACAAAAGTGGTATGTGGCAAGTCTCTCAAGATGGCCTAAATGTCTACTAAAAGGTCAAATAGCCACTAACTTAATAAGATCTTGTAGCCTCTATGCATGGATATATTAGTTGAGCTATCTCCTTCCATATCCAAGATGTTTTAGCCAAGTAACTTAGCAAATCTCAGTAAAACTAGCAAATCATTGAGCTATAAGCATCCCAACATACTCAAGCACTCAAAGTTTGAGCTGATACCCTAGATTACGATATATTGGGTCATTATCTATTCAAATTTTTTTGTATGAAAATGTCATGGCTAGTCTAAAATCTATCATTTCATTCCAAACCCTACAATTTTTTACCGTCTATGTGATTGATGGAAACCCAAATATGGCCTGATTATATACTATTGTGGTTGACTCACTTTATCAATATTCATAGAACCCTTGGGAGTGCATGCAACTAGGTAAAAACCCAAATTGATTCAAACAAGTCTCACGATTAGCAAAATAGTAGAGGAAAAAATGAAATAACAAGCATACACAAGTCTTCTTAACCTACTCAATCCAAAACCCTCCAAACTATGTCTATATTTTAGTCATGGTAGGGACTATCGAGAGATTGCTATTGCTAGTTGAAAACCCATAAAGAACTAATAATAAAATAGCTTTAAATCTCTTAGAAGATTATGTTTTTGTATTTCTTTTAATAGTATAATACCTTAAATATCAAAATTTTGCTTATTACTCTCAATCAAATGAGCAATATGACTAGGTAGTCAATCATAGACTAGCTACTTTGCTTCAATACCAAATTTATGATTAGTCATGCTTCAAAACCACATAGAACTCAAAATTTGAAGACAATTTATAGAAAATTTTTGAGTTTTTTCATTAGAATTTTTGAGGTAATACAATTCGTGCATGGGTTGTCCACAATACTCTTGACTATGTGATACCTGACTAGCTAATCTACATTAGCGATCCCCGCACTTGCAAGCATGAATCCATGGACATGTACTTCAGTGAATCAGATCAAATCATCATAAAATCAAATACTTTTTAGTAAATTCCGTCCCTAAGTCAATTCTCAACTCTCTTTTGCGTGTGCATCGTGTAAACTATCAACCATCTTCCTGAACATAGTAATGTCTTTAAAATCATTTCCATCATCAACTATCGTCACATTTTGGTCCAATGGTGTATCAACTAGCTTACATGTATTCATCATATACTTCCAACTTCTCTAAAGATTATTGTCTTTGTAGTAACCAAATTTCATTTGGCAAATCTATCACTTCTATGCCCAAAAAGTATCTTAGTAGTCCAAGACCCTTGATATAAAACTCCTTGTGTAAGCCATGCTTTACTTCCAAAATATCTTTCTCAAGAGTATTTGTTCTAATGAGATCATCAAATAGATGACCAAAACAAGCATACCTTCCTCAAAATGTTTGACGTAAAGAGAATAATCGATCATACTTTGCTAATGCCATAGAAACCCACTAATCTTCTCACACCAAGCTCTAGGTGTTTACTTCAATCCATACAATGCATTCTTCAACTTGCACACATAATGTAGATACTTTCGGTATACATGTCCTTCTAGTTGTTCCATGTACACCTCATGTTCCAACATACCATTCAAGAATGCATTCTTAACATCATTTAATATAGATTCTAGCCATAAATCGAAGCCAAAGTAATCATTGATCTAACTATAATCATTTTTTCCATTAGACTAAATGTCTCCTCATAATCCAATCCATATGTTTGAGCATACCCTTTTGCAAACAACCTTGATTTATATCTTTCAAGTGAGGCAGTTGACTTGCATTTGACCTTATATACCCACTTGCAACCAATAGCCTTCTTTCCATAAGGTAGCTCAACCAAATCCCAAGTCTTGCTCTTATTCAAAGCATCCATTTCTTCATCCATTGCGTCTCTCTAGTCTTTGCTTTCAACTACTTCAACAAAGTGTGTTGGCTCTAAGTGTTGTACATAAGAAACCATACAAGCATGATGCATTTTCATATATCCATTATATGTCAATCTATCAACTAGATACCTTATTCTTTCCAATTTTCTCAATTGAGGGTGCACTAAATGGTGTCTCAATTACTCTAATACATACTTCCTTGCACTTTTTTACACTTGGAGTTTTAACATGAGGTATCCCAAACTCATCATCCAATGACTCATCTTTTGAACTTTTACCAACTAGCCTTTTCTCTTTTGCAATTTTGACCCACTTTTGTATTGTTCTCAACTTGCCACTCCATGGGCTAATACTTATGTTGCTTTCTATATTATCCTATGGGCTAGATACATCCTCAATATGTTGCTTTCCATGAGTATTGTTTATTGCAATTTTTTTACATAACCATCATCATCACTGCTCTCATAAGTATCCATATTAATTTCAACCTTAGTTCTATATCTTTACTCGTACTTACCGAATCTCACATCCCTACTTATGTAAATGTCTCTAATAACAGGCTCATAGCTCTTATATCCCTTATAGCAACATACACAACCAAACACCTTGAAGTATACAAATGTAGGTTCTCTATCGTACATTTTCTCATCAGGTGACATATGATGTGTGAGTGCTATAGTTGCCATGTTCATAATATGAACTACTATATGTACTACTTTAGCCCAATAATTCAATGACATATGCATTTGATTCATCATGGCTCTTGTAACTTCACTAATAATTTAATTTTTTCTTTCTACTACACCATTTTGCTATAGTGTATAATGACATATAACCTATCTTTAAATACCATGATCTCTCAAGTAGTCAAAAAACTCATTAGGCATTTATTCACCCCCATTATCCAATCTTAAGAATTTTATGTAAGACCAAGCTTCTTTTCTACCTTTGCTTTGAAGTCCAAAACCTTCTCAAATGCCTCACTTTTATGCTACAAAAGTAAGCCCATCATTCAACTAAAATCATCAATAAAAGCAATGTAGAACTTGCATTTTTCACTCGATGACATGTTCAAACATGGACCCCAAATGTCTAAATGTATGAATTCCAAAGGATATGTGTTGATTCTCCCCCTCTTTGAAAATGGGAGTCTATACTATTTCCAAAACTAACAAGCCTCACATACACGATCATAGATTACATAACCAAAGCATCGAAGACCATGTGCTATCTATCTAGACTGCATTTGTTTCAACCTTTATAAGCTTACATGTCCAATTCTTCTATGCCATATTTCCACATACTTGTCTTATCCATATTATGCCTCCACGTACATAGAGCTTTGTACAATGGGGGTGCTAGCACCCAATGCAAACAATCTACCTTTCTTTGTTCTTTTCTAATCAATCTGCGAGGTTTGCCATTTCTAAACTCCTCAATGAAGCACCCATATTAATTGAACTTGACTTACAATCCTTGAGAATCCATTTGTCCAACAAAAGCGAGATTCTTTGTGATAATAGAGATATACAATACATCTCCTAGTTTATTCTCAATACCATCTCTAGTTATGACCAATGGAACACTATCAATGTGCATAATTTTATGTAGAGTATCATCCCCAATGGCAATATACTCCTCACTTTGCATTTCCTACTTCTTGACAAAAACCATTCTTCATGGTGTATCATGTGGTTCATGCCTCTGAATCCAAAAACCAATCCTCGTTAATAGGTCGATGAGTCATACTACCAAGTACATACCCCTTGGCAAACAAATGTTCTCCACCTTTAAAGGCATAACATGCACCTCCATAATCACCTACATAATGATAGCATTGGATCCTTTCACATCCTCTAGATATAGCATTCTGCTTATGATAGTATTCCATCTTAAAATGTCCAAATTGTCCACAATAATGGCATGCACCATCTCTATGAGAACCGAACCTTCCTCTACCTCTAGAGAAGGATCTCCCCCTTCCTCTAGGCATGAAATATTTGCATCTAAAAGAGCTACAAACACAAGAAAATGCACCTCCATGACCATAAGAACATCCTTTACCCATCGAAGGATTACCATGTCCTCTCTAATTATAAAATACACTATCACCACTACTGTTTTTGCCACTGCTAGATACATTAAGTTCAAGCTTTATTTCTTCTATAATTTGTAAGTAACAAAGCAATGAACTCCTCAAAAATAGGCATAGAACCTCCTCTCACAGAAATAGAAATGTCCAAGGACTTGTATGTAGGACCAAGCCCATTTAATATGACTAAAACCAAGTCATCATCATTAATATGTGCATTAATCAAAGCAAGATCATTTATGATTTGCTTGATCTATGCAACATAGTCACTAATGCTCCAATTTTCATGCCATGCACCATGTAGCCTTTGTTTAATTGTATCTTTCTTGCCTCCATACAGGTGCCATATATCTTTTTAATTATCTCCCATGCATTATTACATATACTTGCCTTTTTTATGTGTGGAATCAAAGTCTCTGAAGTGTATATGGAGATCCAATGTAGTATCTTTTTTGTTTTTACCTCTCAAGCCTTTATAAGCCTTCTTCTCTTCCTCGAGTAGCTCCTCGAGAAGCTTGAGACATACATCCTCACATGTAATCAGGTCCCAAAGACCTCTTTCCATATGAAAATTCTCTGTACAATAGGATCAAACACTATAGTTGTCCTTTGTCAACTTATCCCCAACAATCTATCTTATTTGTATATTTTTTAATTATGATTGATGTAATTTCAAAAAACTAGCAATATACAATGTGCCAAACCACTGCTCAAGAAGCATACATCAACCGAGCATCATTTGAATAGATTCAAAGACCAAAAGCCATTAAATAGACCCAAAAAATACATGTAAATTGAGGTCCAATGAAGTGTCAAATATGTGGCCAATTGCAACCAAAAACATCAAAACCACATGCCCATATGACGTATATCTTCTATCTAGCAAGAACCGCTCAATATAGAGCTCAAACGGTGCCCATACAACCCAAAAAGCATTAAAATATGAATCTAAAATTCACAATTTTCTTGTTATACTTCTACAATTTTTAATGTTAAAATTAAATCCTATACAAAGATCAACAAATATATTTTTTTTGGAATTTTTTCATAATCTTTTCCCTTCCAAAATGGCCCCTAAGAGTTGCATAGAAATCGCCTTTTTTTTCCTTCAAAACAACTAGTTCTCTTCATTGCAATGTGAACCCCTAGATCTATGAACTAGTTTAGATTTAGCCAGTTCAAGGTACCAACTCTCAAAATAAGTAATTCAAAAACTTCATGTATAAACAATAAACACAAGTTAAGGTTCTAACTAGTTAAGTTGTCATATTTGAATGGACTAGTGTGACCAAAGGTTTAGGCTTAAGCTTAGAAAATATTAACTAAACCAATTCAAACAAATGCATGGTGGTATATTTGCTACCATGTCCTAAACATGTGAGGTCTTTGAGCAACCCTGATGCCAACATCTTCATGTCCTCCATGATGCGATTCAAGAGCCAAAGCTCTTCCAATAACCAACTAGACTATTATCCTTCTCTTCTCCATTCACTATTTGAGAAATCCCATGCCTCATTGACCAAGCATGCCCAATGCTTAACTCACAAGCTGCCCTATGCTTTTGAGCTCAAGCAGGCCCTAAGCTTAAGCAGCCCCCTCGCTTCCAACATCAATACATGTATCAATTCATATGAAAAAGTAAACTAATTAAGTAGGCAAGGAGTTTTCAACTTCCTACAAACTCAATTTTGAACTTGAGCGTGAGAGAGCCTAGAGCCATCTTAAAGGCTTGAAAATCAAGGAGAGAATGGTTATCTAGACACACACATATATTAAATGCTTGAAATTGAGCCTATGAGAGGCTAGAGCCATCTTAAAGTCTTGAACATCAGAAAGAGAATAGTTGTTTGGACACACATATCAAGAAGACATTGTTATTGTCTTACTTGCTATACATAGGAATTGTGACATCCAAAAAGCACCCCACAAGAGATCTCCTTTCAATGAAACCATTAAATAAAAATCCCAACCAAATTAAGTTTTATTTGAATATTTTATCCCTTTAATAAATATGTGAAACATGAAGACTATACTAGAAGACATGTTTGCATGTAACAAGAAAAACCATGAAAAAAGTAGAAGAGTTCAAAGGTCAAAAGAAAAGTAATACCACCTCTTTCATTGTTTCCCTCATCTGTCATCCCCCCTCGCTCTCTATTTTTTTCCTCTCTTATTGTTTTGATTTTCATGTTCATTTCCCCCTAATATTGCCAAAGAGAATCACCACAAAATATCACCATTAGTGAGGCACATATTAAAGAAGGTTGCTATGGCAAAGCGTGTAAGCATAGTAAGGTGGACCATGTTGGAGGAAGTTTGACCTAGTAGCGTTTTTTTCTTAGGCTTCTATTTAACAAACTAACACTATAGATCGAAACTATATTCATCAACTCCAATCATGAAGTAGAGTATCATCACCCTCCTTTTGCACATCGCCTTCTTCTAAGCATTCGAGTTGGAAGCTCAACTTAAAAAGCTAGCTTTAAGAGCAACGCTTAATAGGGTATAGTTATTATGAAACTTAGACATTGTTAAATTGGAACTAAAAAATTAGCTACAAAAGTGAGCTTGAAGAGTGTGATCTTCAATTGTGGTGCTAGCAAGGATCAATCTAAAGGCAATCCTCAAGTGTGAGCCTGCTAATGACAATTTTGGATGCCTTCAACCTAAACTACGAGTCTTAAATGCAAGCCCAACAAGCATGATTTGAAGACTTAAAGCTAGTAGTGTATCTCAACCTTTCCATGTGCTTTCATTCATTTCTAGTGTAGGTTTATTTGCTTTTCATAGTGAATCTCAATCTTATGTTCAATTTTAAGTTCTAAAAGGAGGCGCCTAAAGAATCTTAACTTTACTATCACATTCTACAATTTCAAGGATATGAAGTGCTCAATATGTGAATGTAAACAAGTGCATGTGATGCTAATAAAAGTAACATAGTCTAACCATAGGACTAGCAAGCAACATCACTATAAAAAAAGGACATATAAATATTGATGTTCATGCATTCACAAATAGTGTGTGTTGATTATATTTACCATAGTAAGTCCAACATAATGTCAAGGCATGGAAGAATGGAAAGGGCACTTGTCAACATAATAGAGCTTTAAAAATCGAATTCACCTTTTTGTGTAAGTATATACTACTTGTCAAAATTCACCCCAAAAAACCCCTATCATTGTTGTTAATCCCTATAGAACATCTCTAAATTTATGATATCTGCACACACTTTACATGTCAAGTTGTAAATGGGCATTAAAGCATTGATACAATTGGAAAAGACAACTATGGAACATTAATTCTAGCTAAGTTTATAATTTTGATCTTATTTCCTCTATGGGACTAACTTGAGGTACAATGTGTCTTTCTACCAAGAAGGCTAGTGCTTTATATATGCCTCATTGTCCCCCAAAACTAAAGACTACACTATGTAGCAAGCCACAAAACTTGCAAATTTTGAACAGTCCATTTCATACATTTGCAAGCACATGAACCACTTGAGACATTTAAACGTTTGATAAATTGTGTTGCCTTTGTGATTTATTGCAAAGTCAATTTCCATTCCATACATGATAACAAATAACAAACATAAAAAAATTTAGGGGTGTGGAACTAAAACCACAAAAAGGTAACTCATTTTAATTCCCTATTAAAGAGCAAGCCATATAGATCCACTATGACTTTTCTAAAAGGTTTAGACATGCTAACAATCCCTAAAATTATGCACATGGCAATATCACTCACAAACATATCCAAACCCAATAGATATGTTACCAAATTTAAAAGTTCCATTCAAAATGCCTTAAAGGAGCTCCCCTTTTACTTTAAAGGATTTGACTAGCATGTAACTCTTTTAAAGTTTCTACCATTCATTTTGAAGGGTGCTAAATATTTAACCCTTCTTTAGAAGGTAAAACCCCCTTGGAAGGATGTTGTAACCTTCAAGCATTAGGCTATACATGCTAGCTCAAAAAACCCATAAAATGTTACTTAAAAATCTCTCGTAGGATAATACTTATGTTGTAATTCAATGTCTATTCATGACTTCAAAACTATTCTCATGAGATTCCTCAAATCATAGGATCCTTATAATTTGGTGTACTACGGTAGTTGGCCGTAGAGGCAAAATAAACCTACTAGAAATATATCATACCTTCAACATGGCGGTTCCATGTTTTTGGTTGCTGGTCTACCATGAATCTTGTTGCCTAGTTCTCAACATTAGCATTGATTTATGGCACACTTGAGATATGTTCGATTTAAGCATCAAGATTATGTTGTTTTAATGCGCATTTAAATGAATTTTTTTCACATGTTTATTGAATTGATCCAAATTTCTTAGGGTTCTTATTGCCTTTGTCTTTTGCCAATCATTTTGTTATCCAGCATCAATGTATCTTGCATCAAAGAGAGAATATATCCCTTGCTTGCTTTTGCTTTCCATTTTTGTTTTCCTTGTTCAAGGTTTAAGATTCTTTTGTTACTTTTTTTGAACGTGCATTGTTCTTTTAGAAATAAATTTTGAAGCTAATATACTTTATTTAACCTACCATCAAGGACTATATTTGGTGGTTTCTATGCCTCTTTTTGGTTATTTTTTTAATCAAAACAAGTACTAAAAGTTCCATTTGCAAACATGTCTTGTAATGATTTTTTGAGCCAAGAAGGGCCATTTCACATGCTCAAAAGCTTTTCCTAAATTCAATTGAATTATCACCAATTCCTGATTTGTGCAATGCACATAGTGTATCCCCATTTTCCATCATGTTTCGTTGAAAATATGCATGACACGTTTAGATTTCTATATAATAGAGTCAAGATTTCTCTACAATATGAGACTCATATTGTATTGAAATGGCCATTCTAGGTTGGCCAAGACCTAGAAAGCCATACCCATCAAACAACTAAATATGTTGCTTTGGAAGATGGTTGCTAGGAAGCTACCAACTAAGGATAGAGTCAAGAAAATAAGGAATACTAACCCCTTCTATGCTCAGTGCTACACACAAAAAGAATCGACTAAACATTTTCTCTCGACATGCACGAAAGCTACGACCTTAAGAAAGAAGCTTAGAGAGTGGCTTAGAGCAACAAATCTGAATGAGATGGTGAAGATGTAGAGTCACTTATTTGGAGATGCAAGCAACATGGACGAGGAGATGCTCAAGCTTTGGAATGTTGTCAAGGCAATGTTGTTCAAACATGTTTGGTCCAATAGAAATAGTGGTAATTAGGAAAGAAAGAAAATTTTCAAGCAAGGACATTTAAAGGATGGTTTGAAGCGATATCCTAGCCATCTTTTAGGGCCTTGAGAGGCAAAGGGCATGTGTTTAAAATGGCCTACAAGGACCTAGTCAAATGTGGTTGAACCCAATTTTTGTTAAAATTTTGATGTTTTACCTACAATTTGTATATATTTCAACCTTTTCTTTTACCTATTTAATACAATCTACACATTGCATTACAAAAATGGAAGTTTTTGTACTTGTTTTGATGGGAAAAATAGCCAAAAATAGGCACGGCAACCATCAAATATAGACCTTGATGGTAGGTTAAATAAAGTATACTAGCTTGAAAATTTATTTCTAAAAGAACTACAATGCATGTTCAAAAAAAATAGTAAAAGAATCTTAAACCTTGAACAAGGAAAACAAAAATGAAAAGCAAAAACAAGCAAGGGATGTATTTTTTCTTGGATGCAAGACATTGATGTTGAATAACAAAATGATTGGCAAACAACAAAGACGATAAGAACCCTAAGAAATTTAGATCAATTCGATAAACATGTGAAAAAAAATCATTTTAATGCACATTAAACCAACATAATATCGATGCTTGAATAGAACACATCTCAAGCATGCCACAAACCAATGCCAATGTTGAGAACTATTCAACAAGATTCATGGTACACTAGCAACCAAAAACATGGTACCACCATGTTGAAGGTAGGACACATTTCTAGTAGGTTTATTTGCCTCTTCAGTCAACTACCATAGTACACCAAATTATAAGGATTCTATAATTTGAGTAATCTCATGAAAATACTTTTATAAGTCACAAGTAGACAATTGAATTAAAACATAAATACTAAGTGCCCTACACAAGGTTTTTAAATAGTATTTTGTGGGTTTTTTGAGCTTGTATGTCTAGCATAATGCTTGAAGGTTACAACATCCTTCCACGAGGTTTTACCTTCTAGAGAAGGGTTAAATATTTTGTACCCTTAAAAATGAATGGCTAGATGCTCGTCAAATCCTTTAAAGTAAAAGGGGAGCTCAGTTAAGGCTTTTTGAATGGAGCTTAGGTTTGATAATATATCTAGAGTTTCCATAGGTCCAATTGAGCCCTAAACCTTAAAACCTTGAGGTAAGGGTTTAGGGTTTATGGGGCATGAAGATTATGTTTCAATAGTTTTCTTTTTTCTTAGTGGCATGGTGGTAAGATTGTTTTGACCCTTTGGGCAAGGGCGGAGGTTCCAATCCTGCAAGGCTTACACAACGTAAAGACAATTTTTCAATAGCTTTCCTCTTTCTTTGTGGCATAGTGGCAAGGTCTCTTAACCCTTGAGATAAGGTCCAAGGTTCCAATCCTGCAAAGCAAACCTTATGCGGCTTGAATATTATTTTTTAATAGCTTTCACATCTTAATTCTTTTTTAGATGCACCTATATGGTGTTGTAAATTGCTTCTAAATTAATAATACAGTATGAATAATGATATATGGTGTTATAAATCACTTTAACATTGATATATTATTATAAACCATGCCAAGAGAGAGAGAACATACGAACTTCTCTCTCCCCAAAAATACTAGAACCTCTCTCTCTCTCTCTCTCGCCTCCCTTGGGGGTTCAGTTTTGCCCTTCTATGGCCGTCTATCGTGTCTCCTTTTGCCTTTCCTTGGGGGCTCGTTTCTGCTCTTCCTTGGCCATCCATTGGTCCTACAACGTAGAGAGACAAAGAGAGGGAGATAATATGTCCCTTTTCCCCACTTATCGTCCAACCCCACCGGCCTCCCCCAATTGCACTTCCCTCTTTCTGCTTTCCCCACGATTGCCTACGCAGCGTCGCAAACCTACGATCTCTTTGCCACTGATCGCCAGCTTCTCCATCTCCCACGACCGCCTCAGTTGGATCTCCTCGAGCCACACGACTATTTTTATTGGCTCCTCCTCTGCCTCATGACCTACACCCTCGCCTTGTACCTCACCTCCCCTCTTTCTGCTTTCCCCACCCACCTCCAAGAGGCCTGAGAGCTTGAACGTGAGAGAGAGAGAGAGAGAGAGAGAGAGAGAGTGAGTGTGTGTGTGTGTGTGTGTGTGTGTGAGAGAGAGAGAGAAAGAGATGGGGCAAAGTCTGTAGGGGCCAAATTTGCCTGATGCGTCATCCACATTCCTGGGCCTGTCGTGTTGTGGGACACAAACAGAGAGAGAGAGAGAGAGAGAGAGAGAGAGAGAGGCGTGGCGAAGCCTCTAAGCAGCCAGTTCTCTTTGCTAACAGAGAAGACAGAGACAAAGACAGACAGAGGCAGATACCGCAAACCCTCTGGCTCGCCAGTTGTTTGCAACGGCCATGCTGCCGTGCAAAGGTATGCCTCCCAATAGCCAGTTTTTGTGGTGTTCTCGCCTTTCGCCTATTGTGTTCGAACGCACAGAGAGAAGGGGAGAGAGAGGCTCGCAAGATGTTTGCAACAGCCATGGCACATTCTATGCTCTTCCATTTTTGGAGAGAGAGATCCAAATTTTCGCTTGCATGAAGATATCAACATCAACAATTGTTTTATTTTAATTTACCACTATTCTATTAGAACTTGGGTCAAAAAGGCATGATGTTAAACTGACCTTTATTGAATGCAAAAGCATAATATCGAGCTGACCTCTGTTAAATGTAAAAGCATAATGTTGAACTCATCTTTATTAGTAAACGTAGATTGTGACTCCCGGTGCGAGCGGTGCCCAAATTGGCAAAAGCTACGCATCAAAAGAAATGACACACAGTCAAGGAAAGGGAAACCAAAAAAAGGAATGACACAAACAGACCACTAATAAACAAATGCATGTACAGAGTTGAGAGCACCATACCAAGAGTGAGTGATCGACAGCAAACAAAAGTAAAGACTGAAAAGAATTTCGTACTTATATTCCAGCTTTTGCAATGCCCTGACAATTTACAACTTGCTATGAAACGTTTGGAGATAAATCGAGGAGTATTTCTTTTCTCTTTTTCTTTTTTCTTTGACTTCGCTTTATTGCCTATCAAAATTTGTGAGCCTCGTTTTATGTTCGGGCTGCAAATTGGAGGTTTGGAAGGGTTGAGGTTGGTTGGGGGCCACCGAACCAAACTTTCCAATATAGAAAAGATAACCCATAGACTCCCATATCTTACAAATAACCTTGAAAATCCAACACTTTGGCTTCAGCTTTTTTAGTATGGCTGAGCAAACTGCCGAAGAGGTCAAAAGGGTAAATTATTTTCTATAGTACCCTCTCTGCCAAGGGCAAGTGAACTTGAGAGTTATTCACCACATATCAATTTTCCAGCTTACATCATCAAAGACATTGGAACTTAAGAGTTAATAGCGCACTACAGAGTAATTAGTTTCCACTTTACATCATTCTAGGACCCTATATCACCAAAGAAAGGCCGGTGACATACCAAAATCCTCTCTTACTTTAGCAGCTTTCAACCGTTTCTTTTACTTTAAAGTGGGGAAACGAGGCAAACACACTCCTCCAAAACAGATGCTTCTCCATTTTGACAGATCTCCTACACAGGGAGCCAGATGGTCTCGAGATCAATAGGCTCTTAGCCAAGGTACCTTGAGTGGGAGCTTCTTAGTAATGCTTTTCCTATTTCCTCAGCTCTCCTTGTTGAAATCTCTATCCGACAACATTCAGCAGTCAGATGGAGAAGCCTTCCACGCTCTCTTAAGATAACCTCTTCCAGTTTGCAAGCTTCATAAGAGGGTATTCTCTTTCCCACTTCAACCAGACCTGCATCGGTATTCCCAGTGATAGCTCTCCTTGTTGAAATCTCTATCCGACAACATTCAGCAGTAAGATGGAGAAGCCTTCCATGCTCTCTTAAGATTAACCTCTTCCAGGTTGCCCGCTTCGTAAGAGGGTATTCTCTTTCCCACTTCAACCAGACCTGCATCGGTATTCCCAGTGACTGCCTGTCGCACTGCCATTTCCCACAGTACCAACATTGCTTGCTGCTTCCACTTCAACCAGACCTGCATGGGGATTCTCACCATCTGCCCATTGAAGACGCGCTGTTTTCTACACTGATATAATACCTTCCTACCATTCTTATTTCCAGCTGTGCAGTATAATCTCCAACCAATCCTTCCCTCTTGTAACAAGGATTGCAGTTCAATTCACCCAAAAGTCTGTAAAACCCTTTTAACCAGGGTCACAAATATCCACCCATCTCCTAAGCCAGAATTTGTGGCAATCTCCCGTTTTTTCAACAGTATCCCAAGCAGGATCATTCGCATATGGATTTAGCCAGATAGTGAGAATGAAGAAAGAGTCACCATTCCTGCCCTCAGTGGACATCCACATGACACCTTCCAGTCTCCACACACTTGAATAGTGACAACGTGGCATTTTCCACAGAAGATAGCCAGGCTTTTGCAAGAGCTTGCTTGAGCCACTTCAGACATCGCATATCCTGATGAAGATCAGCTAACTGGAAGACTGTCAAGAGGTGCTCTACTATCCTACCAATTGCTAGAAATGGTTATTTCAAACTATTACAGCAACAAATTATGACTTGACAGTCAATCGTCCTCAAATAAATTCTAACAGAACCCAATCATGAGCAAAATGGTAAATAGGAACAATGTTGTTCAAATATTAATTAGTTACTGAGTAAACAAATACCATTGCAGGTCAAGGATTAGACTCAATTGCATAGTAATGTCACACTTACAATGCCAATCAATGTCTGCTAGTAATGGTAATTTCAAACTATTATAGCACCAAACTATGATTTGAGCCTCTCCAGTCAAACAAACTTCGTCCTCAAAATTAATTCTAATAGAAACTCAATCGTGAGCGAAAAGGCAAATAGGTACAATGTTGTTAAAATATCTAATTGTTACTGATAGTATGTTAACCACACCATGGCAAAGGATTACACTTAGTTGCATAGTAATTTCACACTACAATGCCAAGTAATGTCTGAAGTTGATCCAGTCAAACTCACTCCCTTCAATTGTTTTCTAAAAGAAACTTTATCATGAACCCGAAGAGAAAAAAGCAGATGCAAAATGTTGTTTTAAAATAAATACAATGACCACACCATGGAGAGTCAAACAAAAGTCAAGTCCTCAAATTCAATTTATAAAAAGAACTTCAACATGGCATGAAAAAATCAATAAAGAAAACATCACATTGAAGGTGAGACACATACCCCAGTAAAGCTCCCATCAAATCTACATCTTTAGCCAAGCACCATAGTACATCAATATCTAATCATCGAATTAACCCAATAATTTCATAAAACCATACTAAGTGACAAAGAGAAAATGATTAAAAATAGAAAAGCTCAGTTTCTAAAGATCATTCTAGCAGACAACAATAACAAGCCACATAACAGTATAACCAAAAACCGACTTCTTAAAGCTTAAACACACTTATAAAATAAATTTTTCAATCATAGCACAGCTGTTGGCATACCACAGAAGCTAAAACAAACAAAACAGCTTCTTAAAAGTGTATTGAGTAGTGCCTTCTCCCATATCAAAGGATTCAACTAGCTTAGAAAAACGTCTAGAAAGTTTGAAATCATAACAGAGCTAGTAACACAGGTGTAGTTTCAAAAATACAAAATTAGGGCCATTCTTATGGACAACCATAAGAAGCTGTAACAAGTATAACCCACACCAAACCACATCAACTAAATACAATCAACCTAAAGCCCAACTAAGATTAACCCTTCATAATCTTCAGGAATTCAATTCAAATTCTGTAACTCAAAGTACATATTAACACTATTCTTTGAAGTGCCATAAGATTTACACGTGCAAATTTGGCTGATTCTCAATAACGCAAATTGAGGGCTTCATTTCAATTGCCTATGTATGCAGCCTTAAAGCTCTACTTCAACATTAAGAAAATAGACAGAAGCACTTAACTTTGCTTCATTAAGAAAATACACAGTACTCATAATTCATTCTACCCAAAACACACACACAGAGCAAATAAAGATCACACCAAATATAACCTAAATACGTGACTCTAGCATTGATGATTGAGTCTAATCCTCCTCAGACTCAGCCTCAGCACTCCGCAGCCAATCGACAAATGGCTTTGCATTCTTCAGGACCTTGGACTCTCTGTCAGCAGCCACAGCCTTCTCATACCACTCCAAAATCTCTTCCTCCTCCAGGATATCACAATCATACAGAACTTTCAGAACAAGTGCAATTTCCTTGCAAACATTCGGAGTACCAGAAGCACAAAATTCTGCTACAGCTCCAAGTAAAAGCTTCTGGGAATTTTCAGCTTGAACAGCTTTTGCAATGTACACCTTCTTAGCAGCAACTTCTTTAGCTAGACCCTTTGATATGCCTTCAAAAAGAGCAGTAAAGTAAGCATTCATTTTCTCCTGGTCCGATCCCGATGTATCCTGCAAGTGAGAAACCAGCTGTGTTGCCGAAAGTCCAGAATTCAAGCACTCCTTGAGATCCTTCACAAGTTTCTCATATGGACTTAGTTCCTTTACCTCCTTCACCTTCTTTGACTCAACTTTCTCAGCCTCAGGTTCGGCATGCTTGACACTGCTAGAATTTTTGTTCGGCACTTTCACCTCCTTAACATTTACCTTCTCTGTCATTTCTTCTGCATCGTGGCTTCCATTTCCCAGCATAACCATCTCACTTGTGGCGGCAGTCAGTTGTTCTTTGATGCGTTTCTGAGCAGCAGCAAGTGATGTATCAGTCTGCCACTCCACACCATCATCACTCTCCACAACAGGTTCCTCTTCATCAGCTTGGCTGGCTGCAGGAGAGTGCTCTTCTTCATCAGAAGCTGTAGACTTTTTCCTGGAGATTTTGGAAACTTCATCATGACCTTTTTTCTTCTTAAACTCCTTCTTAGCCTTCTTTTGTTCCTCATCAACTGCCTCACCTTCTTTTAACCGCTCTTTCTCTGCCTTGCGTAGATTCTTCTTCTCCTTCCCTGACTTCTTTGTCTCTGGAGGATTTTTCAGTATGAATGTTGTAAGCTTGTCTCGCATGTCCACATCTGAGATAAAACCACACGCAGCACACTTGAGAGTGATCAGCTGGCTTTTCGAAATCTGAATTTCGGTTTCAGGATTCCCACATCCATAGCACTGCACATACTTCTTAATGAAAATTTCCAAAAGCCCTGCCAATTTTGCAGTATCATGTGAGCCATTCACAATAGACGTGCCTGTTTTATCATCAAACTTAGACTGTGCCCCAAGTTCACACCCAAAAAATTTTGTAGTGTATGATGGAGGTCTTCCGAGAGCCTTGGCAACATCCACCATATTGACCAAGTTTGTCTTTATTCCATTGCCACGGCCTTCGACCTTAGTAATTAGCTTTGGCATTTTATAACGGTAGAAAGCATCATCACGGTTACCAGCACCAATGTTTTGAAGAGCCATTGTTAATGAAAGGAGATAGAAACGGTTATGCTGCTAGAAAGTTTGCTGCTGATCAAAAAGCTCGACCAAAAATGCTAGGAAGCTCCTCGGTAACAAGACTTAAAGCTCCAATGTTGCTTTGATCTAGGCTCAAGATAAATATCAGGAGCATACAGCCCTTTCAGAAGCAGCCAGTATTTGTGTCTCTTCCTATTTTTAGGACAGTGTTCACCAAGAAGCCCAACCAACCCTAGGTAGAACTTGCCAGACATAAACGAAACAAACACGGACACTTTGACGCCTGAAAGCCAAGACTTTCTTGAACAAGAGCGCAAAGAGAAGCCTGTTAACAAAAGACGGGAAGCTGTGAGCCGAAATGGCACATACAAAATAGACGCGAGCGGTGAGCAAGAACATCAAATCAAGAGTAAAAAGCATGAAAGTGATCAGAAAACAACTACGATTAGTAGCATCGGATAAAACTATGGTGCGAAAACGCAGATCTTAAGACGACGGAAACAAAGCTAGAGACATTAAAACCTGAAAACACGAAGAAAAGCACCAAAGGATGTGGATCAGCGCAAATACCTGCGAACCACCAGTTCTTGACGAGCTCGCGCCGCGGAATGCACACACGCACAGAAGATGAGGAAGGAGGAATACAGCAGACGATGGTAACAGAAAGGAAAAGATTATATATAGGTCAGGTCGTTTTGCAGAGACGATGCCCTAAAGTGACTCAACCCTGGTTAAGGTCGGTACTCCAGTAGTGTCGGTTTAGAAAAAGGCATGCCCTAGGGCCACATGGCCAAGGCCTCTCCACCCGAAGGTGTAGGCTACATGTTATATTACCTTAGTGTGAAAAAGGATAAGGTGCTAGACACTAAGGCTGGTTTCACACCAGTCCGGAACACATCGAGGAGAAGGGGTGGTGCAGATGTGTCATGTGTTGTGTTGAGCAAAAAGTTGTACATGTGCAAATAAATTTGATTGGCATGTCCCAATCACAAGTTCATGAGAAAATGTAGAAAACCGTAAGGTTTGAAGTGGCGCTAGATAAGGACAAAGATGTTCCTTATAGACACACAGCCAAGTTATCCTATCAAGTGTGAAAACCTCACCTCCCTTTTTTTTCCACTACACTTTAGACGTTTGAATGGTGTGAAACTAGCCTATGCAACATTGATCTCTTTTCTCTTGGCCTAACGTGTGATCTAGCGACCCCTCTTAGGTATCATGCAAAGACAAACCCCTCCATTTTGCATATGGACTCTTATTGCAGTGTTGGAGTTGCGTGAATGAGCTTGTAGAGGTATGTACAACATCCATCTCGTTTCTCTGAGCTTGACCCATGAACTAGGAGCCCTTCTTAGGTATTGTGCAGACTAGACCCTCCATTTTGCATATGGACTCTTAAGGCACTATTGAAGTAACTTGAATGAGCATGTGCATGTTAGTCTATGTTGCCTGAAAAAGGATAACTATACACTAATGTTATATCTTTCTGTGAAAAAGGATAAGGTGCTAGACACCAATGCTACCTACAACATTGGTCTCTTCTCTTTAAGCTTAACCCATGAAACTAGCAAGCCCCTCTTAGATATTGAGCAAAAAAAAACCCTTTGTTCTAGATATGGACTCTTAATGCATTGAAACTACATGAATGAGCCTACAATAAGTCTATGTTGTTTGAAAGCTAGAAGTGTGAGTTGATAAATTTACCTTCAAATTGGAGATAAACAGTTATCCTATTACCCATATTGGCCTACCAATCCACTAATAGCATCAAAGGCCATTAAACATCAAATGATTATAACTATTTGTAAATTGGACCTTTCTATCAAAAACTATGTTTAATGTCCCTTGCAAAATTTACATGATATGTAAATATAATATAATATGTAACTATGAGTGGCATGCTTACTGATGCCAGAAGGCATATTTCACGGTGGATTCCGTGCCACGGTGGATTCCGTGAGGTTTTACGGTGGATTCCGTAAACTTTGATGACCGAGGCTCATACACAAAGTGGATTCTTTGTGCGAGAAGTTGATGGGGACGCCTATCCTTTTCGGGCGTTTCATTAATTTAGTGTGTACATGGGTGATTCCATAGCGGGTGATTTCGCAAAATGCATATTAAATTAATAAACGTTTATGAGTTTAGAGTACGCACTCGTAATAAATTAAGGTTAGGATTGATTTCTAACCAGTTGATTTATTTATGTAGCTGAAGACTGCTAGGTATTCACTTTTGTCGGTTTAATTGTATTATTTTACTAACGATTGTGAATGCTTCAGTTGATGTGTAGAGATAGCAGTAGTGGCAGAGGAAAGCATTGGAGGATAGCGAGTATTCGATTTATCACTTATATTTTGATGGGCGCATACCTTAGGCATGGCGCTTATATTTTGTCACGCATATTTATTGAGGCGTTGGATATTTATTTATTATTTTGTATGCGCATGGGTGCACGATTATGTTATTTGTACTTGGACATTGTATTGGGCATGCCAGACTCTTTGGGCACCGCCCATTAGCTTTATTTCTATTTTGTGCTAAAGCAAACTCAAAAGCTAAAAGCTTGCTATTTTGTAATTTGGACTATTATCTGAGCTTGAAGATGATTAATACATAAAATATATGCTTTGTGGAGTGCTCACACAAGGCATGGGGGGAGATTGCACCCAATTGGTCTCTTGTTCATGTCGAGCATGCTTTTTACCTTGAATTTTGTGCAAAAAGTAGAGTTCTATTGTTCTTGGGGACCTTCCGGCATTCACTACACGAGCGTACAGCATCCGATCTGCGCACCACTTACGATAGTGCTCTTGTAGTGTTTATAAGAGAATGGGATTGCTCAACAAATCGACAATTCAAAATCTTCTTATCATTTTTGTTTACTTCATGTTGTTCTTTAATGTTAAGTTCATCTCACCATTTGCTCCAATGAGAGCTAGTTCTTAAGAGGACAATAAGCAAATTTAGAACCAAAACCCTACCTACCTTGCTCTACCAATGCTGTTGATCAATGTATTACATGTAGGCAAACATCTTAGACTGCTATTGTCATGGACCCAACAAACCATGGACAAACCATAAAATATATAATTATACAATTTGAAAAAAATCTTATACTCAATCTTTTTTTGCACATAATGGTCATAGACCCAACCACAGACAAACTATAAAATATACAATAACATTATTTGTAAACAAAAACCATCATACATAAGGCTACCAAGTCAACACATGCCACATGAATACTGCTCACACGAACTAAAAAAGGATATGCATCCTACAAAGCATGAAAAGCAACATGATCATCATTATCAACGCCTAAGTAATGTCTACCCAACTTCTTACACTAACAATCTATTTCACCACATTCAACAAACACATCAATCACTATGTGTCTCTCCTTAGTAAATGTAGATAGCAACCACCTACACAAACAATCATGTTAGATATTGTCAAACCTATTTCACGAAGTGCTAAACACTTTTTCATATAGACATCAATTGTAAAAGTGATGAGCATTGATCTTATGGGCACATTATTGAATAAATTATAGGTCAAACTCAACATAAAAGTTTGTGTCATACCTCTTTCTCATTTTCATATATATAGCCACACTCTACCATTAAGGGTCAGGGTTCTACAACGAGCAAACCATGCCTTTCTTGCATGCTTCATGACTATGAGCAAGTGATGTATGAAACTAATGTGACAAACCATCCCTCATCTGCAATATAAAGATTACCAAAGATAGTGGCAACTATCGATATAGTGAAGTCGAGAAATGGTTCTATGCAAGGCAATTTGTAGACTCCATCATCTCCATATCAAGACTGGTGGGAAAGTCTGCCCACACCAGCTTGGCCACAATCATACATGGCTCACCTCCATGAATCAATGCACAATCAATATCTTCCAAGAAGTCATTGGTTCCACAAAACAAACTATTGTGTAGCATGATGAGGATAAGAATATTGATGGTGTAGACAAAAAATAGCTATAAGATAGCTAAAACAATATGAAAATACTCGCATGGTAGCCCACTCCACAATTGATTGCTATGTCCTCAACAATCACCTTTGTCATAGCTTCAAAGTCTCGTCTTCCCCCCACCTTGGTAGTTACCCCTCTTGTCAAGCTAACTCTTTATCCATGACACTCGGCCTGATGCATATAGGACCATATGTCCTCTTGCTACTATTGGAGCCCTTCATTGTCTCTATTGGCCTATCTAGGTTCCTCATGCCACCACCCTCTCCCTCGCTTGCTTCCTCCTCTTGCCTTTGTTGGGTTTGCCACAAAATCTACATCTTGGAATAGCGCACATTGTTAGCTAGGTAAGAAGAAGGGTAACATCACAATGAAGCATCCATTTCCATTTCTCACCATCTCAATGTGTTTGCCCTAAGGGGTATACATGGGCAAGTGGGCAATCCAACCACAATGGACATTCCCTGTACTCCCACTTGGCTGATCTCCCACTCCTTCTTCTATGTTTGTCCAAATAAACATGGGCTTTGGCATATCAAGAAGTCCTTCCCTCTCCTGGCTCCCCGCCCACCTACCTCATGCAATTAATCATGATACATTATGCGTATACAACAAATAATTGTATAAATAAGCATCTTACCCATATAACACCCTCGTTGATTATTGCTTCAACTATGATTGTTTCTTTGCATCCCTACTCATATTCATATCCTTTCATAAGATGTGGAATGCCTCATCCATGTGTTTTGTCCAAATACCTCTCTAATATTTACCAAAGTCCACTTGCAACTATGCAACAATAGTAGCTACTTATAACTCCTCTATATTGTCCTTGCATGCTACCAACAAATGCTCCCAATACATTTCCTTTTGGATGTATGTCAACATCCTCTTGTTGTCTCTAAACTTGGTCTAAGCTACATTATCTATAGTCTTACTAGTGACGAGCATATACAAAATCTCAATTTTCCTACAATCATCAAAGAATAAATATTATACTTAGGCCACTACCATGAAACTAAAGAGCACAAGCGAGTATGTATTATACCTTGCAAGGTTGAGCTTCGATATTGTAAGAATATAGAGCTTATCCTTTGTTATTTGTGCCTTGCCCTTCTTTGTCCAATCATGCAAGTAGGGATACTAGTCATGCCCGCCTCAAAGAACTATATCTACATGATAAGTTCTATGTCTACTATGTGAGATGGATTTGCATCCTCCTAGCAAGAAATAGTGCCAAATATGCTCACTAGTGGGGGCCCTAGTGGTAATGCCAAGTGTGCTCACTAGTGGGTGCCTAGCAGTTCTTGTGCAATAGGTTGTGTGTCCACTAAAGGCTCCTATGACACTAGGCATGACATGAGGGGCATTGTACCTCTTAGAACTCTAGAAGTGGCCTCCTCACTCATTGTGTATCGAATTGTCATGGATCACAATCCATGATCTTCTGGAGGTGTCTTCTTTTACGAGCGTTCATGGGGAGTCATGGCAACAATAAAAATTATGACCCACGCTATCTTCCACCTACCAAAATGTTCATCCAGCTCAATGTTGTACTTAATAAAGGTTTGTAATCACGCTTGATGAGGGAATGGGATGCCAAGGAAAGCAAGTATTATACGCTCGACTCCTCCTTTTTTGTTGAATATGAAGTCGTGCATGAGGCATTGTTTGCCAAAGAAAGCAACTCTAGTTTGGGATGGGACATGATATTGGCACTAAAGCTAATGCCTCTACCACAAACATTGACAATTTCCCTTTGTTTTAGGTTACTAGCCACGGGCTCTATTGATATGATTGACTTTGACATGATGCTAGAAAGAACAAGGACCCAAGATGATGAAATGTTAGAGGAGGATTGTATCATCACAGTTTGTGTTGTTGATATATTGCTTGAGAGTAAGATCAATATTGTTCTCAAATCAAGGGCACAAGCAATTAAGAATAGGGTCATAGTCTTAGAGTTTCCTAAAGCGTATGATGATAACCAAATATTCAAGCTACTGCCCACCTATGGAAAGGTCTCGAGTATGGATGGCATGGAGGAGAGGTATAATAGTCACCTTTGGACCAAACCAATGACATCTAACATGCCATTCCCTTACCTTATGCGAGTTAGTTAATATGTAGGTGTCTTAGAATGCCATAAGATAAGCTACCTGCGCTATACCACCAATCACAAATTTAACAATGCTTTCTTCAAGGCTTTGTTATTAGGGAAAATAGAACTTGGGCATCACATTGAGGATGGCAACAATGGCATTCCATGTCACTATTGTTGGAAACTAGCCATTTGCATAAACACTTGAAAATGTATGGTATACTATCATGCCACATGATGCCAATACAACAAGGCTAATGAGTCATATTAGTCAACACTCTAATGTAGTGCAACCTTGCACACCCAAGGCAATGATCGCAAAAACAAAGAAGATGGTGTCCAAGGTTTTAAGACTAGACCACAAGAGTGCAAGGCCACAAAAGGTGCATATGACTAGAGTAAGGGACATGCTTATGAAGTCACTGATCGTGTAGGGTCAAGTTTCCAATGGCAAATTTGTGGGGAACTCTAAGTTTATAAACTTGTTAGATGAGCTAGTGCCTCTTGTCAAAAGTCGAAGGTATATAACTTCCCATTTTAGCCACCTGTGTTGGTTATCTATAAATGTTTGAATGTTTTGTAGATTTCACGTATTATGTAATAAGAGAAGAAGAGTCCAATGCCTACGAGGGAGTGCTATGATGTGCTATTGCTCATGGAGAAGAGGTCAATGTATACCTTCTTTCATGAAAGCCACTTTCCTTTTAAGAGAAACATTTAATTTTCAAGATGTCCACGAAGGGTCCCACTTTAGGAGTAGACCTAATGAATTGCATGAGAAGGTAACAAAATGGAGACATTTGCAACACATGTGTATAGTTTGAACACACCCACTGAGTAAAAGAGTGGCTTATAATGGCTTGTCACATCTACATTCCAATGTAATAATATCATATGATGCTATGCTCTTAGGCTCACACCTGCTTGAAATGTACTACAATGTGTAATTTCTGATGATGATAGTGATGTGTGAGATGAAAGAGGAGAACATTGCTAGTCTTGTATTGTTTCAAAAGTGGTTGAACTTTATGATGTAGTAATGCAGTTATCTGCATGTCAATTTTTATGGGTTCACGGAAAATGAGACAGGGGTGAATTGGTTGGCCTAAGCATGGAAGAACATTTGTAGCATGTTATGGTGAGGAATGTCCCAAGCTTGCCACCACAAGTTGCACATATGGTGCATGGAGTAGTGGTAGGGACTCCCATGTTTGAGAAGCTGACAAATTTACAAGTTGCACATATGGTTTACGAAGCAATGGTATGGTAGGGTCTCCCATATTTGAGGAGGCAACAAATTTACAAGTTGTATGTGTGGTGCATGGAGCAATGGTAGGGACTCCCATATTTGAGGAGTCAACAAATTTATAGGGGAACAATGAAGTAATGCAACATAAGAGGAGGAAATCCATAGATACAGTAGGAACATGTTCTCATAAGCTTGGGTTTATCATGGAAACCAAGGATCAAGAACAAAGAGGCTACCCATGGAAGATTTCATTTGATTGGGCAAGAGGAAATAGAATATGTCCAATGGGCAAAACTACATGTGCAGGCTCAAAGGATGGTGAAGCTCTACACCACACAATAGTGTTGAACAAGGAGGTGTTGACTCCATTGCCAAAGCAATTCATTGTTGTGGAGCATAGTGTCAATCCAACTTTGTGTGCAATACAATAGACTCCATTAGGTTGCATAAGCAAGTATATGGGACTAATTGGAGGCAAGACCAAACGTGGAAAGATAGTATAAAACTACGCGTAAGGCATCACGGCTCCAAACTTCTTCTCTAAAAGACAACAACAAAGGGTTGCCCAAAGGCGCAGATGATGTGGTTTTAGTTAGATGATGTTATTCATAATCATTGTGTGGATAAAAATATAGTATCACTCTTGTCTAGAAGATGGATGAAAGAACAAATATCACATATGAAGAGATATGCAACTTGATGACTGCACAATTTAGACTAGAAACAATCACAAGGAGAGTAGGCCATGTGGCCACCAAAGTAGGCACTTCCATGCCTATAGTAGTAACATTAAATTTTTAATGAGGTCTACAAAGTGGAGGCATGGGTATCACGAGAGGTATCCAAAAGAGTCAAAAGTGCAAGCAATATAGTTGCAAGCCTTGTGAATGAAGTTACCATTAAGGATCTCAAACATCTTACTTTCCACCTAGCCACAAATAGTGATGGGCTATATGAGATGCATATAAAACTTGAGGCTTCTTGCACATGCCTTGAGTTTCATAAAAGAGAGTGTGTTAGCAAGCCTTACCTAGTGTGCAAACATCTATACTTTGTATTCATGAGTGTTTTGTCCGTGCATGAAAAAGAGAATATGCTCATGCACCGACCCAAGCTTTCTAGCAAGGATGTATCAACCATACTTCATCGACCTAAATTGTCTACATCCTAATCCAAACATTTCAAAATCCTCAATCTTTGTCCTAGGCTTAGCTTACCACTTAGTTGGGTTTTTGTCTTGGAATTTTGTGATTCCCCACTCCCAATTTTTGTATTATCAAACTCTAATTTTATAAACCATCTTTTAATGCAAGTACTATTATGTAACCACTATTATGTGGTCATGTATTTTCAAATTGCAATATTGTATGTAATGATGTGTAATAGATCATGATGCCATAGATATAAACCTTCATAAAAAGTTGACAAAAATTCAATTAATCCTCAAAAGCTTGCCCAAGTAGACTTGTTAAAAAATTGGTGGGGTAAAGGCACCTATACCTAGCCACGTGTATTAGTTACACTAATAGTACCTACATCGTATGTTAGTTACCTACACACTTGTACATTGTAGGTGGCAAGCACCCATCACTATCACTTTATTCTTTATTCTTTTAGTGACATTTGAATAAAGGGAAAGCCAGTCACACATTGTGATTGTTGGAGTTCCTACATCTTCTCTCTCTCTCTCTCTCTCTCTCTCTCTCTCTCTCTCTCTCTCTCTCTCTCTCGCTCTTGCTCCTTCCACCATAGCTCTCTCACTTCCTCTCCCCGCTCTTTCACTTCAGGACTCACTCCCTTCAACTGGTATCAGAGCCAACCTCCTTGAGAACTTGAGCTGACCCTTCATCTTGTGGACAATACATTCAACTCATAGTTTTAATGGCAACCACGGATTCTTCACCCTGAGATATGCATTGAACTCTATCTTCTTTAGCAATAGCCCATGTGTTTGCTCATGTTTGGGCAACCCTTCTCCCTACAAGATTTGACACCCCTCCCACCTCCCATGTGGCCTTTAGCATTTGGGCAGTCATCTCAGGCACTCCTTGCCATTTACATTGGCCTTGGCCTTGGCTTTAGCCCTTGGCATTGAGATTGGATAGCTTGTATTTAGTTCATTGACTGTGTATTCAGTATACAATTTGTAATAACAGGGCAACCCCCTATCATTGATGCCTCTCACTTAGAGGTGATGCATAAATGATGCCCATATATTCGAGGATGCTTACCCATTGATTGGAGATCATTTTGGAGCTAATTTAAGCACTATTATTGCTTAGTTTTGATAGATATTTGGATGCTATAATAAGCAAGGTTGAAGCTCATTTAGTCAATGGAATACATGCCTATTGCTACTTGGGTACTTATCGACTATTCAAGGTGATATACCAATGCTTATACTTGATGTTATGCTATTTCATGGTTCCATATTGCTTTTGAACTAAGATTGGAGTTTTGAATCTTGTCATTGGTTGTTATTTGCTATTATGTATGGTTATTTGATGCTTTAGTAAGAGCTTTGCAAGTTACTTAGATCAGACGCTCCCGGACATATGTTACTTGGATCTTGGATATATGGATGCCTTTCACATGATGTTTTGAGCTTTGTTTGCACTCATCTAACATTCAACTTTTGTTCCAATGGAAGTTGCTACTTGACACTTGGATATTACATTGAGCATTTGGTTATGCAGTTGAGCTTGAGGGTCTTATAGTGAGACCGTGGGACTTGGTGACATGTACATGCTCTTGTCATGCTTTATGTATGCAGTTGATGCTTAGTGGGCTGATTTGACATTGCTTTTGGGCCAATACCTATTGATGTCATGATGTTATTAGTGATGTATGCATCTTGGTTGGTCATGTATTGAGCTTTTGTTACATTGCTTAGTTTGTTGTGCCTTTGGTTGATCTCTTTTGTTACATGTGAGACACACTCTATGCATGATGGTTATGCCTATGGGATGTATCTCAGTCTAACACATTGATTCTTTGATGGTTCCCGGTACCAATTACATATTTACTCACTACTAGTTGGAGCCATTCCCTGGTAGTTGCAGTTTGTCTTATATACTATTGTACTTTATTTTTAGCATGTTGTAATTGAAGTTTATTGCATTGTTTATGTGAGCAATCACCTCCATTTGACAATTCTTTGCATTGAGTTTGTAGTCAGTTCATTACTTGATCAATACCCCTTATTTTCAGCTTGATCTAGCAATGGTTTTGGGGTTGATTTTCAAGTTATTACTACAACTTGTTTTGCCCTTCTGTGCATTTGCTTGGTCTCAGTATGGCTAGTGGTTCCAATGATAGTACTATCTTTAATATTGACAAGTTGAATGGTACTAACTACAGCTATGGGAAGGCCCAAATTTGGCAAGTTTTAGTACAAAAAATACAAGGTAAGCCTTTGAAACCTTAGGGTGTCAAGCCCGACCATATTAATACAGAGGATTGGGCTGAATTAGATGAGCTATGTAAATCCACCATCATATTGTCTCTCTTTAAGGAGGTGTTTTATAATGTTATCTCTAATGGAAAGTCCACATGGGACTTATGGGAAAAGATTCACAATGTCTATGACAAACAAAGCCTGCTTCTTAGATGTATTGGTGTGAAGCAACTCATAGATCTTTACATGAAGGAGGGCACTTCCATGTTAACCCACATAAATGAGTTTCATTCTATTCTCAACCATTTGTCCTCGCAGGGGATTGAATTCAAGGGCAATCTCCTCCCTTTGTTCCTCTTGGTTACATTGCTTGAATCATGGCATATGTTTTTAACTACTATGTGTGTAAATATGCTTATTGATGGGCTAGACTTATGGGGTGTAGAGGGTGCACTCTTGAATGAAGAAGTTAACAAAAAGAATGTCAATGCTTCTTGACCTCTCATGCTTTGACAGTTAGAGGCAATAATGGTAGGAGCAATAATGACCACCGTGGGAGAGACTCTCAGCAATCTCATTCTCAGTCATGTGGATAGTCTCGTAGTAAGTCCTATGGCCATAAGTCCTCCTTGACTTGTATCACTGTGGAAAAGTAGGGCATATTCGGGTATAGTGCTATAAAATGGGCAAGGACAAGTGCAAGAAAAAGGGAAAGGGTAAAGTATAGGACAAAAATGATGATTGCATTATTGCCCCTAGCAAGTTAGGTGTTAAGATTGAAGAGATGAATATCGTGTAAATTGATTTTAATGATTATTTTATACTTGAAGCTTCTTCTCTTGATACTTCACCATTAATTGATATTTTGTCAGGGTATACTCAGTGTTGGCTAATAGACTCATGGGCTTCCTTTCATGTGACCCCTCATAGAGAGTGGTTTCACTCCTATCATACTTTGACCGGATCTATCCATTTGGGTAATGACCTGGCACTAGAGATAGTTGGTATTGATGATTTCTATCTACAGTTTTGGTTTCAGTTGTATGTTTACTCTTCATGATGTATATCATGTTAAGCCTCTTGATCCAACACATCCTCCACAACTCATACTCAAGGTTGTCAATGTGGTCAATGCATGCATGCAATAGTTGGTAGACGTCCAATACCAATCAATGTACTACATCCACTATCGCTCATGAAAGAACATGTATCATGGAGGTAAAAAAACCTAGTCCATCAAGTGAAACACATGCTCTCTCAAGGGGGTAGACTACATTACTAGCCAACCTGGCAAACCAAGGGAAACATCATGCAAAAGTTCTCTTGCACAAAATAACATATGTAAGAGAACACCCTAATTTCCCTTTCTCTTATAACTGTTAGTGACTTTCCTATTCATGAATTACTTAAGACCATTTCCTTATCATGCACAAGTTGTAAAATTTCTCAAATTTCACAAGTTGTTTATTCTTTTGTTTACAAAATGTTAGCCAGCCTAAACTTATGTTCTATTGGCAAATTAAGAGTAGTTTTGCTAATCTTGACTACAAACTTTTCAGGAGGACTTTTATTACATCATTGGCCAAGATGGAATAATCAAGATGACTTGACATTTTTAGGCAAAAAAATAAAGAATTTATGAGATCGCAATCTAATGCGACTAGGGCTTATGACTTTAATCTAGAATACACATACTGATTTTGATTAATCAGATTCTTATTTATAAGAATATGGGTTTCAAAGTATTTGGTTTCAAAGAACCAAAAAGCTTCAATCAAGCTGAGTTCTTCAAGAATTCAAGCTCTTAAATTTTTTTTTTCAATGTGCTTGACTTTTTCGGCATCCACTAGGTAAAGTTTATTGCACAATTTTCAACTTTCCTCTTGGATTTCTTGCCAATCTACATCGAGAACGATCTTGAGGGTAATCAAGGTAACATCATGCCTAAACCAAATTTTGCTAGATCCACAAGTCGTAGTATATAAAGCTCAAAATCGTGGACCATACATTGGTCAAAAAGTCCCTACATAAATTCAGATTTTACTCCAGTGATCATAACATTTAATAACTTTAAAAAAGTATTCTTTCTATGTTAATATAATAGTGGAGTGTAATTAAGATTTAATGCTATTGTACCCAAACCTAATTTAACTTAGGATGGGCAGTTTTCAGTAGTCGTCTAAGGATCAATCCTAGTCACCATAAATTTGTGCTAACTTTGAGCATTTGGACTTAGACAACTTTGCAATCCCTAGGTCTACCTTGCATACAAAGCATTTAGAATCATCCCACGAGGATCGACCTGTAGGATCCTATATATACAACTACAGTCTCTAGTAGCAGTCTACCATTAGACTCACAATGAACGTATTTCGTAAATCACCCAAGTTCGAGATAAGTAAGCACCACACTTGGTTCAATGACAATGAGAAATAAGGGGGAGCTAAGTGTCAACTCCTCTGCCCATAAGGCATAGTCTCACAGCGACCCCCTTAAACAGTGCTTATCAAAAGGTCTTATTTTGATGGTCCTTATTTTAAATTTGGGGGAAGCCACCCATCTAACTAGATCCACCCAGTCTTAGGGTGATTCCATCCATCACTTTCCATTGAATCATATTTTAGTGTTCTAAACAAGGCATGCTACCACACTATTTATAACATATAAAAACAACTTTCTTAATTGATATTTACACTTGGTTCCTCATTACCTCCTTAGTTTACAAACACTAAGCAATTTATTTAAAAACAACTATTCTTGATTTTTTTATTCTTATATATACAATTGCTTCAAGAGCAAACCAACCCACAAACTGAGTTACTACCCTTGTTATGTTCATCCTGGGCCCTCCAATGATGAATCATGTTAGGGTTGCATACATTTCCAACCCCTACCTTAGGTTTGGTACAAAAATTACAACTCAAACCAAAGCCATGTCGATTCTCACCCACCATAAGGGTAAACCTTCCTATATAGAAGACCAAAATGTACCTAGCAACCACATTATATAGTATATAAGTGTGCATGCATGCGTGCGCGTGTGTGTTACGAAATTGTTTGTAGGATTTAAAATTTGAAATATGTTTTGAAATTTTGTTTTAAAAAATATAAGATATTATGCGGGATAGTTTATGAGATTTTGGATGAAAAAAATCCAAAAGGCACTCATAAAGTGTTTAAATTCTCAATAATTAATATAAAATTTATTAAGATTTCAACAATACTTTAAAAAAATTAAAATATTTTTGGATATAAAATAAATTGGAATTTATTTTTTGATATGTAAAATCTCATGAATAAATTGTAAAAATCTAAACTAATTCACTTTAATTAAGAAAAAATTAGAAAGTTCCTAATTAATACATTAAAATTTCATTTTTGTCCCTCCTTAAAAAAATAATTGAATTAATTTTGTCATTTTTTATAATAATAGATGGCAAGTAGTATTATTGATCCAAATTAAGTATATTTCCTTATAAAAATTATGGGTATATTATAAAGGATTCGCAAACATCTATTGGGAGGGAGGCTAGAAATTTTGATTTGTCCATTACATTAGGCTTGTGGTCTAATGTTTCTTGATTGGCTAGGTCAATCACTTGATAAATTAAATCATTGAGAGGTATGGTCTCAAAAATTGAGCCTATGACGGTAGGAGTGCCACAAGTTGATGTTGTAGAAATTGGGTTGTTACCTAGAAGGAGAGGGGATTATATTGCCATTTCACAAGCACGTACAACAAAATCACATTGAACATTTTGCCTAGGCCTTGGAGTTTAGTCCTTGGTTTGAACAAAGTGTTTATTGGTTTGTTTGAGCTCAATCTTTAAAGCTACTTTTGAAGTTCTCGAAGCATTATGGTGTTTTCTTGCAATACATGATTTCAAAAGCATACAAGTCCTCAAGGCACATTGCTACACTTTGATTCCAAAATTCTTAAGAGCGAATTGTGCAAAAAGCAAGCTTTCTTTCTTTCCAAAACCAAGGTGTTTGTGAGTAGACTAACAAAGGACCTTAGCCCTTTATGGTAAGTGTATCTATGGTGAGAGTGAAGTGTGGGTGAGAGTGTGTGTGCGTGTTGTGAGGGAGACCTAGGTGCGAAGGAATGTTGATGCAAATGACCTAAGGTGTGAATGAACTTTGTGACCTAGGTGCGAAGGAACTAAGATGCAAACGAAGTTAATGATCTAAATGCAAATGAGCCCTATGACCTAAGTGCGAAGGAACTAATATGTGAATGAACTTTGGTGTGAATGAAGTTAATGATCTAAGTGCAAATGAACTTTGTAACCTAGGTACAAATGTACTTAATGACATAGGTGTGAAGGAACTACAATGCAAATGAACTTTGTAACCTAGGTGTGAGGAAGCTTTATGACCTAGATGCAAATCAACTTGGTGCAGATGACCTAATGCAAATGATCTTAGGTGCGAATGAACTTAATGACCTGGAGCTAGGTGCAAATGAATTTTGCAACCAAGGTGGTGTGAATGACCTAATGTGTATGGAGTGTATGTGGTGTGTGCTTGATGTGTGTAAGGTTAAGGTGCATGTGTGAGGTTATGGAAGTAAACGAGTGTGTGACATGGATGTAGTGTGTGTGTGTGTGTGTGTGTGTGCGTGCAATATGTGGGATGTAGGTGTTTTGTGTATGGAGTAAGGTTTGTTTGTTTGAAGGGGGGTTATGTGTGAAGAGGGGCAAAATGAGTGTGAGGAGTGGATGTGCACTTTGTTGAATTGAACAAGTGTGTGTGCTTGTGTGGGAGTAAGAGAGTAAGTGTGCGAGATTTGGGGGTAGGTACTGTAGAGTGATAGTGAGTGGATTAGGTGTCTATGTGGTGTGTGTGAATGGGGCATGTGAGTATGCCGCAATGTGGAAGTATGTTTGGGACTTATGAATGTGTGTGAGATCGATTTTGTGTGTGTGTTTTCATGTGTGTGTTTTTTAGCATGTGTATCAGTGTTTTTGTACAAGCATGCAAATGTTTGTGTGTGTGTGCGTGCGTGCGTGCGTGTGTGTGTGTGTGTTATTAACTCTTAACCTTACCTATTAAAGTGTTTCCCAAGAGTCGCCGAAGAGCTAACAATGCTGCAAATGCAACCACTATTGAAGGTGTTGCCTCTCAGCCTGCCATCATCACCAATGCTAGACCAAAAAATGTAGCTGTCAATAGCCAAATGACACCACTACCATTGCACTAATGTCGCCGTCTCTACCTTGCAGCAGCCACAATGATAGTCACCACAACATCGCCAATCCACGTAGGCTTAAACATGCCAACACACCTGACTCCCACAATGGCAATTGAACAATGCCTTGAGGCTGAAAATGCAACCAAGGAAGCTACCTAGATAGAAGCAATTGGCCATCAAGCTCTAGAAATGCATTCCAACCACTTGCATAGTCAAAGCCATGAGCACAACACGCAAGCACTAGATCCTAGTTACCAGAAGAAATTTGACATTTATAATCCTAGACTTCCTATTTTGAAGTTTCAAATGTTGTCTTGTCTTGTTAGGGTGAATATCACCTAGCCCACATCTATCTTATCTCTCCTATCCTACCTTATCCATCTCTTGCTTATTATTCAAGCCAGGGAGGGTGTTGATAATACACCTCTCTAACAAGCTCATGTGAATCCTCCTCTAGTTGGTGGAAAAAGGGGGAGACGTATCTAAACCCTTTTGAGAAAAGCAATTGGATCCATAACATCACTAATGGTAAGCAAGCCACTTGCCTAATCCTATAAAAGAGGCTCATTGTAAAGTTGCACTTCCACAATCAATCATTCTCTATCAACAAAATTATGTTTCTACTTTGTGTCTTACTCTCTTTTCTCTGCACGCACACACACACACACACACACACACACACACACACACACACACACACACACACACACACACACACACACACACACACACACACACACACACACACACACACACACACACACACACACACACACACACACACACACACACACACACACACACACACACACACACACACACACACACACACACACACACACACACACACACACACACACACACACACACACACACACACACACACACACACATTCTTTCTCACACGCAATAATGAGCACTTTATGGTACAATCCTCCATAGCTATGTCCTTGAGCTTGTAGTTGTGTGGAAGCACCAAATTTCCAACAAATTCTATTGCATGGCACTCTAAGCACTTAGCCTAAGGCATAATGCAATTGCCAATAACCTTGTGTGCTTACAAGGGTCCCTCTTTTGTTCTACGCTATTGAAAGCTAAATCAACATGAAGTGTATAATGCATAGCTTAAAAAATACCACTAATGTATTAAAATCTAATAACTTACTAAGAAGTCATCATCAACCTTTACAAATAGCCAATTTAAAGCTTTGGCTAATGTTAGAATGCATTGTTGTTATATATTCAATAGCTAGCCAAGAATACATAATGAGCGCCATGCTTTTTATTGAAAATATAAAATGGATAAAAGGCACAAAGGGTCCCTACTATTGAGTCAATAACATGCTAGAGCTATAACATTATCTAGTTTTTGCAAGCTAAATAAGTGCTCTCCAAGCTGAACATGTGAGTCACCCATCATATGGCTTTCTATATAGCTTGTAGTTGTTATTTCTTATATTTTGTATTTTTGCTTGTAGCCTGTGTAATTTTTATTCAAATACTACTTTCTATTTGTAATTTTCTTAGGGCCTATTATATGTATATGGTTGCTTGGGTGTATTGTGAATGTTTGATTGATATATGATTAGTGGATCTTCTTTATTGCAAAATGTTTGTAAAGTCGTTAGGCGTAAAGATTTAGTACCTCCCAGAGAATTAGTAACATCTACCCTGCTAATAATACTCTTCAAATAATTCTTTGGAGGTACATTTATCCTATTTTCCAAAATAAAACCATTTATTTTTTGTACTTTGGCATTGATTGCTTTTTGGGTTTGTTTTAAGGAGACTAAAGTGGGCAACATAATAATGTCTATTTGCAAGGGAGGAACGAGGGGAAGAAGGAAAAAGAAAAACAGCATTTACGGTGTCCAACCTACTACATCACACCCATGCACAATGCACAACGTACATGTACTAGCGAATGCATACATGCACATCACCCACTACACACCACATACACACATTAGATCCTCTTTCCTTTTTCTTTTGTCCATTGCCCTACATCTTCACATTCTACACCATATGTTGGTGCACACGTTAGCCCACACTACACAATGCACAATGCACATACACTAGTGACCCACCCTTGCATTAGACCAAGTAATTGACCCACCTTGCACTTAGGCTAATCCACACCACCCTTAGGACACATTGTAAGTACACAACCATAGTGCACTACTACATAGTCCATACACCACGTACACACATGGGTGCATGTGCACCCGTACATCACAATTCCAAATACACATAGTGCATTCACATCTCATCACAGCACCTATGATGCATCAATCCACCCTAGTGCACACATGCATAGTGCACAATGCGGGTGCAAAATGCCTCTGCAATACAACACCTTAAGACATTCTGCACCTCCACCATTTGAGTGCATAGTGCACAATGTGTGACACCCACTACACACATGTACTAATGCACCCTTCCATAGCTATCTTAGGGCATTCAACCACACATAACTTGCATGTAGCCCACTACATGTAGCCATCTTAATTCACCCTAACACACACACATCCTTTCTTAGTAACACATTTACATATGCATGATAGGAAACCATCATCTCCTTCAATCGCTACTCACTTTCATGCACTAAACCCATCACATTTCACACACCTTAGCAAATTGTAGACCACATTCATTTCGAGGGCTAGAAACATGCTGTGTTGCAAAGGTAAATCATTGATCATAATCATTAAATGAAACCTTGATGAACACACGAGTTGTGGGTAATTCATTAGTTACTTCACACATTTTTTGGAAAGAAGAAAGCTTGATTGAGCACCATGCATTAGATCACTTGAAGTAAACAACATCAAACTATGATTGATTGACTTTGAAGGTTATGAAAAACTTGACAATATGTTGCTTGAACTTAAAAACCCAAGATAACAAAGCTTGGAACAATAAACTATAAGGGAACACTTAAGGAAACTTAGGACCTCAAATGCATAATGCCATTGTATGCACTTGCCAAGTGGTCATGACATCACATCTCCACCTAAAGTGAGACCTCTAGTCCAAAGGGAACTTCAAACATTCGTAGTACTTCTATCAATGGCCTAATCATTGTCGAGTTAGCAAACTAAAGATTGCAGATAATGCATTGGACACAATGGAGAAAACCACTAATATATTTTAGGCCACCATTGATACTTTTCAGCATGGCACAAATAGAAGTAGTTCATTGAGCTTCAGGACTAAGGCACTAGCACTCTAAACCAATTGTTGAATATTAACAATGATATGAGACAACAACCAGTGACCGTGCAAGGTAAAATGATAGCATTCAAAGAATGTGCCTAAATGTTGGAGCAATAGGATCCTCGCAAGAGTCACTATTGGACCTTGTGTAGCACCGCCTCTTTGACCATACATAAATCCTATATGTTGGGATCCACATAGCCCAAACAATCTTGAGAAAACACACCTAGAGACCAAGACTATTTATTCCCCTTGTAGCTAAACAATTAGACAAGCATCATGGCCCTTCTAGCTTTGTGAAACAATTCGAACAAGTTTGTAAAGCAAACAACCTTATGGGCAATGCTAAACAAGCATAAGTGTTTGGACTGTGCCTAAGTGAAAAGGGACAACCTTGTTTCACTAGACTTGATGCTATAGAGAAGGCCTCATTTACTTTACTCAAGGATCTCTTTATTAAATGCTTTGTAGAAGCTAATCATGGTGATAATGACCAATTGGCTAGACTATAACAAAGTTTTCATCAATGATATCTAAGATAAAAGAATTTATGAAACCATGGAAAGAAACTAGGGCCTTAATTGCTCAAATTCAAATGATGTGCTAAACAAAGCCATCCACGTCGGTGATTTGCACATGGAAAGAAACAAAGATAAGAAAGCCCTAGGCCATCGACAATAACTTCAATTAAGTCAAAGAAAAGGATAGGCTAACAAGGCACGGAACCTTAATAGTTGATGTGATGAAACAACAACATGAGCTACTAAAAATGGTTGAATCACATAACCTGCCGTAACCCTATCATCAGAATGTGTAATGCATACATTGTGGCAAAGACCATCTCCATTCACAGTGTTCCTAATCTACTCACACTTGCATGAACTATCGATGCTAGGCATGACATTACATATTGCAGAGCTCCTTGAATATGTGCAATTCAATCATGGTCTCAACTACTTGAGACAACACCAAAAAGTATAACAACTAGCTTTGCTAGCCCCACCCAATCAAGGACTAACTGCCCATAGAGTTGAACTTAGTCCATCAAGAATATCTAGCCTTTAGGCCCCATCGTAACATCGCCCTAGCAATCCTCTTGCACATTTGATTGAAGAATTATGCTATGAAGAGGAATACATGAATTTTTATGTGGCATATGATGGTGAAGGTAACATGATCCTTATGGACCACTTCCCTATTCCCATAATGACACTAGGACATAGGAAAGGAAAGCGAGCAAACTATCCAAGGCAAATAATAGAGTACTAGAATTGCCACCAACTAGGGCACATGTCACAAGATTTTCCAAAAAAGCAAGGACCTTCAACTAAACATAAAGCATACCTAAGATGCAATGAGTGTGACATTACTCACATCTATCGAGATTGCCCTAAATGCCAAACATTCGACAATACACTAGGTGGGTTTGTAAAATGACTATGCTCATCAACCTCAAAAATGAAGAACTAATCCTAGCTACCTATCTGAGGGTCAAACTAACAAAAAAGAGAGAGCATGACATCAAAGCTCTCATTATTGAAGGAGCGGACTATAATAACCTTACGTATGATGCATGGGAAGATAGTCCAATAACTCGAACTTATCCCTATCAAAGCAACACTCAACCCATATGGGGGTCTCCATACTATCTATTAGGAAAATGTAAAATCTTAATGACATTAGATACTAAAAGCTTTCTAGATATGTTTTGCATGCTTCCAAATCAAGAGGATGCAGGGAAAGAAATTATGATTGGAAGACCTTCAAGTGCAAAACCAAATGTGAAGTAGATTATGAAGCACACTACATGCACTTAACCATACTAGACATCAAAACCACATTTTTCTACAAAGGTAAACTTACCAATGTTCAAGGAAAGGGTAAGACCTATCTTCGAGTTGAAAAGAGACCCTAAAGAGGAGAGTTAGCAAGTTCTTGAGGAATTGCTCAAGGCATAATAACAAAAGTGGGTTCCACTCAATAGGAATTCCCTTGTGTAAGCAAGAGATTCAAAGCCACTAAATGGCGTTCAAAAAGAATATCCCACCAAGAACAACAAAGAATGCTTTCAAATCTCTCTAAGAGTGATGCCCACACCGTGCTTAAAACCTACTCCTCAAGTTATATAAACAAAAGGCCCTAGTATGTAATCAACAAGATAAAGAGATAGATGAAACATCAAAGTTAGGAAAGAAACAACCAACCACAATTGCTAGTTTAGGCAAAATCTTGAATTCTCTTAAGTTAAAACCATAATCATTGAAACAAAAATGAAAAATATAGCAACAAAAGTAGTGCTACTACTCAAAACTAGAACTACCATTGATGGCTGTGGGAGCTTTCGCTCAACTGCCAAGACCCATGGACCGCTTATTGTTTCAAGCGTTCCAAGCGAGCTCTAATGGCTATCTCTCACCTAGCCGACGCGTCGTCGATCCTACGAGTGTAGTGAGCTTACCGTGATGCTCGATCGAGTACCCTCCTTTCTCTTGCACTCCGGTAGCTCCACGATTCTTGATGCTAGCTCAAGCATCCTCAAGCCTCCTCCATCTCCAAGCTCCATCCTCCATAGCCGCACGCGCAAGAGAAGAGAAGAGAAGAGAAGAGAAGAGAAGAGAAGAGAAGAAGAGAAGAGGAGATGGTGAAGAGCTTCACCCTCTTGATCCCTCACTCTCACACACACTCACTCCCTCACACTCACACTCCCTCTCTCAAGAGCACACACAAGCAAGAAGAGAGAAGAAGAGAGGAAGAAGAAGACTCTTTTTGCCACACAACAAAGAATGAGCTTCTCATTCACTTTTCAACTTTATATACAAAACCCTAAATCCCTTTTGGGCGGTCATCCCCTTTTCCCTCTTTTACATGGCCGGCCATAGCCTAGGCCCTTTTTCCCATTTCCCACCATTCTAATTTATCCTATTCCCAACTAATGCATATACTTTGCACAAGAGCGAGCCTAGCACTCTTTTACACAGATTCGGGGGCGCTTCCGCATTTTAATGGTGCGCCTTTTTTCTCTTTCGTTGCCTTGGCCCGACACCGAAGCTTTCTGAGGGTCATGCCCAAACATTTGAATTTTTCAGGGATTGGTTGCCGGTCAAGGCGCCTTTTTCTGCTTTTATCTTGCACCTTTTTTGCTATTTCCCTTTTTTCCATTTTCCGATCCTTTGTGCTGCGGAAACATGGTAACATTACCCCCCTCCTAGCCAAGTGCCAATCCCATGGCACTGCGGTGGGACATAGTGGCTAGTTAGGTCGACTGTTAGGCGGAACAGGTAGGTGGGTGGCTGGGGGGAATGATAGGTGATGGAGGTTGGGGATGATGACCAGGAGAGATTCTGGCGTGCTTTAGGCTCCATGAAGATACTTGGCATCTGTCACACGGTTGTGGCGCTGGTTATGTAGCCGGTCGTCTTTTGAGTATGAGAAACGCTTGAAGCAATAAGCAATCCCTTAGGATGATGGTATTGGAGGGATTTATTCTGGACAAACCCCTCGAACGGTGTTTGTCCTGAAAACCCGTGGCTTCGATTGAAGATCCTTGTCTTTGAGTTGAAGGTCTTCAGTTTTGAGTTGAAGGTCTTTAGGCTTGTGGAATCAATAAGCGATCTGTGGATCTTGAGGCATTGGGCATGGATCATTAGACGATGCAGTTCCAAGATCTATGCCAATGGCAGTTCTACCTTGACCTGGTTCGATCATGGTGGCCATCAGCAGGCGGATGGCTGGATACTGGCACGTTTGGGTCATTAAAGGGTGCCGTGGGTGATCTTCCACGGGTAGCCATTTCTAGAGAGTCGAACATAACCTGCAAGAAAAGTTGTGCACTCCCTAAGGGGTGTGTCTACATGCCGTGTAGTGTGTGGTGCTCGTGGCAGTGGAACTTGGAGATGGGTCTAACCTTGGGCAAGCCCTTGGTAACGTCCCACACTTGAGGACCCAGCTTGTGCTTCGTTGGAGGTGCGGTGTGAGCTTTAGGGTGACAGGTCTGAAAGTCTTGCCCTTGATGTGCCCTAAGCGTGAAGTGGGGGAGGGGGCTAGGGAGAACCCTAGGTGCAGTGACTGTGGTGCTTCTTCTTCTTCTTCTTTTTTTTTTGAAATGATACATAGGCCTAATTGTCTTGGTCGGAATGAGGAGGAGAAGGGGGTCGGAGAGACTTGCTAAAAAATTGGCGACTTTGCATGTAATCTTTTAGATTCATGCGGACATGAAGGGAGGTGGTGGAGAGAAAGGGGTGGTTGCATCTAGTGAACTGACTGTCGTTCATGTCCTCTAGGAGGGCTAGGCAAAAAGATGGAAGGAGACTAGCCCTCATCATGAGACGAGCCATGGTGCAATTATCTATAGCGTTAGGGTCAAAGAATAGAGGAGGCATGCTGCGCTCTTGTGGCGTCGGGTCCTGCTTAAGAAGTAGCCTAAGTAACCTAATATAATTACAAGTGGTTATAAAAGCGGGGTCAGGACATGAGGAAAAGTCCGCAAGGAAGCGCATCATAGACTCGTCTAGGCTTTCTGCGGTAAAAAGAAGGGTGTTCTCAAAGGATGCTACAGTGGAGTTATAAATAATAGGAAAGTCATACCGCCCGTGGAGGGTGGCATCAAAATCTACCCCTACCCTTCGAGGGTACGCCATGTAAGTGGGGTCGTTCTGCTCGAACGACAAGGTATTACAAAAAGCCATCCAGGCGAGCATGCTTAGGTCTCATACTTGCCTCCTCCACAGGGGTTGGCTCTTGTAGTTTTGTACAGTGTGTGGGATTTCGAAAATTTTATCTTACCAGTAGTCGGCCGCCTCGGTGCCCCAAGAGGTTGGGGTATTTTCCCACTCCTCTAGCCATTTTTTCCCCAACTGGCCACCGATCGCGATCACCTCGTCCATCACTTTGAGAGGCAGGACCCTCCGCAGACTGTTGGGTAGGAGGAAAATGAAGGAGAATGGATCCTTTCCTAGTTCCTGTACCTCCCACACCACCAGTTCTGCATGGAATCCTGCAAGAAGATCATTTGGGCACGGAGGGAGAGGTGCGGACGGTAGCACGGCTGGCTTGGCTCTCAGTTTCTGTCTGGCCTCCTCCACCAGCTTTTTGCGTCTTTTTTTAGAGATGGCTTTTCTTTCTGCAGCTGGGTCTTCTTGTGGCGGGTCTTGGGCCTGCGGCGAGGGGGGTTGTGGGACTACGTCTTCCCTGAATTGATTTACATCGATGTCCAGCTCTGCTTCTTCCCCTTGCCGTTCTACGTGTGCTGCTTCTTTCTCGAAACCGAGGGCGTCTATCTCCTGGGGGATTAGGCCGGCCAGCATTAGGTATTTTTGCTGTTCCTCCAAACTCAGCCTAACCTCCACCGATAATGGTGGCATCTGTAGTCCAGCGTGTAGGGCTCTTCTTGCCATGCCGAGCTTTCTTTGCATTCCCTCCAGTGGCTCTCCTTGCGCTGCGTGCGTGGCGTCCAGGATAGTGTCGAGGAAGGCCTTCTGTTGAGTGCTAAAGGCCACTTGGGCTGCCTTCGCCTTGCTTTTCGCGATGATTTTTTCATTTTCAGTCAGAGCAAGGCAGCGTGCCAGTGTCTTCACCCTCTTCTCATTGTGCGTAGCCCACTCCTCTGCCCTTTCCAAGCCCTCTCCTTGTCTTAAGGTCAGCATCATGATTTTCTGCTCATAAATAATCCTCTAGTTCCCTGACTAGCCTCTCTTGTTCTCCTCTTTCAGAGGTCAGCTGATCTGTTAGGCGCTTGAGTTCCTCCTGTTGCTCCTCCATGCCTCATTTTCTTTCTTCGTCCTTGGCATTCAGCTCCATCACGAGTGCCTCAATCTGAGCAGATTGCGCAGCAAGCTCCTGGTACTGCACTACTAAGAGCTTGTGCTCTCTTTGCATGTTTACTAATTCTTGAGTCTCGTTTTCAAGCAGCTGCCTCCAATGTTCCTCCCTCTCATCCCTAGCCTTCAGTTCTTGTTTCAGTTCTGCAATCTTGCGCTGCTGCAAGGCTATCATTCTTGTCTTGCCAACTGGAAGGTGGCCACGGTTTCCTTCTCAGCTGCCAACTCAGCCACGGCTATCTTGCATTCCTTCTTCGCTCTCTCCAATTGGGAGAGCAGCTCGGCGACGTATTCATCGTAATTAGCCGGTGGCGTCATCATTATGTGAATGGGCGAGGTTGAGGCTTCGACTTTTTGCTTTTTGGGCTCTTGCCTGGACTCTGCATCCGTGGCTGGCCTTTTCTGTCTTATGGCCGTAGTCTCCGTGCTCTGCCCCTGGCCCATTTCCTTGTTGATAAAATACTGCATCCGTGCCACGAAGTTTGACACATCTGCGCTAGTGGGGATGCTGGGGGTGATGGTGGTGAGTTCCGCGGAAGGCACAAGGAGGGTAGGGATCGGATGGAGCGGGGCCTTGCCTTTGCCTTCGGGAACTGGAGGTGGCACGAACTTTGGCACATGTGTGATGGACCCTGGCCCCTCTTCTTTGCACGGGCTCAGGTTCCTTAGTTCGTCTGCTCGGCACTGTTGTTCGATGGACCGGCGGGTGGCCTCCACCAGGTCCTCTTCCTCCTTTCTTCGTAGCTCCTCCTCCTCCTCATCCACTTTTCTCTTCCTTTCCTCCTGTCTCTTTGTTCTCTCTCTCTCTCCTTTGCTTCTTTCAGGGATTCCTTATTCGCCCTTTCCAAGTCTTCCCTTTCCTTCTTCCTGCCTTCGTCATTCTTCTTCTTCCTCTGCGCAGCCTTCTTCTTCGTTGTCCTGATTGTCTTCTTACTAGTTTGTCCCTCCCCTTCTTCTTTTGTTTCCGTTCTATCGTGGACCGTAGTTCAGTAGGTGCATCCATCTTGAGCACTGGGATTACCCACGGTCGTGCTACTCCGGCTTGCTCGTAGTCCACGGCTCCTATGCATTCTAGCCAGGATCTGTCACACTCCATCCGCATGACTCCTTCGTTCTGACTGGTCCTTCCTTTCCTAGGCCTCGAGTCTGCCCTGATTTGTTCTATCGCTTTTCCTTCCGTGTCGTACTCTATTGTATCTATCTCTTCTTTACTCTCTTCTCCCGTAGAGCAGTAGTCCTCATACTCCTCATCATCTGAGTCATGTCCTTCTGACTGCTCATTATCACCCAAGCTTTCCTCTCCAGTCTCCGTGTCATCACTAACTAAAGCCCAGTTATATAACAAATTCAGGTCGTGGACCTTGGTCCATTTCCATTCTGGCTTAGCTAAAAGATCACGTAGAGGTTTTAAGTTAGCAGCCAAATTACCTTCCAATTTATTGGTCAGATACTCTACGATTTCCCGAAGCTCTAGTTTGTTGTTGGGGATGTGGAACGAGGCTGGTTTGCCCGCGTTGAGTGAGCTCCCTGCCATCATGCAAAGTGGCACAACTGGCTCCTCAGTTGGCATGGTTGCGGCTTTAGCAGCCTGCCAATATGGTTCTTCCTCATCCGAGAATGGTAGGTCAATGGTTGCCAAAACGTACATCCAATCCCTCTCATCCTCAGGGCAAGGAATATATTTAGCGAGTGATCCATAGGGTTTGGTCGTTTGAGTATCGTCTTTCAGCATAGCCGAGATGGCAGCTAGATCAGCAGGGGTCGTCTTCCAAGTGTCCATCTCTACCCTTACTGCACTAGTTCTGTTCCCTAGGAAAATCAACCCATTGCCCCAGTCCTCTATGACATGCGCATTCCTCATCCAAGGTTGGCCTAATAGTATGTCGTAATCCACTCCCTTCATGACAATGAAGTTTACCGAAAATTGTACACCGGCAATCTTTACTGGCCAATTCTTGAAGACCCCAAATGGTCTTACCTTCATTCCATTTGCTAACGTGACGCTAAACCTGGCAGTCTCTACAGGAGGGTTTCCCCATGCCTCTAAGACTGCATGGTTTAGTACGCTAACACCTACGCCTGTGTCTACAATTCCTTTTCGCATCATATCTCCTAAGGCTAGGACATGCAAAACTGCGTGCATTTCAGTGCCTTCCCAAAAAGCATTGATGTGCAAAGACTTAGGATTTGAGTGTAGAGTTAGACTTGGGATCTGTGTAACTGCATCATGATCTTGCGGATCAGCACCCGCGAGTCCTGTGTGTCCCTCGATCAAGTCTTTTAACTCCTGCCACAAGGAATGATTTTGCCTAAGCAGATCTTCCAAGCTTAGAGTTACTGGAGTAGACAACAAGGTTGTGAGGAGGTTACTGGGCTCTTGTCTTTCCTTGAGACTAGCATTTCTAGGCCATGCGTTCTGTCTCCTCTGGCAATTTTCCCCCTGGCCTTGCTGCTGAGTCGCTCCCAGTGGTGCAGGTATGCTTGCAGCTTGTGGTTTTGAAGGTGAGATTGGTGTGCTCACATTGGAGAAGTCGTCCATAGGATCTTCTAATATGGGTTCAGCATCCTCGAGGTGCTTTTAGGTGTCCTTGACCCACTCCTTGACCTTGGCTATAGCCTGAGTTGCCGTTTGGGGTGGGGATATTCCCCTACCTTGGCACTCCCTAGCTCAGTTGTCTTAGGAGCCGAGGTCTCTGCCTCTGCGTCTGTGACCTTCTTTCCCATTATTAATGTAGTCGCTTCCTCGGTTTTAAGAGTTATCTTTGCATCGGCTCTCTTTTTTCGTCTCCTCCGGCTTTTCTTCCCTATTGAGGTTGCGTCAAGATTACTTGGCCCTGGCAAGGAGATGCCCGCCTGCTTTGTTTGAGCTTGCGTCATAGCATGTAGTGGGATGGGCGTATCCTCACTACCAAAGGTTTCCACTCCAAAGAGCCCCAAGGGCACTGATGGCATGTTGGCAGAGTTGCTTGATGGCTTCCGCCTAGGACAGTCAGGAAACAGATGTGTGATTCCACACTCTGTGCACCGGAGATCCGCTTTGTCCTTGTTAGCTTGTTCTCGTTTTGGGCAACGTGATGAAATGTGGCCTAGGTGGCCGCAAGTCCAGTATGTGACTGGATCCTGGTTGGGCCCTCCAAAGCCTCTGGCTCTTCCTCTTCCTAACGCCATCACCAGCACTGGCCGATAGTCCATCAGGACTGGGTTGCCCTCCTCGTCATAGGATATGTACGGGTTGATATATGTCTCTTCCTCATTAGGCTCCTCCACAAAGTGAACAGGAGCATCGCTAGATGGGTGGGTTACAAAAGGTCCTGGTGGCCTGGGCATACTAGTTGGGTTCATCTCCAGCCTAGACATGGCAGGCTTTGAGTCAGTCGGTGCTGGAAGAGCTAACTGGGCTCCCCTCCCAAAGAAATTGGGTGGCCTATTACCTAAGTATGGAGGGTTGTACTGCTGTACATATGGGAATCTCCTCGGCATTCTGCAATGCACTGCATCATGCCCGAATCTACCGCAATTTGAGCACAGCCGAGATCTAGGATCTTGGCACTCGACTGGGAGGTGATTGCTGCCGCAGTATATACATTGTACATGCGATCTCACAAGCTTCCTCATGAGCTCTTGCAACTGTGCAATCTCCATTCTCATCTCTCCAATCCCTTGGTCGTGGTCTACGCTCCTTCCCTTATCCTACACACTGGCAGTTTCTTTTTCCCTCGAAGTGGTTGATCTCTCCGGGTTCCTCTGGCTCGCACTTTCGCGGTTGGTAGTCCTCATGCTGCGCTCCCTGAGTTGATCATCTACGCATATTGCCTCCTCGAACACTCTAGCTAGCATGTCTTGTTGCAAGGTGGAGTTACTGGCCAAAGCCTTGTAGAGCTCCTCGCTCCGAATCCCGTTCATGAACACTGTAGACACTGCCCTCTCGGTAGGTCGGTCATTGGCAGGGATTCTCTTATAGAGGCTACGCACCTGAGTGACGTAATCCCTAACGTCCTCCTTCTCCCTTTGACTGATGTTCATCAACCTAACGATGAGGTTATCCGAATACCTAGCCTCCTAAAACCTCTTGATGAATAGGCCCTTAAGATGAGCAAAGTTCGTACGTTCTGCGTCATCCAGACTAGAATACCAGGTCCTCCCCTTATCGCCTAAGCACAGACCGAAAGCTTGAGCTCGCTGTGCAGGGTCGGTAAGACCATTTGCCTCACACACTTGCTCGAACTGCTCCATGAAGCTGTACGGGTCACTGCTAGGTTCGTATCTAGCTATTTGTTTTGCAACTATGGGGATTCTAGCCTGCCCCTTAGCCCCTTGTGTGACTCCCAATCCCGATAGTAGCGCGGTGGCTAGGGCAGTAGCGCTCTATTCCACATACGTATTGTCCATGAGTCGCTTTGCTACTAGTTCACTCAATGTCATGTCAGCCTTTTTGCCGTTCCAGCTAGGTCTAGCACTCGTCTAGCCTCATACATATCTACATCTTGCTGCAGCCTTCTAGCCCTTTGCTCATGGTTGTAGGCAATTATGCCTTCCAGCGCTCTCTTGATAGCTCTTCTCTCTTCTTCCACGTTAGCTACCACTTCCTCTACGGGTCTGCCCTGGATCACGGTCCTAGTGAGTAGATTGTAGTTGTGGACCAGTTCTTGGACTGAGGTTGGGAATTCTCCTAAGTCTAATTGGTCCTCTCCTTGTTTGCCTCTTGATTCCGCCATTATTTTTGCTTCCAGCTCCACGAGGTTGTCGATAAATCCAAGCAGCTTCGGTAGCGTCCAATCCTCTATCTTGTTGCTTTCCGTGTCTTCGTGTCTTCTCCAGGTCCTACTAGTAGGGCACTCAGGCACCTGTCTAAATCTTGGGGTCTTCTCCTACTAGTGGATTCCTTAAGTGATTTATCTGAGTGAGTTCCTTTGATTATTGAACACAAGCCTCAATTTATGGTCACTCGGTGATTGTGTTGTTTCTCGTGCACTTGTGCCTAATCAGGCTTTCAGCTTTCTTATGTGTACTTCAAGTGCGGAAATTCAATGTGAGTGCCACAAGCAATTCCCCGGCGTCTTACTCACTCTCGCTCATTTTGGGCCTGATAGGCTTGTAGGTCCATTTTTTGGCCGTTTAGTCAGGGTTTAGGGTTTCCTTGTACGTTGCCTTGTTCGCTTTCGGTCGATCAAGTTTTACGGTTCAACGGCTCACATCTGAGTCCTTGGGCCCCTCAACTGTCTACTGCTATCCGCTAAGTGGTTGTGTACTACAATTTCTCTTATCACGTGTGCTAGAATCAAGTTTTGAGCGCCCGAAGGGTTTCGACAAGTTGCACTAATGCGTATTTGCCGGGTCGGGTCAAATTTCTGACAGATTTGACAAAAAGTTGCACTTGGACCAACTGGTCCGAATTGCAGGGTCCAAGTGGGTCACTCGGATGAGCCGAATGGTAGGTTTGGACAGGATAATTCGAATGGGCCGAATGACGCTTGGCCGAGGGCCGAATCCCGGGTGTGGCCGAGTTCCGAATTTGGGACTCAGACGGGTCGCTCAGACGGGCCGAATGGCGGATGTGCCATGTGGCAAAAAACTTTGACTCGGACGGCCGAGTGGGTTGACTTGGACCGTTGCCTTGGACTCGGTCCAAGGGCCGACTAGGGTTTCGGGCCGAGTGGCTGAATGGTAAGGGGCCGAGGGCCGATTCTGGGACTCGGCCTAGGAGCGACCGCTCGGACGGGCTGAACGCGGCGTGACGGAAACAACGCGACGTCGATTTCGATCGATTCTTGGGATTTACACAATCATACCAAGCACAACCCTCCAGATCCTCTCTAGGGGGATAGAGGAAGGGATTCATATACCTGAATGAGTCGGTGATGCGATCGAATCACACGGGCTAGGGCTCTCTAGCTCTCTCTCTCTCTCTCACTGAAATGGCACAAATGAGCTCTCTTTTGGCCTCCTGGCTCTTATATGCCTTCCCAAATGTGGCGTTGACGCCCCCAATCACTCTCTTGTCGATCTTAGGCTTCATTAGCGAGCATTTTGCGCATTTTGCACGATTTTTTCCCTGTTTTGCCCTGTTTTGAAACAGTAAACCCTACCCTTTTCTGGTTCGATTTCCTAACTCTAACCTATGCTAAATGCAGCAAAAATCGAAGGTAAAAAACTGAAATAGATCCTCCATGCTTTCCAATCATCAAACAACCAAAATATCCCAAAATACTTACTTGTTTTGAAGATTAAAAGCACCCAACTTCCTACCTATCTCAAGCTCCGTTTCGGGGATGAATACCCTACTTCGATGCTCGATATGAGGTGCACAAGTGCTCAAGCTTGAATCCGTTGGTCCCGACAACGGAACCAAAATGTGGGAGCTTTCGCTCAACCGCCAAGACCCACGCACCGCTTATTGTTTCAAGAGTTCCTAGCGAGCTCTAATGGCTATCTCTCACCTAGCCGACGCACCGTCGATCCTACGAGTGTAGTGAGCTTACCTTGATGCTCGATCGAGTACCCTCCTTTCTCTTGCACTCCAGTAGCTCCACGATTCTTGATGCTAGCTCAAGCATCCTCAAGCCTCCTCCATCTCCAAGCTCCATCCTCCATAGCCACACGCGCAAGAGAAGAGAAGAGAAGAGAAGAAGAGAAGAGGAGATGGTGAAGAGCTTCATCCTCTCGATCCCTCACTCTCATACACACTCACTCCCTCACACTCTCACACTCCCTCTCTCAAGAGCACACACAAGCAAGAAGAAGAGAAGAAGAGAGGAAGAAGAAGACTCTTTTTGCCACACACCAAAGAATGAGCTTCTCATTCACTTTTCAACTTTATATACAAAACCCTAAGTCCCTTTTGGGCGGTCATCCCCCTTTCCCTCTTTTACATGGCCGGCCGTAGCCTAGGCCCTTTTTCCCATTTCCCACCATTCTAATTTATTCTATTCCCAACTAATGCATACACTTTGCACAGGAGTGAGCCTAGCACTCTTTTACACAGATTCGGGGGCGCTTCCTCATTTTAATGGTGCGCCTTTTTTCTCTTTCATTGCCTTGGCCCGACACCGAAGCTTTCTGAGGGTCATGCCCGAACATTTGAATTTTTCAGGGATTGGTTGTCGATCAAGGCACCTTTTTCTGTTTTATCCTGCGCCTTTTTTGCTATTTCCCTTTTTTCCATTTTAAGCTCCTTTGTGTTGCGGAAACATGGTAACAATGGCACTTCTAAACCTACTAAGATCAAGAATACTTCAAAACTATCCAATGATCAAGTTATGAAATTATCTATAATTGCCACCACAAGCAAATCCACCAATTCACTAGAGCTACTACTTCCAATGCCAAAGTGGAAACTCAATAATTGCACCCCGTGGTTGCGGCTACAACAATGAACTTTATTGTAGAACAAATCCCAAGTAGCTCAACAAATCAAGCTACAAACATTGAATTCAAAGATACCAACTATTGCCCTTTGGATTCAATCCTATCCCGTTCAATCGAAATCTCTTGCAAACTTGAAAGCCAAGTGGATGAAAAAATGTCTCATGGACTTAATAAAGAATGGGCATGAGTTGAGAAATGTTGTCTAATGGAATGCTACAAGGAGGTTAATAACAAAATCAAAATACTAGCCTATTCTACCATGCAATCTAATCTTGGTTGCTTGCCAAAGGAACGTGAATACCTTTATATTGGCCAGTGATATGGGATGAACACGAACATATCTTTAAACACTACCTAGAAATAACACCTCAACTCAAGCAACATATGCCAAATGCTAAAGATAAGGAGCTTCACTTAATTCCTTCTTTTTACATGGAGATTTTCACAAAGGAAAATGAAATAGAATAGGTACAATAGTCAAAGACGAAAGAAACAAGTGAGTTTGAAAAAAAAAGGTACAAAATGCACACATCGATCGCTAAACTAGGTGCCACATTATTGACTCTTGCTAAGAAAAGAAGAGATATATGCAAATCCCTCCATGACTCAACTTACATAGCCCCAATTTCCTTAAGAATACTTGCTAATGTGTGGAACATTGGATTGCCTAGCCCAATCTTAGAGCACCCTCTTGCAAATAAGCTACTCATAGAGAAGAAATTGCACATTGCTAGTTGATTGGGCCAAGAAAATGCAATAATCAACTTCATTGCATATATATTGCTCTTTGAAAAATCCCTACAACTCCTCAATGCCTAGCTACACTCCACCAAAACCCCGACTTCTATAAATGGTTTATTCTTAGGCCTCTAAAGTGACCTTGTATCATGACTTGTATAGTAATAGTCAATTTTTTGCAATTGTTGTATATGACAGCATTTAATTATTCTTTTGAAAGGGCACACAACAAGAGCAATACCCTAGAATGCTTGGAGGTATTGCACTCTTTTTCATGTGAGGAGGGAGCAATCAATTGCTAAACAAAGTTGGAATCAATTAAGTGGTGCAAGTTAAATTCAAACTCTCCAAACCTTTCAAATTTCAATTCTCTTGAACTCAAGCACTTGTATTCTCAATTCTTTATCAACTGAATGCAAATAGGAACATGTAATAGGGGATATGATCAAGCTTAACACAATCAACATGTTCACAACCTTTAAAAAGTTCACAAACACAAGAATGTTGAAGACAAGGAGGCATAAAGCAAATTCCAATCCAAGTACTACCTTGCGTCTTCTAGAACTCTAACAAAATCTATTACAACTCTCCAAAAATTTCAAGCATCTCACAAATGATGATCCTTCATCAACAACTAATTCTCCAATAGATTGAGGCTTGCTCATTGAATCAAAATTTCAAACTCTCAACCATTTTTATCTATTTTGTAAGATGAAATTCTCATTGTAGGGCATTGATATCATTCATTCAAAAAAAAAAAATGAAGAGGGAAAAAAAGAAATAGAAATAGAAATACGCATGGTCACAGCACCACACCCACACTCAATCTCTGCCAAGCTCACATCCAGCTCAAGATCAGTGTATGACTTCAGTTCTCTAACTTCATGTTTAGTGCACCTTGTGGCAGCCATAGCTAGTCTGCACCCTCTTTACGTTTGAACTCGTGGATCTCTCTCCACAGTCATATCTCACTATGATTCCTTCTATGAACTTCTTCCCCTGCTCATAAAGCTTCTCTATGGCACCTCAGTGCCTAACACCGGTAGCCAATAGCTCTAGTATTGCTCAAACTCTCAGTCACTGCCATAGCCTAAATCTGTGTCCTGCAGGACATACCCTGATTGGAGTCCCTGGATCTCCCAATACAACGCATATCTCCTCATGTTTTTAAAAATTTTATTATGACATGGTATATGTTATTAAATCTCTCTTGTATGTGATTTTGAACAAGTAATTTTCTATCCAAACCCCCAACAACCTCGATGGTGGTATGTTGTGCCTTCACCTCCTCGAAGTGCGAGAGTATATGATGAAAATAATATTCCTATTCTATCGCTTATTTAATGTTTATATTGATAGAAAGTTTCATTATATCTATGTTATTTGATACTAAATTCTTCTATTTGATATTCTTAACTTATCAAATCAAGACACATAACCTTCCTATCACAATAGTTTTTTAGGTATAACATCTAACTTTTGCTATCTCCTTGAATTTACCTTCACCTTGCTGTCTCCTACCCCTTGTGGTGGACTCTCAACACCAAATGTATCGACACCGTGTTAAGGGAAGTTTATGCTATCATCAGATGTGAATTTCGAAAGATATTTGGACTAATTTGGGGCTGATATCTTCAGCCATATTCAGAGAATTAGCTACAACATTGTTCTTTTAATTCATTTCTTACTCTATAGAAGACATCTTGTCAAAATGTGCAAATATTATGTGCCCCTTTGGCAAGGTAATGTTCGTAGATCATTCATAGATGATTTGAGTTGAATTAACACGAGTTTTTTTCTCTTATTTCTTGGCTGTGGTAACTTATCCTTATCAGGAACTCAATTTGAAGCTCTCTTGAAGCAAGTCTCTTTGCCCTACAAGCCTTGTAATTGACTCATAAGCTTTTGTCCCTAACATTTTACATTGAATGTAATCATGCAAAGTTGATTCATGCTATGGCATCATGTATGAATGATGGGATGCATAGTTGTTTATGATACATGATAGCATATTGTACTTGATTTTATAATTGGTGATTGCTCTTACAGTCAAGAAAAGAAGCTTGATTTGAGTTAGAACTTATGAGATAATAATCTTGTGATCTTTGCTAAGAACATGCAATTGGAAGCTCTATCAACATCTTCAAGAACTTGGCTTGAAACCTTCAACCCTTCTCTTATCTCTACCATCTTCGAAGTCTAAGCTCTTGAACCCCCATACATTCTTCTCTCTCAAACCCCTGTGATTGATTGTGAAGTACCTCTTGAACCTTTAAACATTCACTATAATCTACTTATCTCTTGAAGACACATCTCCATCTATCTTGTCCAATTTTCTTGCCAAACCCCTGTGGTGACCTTCAACCCTTCGCACTGCGACAATGACTCCTAAAGCTTCTTCACAATCTCCCACTTGATGATGTTTAGAAATTCTTCAATGAAGGCCAAATCCCCCATGGATGGTCATTCTCTCTGTTTTCGCTTCAATTTTCAGTTTTGTGGGAAACAATTGGCTATTGTGATACAACTTTTTGTAGCTTCAAAGGATAGTGGAATCAATCTATCACATAGAGCCCATATCAAGATAGTGGCATGCTTCTGCCATTGAGAGATGCACTTCTTGCAAAAAGTAGATTTGATAATGAAGATCAATTCTTCAATAGTTGTAGGGATTCTCCAATCTTCCATTATTTTTCTTCTCCTTTAATAGTGCCATTTCTTCCATTTTTAGACTCTATTAGTGCTTGTTAATGGCACTATTCCCTGGCTGTGCACCAAAAACATGGAGCCCCAAGAGGAACACCAAGAAAATGGGGAATCTACTGCAATAAAATCTATCTTATATAATCAACATGCATGTTTTTCATATTTTAATCAACCACAATAAGAAAAACAACACCAATCTTCTCAAATCTTCATGCAACATCATATAACAATTCTCCCACGGATTTATCACAATAAAAATTCAACATATTCTTCATTAAAAGAACAAGAGAACAAAAATGAATGCTCCACTTTGAATGAAAATCATCACATAGCATTCATCTTCAATAATTTTATAGTCTCTTTCATAATATCTCACTCATAGGTATATTATTTTGTATGAAAAATTGGATATCTCTCACTCTCTATCTCTTTTACACATGCTTTCTCTCAATAGTACATTGAAATCATCAAGAATCATCATCCATAACCCTTCTTTGTCATGGATACCTCTCCTAAGAGGTATGTCTAACATGAAAGGTCACCAGAGCCACCACAGTGTCCTTTCACAGCTCAATAGTATCATTGTCACTTCAGTCTTCACTTGAGTCTTTAGTAGCTACTTCTTCTGCTTTTTTGAGCTATTTTGAACTTTTATTCATATCTTCCAAAGATTAGAAAGCTTCCCCAAGCTACACATTTATCCCAAAGAACACTTATAGAGGCATACAGAGCAAAAATATAACAAAGACGGAGGCTCTACAAACGATCAACAAAGAATCATTCAATGAGCTTCGAAACACTTTCAAACTCCATCAATTATTATTTCAACCTCTCATACAAAAAGAAAACAAAATCTCAACAAAACCTTTCAACACATCATATCTCCACTGAAAAACATCATGAGCTTCTCAAACCTATCCAGCCTTGTCCAAAAGTCTCTCAAAAACTTCCAAAACAATCAATTATCATTCAAATCATACAAAAATCAACTAAAAATCCAATAAATAGCCAAAAACATAGTCATATTAACCCTAAACACAATGAGAAAGTTCTCCATCATGAACTTCCAGATATCATAGTTATTTTTGTCTAATTTGTCACTCACTATTTGAGTTATGTGATCAATCCTTTTAGCATTTGTCATCTTTACAACTGTATGTATTCAATGCAGTTTGAATTAGACAATGACTGACTCCCTCTAGAGACCAAGTAAGTTGTGTATGACAGTTTCAGTCCAAACACCTCTGACAATAAACCTCTACAATAACCAATGTAATTCAGCTCACAAACATGTCATAAACATCCCAAATCATGTGGTAAAACATCTAGATGCAATAGCATTCCAAGTAGCATACAGTTCATCAGGTGTCTTCTAAAAACTTATGACAAACAACAGCCTATGAGTAATCAGCAGTAAATTCTTTGTGTAACCTAAAGTATTTCAGCTCAAAACAACCTCAAAACATCTTTGACATGTATCATAACCCTCGGGGTTCAATGCAAATACATAATAGCATCAAAACATCAGTTCATATGACCAGTAGCAATGCCAAACAAGCTTCTTATAGGCTATAGATAGCTAGCCCACTGTATAACTAGCAATAAAATCAGTCTAGATTTGAGCATTCAATGCTCATTGCAACTCATAAACCATCTGACATTCATCTAGCAAGTTCCAAGTATTCGTAGACAACCAAGCTCAAACAAGCTTTAAGCTTCCAAGCATTCATTGTCATAAATACAATACAATCTTTAGCATGTTAATACTTCCCAAATCTAAGTATTCAACTTAATCAATGTCGGGTCCAAGCATACATCAATGATCCTACATCATTTGCCAAGCATCCATGATGTTTTGGTGTGACAAATCCAAGTATTTGATGGCTTAAAATTCTCTATTTGATGGATGAAAATTCTATGTTTGATGGTTGGAAATTCTTTGGTTTTCAACATCAGTAAATGAGTGCATTTTCCAGATCCATCCATGCTAGTTGCTAATCATTGTGTCAAGGTCAATGCTCATCATCAATAGCCCAAAAATGCTCTAAACAATGCTTTCAGTACCCACAATGTGTAGGTTCAAATAGATGAATGACCTCTCCAGATCGGTTATCATAAACGGCCCCAAAATAGGCTCAACCACTCAAGTATAGCTATAGTTTCCAATGTCCTGTAGATCCACTTTAGTCTCTTCTCTTCAGCTCTAGCTCCAATGATGCCAACACCACCACCAAGCCTTCAGGCTTCAGGCTCTGATACCATATTCAAGTTTAGAGAGAGAGAGAGAGGGACAAACTCAGAGAGCAGTGTAGTCTCTTTTTCTCTTCATTATTCCATCACAACCTAACTAACTAACTCAATATATGAACTAGGTCTAAGTGACCAATGAAACTAACCATTGACTAACTATGGTTAAGTCAAGTAGTACCGACTTATTGAAGACATATACACATGTTGTCATGTCGGATAGTGGTAGTTGGGTATGTGAGCTTGATTGTCTCAACACAACTACATAATGAGGAGGGAGGGGACACTCCTTGTAGATCATAGCTAGTACAATGTGCAATTGCCACATCAACACATTTACATATGCATGTTGACCTTACAAATACATTAAGTAAAGCCATAACTAAACATCATATGCAAAAAGTCCTTTAATGGTTTAAAACTTAGGGTTTTTAAGGTGGAATTAATTTAGTTTTTATTTCTTTATTTCATTTCACACATTCTCTCTACATCCATTGCATCCCTCATCTTTGTTGTTGCAATGGATGCTGGCATACACTTTGACTCATGGATCCATGAGACTCTCTTCGCTAGCCAGGGTGAGGAGTTCTTTGAGGTATTCTCAAAGAACATTCTCTCTACATCCACTGCATCCCTCCTCTTTGTTGTTGCAATGGATGCTGGCATACACTTTGACTCATGGATCCATGAGACTCTCTTCGCTAGCCAGGGTGAGGAGTTCTTTGAGGTATTCTCAAAGAACTTCCATCTTAAACACATCCTCTCACTGCTGGATCCTCCCTTTAAGTCTTGGAAGACTTTGTGACCACCATCACCACACTTGCACATACTCCATCAAGGGATCTAACATAACTGGGGTGCCTTAGAATAGCTCATGGTATTTCAAGCAAGAAAGAACCACTGAAAAGTGGTGAATAGGTGTTTAGCCCACATGGATCCTTCACATAGAGTATACATTATTGGGGGTAAAGGCACCTCTACCTAGGCACCCGTGTATACATTGTTGGGGGTAAAGGCACCTCTACCTAGCCACCCGTGTATTACTACATTGATAATACTCGCGTCGCCTACACACTGTAGGCAATAGGCACCTATAATTGTCACTTCATTCTTTATTCTTTTAGTGACATTTGAATAAAGATAAGGCAAATCACACATTGTGACTGTTGGAGTTCCCACATTTGGAGTCTCTTTCTCTCTTGCTCCTGCTCCTTCCACCATAGCTCTTGCTCCCGCTCATGCTTCCACTTCAGGGTTCACCTCCCTTCAACTGGTATCAGAGCCTTCTTCTTCACAAGATTGGCACAATCTCAGCTTCCATTCGAATACCTACAGTAGTCATCTCTTTGTTGGCAGCCATAGCCACTCTTCTTCGAGCTTCCTATCAGTTGCATTCTTCTTGGGCACTATTTGAGCCTTCCCCAAGCAAGTTGAAGCAGTCCCCCCATAGCCCTCACCCTACTAGTGTAGCATCACCTTGCGTGGAACATGCCCTTTTTTAGCAATAGCACACATTTTTGATCTCCTTTAACATATCTTCTTCATTGGCCAACTATACAAGCACTTATACACTTGGTTTTGATGCTTAGCATTGATCCTTCCATTCTTGGCATTCGATTTGAGCATTAAGCTTTAGTTTTAGACTATTTTAATAGTCCACAAACTATCATAAAATAGGGCAACACCCTATTTGATGCTTCTATGGTCAACTTTCTTGGTCTTATGATGCTTGATTATGCTAGGGTGATGTCTACATGTACCGGAATGCTATGCCCGTGTTATGGGATGGATTTGAAGCTGATTTTGGTACTGAAATCACTTGGTTTGATAGTGTATTCACTGATGTATGCAACAAGGCTAAACCTCTTTTAACATGGATTTTATAATTGCTCTTTTAACTGATTTTGGTACTGAAATCACTTGGTTTGATAGTGTATCCACTGATGTATGCAACAAGGCTAAACCTCTTTTAACATGGATTTTATATGCCTGTTGCTCCTGGCTATGATTCAGGTGTCTATATGCACTACTCATGTGTACCATTGATGCTAGCATACTAGTATATCATATGCCCATGATTTGAGGTGGCTTTGAGCTTAATTTGAGGAATAATTTGCTCAATTTTGATAGTGAATTTACTACTGTAACAACCAGGGTTGAAGCCTATTTGATCAGTGTGTATGCTCTACCTATTGCTTACGAGTGATTCCCAGGTGATTCATTTGACCATACGGATGTATATGGAGGTTGGAAAATGCTTTTTTTTTGGTTTCAGAATGCTTTTTTGCAATGATTAAGACTTGTTTTTGTCTACACCAACTGGCATTGGACTACAATTGGCATTCCTTGTGACAATTTATGCCTATTATCTATGCTTGACATCTAGGCTTCATGCTTTGATACTTATTTTAGAAATGGATGCTACTTGGAATGTTTATGTCTAACCAACATTTGGGGCTTCATCTGTGATTGCATTTGAGCATTTTGGAGATCTTGCACACTATATTTGGTTGCCAGCTACTAACTTTGGAAGCTTTGGTGCTTTATGCTTTACAGACTTGAGCTACTTTGGGATTTATATTTCGGATATATCCTACTTGGATGTTTGATGTATGACGATATATACTTGATGTATTTGAGTAGTGCTTGCTCTGTCTACATCTAACTTTCCTTTCACTAGGAGATTCTGGCCTATTTGGATGTACATAGAGCTTTGACTTTGCAATTGAGCTTGAGATCATGGGACATTGACATGTATCTGCTCTCTCTGTGCTTCATGTATGCAGTTCATGCTTAGTGGGCTGATCTAACACTACTCTTGGGCAAGCACCTATCTCTATCATGGTGTTGTCAATTATGTATGCATCTTGAATGCCTCTATATTGAGATTTACTTACACTAGTCTATTAGTTGTGCATGTGCTTGGTCTCTTTTGTTACCCCCAGACTTCTTTATATGCATGACTTTTATGTCTTTGAGATGTATCTTGTCTGACACCCTACTTGGTTGATAGTTCTTATTGCCCATTGCTCTTTTTCTCTCACTGTTAAATGTATTTGCTTCTTGGCAGTTGCAGTTGGTCATGTATTAGTGATAGCTTTGCTTTTGGCTTCTTTTACCTACTGTTGTGATTTATTACAACAAGCTGTAAATTGTAGATTGTGAGCATTTACTAAGGGCAATCATTATGAAAGGTGAGAAGGATCGAAGCTTGCTTGGAAGAGCTATGGTGGGAGAGCAAGAGCAAGAAAGAGAGAGACACAAAATGGGAACTCCAACAAGCACAATGTGTGACCGGGCCTTCCTTTATTCAAACTGTCACTAAAAGAATAAAGAATAAAGTGATGGTCACGGGCCACAGATAAAACATGATTAACAGAGGATCCATCAACTACAAGAGGATAGAGGTTGCTAGCCTTGGCACCTCTAGCAAGCAAAGTCTTCCACGTGTGATCTTTCAAGAACAATCCTCAAAAGAGACATGAAACCCAGCATCATCAAGCTACCCTACAGACATAAGACTATGTGTAAGCGCAGGTATATGACGTACATTCTGTAATAGAAAAGTGCTGCCAATAGAGAACTACAACCATACATCCCCAATGCCAACAATAGCAAGTGACCTATCATCATCCAAGCAAACTAAACCAAAGGCAGTGTGGTAGGAGTGGAAGCACTCATGGCATAGTGTAACATGAAATGAAGCACCAGAATCCAAAAGCCAGCACTGCGCATATATAGAGTGAACCTCGGTCAACAGCGTAGAATCAAGGAACTAGGTGCAAGTATGTACTCCTCATCGAAGTCCTCAGTTTGCATGACATTTATCTCCTCTATTTTCACACTAGATTTCACAAGCACAATGCTACGATCAGAGGACTTGTCCTGTACTTTATCTTTTCCCTTCTCTTTGCACTTGTCATTGTGCAACTCATGACACTGTGGCCATATATGACCCTTCTTGCCATAATGATGACATGCCATATTAGCATTTCTTCCATGAGACTTACTGCATGACTTACCATGTGACCTAGACCTAGACTTCTGCAAGTCTTTGCTACAGCCAGAGTCCCATGGTCATTCTTTCCATTACCATCTCTACCTCTAACAGTCAAAGCATGCGACCCACGAGAGGCATCCGAGTTCTTACAGTTGATCTCTTCCTGTAGAAGAGCTCTCTCTACATCAAGCAAGTTCAAAGGAGTAGAAGAAGCACATAAGGCAGTGTGGAATACATCCCATGACTCACTCAGAGTCCCAAGCAAAAACAATGGTCTAACCTCATTAGTAAAAGTAATGCTCTGCGAAGTCAAGTTCTTGAGAATAGCATAGAACTCACTCAAATGAGTAGACATTGTCACATTCTCCTTCATGCACAGGTCCATAAGCTGCTTTAGCCAATACATATGACTTGCTGGACTTTTCTTGTCATAAAGATTCTTGATCTTATCCCAAAGCTGCCAAGCACTCTGTGCTTCCTCAACCACATTGTAATGCATCTATTCAGTGAGAGACAAGATGAGGGTGGACTTGCATAACTCATCAAGCTCCATCCATTCATCATTAGTCATAGTTTTAGGCTGCTCTCCACTCAACCTTAGTGGCTTTGTTTGTGATTTCTGCACCAATACCTGCCAAACTTGGCCCTTCCAATATGCATAATTTGTACCATCAAGCTTGGTGATGTTGAAGATAGCACTGTCAGTGGAAGAAGATGCCATACTACAGTCCAAAATAGTTGAGACAATTCAAAACTGCTTGCTATTTTCTGCTATAAACAGCAAAATACCACCAAAACCAAGGAAAAATGACCACGAATTGATAGCTAATGATGTTTTCCACCGAGTACCATTAAAAATACATAAAATCAGGATGATTTAGCATGAAAAATACATCATAGTCCATGCATAACTACTTGCTATAATAAATTACAGCCAGGTGCAATGAGAGAAAACTGTAGGCAAAATGAATGCACCAAGTCAACCACTGACTATCAAAGCATAACCAACATCAAGCGGGCATAAATCAGCATGTGATAGTCATACGGACAACGAGCAAACACCCAAGCATGTCAAATGAATCTGTCAGTAAGCCGACACATCCCCTATGTAATGGGGCAAAGTGTACACAACACTGGCAAGACTTGACACAAATAGGTGTATGCTTAGGGAGTGCAAAGCCCAAATCAGCCCAAGAACATCTGTGAGGACCACAACATATCAACCATGCAACATCCAAGTGAAGATCCTAGTCTCAAGTATCTGAATGCTCAAGTAGCATAAACCCACCTACTCTATATATGTCAAGCATATCAAGACGCTCCCACTGGCACAAAAGGTGTAAATGTCAAGCAAGAAAGCTCGAACAAAGCATGTAGGAGTGCACCAGTGACAAGTGTCCAGGATCAAGCATCAATGAGACATCTCGAGCATGTAGGCCATGTAGCATCCATACATAGCAAACATAGACATCAAGTACATCCAAATTGTAACTCTGGCAAGCCAAGAAATAGCCAAATTAAGCTCCATGCAATCAAGGTTAAGCCCAAGTAAGCCGTAGTAGCAATCAACTCCAAGACAATATAACTAGCATGTATAAGTGACATAAGCCAAGAATGTCAAGACTGGTTAGACATAAGCAAAGTATATGCCATAAGTACATCAAAGATGGAGATCCAAATGCTATGCAAAGCAAGCTCAAGATCAACCAATGATCCAAGAGCAAATCCAAGCTCTATGTCGATCTTTGAGAGTCACTACATCAATGTATACATCCAAGACATAGCCCGAATCCAATAGGCATTAGATATCCACTGAGAAGTACGATCAACCCTGTTGTAAAGGGCATAAAATCATTGTCCAAAACTAAGCAAATAGTGGCTCAAATTAGCCCCAAAAGTATATCCAAGTCATGTGGCATCATCCCCAAATGTTCAGCATCCAAGAGGCATAAGTATGCATCAAGTATCCACCTCACAAACATGTTCCATGAGTATATAACACAACCAAACATGTGTTGCCTTGTAATGCAGCCTACTGTATGAAATTTCCACCCAAGAATTTGTGATGTCCAGCCAAGATCTGAAGTATGATTAGCCTAAGAAATGAACTTTTAACATGACACATACATTTCCTGATATGTAGGCACCATGTGGGCATGATTGGGTATCAAATGATATGGGTAAATATGCATAGGTATGAAATGTTGGTTGTTGCTCTCTTTTGGACAAAAACTTGGATTGTTACACAGTCCATAGCTGAAGTAAAATCAGCTCAAATGTGAATGCTAAGTACAAATACAAGTGCCATGCCTTCAAGCCAAGTGTAGACGCGTGTTGTCTAGAGGCCTAGTAAACTACACCTACTATCTAAAGGGTTTGGTAGGGCTGATTCAAGTCTCTGCCAAGGTTGGGGGGGGACATGAGGCAACAAAGTACGGAAGCTTCAAGCTTCAAGGGGGGAGCTCAACAATGTCTACCCTTTCTTCCAAACCCTACTGTGAATGAAGAATGGTTGAAATAAAGATCTCATATCTCACATGAATGCTAGGAAAGAGCGAGAAGACCTTGCAAAGGACCCGCTCTGATACCAGTTGAAAGGTGAGAAGGATTGAAGCTTTCTTGGAAGAGCTATGGCAGGAGAGCAAGAGCAAGAAAGAGAGAGATACAAAATGGGAACTCTAACAATCATAATGTGTGATTGCGCCTTCAAACTATCACTAAAAGAATAAAGGATAAAGTGATGGTGATGGGCACTTGCCACCTGCAGTGTACAGTGGCGGGTTCTGTCAATGTAGTAATACACGAGCGGCTAGGCGGAGGTGCCTTTACCCCCAACACATTAGTGTTTGACATCCTTTTGGTCATATTTGGTGGGCAACTGGTCATTTTAGCAGTTTCTCTTATTTTCAGCTTGTTTTGGTAGTGGTTTTTGTTACAAAGAGGAATCATATGGCAAATCTAGCAAATCAAATCGTAATCATAAACAACTTTATGACACACATAATAGAACTTAATGGAAAAATATAACAAATAAAACATCTCAACTATTAAATAGAAACAATATTATAATTCATAAGAGGATTTGAATAACTCAATAGATTGAGAAAGATAAGAGAAAAATGCACGATTGGGCCCAACCTCCCCCATGGCAAAAGCCATGGTTTGCCATCCTTAATTATATATTATAGTTTTACATGGATATTTGCATTCATATCTTACATATAATTACAAAGAAAGTACAAATATCGATTGAAATACAGAGTTTTAAGAGTCAAGAGGTATCATGTAACATGTTGCAGTTGCTGAGAGAATTCTGTGCTCTGAATCTTGACGTTTCGACATCACCATTACGTCTGGAGCATGTCAAAACCCCAAAATGACTCTTGAAGCTCTGAATTCCGATTTTGAATGAGGGACAAACGAAAAAAAAAAACTCAATTTCACCCTATTCTCCTGTTTTGCGTACAATCCTGTTGCTTTTATAAAGAAAGCTAGAAAAGCCTTCTATACTTAACCACATTAAGAAAATAGCAAGGTATTCCATATAGAAAGCTTATTTCAATAAAAGCATATATCTTAAATCTCATATTCTAAAATAATCTATATTAAAAATAAATAAATTAATAGTACTAAGGACAATGATCTAATTATTACTAAAGAAGTTTAAACTTATAACTTACAAATAGAGTAATAATTTTAATAATACAAGATCATATAAATACATAATATTATGTATTATACTTAAGATAACTAATCATAATTATGAAATTTACGATTGGACTGACACTAACACCCAGTGTTACCCAAAGCCACCGCTACCTGCTCTACACATCAACTGAAGCATTCACAATTGTTAATAAATAAAATAAATAAATAATAGTGAATACCTAGTAGTCTTTAGCTACAAATAATTAAAATAGATTGGAACACTGTCCTAACCTTAATTTAATTCGAGTGCGCACTCTAAACTCATAAACATCCATTAATTTGATATGTATTTTGTGGAATCACCCATTTTGGAATCACCCACGTGCACATAAAATTAATCTGACGTCCGAAAAGGATAGACGTCCCTGTCGACTTCTCGCACAAGGAATCCACCTTATGTACGAGCCCCAGCAAATAAAATATAGTTTTATGAAATCCATCGAAAAACCTCACAGAATCCACTGTGGAATATGCCTCCTAGCATCAGTTTTGGCATGTTTACTGCTAATTACAACTTATTTTTTCTACATAGTCTACCTCTCTTTCACTAATTATGCCTAGTCATCTCAAAGATACATCTTTGATTAACATTGCGAAGTTGGATGGCACCAACTATGGCTACTGGAAGTCTCAAATATGGCAATTTTTGGTGCAAAATTTGTAGATTAAGCCACTAAGAAACAAGGCTATTAAACCCAAGAGCATGGATGATGATGAGTGGGCTGATTTAGATGCACTATATAAGTCCACTATCATTTTATCACTCTCTGAAGAGGTCCACAATAATGTTGTTGAGATGAAGATCAAAGTGCATAGAATCTATGGAAAAAGATTTAGGAACTTTATGCAAAACAGAGCCCTACTTTGCAGATGTGTTGGCTTAATGGATCTCCACATGAAGGAGGGGACCCCATTGTCTGCTCACTTTAGCCTGTTTCATTCTATCATGAAGAATCTGCCTCAACATGGTATTGAGTTTCAATATAATTTGCATTCTTTGTTTTTGCTTGGCATGTTACCTGAGTCTTGGAATGTATTTTGGATTGCGATCTGCACCAACAAACTTGATGGGCTAAAATTGAAAGTTGTAGAGAGTGCTCTTTTGACTAAACAAATTAATAGAAAAAAGAATGATGCTTCCTGTAGTTCACATGCTTTATCCGTTAGAGGTGGCAGAAGTGGCAAGAAAGATAATGATCATTATGGGAAGGACTCTCAAAAGTCTCGGTCTAAGTCACGTGGATGCAGCAAGTCCTATGACGTAAGTCTAATCTTACATGCCATTATTGTGGGAAAGTAGGACACATATGGCCATAGTGCCATAAGATGTACAATGACAAGTGCAAAGAAAAGGGGAAAGAGAAAGTGTAAGAGAAATCCAACGATAGCAATATTATATCTGCAAAGTCTAGCATAAAGATTGAGGAGATAAATGTCATGCAACCTGAGGAGTATGATGGTGACTACATATTAGCAGCCTCTTCAAGTGATACCTCTTAGCTAACCAAGGCTCAGTTTATGCATGCACAATGTTGGCTCTTGGATTTAGGTGCGTGTTTTCATGTGACCCCCTATCGTAAGTGGTTTCATGCCTATCATAGTGTATCTGATTCTATATGCTTAGGTGATGATCAGTCTCTTGCTATTGTTGGCATTGGTGATATGACTCTACAGTTTTCCTTTGGTAGCACTTTTGTTATGGATAATGTACATCATGTACCCACACTAACTAAAAAGCCTTATGTCTGTTGGGCAACTTGATGATGCAGGTTATTATATATGCTTTGGTGATTCTACATGGAAGATAACTCATGGCAGCCTTGTTCTTGCAAAAGGTGCCAAGTCTGGCAGCCTCTACCCCTTGGTTGTATCTGGTACTATTGACTATGTTTTGTCAGTGGGTTATATCCCACATGTGTCTCTCTAACATGCTCATCTTGGGCATATGCCACTTAAGGGAATGAAAATGCTCGGTGCTTTGCAGTATCTTCTGACTTTTGACTACTCGCATTTTGTGTCATGCGATCATTGTTTATATGGTAGGTAGACTAGGAATTCACATAAAAAGTTTGGTATTCCATGCATGGGTGAGCCTTTGGCATTTAGATGTACGTGGACCCATACCGTGTCCATCATTAGGGAGTGAGAAGTACTTTGTCAGATTTATTAACAATTATTCACATAAGGTTTAGGCTTATCCCATAAAGCAGAAATCTAATGTCTTGGTCATCTTTTAGTGTTGGCTTGCTCTCGCCGCCGCAGAGAATCAGTCTGGGCATAGGCTAAAATGCCTAAGGACAGATAATGGGGGTGAGTATGTCTCACATGCCTTTGAGCAATTTTGTGACGATGAGCAGGGTATTCAGCATTAGTTGACTGCCCCTTACACCCCTCCCTTGAATGGTATGGCTGAGTGCATGAATAGGACTATTCCAGAGAGGGTCCATAGTATGCTTAGCCAGCAAGCTTACCACATTATTTTTGGGATGAAGCAGTCTCTATTGTCATGCACCTCATTAAAAAATCACCTTGTAGTGGTATTGACTTCCATGTTGCAGAGGAGGTATGGACATGAAAGCCTCCCTCATATGCTCATTTGCATGTCTTTGGATGTGAGGCCTTCTGCCATGTGCCCAAGGACCAACACAATAAGTTGTAAGTTGGATCCAAAAAGTGTGAAATGCATTTTCCTTGGCTATGGATGTGGGAGCTTTCTCTCAACCACCAAGACCCACGGACCACTTATTGTTTCAAGTGTTCCAAGCCAAGCACTAATGGCTACCTCTCACATAGCCGATGCGCCATCCATATCTACAAGTGTAGTGAGCTTACCTCCATGCCGATCGAGTTACCTCCTCTCCCACGCACTCCGGTAGCTCCACGATTCAAGTGCAAGCTTCAAGCAAGCTCCATCCTCAAGCTCCACGCTCCAAGCTCCATCACCGCAAGCAAGAGAAGAGAAGAGAAGAGAAGAGAAGAAGAGAGGAGAAGATGGAGAGCTTCTCCTCCCCGGTCCCTCACCCTCACACACTCACTTCCTCACACTCTCACACTCCCTCTCTCAAGCACAATCTCAAGCAAGTAAGAACAAGAAGAAGAAGAAGAAGAGGAGAGCCACTTTTGGCCACACACAAGAATGAGCTTCTCATTCACTTTTCAACTTTATATACAAAACCCTAAATCCCTTTTGGGCGGCCATCCCCTTATCCCCTTTTTTACATGGCCGGCTATGGCCTAGGCCCTTTTTCCCATTGTCCTTCTATCCTCCTAGCTTCCTTTCCACCGCCCGTCTACATTTACAAACTGCACGAGTGAGAGCCCGGCGCTCCTTAAATTAAATCACGATGCGCTTGCGCTCTTTTACAAAACTATTGACTTGCGCTTTTCCTTGTGCGCCTTTTTCCCTTATTTAGGACTTTTGTGCGCTTCTTGTGTTTCTAGATTTTTCTTGGCATACATTCCTCTTCCGTTTCACTTTTGCCTTGGCCTTGTCTTCTGCTTCAGCTTTTCTGGATTTTCCCCTTTTGTTCGTTTGAGGGTTAACATTACCCCCTCCTAGACAAGTGCCAGTCCCATGGCACTCACCGTCATAGGTAGCAAGCTTTGGCATGCACTGAAGACGTGGGTGAAAGGGACATCGATGGTTGACATGGAGGAGTGTTGGTGGTGGTGTGGAGGAAGGTCGTTGGGGGCATGTTGGTGGCCGAGGTGGCTGGTGGTAGGGTTGTTGGAGTTGGTGGTAGGGCTGTTCTTTGTTGGGGATTGCACTGATGGCCAGCACAAGTATTGGTTTGTTGGGGATTTGACACATGACGATTCTAGGTGGGCTTGCAGGATGATAAAGAATAAGAATTCAGAATTGGGTGTCGATGAAGAGCGAACGACACTTTCGTTGGAGTCTTCAATTCCTGCAATTAAAAACCTCTCATAGGTGGTCTCTCCCTAGGGGTAGTGCTAGTATTCTCTATCGTGCACAAGACATAGTTCAATTAGTTTGGGAGACGGGTCAAACTCGAAGCAAGTTGAGAGTATTGTCCTGCACTTGAGGACCCAAATTGTGTATATATTTTGGTGCAGATATTATGTGAGTGCTCGTGCATATTTAGATATTACGTAGTTAGAAGACCGCGGGCTGGTTTCTCGTAACAATGTATGGATAAAGCAAAGTTGTCCATGTTGAGAAGAAGTACACGTGAAGATGTATGAGACATCCTTTGCATTGTGACTGCACGACGTAGCATAATTGAACACAAGGACACCGCACTCTCGGTAGTAGTTGGGAGCTATTGGACTTGCTTGATGAGGACTGGGTACTTTTCATGGCCATTCGTGCGGTGCTTACTACAATTGATTGCAATGGTATTAAGGCAGAGTGCAAGAGGGAATCGTGCGAATGGGTTAGGGTGACAGGTCTAACCATAGGCGAGGCAAGCTCCCTAGGTATGTCCTGCCCTTGATGTGCCCTGAACAATTGTGGGTGATGTTGAGGGGCTAGGGGACTAGGGATGGAGCCAGCCGATGAAGGTCACTGGATGTACCTAATTTGAGGACCCCTAGGTGCTATGCTGTGATCGTGGGTGCTTCGTATCTTTTTCTTTTTCTTCTTTTTTTTCTTTTTTTTTCTTTTTCGTTTTCCTTTTCTTGTGCTTTTTTTTTCTTCTTTTTTTTTTTTTTTGGACTTGCCTGAGTACAACCATTGCAATATGTTGAGGCTATAAGCCTTTCAATGGGTTGGGAAATGTTAAGCTTCGAAGGCTCAGGAAATGGATATTATAGTGATGATTGTGCCTTAGCCTCGTTGTTAGAGAAGCAGTCGTTGAGAGGGGAGATACACTTGAGATATTGCAACCCTCTTTGGAACGTGCGATGTTGGTACAATTGGGGTAACAACTGCCATGAGTGCCCGGCGTAGAGTATAACCCAAGAAGAGGAAGTGGTTGAGATCATGCTTTGGCCCATGCGACGTGGATACTCGCACGGGCGATCTTTGCTTTTGACAGCGTGGCTTTGTTGTGGCTCTTTGTGGGGTCGGTGGACTTGCGGTGACTTGGGCATTGAACACTTTCGCACAAAGACCTGCATCATCCTGCATCCACTTGTCACTTTGAAATAAACCAGTGCAATGCAAGGAGTCATTACTTATCTGAATTCCATGGTGTTGGCTTAGATACTTATCACCTGCGCTTGATTAGCTTTTTCTTTTGCTAAAGATATGAAGTATATTAAATGCAAATATGAAAAGTTTGTACAATTGGGGAACATGTCAGCACTTAACCATTTAAAGACAAAAAGTCATGGCCAGGTAGCATTTGATAAGCCTTTTATACAACATAGGGCTACTCTATTTGTACAAGGCGAGGCGAGTTTGGGTGGTCAGGCGACTAAGGCTGTGCTGGTGAGGGGCTCCTGTGAGGCTGGTCGGGGAAGATGTCAGTTAGGACCTGGATGGTGTAGTCCCTGGCCACAATTGTTTCCAAGATGCTTTTAAACAATACATCAAATTCCTGCTTGTCCCGAGCTGCCCTCTCCTCTTTCGAGCACCTGGTGCCTGAGCGTCTTGTGGGAGCTCGCATGACCAGTGTTGCCATGCCTTGCGTGCTCCCTTGCTTCTATTCCCCTGGCCTGGGGATTTTTTGACCTGCGTCCGGGGTGGTGTTGCTTGGGGCCTCGTTTCTTTGCATACCTTTTAAGGGTAGGTATATAGCATTCCAATAGAGGAGCTTGTGCTACATGCTCCCTTTGACGCCAGCGGATAGTGTCCTTGCAAGCCAGCTACACTGGGTGCTCCATGTCGGCTACCGTAGGGGAACCTACAAAATGCGAACCAAGTATTAGGCCTTGAGACAGGATAAAACTATTCGCATGGAAGGGATTATATAGTGGGTTATCAAGCACATATGACGAGGAGGGGAGAGGTGAGGCATGCAGTTTTTGTTGTAGAGGGATGGCCCCCATGATGATGTTCGTTTTGCCTCTAGCCATTTGTAGATCTTGGCTTATGCTAAGTTGTGTGGACTGGTTGTCATGGAGTGTGGCAGGGCTCATCCTCGGAAGGATAGACCGGAAAGGGAGAAAGGTGTACAAAAAGGAATGGTACCCCGTCTACACCATCAGAGTTGTTGGTCAAGGCTTCCTATGGCAGTAATGAAGGTTGCATGCCCTTCACTTGGAGGTGGGAATGGTCACTTTCTAAATGTGTGACCTGAGGAGCTCAGCCTGTCAAACCCAACTCTTCTCCCTACACTTGACTATTATTGCTTGTGTGTGTTGATATTGTCTATACAGGGTCACAAAAATCATTGTTTATTTATATACATATTTACGAATCCATGTCACTTCACGAGGATAAAAGCCACTTGTAGAACTCCGGATTGTACTGAAGTGTGGCACATGCATCTAGTACTCGTGGCAGCTTACTCAAAGCCGATAGATATTTTGCAACATCGAGTAGCATGGAACCTTGTCTGATTCTACTGGCAACATGTAACTCCTCCTCAGTGAAAACCTTATTAGACAGAGAGTTCTCTTGGCTAGTTTCAACTAAGTCCGTACCCCGAATGGAAGTCAACACTCGAAAGGAAGTTGGTGCCACATAGGTTGGGTCTCTTTGAGATCGCCATTTGGCCAATCACTCCTCTGAGACTGTCATGATCTGGGCTTCTAGTTCGGCCATTGCAACACGGTTTTCACACCAACGTTGTTCAAATTGACTTCGACCCTCTGATTGTCACTTTAGTTGCTCTATCTCTAAGAGATTTAGTTGGTAGAGCACATCATTGAATGTTACTGTTAAGCGTAGTTTGTTGGCTTCCTCATTAGAGATGAGTCGCATGCATTCATGCAAGAGCCTATTATAGGGCTCGTCAAGATGTTCTTGCTCTTCCCAGGATAAGGGAAATGGCAAATATTCTTCAAGCTGCTCTTTAGGGAATGCGCCCATGTCTGCCAAGACATAGACATGTGCGAACATTTTGAGCTTAGCATCCAACTCGGTTAAGCATTCTACGACACTTCTATGTTCAACGAGGGCTTGCTCGATTGCTATCTCATGCAAGGTTCTAGGAGTTTGCCTAGGCTTTAGCATAGCTGGAGGCTCAGGCCTAGATGAGCAAGATTGGTCAACTCTAGGATTGCTTATGCTCTTTGGGTTTCCATGTTTCTCCTGAGGCTTTGTTATTGCGTCATGGTTCTCCTTGGATGTGACTGGTATAAATTTGTCACCCTGTTGTGACAGCGTTGTATCTACTCTTGATTGGTCAATGCGAGTTCTGTTGTCGATGGATTGAGTGTTGCAAGCAACCATTGATGGTAACGACTGCTTTGATTTTTCAGAGCACATGGATGTGTATGAGGTTTCATCACTATTAGGAGAGGCATCAATGGGATCATTAGTAGAAGGACTCGATGCTTTATTTTTCAGCTCTCCAACACTCTTGGTGTCAATGTTCTTGGGGTCCACAACCACCTATAACTACTATTGTTTTTGCTATTTTTTCCTCTCTTTTTTTATCAGTGAAGGTGTATCTCTCAACGACTCAGGACCCTGGACTAGGTCAACCGTTGATGTCCTTGGTTGGGCCTTAGTATTCTCTATCTCTAGTGTGTCCTTATGGGACATAGCCGTGACCTGCTAAATAGCATCGCTAGGTTGTGAGGTTACAACTGCCTCCCTTTTCGGAGAGTCTAGCTCTTCCCTTCTATTTAACTCCTCCAGCCTAGACTTCAAGTGCTTTGGAAGTGTTGAAGTTGTCAATGAAGTTGGTTGCGACACCTCCTCCATAGGTGAACTACTAAGGACACGTTCCGCAAGGGACATTGTCACAGCCAAGGGCTGTGACTGCTGTGATCCGTGATTGGAAGTAGTAGCAACTAGTTCAATGGACTTGCTACTATTGGTGGATTGCAGTGTCAAGTCCCTAGGTCGATTGAAAGTGGTCGTGTCTTTTGTTGCCCTTAGAGCATTCACTTGCGTAGATCGAGTATCAGTTGAGCTAGGCACGGTGGATTACACATGCATATCCTTAGGTTGAGATCTAAGGGCGATGTCGTGTACTGCCTCTTAGATATTTGGAAGCTCTAATGTAGGTAGAGATTGGGATTGAGTAGCCACACTTGACGACTGTTGTGCTTCCTGTGTCCGTTTAGGGGAAGAGGGTGTAGGAGACTTGGGACTCCTAAGTGGCTTTAACACTGGCTGGGAGATTTGCTCATGGCTGTTAGATGATTTTGCTTTTTGCTGTTTTGAGCAACCTTGCCATGAGCAATGTTGAGCCTATGATGCCTGCTATCCTCTTGGGGAATCGAAGGCTCCTTGGGCACTAGTGGTTTTTGCGTATCCTCAATGATTACATCTGATATCTGCTTGTCAAGCATGCTAGACTGAGGATCTACCCTTCGATTGGTCCCATTTGGTTTCCTGATTTCGACCATGAGGCGCTCGGTCACTCCACTGTTGCTGACTCGAGACTTGGTTTTTCGTTTAGATCTCCTCCTATGCTTCTTTACTCTTGATACGATCTAGCCTTCAGTCGACAAGGGAGGTTTAGCAAGGGGTTTTGGCACCCAAATCCATGGGTTACCTACGTAATACCCTTGAGCACATAGCAATGCTTTGGATATCCATCGTGGCATTGTGTTGACCCTCCATCGATGCCTTCGTCTATAAGGCTTGGGCTTCTTTTGGGGTTTTCTACGATACTTGTAAGTCCAAAGCCCATCCTTGTCATTTTCTCTTGACCTTCTTGTTTCGGGCATGGCCTCACTCATTGGTTCTCATTGTTCGACCTATGCTTGTATCAACTCTTTCACTTGTTCTCATTAGCAAGCTCGACTGTTATGTCAACACCTTCCTTGCCTTTCCCTCGAGGTTCGATGAGGTCACCCTTGCTGAAGGTTGTGACTATCCTCACACCCGGTAGTGTCAAGTGTATCCTCTGTGCTACAAAGTCGGCCTCACACTTGGTCACTCTTTTGAAGGGTCTTCCTAGGAGGGTTTCCTTCTCGTAATTAGCACTATTTGGAGGAACATGAAATAGGATAGGCAAGCTTTCAGTTTCAATTGTCGCAAGGATTTTGCACTTCCCTATGAGTGCTTGTGGGTCCCCCATAAGGGCTAAGAGTTGCATTAGTCGGTGTGAGCTCTAGTTGGCCTAGTAGGATCCATGATTCATAGGTCAAGATATTAAAATCTACTCCTTTATCAATCAGAGCATCGATAGTATTCGCGGTGAGTTTGACCCTAAGATAAGTAGGTGGTGCTATGTCTTCGTCTTCCGGGCCTTAGCTTGTAAATTTAAGCCTTCTTACAAATTCCCTTGAGTCCCCAACTGCATGACCAGATGTGGATTCTCCACCGATGTCTTGGGTCGTCTGTGCAATGCTGCTCAAGGTACATCTCTCGTCAAGAGTGCCATGTCTAGTCATCTTCGCATTTGTAGCTTGCTGATGTTGGATTTTGCTCTGACTAGACACGGTCTGAACACAATGTCTTTGTGTTCTTGTGGTGTGTCCTTTTTTCCCTTGATGGGCTAGATTGGCATGTTGAGTCTCTAGGGTCTCTTTTTGTCCTTGTTTGGGTGTGGGCTTTTGTTTGATGCTTTGTAAGTGAAGATCTATGCTTGTATAGAGCCATTACTACACTAGGGCCTAATCTGAAGGACTTGTCACGACGCGTGTTTTCTCTCCAACCTACTTGGGGGAGGTGCGGAGGGGGCAGAGCCCCCTTTGTGGGGGTCCGGGGGGGCAGTCTTCTCAGCCCGTAGGGCCGTTACGGTAAACACCATGCGTAATTTGGAGGATTGTTTATAGCCAAATTTTGAACTACTTGCTCTAAGTTTCAACCCAGTGGTGGATCTATGATGTGTCTTTAGCTCTACGTAGCCTTTGGGGTCAATTTCGGGGTTTAGATGCGTCAAAATTTGTGTTCTAGATACGATTTTGACAGTTTTCTGTCTGATTCTCAGATGTTTGATTTCCAGAAGTCCGATTATCAAAATCGAATGTCCAATTTTGGGTTGATCCAATTTTGGTCACATCTGATTTCTGGAATCAAATGTCCTATTTTGACCGATGTTCGATTCTGAGCCGTTCGATTCCTTGTGTCTGATTTCCACGGCCCGAGTGTCCGATTTTCAAAATCGGACGGTCGAGTGTCGATCAGACAGGCAAAGGTGGTCTGATTCTGGAAATTGGATCGGAAAAGTGGTCCGATTTTTGGAGTTGGACAGTCTGACTCCAGAAGTTGGGCAGTCCTATTCTGGGACTCGGATGAATTGGTTCAACAGCGCGGACGACGGCCCGCGCATTGCGCATGATGCCTCAAGGTCAATGCCTACTCCACGGAATCGTGCCATGCCTTCCGAATAGATACAAAGCAATACAAGGAAATGCTAGACTTACCTGGAATCATTGTGGCGCTTGAATCGATCGGCACTTCAGAGGTCTCCCCGCAGCTCTCTCTCTCTCTCTCTCTCTCTCTCCCCCTGGCTCTCCAGCTCACTCTCTTCTTACAAGGCAAAATCTCAAATGTGGTCTTTCCTGGTTCCTTGGACCTCTTATTGCCCCATCCCAGCCTATTGCAACCTCAGAAGTTAATCCCTCATACTCTTCCAACCAGAAATCTGAATCTGTGCCCCTATTTCCCTGTTTCAGCCTGTTATACAGCAGCAGAAAACCATGCTGTTTGCTCCAATGTTTTGCTCCTATCCTTCCTAAATGCAAGAAAAATACCTACACTACTCCATCATGCTTTCCCAAGTCCAAAACAATAAAAACCTACTTGCTAAGGAGATCGAATACCTCTTCAAACTCCCTCGCTTCCTACCTATCTACCTCAAGCATCGGTCCGGGAAAAACCCTACTTCAATGCTCGATTCGAAGAGTGCAAACGCTCAAGGCTTGAATCCATTGGTCCTGGCAAAACGGAATCAAAATGTGGGAGCTTTCGCTCAACCGCCAAGACCCACGGACCGCTTATTGTTTCAAGCGTTCCAAGCCGAGCATTAATGGCTACCTCTCACATAGTCGACGCGCCATCCATATCTACGGGTGTAGTGAGCTTACCTCCATGCCGATCGAGTTACCTACTCTCCCGCGCACTCCGGTAGCTCCACGATTCAAGTGCAAGTTTCAAGCAAGCTCCATCCTCAAGCTCCACACTCCAAGTTCCATCACCGCGAGCAAGACAAGACAAGAGAAGAAGAGAGGAGAAGATTGAGAGCTTCTCCTCCCCGGTCCCTCACTCTCACACACTCACTCCCTCACACTCTCACACTCCCTCTCTCAAGCACAAGCTCAAGCAAGCAAGAAGAAGAAGAAGAAGAAGAAGAAGAAGAAGAGAAGAGCCACTTTTGGCCACACACAAGAATGAGCTTCTCATTCACTTTTCAACTTTATATACAAAACCCTAAATCCCTTTTGGGTGGTCATCCCCTTATCCCCTTTTTTACATGGCCGGCTATGGCCTAGGCCCTTTTTTCCATTGTCCTTCTATCCTCCTATCTTCCTTTCCACCGCTCGTCTACATTTACAAACTGCACGGGTGAGAGCCAGGTGCTCCTTAAATTAAATCATGATCCGCTTGCACTCTTTTACAAAAGTATTGACTTGCGCTTTTCCTTGTGCGCCTTTTTCCCTTGTTTAGGACTTTTGTGCGCTTCTTGTGTTTCTAGATTTTTCTTGGCACGCCTTCGTCTTCCGTTTCACTTTTGCCTTGGCCTTGTCTTCTGCTTCAGCTTTTTCGTATTTTCCACCTTTGTTCGTTTGAGGGTTAACAATGGAGATGCATAGGCGCTGGGTTACCATCTTTGGGATCTATAGGCGTAGAAAGTCATCCATAGCCATGATGTCATCTTCCATGAAGAAAAGATGCATAGGTAGCCTAAGCAAATGGTTGACATACGCAAGGTTATCTTTCAAGAGGAGCCCCATGCTCCCACATAGCCAGCTAGACAACCTGCACTAGCAACCAATGCTCATGGCCAAGATGTTAGACAAGATGTTGGATAGGCAACACAATAGCCTGCATTCTACTAGATATAGACGACCTCTTGATCGTTATATGCCCTCCATGGATTATGTCTTGGTTACAAATGCAAAAGAGCCTCTAACCAATGATGAGGCTATGCATAGGGGTGACTCTCACTTCTGGGAGAGGGCTATGTAGTCTGAGATTGACTCATTGCATAAGAATCATACGTGGGATTTGGTTTCCTTGCCTAGTGGCAAGAAGGATTTGCCTTGCAAGTGGGCGTACAAGTTGAAAAGTACCCCTGACCACCCCAAGCTAGCATACAAGGCCAGATTGGTTACTAAGGGTTTTAAGCAAGAACATGGTGTCGACTTTGATGAAGTCTTTTCTCCTACGGTCAACATGACTATCCTACACTTAGTCATGGCTTTGGTTGCCTAGCTTGACTTGGATATTTATCAATTGGATGTCAAGACGACTTTCTTACATGGGGACTTGCATAATGATATATACATGGAGCAACCTAAGGGTTTTGCAAAGCCTAGCAAGAAACACCTAGTGTGCAAACTAAGGAAAGCCTTTATGGTCTAAAGCACACACCTAGGGAATGGTACCGCAAGTTTGATGCTTTTATGTAGTCATAGGGCTGCAATCATAGTACTATGGATCTGTGCTTGTACATGAAGAAAGCCCGTGATGGTTTATTATTGATTTTTGGAGGATAACATGCTTTTAGTGACAAAAGCTCATGATGAGCTAGATGCTCTTAAGGCTCAGCTCAAAAATAGATTTGAGATGAAAGATTTGGGACAAGCCTCTCATATACTTAGTATGTGCATTATGCATGATAGGTGTCAGGGACTACTCTATCTATCATAGAAGGAGTATATTCATAAAGTCCTTGAGTGCTTCCATATGCAATATGTGAAGCCTATTGACTTTCCATTGCTTTCTCATGTGAAGGTATCACATGTCGATTGTCTGCAAATAGATGAGCAGAAGGTCGAGATGGCCAAGATTTCCTATGCATCTACAATGGGCAATCTTTATGTATGCCATGATAGCGATCCGTCTAGATATTTCTTTTGCAGTTAGTGATGTGGCACGTTATATGGCTACACCTAGCAAGAGGCATTGGGATGATGTGAAAGGTATCATGAGGTACCTGAAGGGAACTACTGATATGTGAATTTGTTATGGTAGCTAGGATACAGGAGTCGTGGGGTACACTGACTCTGACTATTCAAGACATGCAAACAATAGGAAGTCCACTTCTAGCTATGTGTTCACCTTTATTGGAGGTGCTCTTTCGTGGATCTCCAGGGTGCAGAAAATGCACGATCATCTCCACTCTAGATGCTGATATGTTGCAGCCACACTAAGTCTTGCAGGAGGCCATCTGGTTAGGCTGTTTGTAGTTGCTAACTTTGGTATGACATATGATATCCCTACACTGCATATTCAGATTCTCTGAGTGCTATCCAGTTAGCCAAGAATCCGGTCTTCCATGCAAAGATGAAACACATTGAGGGAAGGTATCACTTCATTTGTGAGCTCATTGAGGACAAGGCTATTGATCTTATCAAGATCTCTATTGATCAAAATCCTACAAACTTGCTCACGAAAAGTCTCTTAGTGGAGTGCTTTGCCTTTCTTAGGAAGATGATAGGCATAGGATGAGATGACGTATTTCCTCATCCTGTTGTACCTATGTACACTTGTACTTTTTTTTTCCGTTTTTTCCTCTTCACTAAGGCAGATTTGCCTTTAAGTGGGAGATTGTTGGGGATAAAGGCACCTCTACCTAGCCACTCGTATATTACTACATTGACAATACACGTGCCTACACACTACAGGTGGTGGGTGCCCATCACTGTCACTACATTCTTTATTCTTTCAGTGACATTTGAATAAATGGAAGGCCAGTCACACATTGTGACTATTGGAGTTTCCACATTTGGAATCTCTCTCTCTCTCTCTCTCTCTCTCTCTCTCTCTCTCTCTCTCTCTCTCTCTCTCTCTCTCTCTCTCTCTCTCTCTCCTTCCACCATGGCTCTTGCTCCCACTCATGATTCCACTTTAGGGCTCACCTCCCTTCATGCATTATTTCCACGAGCAAGGAGGAGAGTGACGAAGATAGAACTCCACAAGATGTTGATATCATATATAGGGGAGAAGAGCTTATTGAAGAGGAACATCAGGTATGTGGTAGAGCAAGGGTTGGCAAGGAGGAGAGTGACAAAGATAGAACTCCACAAGATGTTACTATCACATATAGGGGAGAAGAGCTTATTGAAGAGGAACATCAAGTGGTGGTAGAGCAAGGGTTGGTAAGGAGGAGAGTGATGAAGATAGAACTCCACAAGATGTTGCTATCACATACATGGGAGAAGAGCTTATTGAAGAGGAATGTCAGGTGGTGGTAGAGCAAGGGTTGGCTCTCATAGTTCCATCATCTTCAAAAGAGCTACAAGTGAAAAAAACCCAACCTTGCCTCATTGACACCCATTGAAATAGATGGTGTGCAATACCTACTTCTCTTTGATATGCTACAATACTTGGAAATGAAGGAAGAAGAGTTATTCTCTGTTCTAGTCAAGAATTCAATGGAAGATCTCATTGATTATGATTATATGGATGTGTATCCAATGATAACAGAGGTTGGAAGATATGATGGCACAAGCTTAGACACTATGCATGCCATCATAGCAGCACAAGAGATATTATCTTGGTTGAAGAAGATTATCTTGTGTTGGATGTTGAAGCTCTACAACACGATCTATTTAGACCAAGGCCCCAACTTCCTACTAAGGACTTCGGACAAGGCAATTGCATGTATCACTTTTTAGCAAGAAAGTGGCCCCAAACACCAAACTTTGGATAGGGTAACTACATGCATTATTTTTTCGCAAGATTTCACTAATGGACCTCAGGGGACTTGATACACCCTAGGATCAAGTTTCTCACGTTTTGATAACTCTAGATTAGTTACTAATCATGTTGTTTGATTTGGATGTGCCATTTAGGATATACTATATATAGATGTCTTTGTATCAAGGCAAGCAGGGTCTCGACATGTGAATCAATAGAAGGATTTAGCTTTAAAGGAGTACATTGGCAACCTTGTTGCCAACTTAATTACCTTCCATAAGAAGTGCTCACCATGAGGAGAGAAAACAATCATGAAAATTGTGGCCCTATGACCTTTTTTAGCAATATCTCTAACATTTGGCTTGGAGAAGATGGTGCTACTAAAGTGATCAAAGCTTCTCTACCTATTTGACTAAGTGCATGGTGGAGCAATTATGTGCTCGCTACATTAGGTGAGCTCGTAGAAGTGTTAGATCCGCTTCTCCTTGAGGAAGAGCTAAAGGGAATGCGTATCATTTTTTAAGCAAAGAATGAACTTATATTTTCACTGGAAGTTGGCTTATTCTCTTCGTTGATGAAAAAGCCAAGGAACAAATGAGAGTTCTTGTTGGCTATCAGCTCTTTGTATTTTTTATCATTATTAGACATCGCGTGTATTTTTCTTGATGAATATAAGACATTTCACTTTGTCCCTGTAAATTAATATTCATCGAATAGATATGTGGTTTGTGTAAGTGTGATGATAATGTGTGATATGTTAATGATGCATTCATATATGTCAATATAATCGGATTTAATTATGTCAACATGTAGTACGTATACTTGCATCATGCATAGGCAATAACGTAACTCCTAACTACTGTACTTATTACTACTTTTGATGTGCACGTATAAAAAATAAGTGACATGCATTTCAAGAAATAAAACAAAATGGCTTTACTTAAATTAATTGAATTTAGTATACATCACATTATACATACACAAACACACACACACACACACATACATATATTACATAGTATTTTTAAAAATTTAGCTTTTCAAGTATGATGGTTCTATAACAGCCATGGCAAAACCTTAGGAGGAGTCCCCTTATCGAACAATAAAGTTCATATCTTTATTTGTGATTGTGACATGCTTTGCATGGATGGCCACTAGCTATGTATCTTCAAATAGGTCAATAAGATATACTTCTGCAACTGTTTGTAGGGCCTACATGGCCACAATAGTCCATTTGCATGGCAATGGGCCATTAGCCACTCACTCTTTAAACCTTCCAAGCCCTTTCAAGCGCATGTCTAGCAATATTTCTCAAATGACCTTCTGAAAGAAACTTTTTGGGATGAGAAGCTCATACCCACTTGGGATTCTCCTTATCTCTCAAAGGGCAACAGTCCCAGGTCCCCATCTTCTCTTCTTTTGTGGTGGTCTTTGTGGTCGAGGGGAGCCTACTGTTGCACTAGAGGAGGATCCACCTCATACTCTAGGTGGGCTATGGCATCTAGTCTTCTTTGTTGACGAGGCAAAACGATGAGCAACTTGCTTAGTGTGTATGCCATGTAAGCTCAAGGAGGGTGGGATGGAGGAGAGATAAAGGTTGGGGATGTGAGAATGGAGGAAGGAATGAATGCAAGATGTGAAAATGAGAATAAGAATGAACTTTTAACCCATTTAAACCTAAAAAGTGGGTTAATGCAACTTCATACATATGGTCCATTGTGTGATCGTTATCCATAACCTTTTATCAAAATGCAAGGAAAGTTTAGACATGCACCTACCAAGAGCCCAAAAGTTTTTTTTGCAAAAAAAAAGGAAACTCCTTGTCTGAAGTCTCATGTAGAGCCACCATTAAAAAGCTAAGAGACCCTGCAGACGCCAAACTTCGAACAAGGGATCTCCTGTCCTTTTTTTGGCAAAAATAGCTATTAGACTCTTGGTCACATAACAACTATGCATGTGAAACTTCATCACATTTCAATAAAGTTTGATATTTTAAAATTATTTTGCACCAAAATTATGGGTGGATCAACAATTGAGAAATGAAAGTTGCGATGTCATGCCTTTAGAAACTTCACACCACATAGATTATACAGAGGTATCAAGAGTAAAGTCTACAATGAGAAATGGTGAAGATACATATGGAAGTTGAGAGTGAAGGATGAGAGCAAAAACTTAATTCATATTTTTAGGCAAGTACAACAATTTTGTTGGGACATAGTCACGTCTCTAATGCACAAGGAAAACACTACTCCAAAAAAGGTACCATTACAAACTTTTGGAACGAATGCATCATTTACTGCTTGAAGATTTCAATAGCATGTGGACATGTATAGAAGCAACAATCATACGTATACAGATTTCCATGTTATTTGTGCTCATCTCCTTTTCTCTAGGCCAACATATTGCAATTTTTTTCACAAAAAAAATAGTCAAACCTATAAGAAATTTAAAGAATGGGATAGCTCATGATCATGATGGCTTAGTGGGCTGAACAATTTGCACATTCTTGCAATATCTTAGCACCAATGTTGGCTCATTTTTGCTCCAACACACTTTATTGTTTTCCTTTTTGTTCTACTGCTTCTAGTTTTGCCTTGTTCATCTCACAAAGGTCACTTTAGAATGAGGGAATTAAGCATAGCTCTCTAGATATAGCTTTTGGCATACACCTCATGACTTCCTTAAGGCATGTTTGTTCTCATTTGCATCTTGCATTGATGTGGGTAGCATGTGTGGCATAGGGGAAGAGGGTGTGTGGTATTTGGTGAGTGTTTAGGGTGTGCAGCATTTGGTTTCCTTCCATATAAATTAGGTGCATTTGTGGGAAAGACTATGATGACCATCAAGCTTGTGCACACTAAAATATCTGGCAAGTTAAGTAGGAAAATTGTATGCAATTGAATATGTAGCAACAAGCTATGGACTCTTGGTGTGAATATTGAGCATTATAAGCAAACAAAAGAGGAACCAAAAGGTTGAATGTATCCAGGGGTTTCCCATGTTAGCATTATGCATGCACATGTGAGAAATGTTAGCTTGTTGTCTAGCTTTACAAAACACTTCATTTCTAGTTCATTAGTCTATTGTACTATTGCCTATGCCATTTCCAAAAGAGATTTCTTGATACTTGTGTAGCCCAATTTTTGATAGCACTCACTACACATTCATGCACGTTGCAATGGCTTCTTTTTCTGGTTGCATCTTGTAAGCAAAGTAAATATACTCATACACAATTTTCTCCATGATTTTAACACAAGCATGTAATGGACAAATATGAACATGATCTAATGGAATATTGAATATTGTCTTCCAAGTGAGATCTTCTTTATCATGCACTAATGCAACACTTGTCACCCTTTGTGAGTTCTTCTTCATGGTATTTCCTTTCACCCTCATCTCTATCAAGCAATACAGGCATGGACGCTTTGCATTTGCACCATTGGAGATTCCACACATGCATTTTAAAGATGTTAAGTCTCCTACAAGATGCCATTCCACCAAGTATTGACCATACCCTTCAACTGAGAGCATCTCACCATGTTCCAGACAATGGATGATGTTTGGAATGCTTGTGTGTGTAAAGGGTACTTGTAGCACCTCAAATGTTTCCTTAGGAAGCTCAAATGCACTGAGCCACTATGCATGGTGCTCTAATTGAACACTAAAGTCCCCTAGGTTGCTCTTATCAAATTCTTAAGCTATGTTCATCAAAGTTACACTAACTCTTTCAAGCTTTACTCCTTTGACAACCTCACTTTCATCTAATTTTATGACAACCTCACTTTCATATAATTTTATGACAACCTCACTTTCATCGCCCCTTGTTGCATCGACCCTCGTCGCATCAACCCTCATCGCATCAACCCCATCACATCAGCCCCCAACGCAAAAATCCCCAGCGTCAGCCCCCATCGCGTCAGCCACCATCCGAAGAGGCAAAATGCGGCTTCCCCACATCGACAACATCAAAATCCGAGGCACGACTTCCCACAATGACATGGAGGACGACAAAGAGAATGCACCCATCCCAACGATGGAAGAGAGGAAGAACCGCCAAAGTCAAAAATGGAGAGGAGCTCAAGAGGAGAAAGTAGTCGGCCTAGAGAGGCAATTGGAGGGCATGTTAGGCCTATTGGACTCAATCTGGAGGGACATGCAAATGAGGAGGAATAAGAGGAAAGGAGAAGAAATCTAGAAGTGGAGCAAGGTTACACAAAGTGGGTGATACAACAATAGGAAGAGGAGAAAAGACATAGATTGCAAGAGGAGATGGATAGATTAGGCAGATAGGAGACTTTTAGGAGAGCTCATGACACAAGGAAAGACAATGAGAAGGTAGTTGAAGTAGGCAGCAAGAAGAAGGATAATAAGAAAGTCAAAAGACACAACCATAGGGAAGAGGAGGAGAGTGACAATTTAGAATACGACTATGGCAAGTTCAAGACGCCCCAACCCACCAAGTACAAAGGAGAGAGAGACAGATCGATTTGAAGAAGTGGATCGCAAAAGTAGACAGATACTTGAAGTATGTCATGATCACTAAAGACAAGAAAGAAGAACTGGCAACCATATACTTAGAGGAAGATGATGCTAGTTGGTACCTACTAGAATAGAAGCAACAACGTACTATTTTTTCATGGGAAGAACTCCAAGAGGAACTTAAATACTATTTCATTCCAAAGATGGAGAAATTCAAAGTTAGAGATGAATGGAGAAATCTCAAGCAAACATAGGGAAAGATAGAGTATGTTAGCAAATATAAGTAGATAATGTTGCTGCTATGCAACATGGGCACTGACACGAAGCTACATGGATCCCTATTTGGCATGCAAGAATGGGCCAGAAGAGATGTGGAGAGACAGGAACCAACCAGTTTAGTTGAGGCCATGAGAATGGCTGAAAGACTAGTTGACCTAAAAGCGATAAGGACATCCCAAGGGAGCAAAACCAGATTCAATACCAACCTCACCAACAACTCTTGGACCCCAAGACCCAATACCCTAGAGGACCCTTCCTTGAGGTGCGGGTTGAATTCTCAAGCATAATCCTAGCTACATCACAATCCGACTTAGTGCTGCCGAGAGGAGCAGTTGGCCGATGGGGGAACAACACTATAGACCAACTCCAAGTGCATCATATGGGTTCACGGAACCAAATACATCATGGTGGATACCCCAAGGCTCAACAATAGGGATTAGATGTTTCAAGTTTGGGGGACCCCACTATCAAAAGTAATGCCCATGGACAATATAGCCTCATCAAGCAGGTCTAGAGTAGTAGTAGGCACTAGTGCATATGGAGGAGAGGAGCCGCAACCCCTACGCATCCATGAAAATCCTAATGGAAGCAACGGGAGCCTAGACCATCCAAGAGTGGGGACAGTTAGCTCTTATCCCCAATGCATGGCAACCTGCATAGCAATAGTCCAACACTTATACCTCAAAGGAAGAGTGGGTGAAGGGGATCAAGCCATCATGGTAGACACATGAGCCACCCACAACTTCATCACCCTAGATTGTGCATCCAAACATGGCCTCAAATTGTCTAAGGCCCCAAAAGGGTTAACATTAACCTTTGCACAAGGAGAAGCCAAGGAAGTTAAACATGTCTTTGCAGTGCAAATAGAAGGAGGGAAATGGAAAGCCAAACTCAACTTCTTAGTCATTCCCATGGGAGATTTTGAAGTCATTTTAGGCATGTAGTTCTATGACAAGTATGTCATTGCAATGTTTGGGAAGGGAGTTAATGAGATGATGTTGGATATGCAAGGAGAGGGCGTTAGAGTACCCTATGAGAGAATGCAACTACCAGGAAGGACATCAATCAAAGTGCAAATGAAGGAGAACAAACTTGGAGTCACATGCCAAATGGCAAAACCAGTCGCTAACCAACCAGGAGCACCAACCCAAGCACTACCTTGCCAAGTTACCCATATTAGGCCTCACACCATGACCTATAGTGCCAAACAAGTGGAGAAATTAGTAAAGTAGGGAGACATGTTGTATTTAAGCATGATTCGGCCCATTGAGTAGGAGGTCACCAAGAAGCCCAAACCCTAAGTTGGAAATATAGAAGTGGAAGTAATACTTGAGGAGTTTAAGGATGTGATGCCAAAAAAACTACCTAAGGGCCTACCACCCAAAAGAGAAGTGGACCACAAGATCGAGCTCATCCCAAGGGCAGTCCCATCAGCTAGAGCCCCTTATCATATGAATCACACTATTCTCATGGAGTTGAAGAAACAGTTGCATGAATTGGAAGAGCAAGGTTTCATCTGACCTGGCAAATCCCCATTCAGTGCCTTAGTGTTGTTTGTCAAGAAGAAGGATGGGGGACTTCAACTATGTGTAGACTATAGGGCCCTTAATAAGATCACCATCAAGAATAAGTATCCCATGCCCTTAGTCAAAGACCTCTTAAACAAGCTACATGGAGCCAAATACTTCAATCATATTGACCTTAGGTCAAGGTATCATCAAATTCGCATAGCAAAAGAAGATCCCAAAATAGCCTTCCATACCCCATATAGAAGCTTTGAATGGCTCATCCTAGGTTTTGGATTGAGTAATAGGCCAGGCACCTTTTGTGGCTTGATGGATGAAGTCTTCTAGCGTGAAATATATGTCTTCATCATTATCTACATAGATGATATCCTGGTGTATAGTAAAACTCTAGAGAAACACAAAAGACACTTATGCCTAGTTTTTGAGAAGCTAAGACAACACAAACTATATGCCAAACCAAAAAAAATGTGAGTTTTTAGTGAAGGAGTTAGAGTTCCTAAGGTTCATCATAGGCAAGGCTAGCATCAAAGTACACCCCAAGAAAGGAAGTAGTAAAGAATTGGCATGTGTTAAAGACCATGAGGGAAGTTCGGGAATTCCTAAGCTTCACAATGTTTTATAGAAGAATCATCAAGTATTATAGCCTAGTCATAACACCAATATCTCACCTCACCAAAGGAGATAGCAATTTCACATGGGGAATCGAGCAACATGCCACTTTTGAGCTAATGAAGAAATGTATGAGCCAAACCCCTGTTCTCAAAGTACCCAACTTCACAAAGCCCTTCGAAATCTCCATAGATGCATCAAATTATGGCATTGGGGGAGTGCTGGTGCAAGATGGCCACCCCATAGCTTATGAATCCAAGAAGTTCACAGATGTTGAAACCAAATGGAGCACGCACGAGAAGGAGATGCTAGTAGTGATTCACTACCTTAGAAAATGGAAGCATTATGTCCAAGACAAACACACAGTGATCTTGGCAGACAACATATCCCTCAAATACTTCCATTCCCAACCAAAGTTGTCTGCCAAACAAGCCCGATGTCTCGACTTTCTAGTAGAGTTCGACTTTGAGATCAAACACAAGCCAGGTTCCGCCGATAAGATAGCAAATGTGCTACATCACAAGGCCGATTTGAAAGTTCTCAGTGCGGTCAGTAGGCAACTTCCTCGAGTTAGTGAAGGAGGCTTTTGAACATGACCAAGAAATGCACAAGATTATAGAAGAGGTGAAAGCTAACAAGACAGCGCATGGCATGTATACCCTAGAGGAGGGAAATCCGTTTGTAGGCAACAAGAGATTGTACATTCCCAATAGTGTGGAACTAAAGAAGGTCATATGACATGAAGTGCATGATGGGAAATTAGGTGGGCATAAGGGACAAAGCAACACACTTGAAGTACTCAGAAATAATTTCTTTTGGCCAAACATGAAGGAAGAAGTCATAGACTATTCAATATATGCCCTACTTGCCAACTTGTGAAGGCAGCACGCTCCACGCTCCAAGCTAGCAGGATTTCTTCAACCGATGCCAGTGCCTAGCCGACCATGGGATGTCATTAGCATGGATTTTATTGTGGAGCTCCCCAAATCCCATGGTTACTATTTCTCAAAGCAAGCTCACTTCATACCTACTAAGCCACCATTGAATGCTAAGGAGATAGCCCACCTCTTCTTCATGCATGTGTTCAAGTTGCATGGCTTACCCTTAACCATAGTCTCAAATAGAAATGTTAGATTCATGAGTGACATGTGGAAGGAACTCTTTAAGAATCTAGAAATACAATTGAGATTCTCATCCTCCTTCCACCCCACAAGACGGATGGGCAAACAAACTGAGTCAACCAAGGCATCGAAGACTACCTCAGGAGCTACACCCGAGTGGATCAAAAAGATTGGTCCTTATACCTTGATGTGATCGAGTTTAACTACGACAGCTCAACCCACTCACTACGACAGGTCAATCCACTCCACCACGGGCTACACGCTCTTTGAGTTGAAGATCACGAATGCAAAAGAATTCTAACAGAGAGACCGAAACGAAGCAGCTAAGCAGAGTCTAGAATAGAGCAAAATTGCCATAACAAAACATGCCAACAAGAAGCGTAAGGTAATACTCTTTACCAAGGGAGACATAGTCCTCATCAGCTCCAAGCATATGTCTCTCCCAAATAATATGAGCCCCAAATTCAATCACCACTATTATGGACCCTACTGCATCACTCAAGTCCCAAATGAAGAAACAAACAAGCTTAACCTACTAGAAAGCATTTACATCCATAATGCATTTCATACCCACCTTCTGTGCAGGTTCTACCCCAATAACCAATGGGGGATGCACATTCCACTGCTTCACTCCAATGGCCCCTTCAAAGTAGAAGCCTTCCTTCGGCATCAAGAACACAAAGGGTACCCCGAGTACCTCACCAAGTGGAAAGGATGCCCTCTCAAAGAAGCCACTTGGATTTTGAAAGCGGAGACGCGTGAATGTGGCAATGATGCCTTCGCCACTTGGCTCAAGGAGAATCCCAACAATTCTTCCAATGCCCCTTGAGTCATCAGTTGATTTATCATAGGCCTAGTAATGCCTCCACTCCTCAAATGTAATTGAGTCGAGGGTGGATCTGCATGGTAGCCAAAATAAACCAAAGCAACAAAGCAATCTAGATGGGCAAACACTGATCATCTTGATAGGAAAATCTATGTTAAGATTACCAAGTCATAGTGCGGTAGACACTAACCAATCTGATAGAAAAGGCTACATTAAGATCCTGCTAATGTGTAGACCGGCAAACACTAGCCAGCTTATTAGAAGTAGTTGTGTTAAGACCCCATATGAGTTAATAGCCTCTACCCTTAGATTGTTGAGGACAGTAATCCAGTAAGCAAGGGTCAATGTAAGGGCTTTGTAGCTATACCATGGTGTTGCTACCAGAAACACCTATATAGGGAGTAGTAGTGACTCTGAGACCTTCTTGGTTTCCACTCTACATGTGATTCCCTATACCCAATGGTGAACCCTGATATGTGTAGCGCATCACGAGGGTATAGTCCTAGGATGTGCCTATGTTGTACCATTTCTTTCATTGAATAATACAAGAGTATACCTTGCTCTCACATATCATGTTACCTTTCTGTGCCATGTTGAGTGAGTGAACGAGTGTAGGTGCATCACTGGGGAGGGGGGCGCCTAAAAGGCCCATTTCTAAGTTCATTTTTTTCCTAATGCGAAAATCACATAGCTATGAGAAGGCAAACAATCTGAAATCACTTTTCACAAGGCTCATTCTCCCAATTGTCTTATGAAACATGGGAATTGTTGGGATACACACAAAACAATCTCTTGGCAATGAATGGCGATTTTGCATAATGACATATGTATCAACTTTTTCTAACTAGGCTACTTAAATAACTATATCTTGTATTTGCTACACAATATGTTGAAATGATTTTCTCTAAGGAAAATAACATAATTTTTTTCAAAAGATAGAGGAACATCTTTCCTATCTTATGAAATGTGAAAATCACAGTAGTCAATGTAGGGCACATGCTAAAATTGCTTTTCATAAGATAGGCTCCTCCTAGAATAGTAAAACACAATTTTTTTGCATTGAAAGAAGCAAATTTATTTATATAGACCAAACATCAAATTTTTGTGCATAAAAAGAAATCAAACTGTCAGCCTTTTTTTCTAGCAAGATTAGTGTGGGAACTATAATTGTGTATTGGCCACACAATATATTGAAATGATTTTATTTGAGGAAGATAACATAATTTTTTTGAGAGGGTAGAGGAACATCTTCCTTGTCTTATGAGATGTGAAAATCGTGGCACTCACTACATAGCATATGCTAAAAACACTTTTCATAAGAGAAGTCCTTCCTGGAATGGCAAAACACAATTTTATTTGCATAGAAATTTTTTATTTTTTTTTTGCATAAAGAAATACAATTTTCATTCATAGAAAGAAATCAAACTATTGATTTTCCTTTATGTAGAGGATAAAAACGATAGGAGATAAGTAACATACCTTTCAATAGTCCAGTTTTTTGGCTATTCTCAAGGATTTCAATAATTCTTAAGGATTTAACCATAAGAAGCTTGCTTGGCAACTCTCAAGTTGGAATATTATAAAAAGATGACAAGAAGCTATAGCATTGAGTGTTGAGTTGTAGTCCACAAAAAGATTGGAAGGATCTTGAAAGAGGATACCCTAAGCTTGGAAGGATCTTTAGTGTAACGTCGAAACAAGTAGATTAATTTATGTTCAAAAGTTTATTTGAGCTTATCAACTATTGCTAACTTAAAACAATCAATTGTAAATATTTGGGTACTCAAAAGGTTGTAAGTCACTTACACTATAGGACAGGTCTTTACATTTGATGATGACTCTATGCACAATTTTTTATGTTGTTTAGTGTGTGGTTCCAAGGAAAGAAATTTTGAAACAAGGAGAGAGTAGCCCCTTTTTTTGGAAGGAATGGCTTTAACTACCAAAAGGGATACACAAGTCCCAAGGCCAAGTGCCACTTTTAGGGCTTGCTTTTTAAACCACTCTTTTTTCTTTTATGGTCATTTTTTCAAGCATCTTCACTATTTTCGTCCATCAAGCCCCAACTCCATCAACATTTATCTCAATACCATGGCTTTCAAATTGTTCTTGAACAATCTCTTTTTTTTTTTCAAAAATAAAGGTCCATTCTCATGTAATATTGTATATAAAATATTCTTTTCAAATTTTTAATATAGATTCTTAAGAAAGATCTACAAATCATTGCAAGTGAGTTGCTTTGCAAAGTAAATGAAATTTCTCTAATGGGATCTCATTTAGATTTGTATTCTTTACCAACTTCATTGTAGAATATTTTATTTTTAAAATTTTGAATGCCTTGTCTCATAAAATGCAATTTTAGTGCACGGACACCAAAGGATATTACACATTTTCACGTTTCACAAGACATATTTCAAAATTTCCCATCGTGCTTTTTTTCCAAAATAATAGTAAATAGACACAATTTAAAACAACAATGACCAAGAGAGTCTCTCTTTGAAAGGCATAAAGTAGGAGCTTGTTGAGGAGACAAGTGATGATAAGCTAGTTGATTTTCTTCATAAAACAAGAAACTCTTCGAGGTTCTCAACTCCATCAGGGCTATACTTAATGTTCCTTTTGATTTGAAGGAGCTCATGGATGATCTTGCTAAGAAGCTTAAGGTCCACATGAAATAGTATTCTACCTTTGTAGATGTTCTTGCAATATGACCACTAAATTCCCCAAAATTACAGCCGAACTGATAGCAAACGACGAAATCTCAAAGGAGCAAGCTGTCCTCAGAAGACTAATTGCTTCATATCGTAAGCCTCCTCGTTTTGTTCTTCCTGAACACGAGTTGCAAGAGCTCACGCAGATGGCAAGCTCGCCTTCCACGTTCTTGCAGCAATGGTTTGCTCTGAGAATCCAATGGGAGAAAAAAGGTTGCCGGATAATGACCAATGCTGAGCAAAGCAGGGCAGTCAAAACCATCGAATATGACCCTACTTATGTGGCACCTATCTCGTTTAGAGTTTTGGCCATCACCCACAATCAGCATTTGGATGACCATGTGCTCACTCACCCCTACATTGACCAATTCCTCACGAAAGAGGAATTACATGTTGCCAGCCGCCTTAATACTAGAGATCTCTTTCACGATGTCTTGACCTACATCTCCCAAGTCTCCATCCAACCATCTGCTCTTGATTGTCATGCTCAACTGGAATACAATCCAAAATTCTACACGTGGCTTCTTCACACGTAAACTCCTACCCCAACAGGCCCAAAGCCCTTCACCTTTTAACCCCCAATCCTAGGAAGGATTCTTTTCTAAGCCAGAAGAGGAGGGGGTATGTGGGTGTATGTGTATGTGGGTATGTATGTGGGTATGTGGTGAAGGTGAAAAGAATCAGATAGAAAATGAATAAAAAGGGGGGTACAGTAAAGTAAAGGTAGTGAAAAGCATAAGCATATAATAGGAGAAAAATGGCTTCCTAAAAAATTCAGTCAAGATTTTTATTTTCGCATAAACAACAAAGTGCTATGTGGAAAATGCTAACGAAAGTTACGAATTATGGCAGGAGTAGAAAATGTCACAGCAAGACCGCGCCCATCGACTCCCATTCACAGACGAAGAAAGGGAGCAGTATCGCATCCATTTAGAGAACCGCGCCTTCGGCCAGCTCAAGTTCCGAACCATCCACAACATCGAAGTCGTGGTGGCGAAGGAGGAGGCAGCCAGGAGAGTAGTGGAATAGTGCAACCTTACAAAGTATATTGAAAAATTCTTGCAAGAGCCGGATCACTTAAAATGCATAGAATTCCTCAAAACATACAATCCAGACCATGAAGGTGGCATTGTAACAGTGGGCCGAGGAGAGGGTGCAAAGCAAGTGCAAGTCCGGTTGGATCCAGCCTTGGTGGAAAGGGCTCTGGGATTGGTACCAAGGACAGAAAGGAGACAAAAAATGGATGTTTAAGCCTTGCTGAAAATGAAGAAGGAAGAGGTGCTCACGAACGACGGCATAAGCATCCAGGGCATCCCTGACACAGACGCCAGGTTGCAGGCCAAGTTGGTGCACGTGCTCTTCTCCAGCCAACGTTACAATTCCTTAATGCATCGAATTAGCGTGCCAATGCTAGAGAATGTAGCGGTCCACACCCTAGACGAGGTGGATTGGAATGGCTACGTGCGGAAGACAATTGATCAAGTGGCCAAGGCGCTAGCCCTGGGAAGTGCACCAACAGGGGGAGAATCTCCAGCTTCTAAGGTAACGGAAAGGAAGAAAGCGTCCTCCAAGGCCTCTTTCATTGGATACGGAGAAGTCTTGACTACACTCATTCAAGAGGTAGTAAAGGCAGCACAGGAGCCGGAGGAGGAAGAAGGAGAAACGCCGGAGAGGTCGCCCCCTCGTCAGGATATTGATGGTTATGTGCATTACAATGGTGTAATTGAAGTAATAAATGCTCGAAGGACTAGGTGAAACCTTATTGATGAAGAGTTCAAAAAGCATGAGGTGAATTCTCCTCATCACGACGATCAACAACAAGGTCTCTTGACAAGGATATAGGACTTCTCGTTTTCCTTCAATATATGGAAGATTCTTTTTCAGATATTGTGCAAAAGAAAAAGAGAAGATGCTACAAGTCCTGATAAAGAAGTTGAAGAGAGGGTAGAGATACTTGCATAGGAGATTGAGAACTAGTTGGTACAAGGTTTTGATCATGTTGTGTTCAAGAGTGAGAACATCACAAAAGTGGAGGAAAAGGAAATACATTTGCATGCAAAGATTGAAAAATGTCCTCTTCTTTACATGCCAACATTCCCAAGTTACCTCATTAATAAGACAATATATGTTTTTCTCAATTATGTTCAACATCTTTTTAATCTCATGGAAGATTATTGCTTGGCTATCCTTGCAAGGTAGGGCCAAAATGACAAGGACTTTAGTAGTTATGAACCATGCTCACTTAGTAGCTCTTGATGTGGAGGGAAAAAATTTTAAGATAGCTCCATAGCTTTGAATTCATGTGTTGATCAAATTGTGTGGATTATGAAGGGGTTGATAAAGAGTTCTCATTGAATCAAAAAATGCCTGGTATTGAAGATATAGGGTATGAAGACAAACTAAAGCCTCCTTCAAAGAAGAAGCCAAAGAATTCAATAAATCTTTATGATGAGCCTTATTAAAGAATATGAAAGCCCCGAGGTATGTAAAATATTTTAAATATTTTTATTTGAAAAATGATAATATTTAATTAAGATTAATGGATAAGTGACTTTGAGATTTTTACTTATTGACAAAGAAAACTCCATGCCACTAAAGCTTAGAAAAAGTCAGAGCCTTGGCCACTACATTGGAAGCTTGAATAATCAAACTATTGCAATTTATCATAAAATTGTCAAGCTTTCCAAGTTTACTAATAATGGTCTTAAAAGGTATTTCCAAAAAGTAACTAGATCCTAGGCTTTCCACAAAGGAGTGGAAAAGATAATTTTGGTAGAGAAGCAAGAAGCCTCTATGACCAAAAACAATATATAAATATAGTATATTAAAATCTCTATATCTAATTCAAAAGCTTCTAATCACCATATATTTTGCTCAGATTGAATACTAAATGACATTGAATCAATGCATGGACTTTATGAAAGTGCTCTATTCATCAAGGTAATAAAGACCCTTTCTAGTCTTGTACACTTCAAAATCTCACTTTCATTGAGCTTGATCACAAATCTGATTGCTCATTGTGCCTTTTCTAGAGATAGATCATAGAATCTAATCAACAAATGTGGTAGGATAGGCAAGTCAAGAAAAGCATTATTAAATTCATTGAAAAGAATATCTTTTTTATTGCCATAGAAGCTAGCTTGATCTGGAAAGGCTCACCCAAAACTTCCATCATGGATGGCCTTGCAAGTACATACATGACCTTGTTTTATATTTAATTACATTAACTAAAAAATATGTGCATATGCATCCTGACTAATATCGATAATGTCAAAAGTCTTCCGCACTAACTTAGTATCCAAAGAATAATACCCAATAAAAAAGTACATGCAACGTCTCTTTGTTTTTTGAATTTCTTTCTCTCAAGAATGTCCTTTAAGATTACTGAGGGTAGAATGTGATAATAAAACTAAGGTGTCTTTGAAACATATCTCTCACTTGCATTTGGTTAAAAAATAGACCTAAACAAGATCGGTACTACGAATCAAATAAAATTATAAACATAGTAATATTCAACATTTCTCAAGGAGAAAAAGATACATCAGTACTTGGATTCTTTTAGTGCAACCACCTCCTACTCTTTTGAGATTCTCAATGTACTTCAAAGATCTTTGTCAATTTTGAATGCCTAAAATAGTTTGCTTTCACTCATATGCTTTGATACATTTTTCCAATGAATTGATCTTCTATTAATTATCCTACAATTTTTGTAACAACTCGTCTCTTTGCTTTATTAATAAGTATTTCTCCAATCTAAGAACATCCTTCTTTGCAACAAGATCAAGTGTATAGCCTAAAAATCCATTGTAACTATTGCTAATAAATCTCATCAATGAAGAGCTCTTGTAAAAGGAATATATGCTATTTTGTATGGGATCTTTGGGGTATAACCTTTCATCCAACCAAAGATCAAGATTCTTTTTTCCTTCAAATCTGAGCACATGTTTCACGAACTCTAAAATAGTATTGGGTTTTGTCCTTTTGCCAATTGGTTCATACTCACTCTCCAGCTCAACGTGAAGATGATAAAGAGATCTTTTACTAGCACTACAAATATAATTGAATGATTGATCCATAGCCAAGGATGTGATTTGAAAAATTGTATGAAAAAACTTATGTGAATTCAGAGAAAAAAAAAAAGAAAAGAAGACAATGAGAATGAAGGGAGATAATCAAAAGTTTTAAAAAATCCAAATTGAGTATTCACTTTCACTTTTATGAAGAGAATGTATGATCTTTATTGGGACAATCATTGTCATCTTTATGGACACCTAAATTTCCAGGTTGATATAAGCTATGAGAATGTGATAGTAGTGACTTTTTACCAATTTTAGATATATTTATTTATCAACAGTAATCTTTTCAAAAAATCATAAAATGGTTTTTTTCTCAAATATTCTCTCTCTAGGATCTCTTGCAAGGCTTTTTCGAGACCTCCAAACTCCCCTAATGGACATCGGCATTCCATTATAGGAGCTCACTAGGCAGTTTAGTAAGGTTCTACACATAGCAATGGCAACCTTTTTCACAATCCAAGCCTACACAGAGAGTCTCTTCTAAGGTGATACCTTGAAATAACTAGTATGATTATGAGTGCTACAAGACCAAAGCTCGCCTATAGAGAGAGGTAGTATTGGGATCCACTACACAGAGGCATGCACAGTTGGTTATCAAGTGCCTCGTATGGTGAAAGAAGAGGGCATTCTTAGTCTAATTGGAGAGAAACTTATAGTAGCTATTCTTGAGTCAAGATTCTCTAGAAAGGCCTAGTAGCCTTTCAGTTAGCATTGTGCACCCACTCCCATCACATCCCCTGATACATGGAAGTAGTACACATCCAATCTCTACAAAGTAGGAGCAGGTCAATCTCCTCTCCCTAGTCCACCATAACCTTTCCCAATTACCACTACCTTCTTTATAGAGCAAGGTTTGTGACTATTGACAGACTTAGTAAGGCAAAGGATCATGATAAATTAGTAGTCGAGAACTTAATTCATGCTAGAGATTTGGTGGCAAAGTTTCTAGCTCAATAGAGGCATGTATGAAGGCCTCCAAGAGAGTTGGAGCACAAACACCATTGTACATATCCTCAAGTCAAGAGATCCCACTATATCCAATAACTATTAGACTATTATGGTTGGACACACATTGTCTCAATTATATGCCTCCATTCTTGAGCAAGAGTTGAGCATATAGGCAAAGAGATAGAGGCTCAGAGCATAGGGATAAGCTAGCTTTAGGAAAGGCTTCTCTACATTGGATCACATCCTCGTGCTCTGCAAAGCCTTTGACACAGTACCAAGAGATAGACTAATACACAGACTACATGCCATGAGAGTGCCTAAGGAGCTTAATTGGGGAATTTTAGCACTATATGAAAGGACACTTGAGGGCCTTTCAACTCATTTTCACTCCACTGTTGGAGTAAAACAAGGATGCTCCTTTTTTCTAACACTATTTGGCATGTACATTGATGGGATTGCTAATTACATATCCTAGGGAGGAGACAGAGGATCCCCACCAACTAGAACTCGAATACCTCTCCTCTTATATGCAAATGATATTGTATTGATAGTTGATTCCCTGCAAGGACTACAGAGACATTTGGATGCACTATACTCTTATGCATTAGATAGTGGACTTTCAATAAACCTTGGTAAAACCAAGCTGATGATGTTCAACCTTGCACCATCGTGGGTCAAGTATGTGGATTCATGTATATATTTGGGGGTGCTATTTACAAGTCCCACTTTCTTTATGAGAGATGCAATAGATACTAGATTGACCCAAGGATATGTAGCACTAGGCGGCTTGGAGAGGGTGTGTTCACATGTGCACTTTTAGGAACCCTGTACCAAGATGTGGCTCTTTGATACGCTGGTCGTGTCCACATTACATTATGGAGTACAGGTATGGGGCCCCAATCTTGATAACCACAATTGATCAAGTAGGGGATGTATGATGGATATAGGTCGATGGAGGGGTCACGTGTAATCATAGCTTCTAGGATGATTAGATGTAAGGCCTCAATACCACATGAGATTATCAAAAGTGAGCTAGCCACCACACCAATTGTAGCGTTATTGGCCTAACACGTTTAAGAACATCCAATTCTAATACACTCCATTGCACTTTCCTCCCTACTAAAATGAATGTAAGAACGCTTGAACTAGCTCATATTTTGGTACACTAGTTAGGCTTTTTTGCTACCATTGTTTGGCAATCTTGATAGGGAAGCCGAGCATTCATTTTTCGGGGGGTTGTGTTTGCTAGATTGAATACTTACTAACTACCCTACCTTAGGGTAAGAGGGCCCGCCCGTAAAGTGATGGCCCCCTTAACTATGTCAAGTGGCCGCCTGGATTTCACACGTGTGTGGCCCAGTAAAAGAACAAAAAAACCAATCAATCATTGATTGGAGGAGGCCGAGCACTCTCCAATCCCAAATTGCCACACGTCCTATCTCTTTACTGGTGCAGGTCCGTCTTCCTTCTGTGGGCGATTTTTGATGAACTGGAATCGATTCTTGCAAGAGCTTCGATCTTCACCTCCACTAAAAGGGAGACGGGGCAGCTCAGATCTCATTTGAACAGTCGCTTGTAGGAACTGAAGGGCCTGGGGGGGTTAAACTGTCAGATCTGTTAAACTATTCGAGCTATTTGAGCTTCTCCCCGTTGGCCGGTTAAACTGTCAGATCTGTGCGAATTCTGCAACTTCTGCAGTTGCATGCATGCCTTACCATTCCCTCCATTGACAAACTTCCAAGATTTCCCTCTGACAAAAAGGAAGGCCCGATTGTTTTATTGTAACCTGAATCTAGTAGCAATCAAATAACACGTGCTGAAGGGCTAAGAAAGACCCCTCTCATGCTGCAAACCTCCTCAAAGAAACAAGGCTAGGTACTTAAAAATGTGATCCTATGATGTCAGGGAAGTGTTCAAAGGCACCTCACATATTTTACTGGGGAATATCCTGCCAGTTTGTGCAGTAAAATGTGTGAAACTCTGGCAACCTTCAACAATCAGAAACGGCACAATTAAAAAAACAGCGACATAGCAACATCATCTTGATGTTGTGCCCAGTACAAGATGAATTAAAACAACCATGCATACATACTTTTGTGTACAATTGTTACAGATCGGTTAAAATTTGACAAGTTACAGAATTGCAGTTAGCATTTCTTATCCCCACCATGTCATCTACCTATCTAAGACTGATCCCACCATATGTCAATCAGCAAACCAAGACACTGATTCGCTATACTAAGAGCGCACACACGCTTACCAACTTCTCTTAAAATATTCTGCCTGAAAATTACAATAAAATCTCAGTAAGGCATTGCAAATAAAAGCGATTTTTCTTTAGAAAAACTTGGAACTGTCAAAATTTTGAGATACAATGTATAGCTGGTATCAGACTTTGAAAGCACTCGAAAAATACAAGGCTGATCTACATAAGTTCCCCGTAAGCTACCAGATCCTCTGGTTTAACTGACATCGGAAGGTGCTTACTGTCCAACCTACACTGCTAATGGATGTGATGTGGCACAAATTAGCAAAACTAGCAGCTCAAGCTGCAACTCCTGTTTTTACAGTCGCTGCTGTGGCTTGTGAAAGTGAGGGGCTGTCTGGAGCCAAGCCCATTGCATGCAACCCATTATCCACATACAGAACCGAGCCTGTTATTGCCGAAGCTAAAGGTGAGGCCAAGAAGGCTGCTGCATTGCCAACATCATCTGCACAAAACCGTCCATTAGTAGGTATATCTGCACAAAACTATGGAATACCAAGTATAATCCATGCGATATTGAACCCAAGCAACCTGCTTCAAGATCCTTCTGCAAAGGTGCATTTGCTAGAGAGTAGTTGATCATGTCATCAATGAAACCAATAGCTTTTGCAGCTCTGCTTCTTAGTGGACCTAATCATAATTAACCGAATTTACATTGATGTCAGCATGTCATTGTTTCACTGCCAGTTAAGCAGTTGTATATACAAAAACAGAACATTAAAAAATGCACATCTGTCAGACTACCACTAGCAGAGGAAAGAGAGAAGGCTATAAATAATCAAGGACCATAACAGGCAAAATCAAACTGACCTGCATGCATGTGCACCGAAACATGCTCAATTTCATGGAATGGTCAGTGCATTTCAGATGTCACAGAGGATGTTTGATACCATCAATTTTAGCATAGTACAATAGAAGAATGACACAGGAAAACACAGCAGTCATGACCCAATGCCCAAAACAACCAAGTACAGACACCAGCATGAACCTCTCGTAAGGCAACTCTTCATGCAAGTACATTTGAATGCTACATGAAGAATACAATGTCACAGTCCAAGGCCCAAAAGAACCTAAACAAACCATGTCACATGTCTTTTAAGTTGTAACTGCATGAACCTTTCACAAGGCAACTCTTCGTAGTGCAATAATATTTGAATTATGCTATAGATATTCACTAGGAACTACAAACTACCTACTGTACAAGCATATAAGCTGGATTTCAATTTTGATTGGTTATTTTTGTGGTGGAACCAAGTTGGCTATGATATGGGATCTTGTTTTATGTACAGAATACATTCTCTTCGTGGCAGAACCAAGTTGGCTATGATAAGGGATCTTGTTTTATGTACAGAATACATTCTCTTCATGTCTGGAAATCAAGTATCTGATGGAGGTATAAACCCAAGAAAATAAGAAAGTCTAGAGAGGACACAAGCTGCAAACCCTTTCACAACTCTCTCAGGCTTCCTGATCTAAGAATGAATACAATTCAAGACCTCAGGCTCCCCGACATTGGAATACACTACTGAAGAATCATTTGCTTCTTGGTACCATATCTTGAGGCTTAACAACTTTGCCAGATTCTTGAATTGAAAAAATCTGACAAAAGATAGGATCTTGAAAAGCTTACTGAACTTACTGAATGCTTACTGTTGATTTCCCTCATTTCCTGCACTACTGAAGAATCAGATACTTGTTGGTACCATCTCTTAAGACTAATAACTTTCACAGAATGTGATTTGAAATAAGCCGATGGTAGATGGGATCTTGAAGAGCTTAATGGATGCAATACTGTTTTTGTTTGTTTTCCTTTCTTAGTTTGGTGGCTTTTACCCAAGATTGATAAAGGATCTAGAGAGAGCAACCACAGTCCATGTAGATGTGACTTCTTCAATTGCCTCCTTTCAATCCAGACCTTGGGTATACATATGACTCCAATTTATTCAATTGCCTCCTTTCAATGCAGACCTCAGGGTGTACATATTACTCCAATTTCTTCAATGGCCTCTTGAAACTCCTTACAGACCTCCTGTACTTGTACATGCTCATACAAAGCCTGCCATTTTATCGCTGTTGATTCAAAGCTTTTGTTGAACTTCAATACAGTCATTGAATGACACTTCCTATTTGGCTGCTAACAAGTCTGATCCTTCAGCAATTGAATGGCTGGCTCAAACAAGCAAGGGTGGCACCATCAGTCTTCATTATCTATGAATGTACCACTAGGAACCTCGTATACTTCTTGTTGCCACCATGACAAAGCTCACACCTTCAGACGGTTAGTTCAACTGATTAAATGACTGTCCTTAATAGTAGAGGCCAAGTGCCAGCATGTTAGATGGATGGGTACCTCATTTGATGACCCAACAAGTAACCAGGCAATTTTGGCTACTACTGAAACTGAAACCCTACTAACAATGTGAATCAAGAGCATTCACCATGCATTTAAAGTTCACGACCACCAGGGTAGGAAGTATTTACATATGGTTTCTAGGGGCAAACTCAACAATTTTCCCATTTCTTCAAATTCTACCACACACCAATTATGTAGACAAGTCATTCAGGTACACACTACAGAAATCATCTCTTCAAGTACAAACATGAGGGAATTTATTTCAAGTGCACTGTCTGCTTACATTGATTCTCCCCATAAACTCTCTTTGAGTTGATGCTCCCGGTAAACTCTGTTCAATGTGATTGTCTGTCTCCAAACAGCTCTATCGGTAGAATATGAACCAAATCTTTGGATTGCTTATCCTCAAAAGATTCAAGATGGCACACTTAAAAGATATCCAGTATATTAGGGGGACAAAGATCGTATCTTCATCACGTTGCTGGAAAGGGACCATCTAATTCCTTGAAAGTGATTCTAAAAACAAAATACATGTGGCATGTACAATACTAAAGAAAACAGTGAAATGAAGAAAAGAATTCATGGCTGGACAAGAAAACATGCAGCAACTAAAAATGGCCAGAAGAGAACATGCAGTCAGCCATCATTCATTCTTGTCATAGAACTGATCTGAACATGCACAAGAAAAAAGCATAGAACAAGAAAACAGGTTCAAGTTTTTGAATTTAGCAACCTGCAGAAATGGTGTTCACTCGAAGGTTGTATTTTCTACCAGCTTCAAAAGCAAGGACCTGAGATGAAAAAATAAATGAACAATTCATGGTAACATTATAATACACTACATAACTTCCTTAAGAGCATAATGTTTGTCAACTTCTAAGAACTTGAAAACATGGAAAGAACAAGGTCAAAACACCATACCCTTGTATCACTCTCTAGTGCAGCCTTGGCAGAGCTCATTCCTCCACCATACCTACAGAAAATCAAAATAAACAGTCAGTGTTTGCTCATAACACCACCATATGAAATGGTTCTCTCTAAATATGTTATATATTCACATAGAAGGGGAGAATGCAGGACAAAGAATCAAGGCTCAACAAGGCGTGAGGAGCAACAAAGCTGCCTATGTCAAAAGATGGCATACCAGCAAGACAATAGGGTTTGCGGGGAGGAACACGGAGTGAACTCGGCAAACATGGAGAAGAGAAGAGAAGAAACTCTGATGAATGGAATGATGAAGTTCCGAATCATGGAGTAAATGTGATACAATGGAACAAGAGTGCCGTAGCACAAGAAAAATGATGAAGACAACCACGAACAATGAACCACAATGTCCTCCTGAAGGGGGTGTGACGGTAGTGGAGAGGCTGAAGAGAAGAGGTGACGGACTGAATGAATCAGCCATAAGGAATGAATGAGAGAGTGGCCTATAAATAGGCACAATCAATCTAGGATGGCGCCCCTTTTTGGGGCTGCAAACCCTAAATGCAAACCCTAAACACAAAATGCAAAAACACAAAAATGCAAATTGCGGGTGAAGGGTGAAAGGTTTCTCAACACCCCCTTTCAAGCCCAAAAAGGGAAACAAGAGAAGAGTGAGTTGGAGATGCAATGCTACATGCTGAAGAATGCTCATGCAATAGGTGCCACTTGGACAGTGTCTCTTGTGGGGAAATTGTTCACTTGCCCAAGCACCCTAATACAAAGATGATGAAATCATGCAATGCATAGGAGATAGAGGCTCCCTAAGATCCCAGATTTCCACCTGAAAGAAAACCAGTAGTAAAGAACAATAGACAGAGTGAACTGGAGAACTCGAAACTCAACCTCAAGAGAGAAGCCACCAGCTTCGTGCATCCATGCTGGAAGGAATACAAAGGCCTCATCACCAAGTCACAGCTGAACCTCCAAGGTCCCAATCTAGGTGGTACCTGAAAATCCTGGGTATCAGTAGAAGAGATGGCTGGTCAAAGACAACCACCCCAAGAAAGTAGAGGATAGGTAAAGAACTTCATGCGGAGTAGGTTCCCCCTCTGAGGTGGGAGGTGGAGAGCCTCCGCTGAAGTCGAAGAAGAAGTAGATGCCCCCTCTGAGGGCAAAGAAATAACATCCCCCTCTGAAGTAGATAGGAAATCCAAAAACTCATGGATCACTGACTCTGAAATGTCTGATGACGAAGGAACTGCTGCCGATCGGGCCAAAGAAGATATCTGGGGTGCCAAAGAGCTCCCAAAGCTAGCCTCTCGAACCTGAGTAGTCGAGGGTGGGAAAGGGTGGAGCTCAGAATGAGCAAGAGGTGGGCAACTGCTGTTGTCTCTTAACGGAGCAAATTGGATAGCCGAAGAAGAGGAAGGAGTCGAGCAGCCAATGTCTCTTGAAGGAGTAGACTAACGAGGAGACGGTATCAAACAATCACTGTCTCTTGACGGAGCGGACTGCAAATCCGTAGGTCATGGAAGCCACTGTACCTGAAAATAAGTGGGAGAAGACTGCCGCTGGCATTGCAACGATCTCTAGGAGGTCGTAGCGCCAATCGATCCTCCATGTGTGCGAAAGGACTTAGTGCGCATCAGATGCATCTTATTGCCTTGAGCATTGTACTCTGAAAGCCGATGCAGAACAATCTATGTGGCCCAGAAAGGAGAGGTGGCACAAGGAGTGCTTGGTGGAAGACGCATGTACTCCGGAGGGGTGGGGAGCAAAGGTCGATGTTGACAGTCTTTGGTGGGATAACCGTTCATGGCGCAATAGCAACACCCAATAGACTGGCAATCTATCGGTGGAGATGCCATGGTACCGGTATGGCAAACTGAAGAAGAGGTCAACCACAAACCACAAGCCTCAATATCAACCTCAAGGGGTGTGAGGGTAGTGTCAAATACAAACCGCAATGTCCGCCTCAAGGGGTGGGATGATAGTGGGAAGAGGATGTGACCAGAGATAAGAGGTTGCAACCACTAGAAAAACGCAAGTGAGGAGAGAGAGACAAAACGCAAACAAGACAGCCTGCAGGAGAGACAGACTAAAAAAGGAGAGATTAAAACACAAGCAAGAAAACCTACAAGAGAGAGAGACTAAAAACAAATCACAAGCAGTAGGAGAGAGAAAGACTAAAAACGCAGGTAACAGGTGAGAGAAAGACTAAAAATGCAAGAAAAACAACTTGCAGGAGAGAGAGAGAGAGAGAGAGAGAGAGACTAACAACACATACAACAATACTTGGATGACGTGGCAGGCAGTACGGCAGCAAGTCTGCACAGGAATAGCAATTGCTTGATTGGAATCAGCTCCAAACTGCATGAAGAGGACTGAAAATCAAGTGCTAATTGATGGAGACAGCAACGGACAGCTTCGGCTGAGATGTCCTCCGCGAATAGGGTGTGGGCAGCAAGCTAAAACACCTGAAATATGCAAAAACGAGATTTTGAAGCAGTGGAAGAAGAAGAGAAGTGGATGCCGAATGCGCCACCGGTCTTTGTCTCACTGGAGTGGAGGATCTTTGCCACTGTTTGAGCAGAACCGGCTCTGATACCATATCAAAAGATGACGTACCAGCAAGACAGTAGGGTTTGCGGAGAGGAACACGGAGTGAACTCGGCAAACATGAAGAAGAGAATAGAAGAGAGAATAAACTCTGATGAATGGAATGATGAAGTTCCGAATCATGGAGTGAATGTGATACAAGGTAAACTCTGATGAATGGAATGATGAAGTTCCGAATCATGGAGTGAATGTGATACAAGGAAACAAGGGTGCCATAGCACAAGAAAAATGATGAAGACAGCCACGAACAATGAACCACAATGTCCTCCTAAAAGGGTGTGAGGATAGTGGAGAGGCTAGAAAGAAGAGGTGATGGACTGAATGAATCAACCGTAAGGAATGAATAAAAGAATGGCCTATAAATAGGCACAGTCAGTCTAGGATGGCGCCCCTTTTTGGGGCTGCAAACCCTAAACACAAAACACAAAAACACAAAAATGCAAATTGCGGGTGAAGGGTGAAGGGTTTCTCAACAGCCTATCCTCTTAAAAACCAATGTAACACATGACAACTTCAGTAATAAGGCAGGTCAAGGTATAATAAGGTGTTGAACTCCTGGCTGAGAAGGGAATACCAGCAGCCTGCCAACCTTTAACCTTGGTTGTTACTTGATTTTAATTTCATGGACTAGCATTTGTCTACATAGTGATTGTCAAATTCACATGCATCTCTCACATCATATCATCCAGGAGTAAGAGCATGTACCCCTCAGTGTTAGAGAAAATCCATTGTCAATCATCTCTCATCTCTGCAACCCCAATATTTATGAAGTTTAATGAAACAGCCTTGTGCACCATGCTTAAGCCCCCTTGCAAATTTCATTAACTCTTGTAAACAGCCTTGTGGGTATTAAGACTCAATAGTCATGCTCAAGCACAGGGATTTCATTGTCCATTCAGAGCTTTTTGTAAATTCCTTGTTTGTCTGGAAATTATTCCAACTCTGAATTCAAACACCAAACTTAGCTAAAAATAACTGTGTAGTATCAAAACTAAACAACCCCAATCAAATGAAGACAAAAGTTACCCAGGGATGATTTTCTCAGAAGCAATGTAAGTGAGAGACAAGGATGAGCCACCTGCAGAACAGCCAAAGAATTACGACAGATATGGATTCAGGGCTAAAGCATCAGAACAGAAATTGAACTTTGACATCTTACCAGGGTTAATAAAAGGGCCAAAATGCTTCAGCAAAGACACATATGAGTAGCTTGAAGCTGACACAGCAGCTAGATAACCACGTCTCGAGGTTTCAAGAAGTGGTTTAGTCACCTGTCTCAAGAGCTTGTTAGTAAAGAAAAATACAATACGCATCACATATACATTAGTCATCCATAAGTACATAACCTTAAACATACATCTAGACCACAGTCTAAAAAGTGCACCAGGATATCTAGGTAAATATACCTCTGGACCATTGGCTAAAGAATGCACCAAAATGTCTATGCTCCCAAAGTCTTCTTTAACACATTCAGCAGCTTCCTACAGATGTGACACATGAACAAGAAGCACAAATCACCCAAGAGTTGACACGCATTTAGAGTCTTGTCTTAAATAGCCTGCAGGACTTTGATGCATAAAACTGAAAAAGAACTAGAAACTACTGAATAATTAACAAACCTTTACAGTCCATTTTGAATAGCCGGCATATCGTTTGTTTGTTTTGATCTGGATACAACATAATGAAGTAATTAAGTAGCCATAAAACTGCCCTCTTCTCCAGAGGAAAAGCCTTGAGAGAATTTATAGCAATCAATACTCTCTACAGTAAAACACAGACTGAATCAAAATACAAAATTACATCTTCAGGAACATCATCCATAGTGTCAAACACGGCATCCAGGGGGTAGACTTTAGCAATCTCCATAAGAGAGCCATTCGGAAGCCTGGACACAGAATGCGAATTAGTTCTGTAACTTCCAGTATATAGTGCTTGAACAGTTTGCAGTGGATAAAGGTGAAGGTGATAGGTTATTCCTTACCTTCGAGATTCATCAAACTTTCCCCTTCTAAAACTTGTCTCAAAAATGTTCATGGCCTGCACTCAAGTCACTGTTACATCACAACTTGACAATGTCCCATAATGTGCGACCTTTTTAAGATATGGAATCAAGACTAACCGGAACCCAAGTTCCAACAAGAATCTCTGCCCCAGCTGCTGCCAAAGCCTTGGCTATTGCCCAACCATACCCTTGGTCATCAGCAACTCCAGCAATGAAAGCTCTCTTACCTGTCCAAACAAAAGGGCAAAGTCTTACCTCTATACCTAAAACACATTGAACCATGACACAGCCTATTACTGATCAGCAGCCATGCAAAAAATTTACATTTATCATCAGGAACAAAAAAAAATTCAGGATAATAACCATGAGCGACATTAGAGTACCTGCATACTTGACCCCTGTATATATCACAGTTCAGGGAAACAAAAAGTAAAAATGGGCACAGAAGAAGGAAAAGGGCATCAAAGCAGAATTTCATGAAGCTAACTCAGTAATGGAATGCACTGCACCACCAAGAGAAGTGAGAGGGCATCCTAGTACTGTGAGCTTAGATATAGAAAATGGAAATGCTAATGTAGCTCAAAATACCAGAAATGTGAATGATATACAGAAAGGAAAGTATTCAAAGAATTGGTTATAATTTGCATTGCAATAATACCATTTGCCCTATGTCAAACATGGTAAAGGTCTCCTTATCAGCCCAAAATTGGAGACCCAAAATTATGAGGTATATTAGCAGCTCTGAGTGGGTGCTGTGTCTTGGTCCATGCACCATAGTTGCAGGAAAGTGCCTCTAAACCTAGTGATATGGTCAGTTCAGTTTCTCAGAATCTTGAACTGTTCCACCAACCTTTAACTGTTCTGAGGAATCAGGACTTAACTGTCAAATTTGACAACTACTCAATCGGTGAACTTTTCAATAGCAAAAGCTGCAATAATGAGAGCTTATATATACTTGGCACAGTCCATTATTGGACCAACTCCTAATGTGCCCAGAACCAGATGTCCATCACAAGTGCAATGCAGGAATTGCAAGAATGTGCTGTGCACAGAACAGGATGTCCAATGTGCCAGGGGATAGAAACAGAAAGAAAACTCAATTAACGAGAAATAAAAGTAGCTTATATAAGTCACCCAGAGCTGCTTAATGCCAGTTTTTCAAGTGCCAGAGCCTGGATCAAAACATCCAGCATCAGACAATTGACAGTATCTGACCTGCAGTAGGTATTCTAACGTAGGATAGTTCAATACTGCTAAACATTAAGGACAATATCCTGCAAGACAACCAGGCATTAGACCTTTGACAAAACATAAATCTCCCATATATGCTGCAAAACACAGCATTGCTAGATACTCCGCTACATGCAGTGCCTAAAGCTAAGCATCAGACAATCAACATTGAAGACATCAGATTTCCCATTCATTCTCCATGCTCAAGTAATTAAACCGGCTGCACAATGCTAGGCATCAGACAAAAGGTCCTTAGTGTGTTTGTTTGCAGATCCATCATCCTGTAGATTCTTCCAGTTTTATGTTAAGTCTCACTGTCTCAATACCCTCTCCGTTACATATTCTATTTGCAAAAATGGCAACTAGCAAATTGGCTACATCATTTACACCTGCAATGTGTATGGTTACCCAGTCCTAATCTTAAGCAGCAAATTGGGTGTCATGGACTACCTCATGAGCTTTACTTGGAACTTCTGCCCTTGATCTGGGCTCTTAGGTTGTCCCAAAAACTTGCCTGCAGATCAATGACATAACGTTTATTTCTGAAAATCTACATGGTTGAGGCGAGCTTAAGAGACGCAGGCACATAAAGCTCCAGCATATTGCAGCTTTTAGCTCCATCAGCCAGTTATCTATTTGTCACTGGGGAGCATTCAGATCAGCTTCAGCATGATTGCACATTTCAATGTATGGGCTAGCTGTTGGACCATATCAGCTTCAGCATGATTGCACATTTCAATGTATGGGCTAGCTGTTGGACCATATTGTTCAGTTTCAGTATAAATTAACCTCAGCTAATCACAGTAGTCATACATAGATACCTTACTCTTCTAAATAAGGACCATTGTGAATAGACATTAACACACTCTCTCTAATCACAGTAGTCATACATTGACACTTTACTCTTCAACGTGAATACACACACACACACACACACACACACACACACACACACACACACACACACACACACACACACACACACTCCCTCCCTCCCTCCCTCTCTCTCTCTCTCTCTCTCTCTCTCTCTCTCTCTCTCTCTCTCTCTCTCTCTCTCTCTCTGTGTGTGTGCGTGTGTGCGTGTGTTTGTGTGTGTGTTATCCAATTAACGAGATTTTATCCTTAATTCTTCCCGGAATCCAGCCCAAGAAAGCCTCTCTCTCTCTCTCTCTCTCTCTCTCTCTCTCTCTCTCTCTCTCTCTCTCTCTCTCTCTCTCTCTCTCTCTCTCTGTGCGTGTGTTTGTGTGTGTGTTATCCAATTAACGAGATTTGATCCTTAATTCTTCCTGGAATCCAGCCCAAGAAAGACTCTCTCTCTCTCTCTCTCTCTCTCATATATATAGCAAGGAAAACGTATTCCAGATAAAAAGGGGAAAATTTGGGCAGCAAGAACAGCGAGAGCAATTACCTCGGAGGTCAATTGACAGACCAGGAGATACTCCGGTGCCATTGTCAGAAGCTAAAGCTCGGATCGCTCCTTTCCTCGTCCTGGACGCAGCGCAGTTGAGGAGGGTTTGACTAGAAAGCTTGGGCCCGGAGGAGAAGAAGCTCGGTCTGAGGAACAGATCCAGGCCTTGCCGCCGGGAACAAGAGGAAGAAAAGGCCAACATAGAGCAAGAAGGAGAAGGAGAAGGAGATGGTCCTGCAGGCGGGGCAAATGAGGGGCTCGGGGCGGCATTGCTCAGAGTTGCAGAGTAGCAGGTCGCCATGTTGACGATTTTAGGGCCACAAGAAGAAGCTGCTCTGTGAGAACAAAGCGAAGAAGATGGTGATGGTGATGACGATGATCCGAGGCGCAGGGGAGGAAGACGAAAGAGCGTGATATTTAACATGCAGTTTCTCCTTCGTTTATTGTTGGTGAAGTCTTAGTTCTAGTTGGAGAAAGGGGCAGAGAGAGAGAGAGAGACACACACACACACAGATCACGACGTGGAAGGGAGGCAGCAGGGGCGAGAGAAGCTATGCTTCTTGTGTGGGCGCGCAGCGTTGTTGTCTCTCTCTCTTGTTTGAACTGTAGCTTCCTCTGCCACTTCAAAAATTACAGTCCCCATGCACACACACGCACACACAAAACCCTTGCTCTTTCTCTTGTGTGTGGAACCAATGTTCTCATGATTAGGAAACCTGCCCACAGCCACCCAGCAGCCATTATAACTCTTTTTCTAAAGATAAGAGACACTCACCCTCACATGAGAAGGCCTTTAACTAGGTTGACATGCTCAACTAAGTAAGTAGAGTACGAAGTTCCATGTACAATTCTTTCATGTTTGTTAGGTAGCAATTTTATTGATGGTGTTTAGGTATGTGAAGTGTTTTAAAGTGAAATATGTTTGTAAATAAGATTTAGCGTTGTTTAAAGTTGTGATCTTGTCATCTAATGCAGGTCGTCATTTGTTGTCGATAATTGAATGGATATGGCCATCAGTTTTTTGAGGTCATATGTTGGAAAGCCATTGACATATGTTGATGGCTTTTGCCCAACAACATTTGTCGTTCTCGTCTGGTTTATTATTATGTACCTGTGAATTTGTGTGTTTATAAGGATGATTCTCAATCTGGAACTGGGTGTTCCTGTGGTTTTGAATGTATAGCTAAAACATCTACATGTATAGGTTGATGTTCGGTGCCTTGTGTTGGTGCTTGTTACGCCACAAGGTGAGTTGTTGGTTCGTTGACTAAATTGTGACTTGGATTCTTAATATCATTTTGTTCGTTTGACGTGTCGATAAGGTTGATTTTACACATTGCACCATTTCCTACACCTATGGTGAGGTCAATGTTCTCATTTATCATTGCAATCATCCCAACTACTATCTCATGGAGTCTGAACTTTGATGATGTGGATCTATTCAGCTATGTAGTATTTGTGTAGAATCTACTTATTGTAGTTGCGAGCATCTTCCTTGAGTGTCCATATGATTCTTGTTTTTTGATTGATGAAATCTAAGACATCCTTCTCATCGATCATGCGCTGATGTAAGCATTCATATATCTCTCTCTTTGTTGGACAGTGATGCCTGATCACTTGTAGAAACTGTAAGAATGATAGGTTATGTGTGTGTCGAAGTGAGGTTTGGAGAGTGTGTTGCTTTCCCATGTTCCCAATACAATGAGGAGGTGATGTGACATTATTTGCAGAACTCAGTTTGATGGTTGTAAATAGGCAATAACTCTACAAGATTGCCAAATAGTATCACAAGCTTCTTGCTAAATGGACTAAGCAGCGAGCCTTGGTAGGCGCTCACTATCTAGTGCACTCGTATATCGAATGTTGTTCTTGTTAACATGGACATCTCACCGATGATGATTGTGTCAACTTCTCTTATTGCAATGTAGCATTCATTCATCTCTTACAACTATACTAGATATTGTTATTCATGTACTAGTATCTTCAACTAGCAGTGGACCATGGTGGATAGGCTGCATAGTCTAGTTGCAAAACTGCTCATGTGCTTATTGTCAATAATAAACTCCTATTCCTGGCAATGAGGTTGTAGCTGTAGTAATGTATGAGGAAGCTCTTTCCATTGCCTAGTGTGCCGTTGACAATGTCTAGGCCGTATATTGCATCGATGAGGTGGTTGTAGACAACTTGTTGTTCTATTTATTAGAGTACTATCAAGAATTGTTCAGAACTCTTTCATGAGCTGTAACATCTTTATTCATATTGATGCGAGGCTACTTTCTACAAGATTGCCAAATAGTATCATGAGCTTCTTGTTAAATGGACTAAGCAACGAGCCTTGGTAGACTCTCACTATTTAGTGCACTATTATATCGAATGTTGTTATTGTTAACATGGACATCTCATCGATGATGATTGCGCCAACTTCTCTTATTGCAATGTAGCATTCATCCATCTCTTACAACTATACTAGATATTGTTATTTACATACTGGTATCTTTAACTAGTAGTGGACCATGGTGGATAGGCTGCATAGTCTAATTGCAAAACTGCTCATGTGCTTATTGTCAATAATAAACTCCTATTCCTGGCAATGAGGTTGTAACTGTAGTAATGTATGAGGAAGCTCTTTCCATTGTCTGGTGTGTCGTTGATAATGTGTAGGCCGTATGTTGCATCAATGAGATGGTTGTAGACACCTTGTTGTTCTATTTGCTAGAGTACTATCAAGAATTGTTCGGAACTCTTTCATGGGCTGTAACATCTTTATTCGTATTGATGCGAGGCTACTGTCGCAATCAAAAGCTACTGGAGATACTGTGAATGTCATTGGGTTATCTTTAATGAAAGGGATCTTTTGAATGATCGTGTTCATCATTTGATGGGTCGAGCAATTTTCTTTACATGTAGTCCGTGATGAACATTTTGAGATCTTCCTCATTGGCCATGAGACCATGAAGTTGGCACTCGATGTAGTATGATTGTGCTAAGTTCTAATGCTTATGAGTTTTCTCTTTGACCTAATGCTTGTTTGTTGTAGTAATGTGTTGAAGAAGAAACCTTTAGTTTGGTGGCCTAGGTAAAAATCATGAATGGTACTAGCCCCATATGCTACTCCACGGTATTGCCATAAGCATCACGAAGAGTGGGTTCAAGATCAGATGTAGTGTGGTTTTGATGATGCTGTAGATTTATGGTAGTAATAGAATGTTACATGCTCTAAGCTCAATAGCCGAGCATAGTAAAGGTCTACATGGTGCATGATGATATTCCCTATCATTGTGAGCTTCTATTATTGTATTTGTGCAAGGGAGTTGTCGATGTACTCAACAGAATCGCTTTGTGTGACTATTGGGATTTGCATACAATTTAACCTTACTTTAATGGGTGACATTGGCTTGCACAATATTGTGGCAAAAATTACTTTTTGTTTGTTTTGTTCAAAGATGGGAGAGAGAGACAGGGAATACTCCATATCCATGAGCCTTCAGGCTCTCATTGTGTTTTCTTCATTATTCAAGAACTAACTGAGAAGCACACAATACAATGTAAAAGTAAACTAGACTAGGTGTAGACCTAACTGACTAACTCTAGTCAGGTCACTGACTAACACACACCTGACTTATTCAATGTAGTCACATGGAGACAATTGTACACACACACTAGCTGTCACAGATGTCGGTCACTCATAAAGACGAACTGAAGTGAGCTTGACTTCTAACACTCCCCCTCAAGCTCAAAACAAAACTCAAATCATTTGCATCACTCCAAGTAGCTGTCTAAAGTGAACGAACTTATCTTTACCAAGTGATTTGGTAAAGATGTCTGCTACTACCTGGTCTTCAGTCTTCACATGCTCCAAGTCAATCTGATCTGCTAAAACCATTTCCTTGATGAAATGGTAGTGAACCTCAATGTGTTTCGATCTTGCATGATAAACATGATTGCTTGCTAACATGACACTGCTTAAATTATCATAGTACAGCCTTACTTTGTTGTCCAAGTGTACTCCCAAGTCATTCAGCAACTTCTGTAACCACATAGCTTCACAGGCCGCTAAGGCCGCACCACAACACTCTACTTCCGTACTGGACAGTGCAACTGTAGGCTGTTTCTTACTCTGCCAACTGATCATGCTACTACCCAATCCAAATGCATAGCCACTGGTTGAGCTCTTGTCATAAGTGCAGCCAACCTAGTCAGCATCAGTATACCCCATCAAGTCAAGGGGTTTCCCATATGCGTAAAATAGTCCATGATCTGTGGTACTCTTTACATATCTCAGAATTATCCTGACTGCATCCAAGTGTGGTTTATGAGGCTTCTGCATGAACTGACTGATCAGCCCCATAGCATAACTCAAGTCAGGTCTAGTGATCGTGAGATAGATCAAGCTGCCTACCATCTGTCTGTATATGGTAACATTCTCAATCTCTGTCCCAACATCAATCTGCAGCTTGACATTCTGCTCTAAAGGCGTATCCATAGGCTTGCAATCAGCCATACCATATTTTTGTAATATGTCCTGAGCATACTGCTTCTGTAGCAGCCATATGCCTTGAGGTGTAGAGACAACCTCAATCCCCAAAAAATATTTCAGCTCTCCTAGGTCCTTGACCTTAAACTCAATCTGTAGACATGTCTTTACTTCAGCAATCCCGCTTTTATCATCTCCTGTAATGATCAAGTCATCAACATAGACAACTAGGAATACATAGCCACGATCTATCTTCTTCACAAACAAACTATGATCAGCATCACCCAATCGGAAACCATGTTGCTGCAAATAACTGCTGATGCAAGCATTCCATGCTCTGGGTGCTTGTTTCAGCCCATATAATGCCTTTTTCAGCTGGCATACATGTGCTGGAAATTCTGGATGCACATAGCCTTCAGGCTGTTCCATGTAAACTTCTTCCTGTAACTCTCCATTCAGAAAGGCATTCTTTACGTCCATCTGCCATAGTTTCCAGCCTCTAGATGCTGCCAAAGCAATCACAGTTTTAACTGTAGCCATCTTTGCTACAGGGCTGAAAGTCTCCTCATAATCAAGACCATACTACTGCGCATACCCTTTTGCAACCAGCCTACTCTTGTATCTTTCCAATGATCCATCTGATTTACATTTTACCTTATACACCCACTTGCAGCCAATAGGTGTTTTTCCCCCAGGCAACTATACCAAATCCCATGTGCCATTTTCAGCCAAAGCTGAATATTCCTCATCCAGTAGCACGCCAATCCTCATCTGCATCATCAAACTTACTTGGTTCTCTAAAACCTGTTACTTTCATCATATAAGCATAATGACGGGCTGAATATCCAGTGTAAGTGTATCTATCAACAGGTCGTCTGAGCCTCTCTGATCTCCTGAGCTATGGCTCACTGTGAGCTTGCCTCTCATGAGGCGGCACATAACAACTCTGCCTAGCACCTGGCGTCATAACAGATGGAATCCCCAATTCACTGTCTAAGCTGTCACTGCTAGATGACTCATAACCTGCAGTGAGTGGACCTATTACATCTTCAAAAACCTTTTCTTTTCCCTTATCTGTTCTCCCCCTCACTGACATATCCGTGTCAATGGATGCAGTAGTGTGACTACGCAATCGTCCTGTCCAAGGACTCACTGTAGATGATACATCACCTGTTTGACCACTCATGGAAGTACTCTCTGCAGGAGTATTTTCAGCACGACTCATACTGGGTGAGCCATCAATAGGCACTGCAACAGGATTCCCATACCAAGATGCTAACTCATCAAAAACCACATCTCTGCTTATGAGTGTCTCATGCGTAGAAGGTACATAACACTTATAAGCTTTCCGTTCCTGTGCATATCCCACAAACACACTCTTCACTGCCTTAGGGTCCAGTTTCTTCCTCTTCTCATCCGGTATATGCACATATGCAATGCTGCCAAATACCTTCAAGTGCAAAATATCAGGTTTATGACCATACAACCTCTCATATGGAGTGACATCATGAATCCCTGCTGTAGGGGTTCGATTCAGCACATAGATAGCAGTCATCACTGCTTCAGCCCAATAACCATTTGGCAGACATTTCTCATTCAGCATAGCTCTAGCTGATTCCATCAGGACCCTGTTTTTCCTCTCTGCAACACCATTTTGCTGCGGTATATAGCTACATGTGAGTTGTCTTCTGATCCCATATTTAGCAAGATACTTGTCAAAGTAATTAGAGACATATTCACCTCCTCCATCTGATCTCAAACAGGATATGTAGTAGCCCACCTCATTTTCTGCATGGTTCTTGAAGTCTTTAAATGCATCAAACACATCATCTTTATGCTTCAAAATATAAAGCCAAGTGTACCTCCTGAAATCATCAATAAATGATACATAATACCGTGCACCTCCAAAAGAAGCATTATGTGAAGGACCCCATACATCAAAGTGCACCAATTGTAAAGGCCTAGTGCTGTTTTTTACATGTCTCATGAAAGGAAACCGTGCCTGCTTCCCAAACTGACATGCAGGGCATACATGACCAAAGTCATTATACTTGAATTTGGGTAATCCAAGTACTACTTCCTTCAGCTGCATAGATTTCAGCTTTTGTACATTGACATGTCCAATCCGCTTGTGCCAAATCTCTACATCCCGAATGGCACTCTCATCATGAGCAAACATGGCTGCCTTAAGTCTCGGAATGGTCGCATCCAATGTAAACATCCTGCCATCCCTTCTGCCCTGCAGCCATTTCCATACTCCTCAATGAAACATCCATCTTTGTTAAATCTCACTTGCAGATTCTGTTTTGCCATTTGAACCACAGACAAAAGATTCTTTGTTATGGTCGGTACATGTAATACATCATGCAGGCCTTTCTTCTTGCCATCAAGCATCATGAGAGGAACAATCCCTTTATGCTTTATGTCATGTTGGGTGTCATCCCCAGTACATACATGACCATGTGTACCTGTAACCATCTCATCAAACCACTCTCCATGCGGTGTCATGTGGTTTGACGCTCCAGAGTCAATGTACCATCTATCATCTCTATTATGTCTCGATGCATTTTTGGATACATGCTGCATGGCAAAGAGTCTATCAACTTGCTCATCATGAGCACCACTGGAAGATGCATAGTGCCCATGTTGTTTGCCCTTTGCCTTCATATCTCCCTGCTTCTTGTAGCAATCCTTTGCAATGTGCCCATACCTGCCACAATAATGGCAATCCTTGTCCCTGCTGGACTGATCAGATGACTGCCATGAACCAGATCCACCACTTCTACCTCGGGGTGATCTCCCCCTACCTCTAAACCCGCTAGATCCATGCTGGCCTTGTGTATTTGCACCATGCCAATTACCCTGCTGTTGCGGCTGTCCATAAGCATTACGAGTGTCACCACGACCTCGAAATGAACCACGACCTCTAAACCCTCTGCCACACTGGCTAGAGTATAACACAGTGTCTCTATTCTGAGATGCACTGGAACTTGTATTTAAACCAAGTTTGACCTCCTCATGCAGCAACAAAGCAACTAGCTCTTCCCAGGTAGGGGGCTCTTCTCTAACAGAAATGGATGTGGCAAAAGCTTTGTACTCTTTCCCTAATCCATTCAAGGCAACAACAATCATATCATCTTCTGATACACTTGAGCCAATGGTAGCAAGTTGATCAGCTATGGTCTTAATCTCCGTGGTATACACGTGGATGCTCCTGCCATTCCTAGACATGTTGTTGAACTGTTGTTTCAACTGGATCTTTCGTGCATGTGTCATGGTTCCATAATTTTTCATCAGTATGTCCCAAGCATCCTTCGGAGTCTCACATCCAGTGATTTGAATTACCATAGCATAAGATATACATAGAGAAAACCAATGCAACACCTTGCATGCTCTCTCATTCCATAGCCTATGAGCTCTTTTCTGTTCATTAGTTGAATTTGTTGCAGGCAACTCAGGAGCAGCCTCATCTCTTGTACATAGATCCCAATAACCCCTGCCAACTAGAAAGTTCTTCATTCTAAATTTCCATAATGCAAAGTTCTTGTTGTCTAACTTCTCTCCAACTACCTGAGTGATATTATCAGTCTCATGTGCATTAGCCATGATGCAATAGACTGTCTGTCAGATGTTTAACTACGTGCAAATCAATAAGTATGACTGACCAAGTTCAGTCCACAACAGTTCATGATAGTTATCTGCAACTAATTGCAGTAAAAAACCAGGGTATTTCAGCCCACTGATAACCCAAAATAGTCCCAAAACAAATGGTCTAACCCGTAAGTAAAACAGTCAATACATATGCTATGTATTTGCTTCAGTTTAAACTCCTGCAACCTCATTGCCAAGGACCAAAGATGCAGTCAGAAAACTGTAGACTATGAGTAACCAGTAGCAATTTCAAGGCCAAAATCAATGTGTATACATGTCATACATGTCCCAAAAACTCCAGAGTATGTGCTAGTACATGTGGCAGTCCAAACATAACTATTTGAGCACAAAGTAGTGCATATCCAACAAGTACAAGTGACATAAATCTGCTCACAGATTACAAACAACCAATACTTTGGTAACCAAGATGTATTTCAGCTCCTAAAATCTTCAAGACATGTCATACATTCACTTTGAAGTGATAGGTTCAATACATGAGTATTTGGGTAGGCATAGAAAACCTGTCTTCATTAATCACTGTCAAGGAATACATGACTGTTCATAACCAGCCCAAGCACTGTCAAGGCAATTATTTCAGGTCCAGATTTGAGTAGTCAGCAGCATCCAATGCTTTCCACAATCCTCCATACATTCAGCATGCATATGTCAGTTCATATAGGTGATAGAAGCTCCAAAATGACATGTATTGCTTCAGTAAGATACAATTCTTGCTATTCACTGTGTATGACAGTTTCCAGCCATTAAAATATTTCTAGATCTGAATATTTTAGTCATAAAAAACCAGCTCCAACACATGAGAACATACACATACGGTCTCCAAGCAAATGTCTACGCCTTGTTGATGCTTTTGGGCATAACCAAGAGCTTCTGTAGCTCAATGATAATCAAATGCAAGCTGTCCTTTCACTTTCCCAATAGTTCAAGACTATTTCACAAATCTGTGTACTCTATTCCCAGCTCATAACAGAGCTCCAGCACAAGCAATGGCTTCCTGTAGTCTTCAACTACCTTCAGAAGGTGTAGACAAGCTCCATATCACTTAGTAAATGATGTAGTTGATAGTTTGCAGAGATCTGTGATCAATAGTCCAGCAGGCGCAGTCATGCTGATTTCCAGATCTGGTTTGACAGTTGGTCATCCTCATCATGAGGCTCAATGAGCACTTACATATGCTCAAAGATGCCCACCAAGGCTCCTTGAAAGGCCTCAACCACTGTGATAAAGCATAGAGTCCAAATGAGCAAATGCATACCTTGACAAAGTAATGGTAGCTTGTTTTGTTTTCAAAAAACCTTGTTCTTCAGTTTCTTCAAGTCTTCTTGACTCCCTCCTGCTCCAAGAAGTCCACCAAGTCCTGCTCTGATACCATGTTCAAAGATGGGAGAGAGAGACAGGGAATACTCCATATCCATGAGCCTTCAGGCTCTCATTGTGTTTTCTTCATTATTCAAGAACTAACTGAGAAGCACACAATACAATGTAAAAGTAAACTAGACTAGGTGTAGACCTAACTGACTAACTCTAGTCAAGTCACTGACTAACACACACCCGACTTATTCAATGTAGTCACATGGAGACAGCTGTACACACACACTAGCTGTCATGTCGGTCACTCATAAAGACGAACTGAAGTGAGCTTGACTTCTAACATGTTTGAGTCCAAATCTCGCACTCCAAGTCTCTTGACATCTTCTATCTCAATGTTTAACTTTTCGATCAACTCCACCTTCATTGCATACTTGAACAGGTAGTAAGAGATGGAAGAGTTTGTTACTCATTGAATATTCACATGCGCTCCCCAAAGGAGCAGTAGTGTTGGGTGATATGGCGCAACATTTCGTTGCTCATCTCTAGGATGGTAGTAGATGTATCGTTGACTTTCAGGGTCTATTGTTGGTTTTGGATTGTCACATGAGGCATATGGAAATCCCTACTTACATTTACCGTGACTGTTACTTTTGCTTATGTAGGAGACACGACAACACCTATGAATTTGCTTTACCATGAGGAGGGCTCTTAGTTTTCTTGTTGAACTACAGTGATCATCATTGGATGGAATGTATGCGCATATCTCATTTGTATATTCGCAAAGTCTGCCTTATGCAACCATAAGATCACATGTGCATGTAAGGAGCCCCTATGTTGGATCTCATACCTAATGACATGGTGCTGGACACACCCAATGCAAGTAGCTCTGCCAAGAATATACTGGTTGAAGAAAAGGTGGAACATGGTATGGAAGAGGAAGGTGGACTGAGATCCTTTGCAATGCATTCCAACTTGTTGATATCGGCCCACCTTGTACCGGTGACCTCATCTGTAATGAACGCAAGGACAAAACGAGGCATGCCCCATGCATTCATCATTATGATAAGGTCCTTTAAGTTATGCCAATGCCAAGATGGGGATCCCAATATCAAAGCAGAAACACTGCCTAATGACCTCCTCATTGAAATTGTTCTTGTTTGCATGCTTGTAGTTGTCGATGTCCCTTTGTAGGCAAGTTGTGCGTGTGTTGTTCGTGATTAAGACAACCTGTTTTAGCTAGTGTAAAATCAGGATGTAAGGCTTGTATAAGTTGTACACAAAGAACAAGGTTGACACGTGCATCTTGATGTATTCACTAAGATAGATGTTGCCATCGTAGGCACCACCATGGCCAAGTGGGAATAGGAATGAAAACACTACATTTTCCAAGGTGATGTCTTGGTAAGGTGAGCTTCTTGTAGGCAATCCATCCATCCTAAACATAGTTGTTCTTACTATGAGATGGTTATTATTCAGTAACATGATGGATGCAAACTTGTGTTAATCGGCTCTTTGAAATGCATATCATCAGCTCCGCTCGATTATATCGTTGACCAAATTGTAACCTCTTTCATTCTCGTGTTCTACTTGCACCATTGGGTCGAATGGAGAGCTTTCATGATGGAGCTCTAGAATCCTTTCAATGGATTGCCTGCTGAGGTGCAAAGCCTTATCCTTGGATGTGGATGTTCTGCTATAGCCATGTACTTCTAGATCAGTGGATTATGTAGCATGTTGAAAGTGAACACATCCGCAATGTTAAATCTAGTCAAGTCATTTCTAGTAGATGGCTATGAAAGTCATGCATCATTCCAAGACATTAGAGGGTTATCGAGAATCGATCGATGGTCCAATGTTCCATTCACATTCATTGTTGTCGTCTTGGAGATCAAGATGGATGTATTAATGATGCTCAAGAGTTGAAGACTAAAGTTGTAACGGCTTTGCATTGAAAATTTGTTTTGTGTAGTCTGGTAACAGTGAGACCATGTATTTGTTTCCTTCTTTGTTCACGAGACATGGTCAATATTTCATTATCATCATGTTGACTCCATGTTGTTGACGTACAAGGACAAGATAGTTGCATTGTTCTTTTGCAAGATAACTGCATGATGTTGCATTGTGACTATACCACAGGATGCACACATTATTAGTATTCCAATGATGCTTTCACATTCTATTGCCCAAGATGATTTGAATTTGTCTATGTCGTACCAAGTTGTAGCAAAGGGTTTTAATGATGTTTTTCTACAGGCCCCATAGTTTTCCTTTTTCTAGAAGTGCTAAAGGATGCCCAATGACTTTGTTTTTGCATAGCATCCATTGATGCTAATGAGAACAATACATTTTTATCATTCAACTACACTACACTTATTCATGAAAACAACATGTTATACTTCGTAAATATATATATATTTTAAAATAAAAAAGCTAGTCGATCTCTTTTATGTGCGAGAATGATGAGTTTTAATTCTTTTGCTTAATAATAATTTAAATAAATAAATATTACCAATATTTTAAAAAATAAATAAAATAAAATAACAAGTTATATAGCATGACAAAGAGTTGGTATAGGTCTCTTCATATTTAAATAATTATGGGGGAAGGTGCCACTCCCTCGTCCATTCAAAATATGCTATTTGTTCAAAAGGAATATGGTTTCATTTTTTTCAATACATTTGAAAGATCATTATGCTTTCGTTTACGTTCAAAATATCATTTTCTTTTCCTTTCATTTCACTTATAATTATCTATTAACTACTACAAATAATACTAATACTATATAACTCTAAGTAATTAACTAATAATACTACAACTAGTAGTACTACTAGTAAGTCTAACTACTAATACTACAACTATTAATTACTACAAATACTACTACATAGAAAGATTAAGAAGAATAATAATACATAGGAGAACATACAAATGTACTCATGAGCATACCTTCAATGTCTCAATTGCCGAATCTCTCTCTTATGTCTCTTGCTTTGTTGAGTCTATCTCTCTTATTTATTTACTATTACTTTATTATCTTTTGTGTTTTGTCAGTTAATAGCGAAGTTGATCAATAGCACGTTTGTTGTTCATTGGAGTAGCTACAAGCTGGAGCACCATACAAATGTACTTGTCACACACTGTGTCACACACGACACTCATTCAAGAGTTTCACATAAAGCATCGCTCATTGAACAAATTCATCTCCACACACTTGTGTATGACCTTCCTCTTTCCTCACATCAGAAACAAATTTCGTAATCAAGGGAATGGCCGATACTACTTAACTCTTCTCCTTTTATATAGGCTTAAGGCTTCCCAATGTTCAAAGCTTTCCATTAAGCTTTTTAAGAATTTTATCGTTTAGAAATGTGAAAGCCTAAAGACTTTTAAACATTTAAGCTTTTGAGTTTAAAGTGACTTTTTAGAAAAACCACAAAATAGATAATTAAAAAGTCATCATTAGCTACACATGTAACAACATTGATAACATTAATTGCTAACACTTTGCACCATTGACTTAATTGCATCGAATTGACACACATCATTGTGAACTCAATCAATCAAAATCAAAATAATTAATCACAACTCATTGTAATCTCGATCAAACTAAAAATTAATCAATCACAAACTCCAATTGAAACTCTGATCAGCATACTCATCGTGAACTCAATCAATCACAATCAAACTAGAAACTAATTAATCACAAACTCCAGTTGGCATCATCTAATCGACAAACTTGGATGATAGATCAAATGGCCTAGATGATGAAGGATGATGGATCCATGGTTTAAACAAAGAAGAAGATAACGAAAAGTTATGGACAAACCTAGATGATAGATCAAATGGCCTAGATGATAAGGGAAGGATGATGGATCCATGGGCTAAAAAAAGAAGAAGAAAATGAAAAGGTTAAATGCACTTAAAATAACTAGTTCAAGAAGGATATGTGGATTGAGGTTGGCAACATCCTGGAAGGTAAAGGCCTCACTAGAGGAGACTTTAATGTTGTGACTAATCCTTGGGACACTTCTTCCTTGTCCTCTCTAATGACAAGGGCAAAGTTGGAGGCATGGTCATCTACTTGCAATTAGCTAGAATTAATTGTCATCAAAGACTTCTTGTTGATTGACGATAGCCCTCTCACTTATAACTCCCTAAGCCATTAAGGATACTAGACTTATATGGACAAATGATATGGTATGGACTTCGATGATTGGTTCCCATCTACAATGAGAATGAAGGTAGATTTTGATTTTCTTCTTTAAGATCATGTGCCCATTATATAAGATTTAATGTGAGTAGAACCCTACATCGTTGAAGGAAAACACACACAACTAGTAATTAATAGTCGACTCTTCAAGCAACTAGCATTTACATGCATGATAAAAGGGGCAATTACCAAGCATGAAGAAGAAATATTTGAAGGTAGATTTGACCCATGGAGTAATTTCACGTGTACTCTGCAACTCTACACCTCTCTTTGGCTAAGTGAGATTGAGAAGAGCAACCTAATATGGCCTAATAAGATATTTGAAGAACTTCTTGTCAAAATTGTTGATCATTGGCTCGTGAAGAAGAAATTGTTTTGTTGAATTCTACACAAATGACGAGGGTTGCTCAAGTCAAGGAATTGGAAAAGGTCTCCCTCTTTTTTGAAAGAAAGATTGGTGTTAGATCCCAACTACACTCCAGGTGATTACATCAAAAGCATCAAGCTTAGAAGAATCAGGGAAAGTCTAACAATTCCTAAGAGGAGGAGGATTGCTAGTGGATCACTTATCAAAATGAAATATTTAGGAGATACAAGGTGCGTTTTGAATAACTATATAAATGGAGAGGACTTAGATTGGGATGCAATCAACCAACTCTTGAGTTGTGGATAAGGTTATTACAGAGAAGTTTGGTGGGCTTACCATAGAATGTCTCCACCACTAGGATGACTTGGGTCCCTGATGGCCAAACTCACAAACTATTATTAGAAGCTAGGTCACCTTTCCTTCTCCTAGACCAAAAGTGTTATAAGTCTAATGCCTAAGCAAAAGCAGTGTCTTAAATTGTCCCATTGGAGGCCGATTACACTTACGAGCATGGTCTATAAGATCTTCACTGAAGGAATGGTTGATAGACTTAGCCCCATCATTCAAAAGATCGTTGATAGACATTCATATGGGTTTATAAAAGGCCAATCAATCTTGTATAATACATTGAATGCTATCATCACCATCAGAGTGGGCTAGGGCTTCCAATCAAAAGATAGTGTTTCTATAGTTAGATGTAGAGAAGCCTTTTTTATCACATCTGCTAGGGATACATAAGACAAGTAATGCTAGAGATGGAATTCCATGAAAGAAGGCTCTCAAGCTCACTTGGTCATCAATGGGAAGCTATTGGAGCCATTTAAAGTAGGAAGAGGGGTTTGCTAGGGTTGTCCAATTAGCCCACCACTATTTGCTATAGTATTATGTCCTTTCTTTGATTGGACAACTAGCTGTAGAAAACAACTTGGTAGGAGTCTAGTATAAAGGTAAATAGCTCATTGGGTAAGGGTTTATATGATGGCATGCTCATGTTGGTGGAGGACTCTACTCAAAATCTTAGGAAAGCCTTATCAATACTAGACTATTATGGGAGAGCTATAGGGTTTAAGTTCAATTTTTAGAAGTTAGTTTTGATAAACATCATAGAGGAAGTCCTTTTGAATTTAGGATGGAAAGGAAAAATGATTAATAGAGACAAGGTGTTCAAGTACCTTGGATTTCCCCTTGCTATGGATTCGAAAGAATCATCTAAAGTGAAGTGGGTTCTAGATAAGATTAGAACTAAGATTAGAAGTTGGAGCAATACGACATGGCCTCTACATTAAAACTAATCCTGAATGTGTTCGTTTTTGAACAGTTTGCTATTATCTCCCATTGCTAGCATGGAATTAGGACTCCTACATAACTAAGATTCTCTATTGGGCCAATTCCTTTGGGGAAGAGGTTTATAGAATAGTATCTATCTCATATCTCGATGGAAACCTTAAAGAAGAGCTATGATCAAGGAGGTTTGTAGCTTAGAGATATACAAGATGAAGTCGTAGCACTCATAGCAAAACTCTTACCTAGATGATGGAGGAAAGTTACTCCATAGGCTCAAACATTTATTTCATTCTTGATGGTAGGGAACAAGCATCTATGCAAGCTTTGGGGGTTGGAAGAATTAGATATTGCCACCTCACAAGCTGAGGCCAGGAGGCATATTCCGTGATGGATTCTGTGAGACCATGATGGATTCTGTGAGTTTTTTATTCCACGGTGGATTCCGTGAGGTTTTGAGGTGGATTCCGAAAAACTATATTTATTTGCTGGGGCTTGTACACAAGGTGGATTCCTTGTGCGAGAAGTTGACAAGGACACTTGTTCTTTTCGGGTGCCATATTAATTTAATGAGCACGTGGTGATTCCACAAAATACATATTTAAATTAATGGACGTTTATGAGTTTAGAGTACACTCGTATTAAATTAAAGTTAGGATAGAGTTCCAACCTATTTATTTATTTTGTAGCTGAAGACTGCTAGGTATTCACTTTTGTCGGTTTAATTTTATTATTTTCTAACAATTGTGAATGCTTCAGTTGATGTGTAGAGTAGGCGGTGGTGGCGTTGGGAAGCACTGGGCAATAGCGTGTATTTAGATTACTTTGAAGAAATTATCATTTTTTATAGGCACGCACCTTATCATTAAGGGTATGGCGCTAATATTTATTTAGGCGCGCTTATTTATTGAAGCGCTTGACAAATATTGATTATTTTGTATGTGCATGGGCGCACGGTTTAAATATTTCATTATGGGACATTGTATTTGGGCACAACCTGACTTTTGGAGCGCCCAACCGCTTTATTCTTTATTTGGACAAAAGCAAACACAAAAGCCAAAGCATGTTAATTGTAAAATTGGGCTATTTTTTAGCTTTGAGATGAATAAATTCATAAATACATACCTTGTGAAGCGCTCACAAAAGGCATGGGGAAAGATTGTACCCAGTTTGTCTCTTTTCTTCATGTCGTGTAAATCTTCATTTTTGTTTTATGAGCTTTACTAGAGTTCTTTTGTTCTTGGGGACCTTCCGGCGCTCCCTATATGTACGCATCCAGCATATGATTTGCGCACCAGTGGTATCAAAGTGAAGTTAAGATCAAGGGCTTCCAATCGCTTACCGTCTCGCGTGAAGGAAGAGTTCTTGGAATGAATGGACTCTACAGTCGAACCATCAATACCAGCGTATTCCTGGTGGTGACGAACCCCCTGCTGTGCTATTGGATTGCGAAGGACCACTCTCTGGCGAGACAGAGGACCACTTTCCAAGCTCCTTTATCAAGATATTTTTTTTCAGTGAGCAGAGAAGAAGGATTAGTTAATTGGGATTATAAAGGTTAATAAGCTTTATAATAAGGCTTAACTCTCCAAATTCCAGTGTTGACGGCGGGGAGGATGTATTGCAGGATGTCAACATCATCAAACACATACCACCGTCCTGTCACACCAAAAAAACGATTGCGTTAAGCTTTTTATCTAAATCTTAAGCTTTACTAAGGCTTAAAAAATTTCAAGCTTAAATATCTTCCTTAGCGGGCATTCACATCGAGCTTACCCCGAACTACTCTCGAAAGCCTTAGCAAGTCCTTGTTCGTATCTGCACCCTAACAGAGACAATTTACGGCAAGCAAACTGACACGCACAATCTATTTCCCACTTGAAATAAGACCTTCATCAATTACCGTACCCACTAAAGAAGAAAGATTGCAAAAAGTCATATTTATAAATTAAAAAAAGCAAGCCTTGAAAGCCCAAACTTGAGCTACGCCCATCACTCTAACAAGATTTCGAGTGTATGAGGCTGTTTGAGATTTTCAGGATGTCTGATCAAACCATGGAAGATTTTATGGCCGAAGGTGATTTACCGAAACCAACGATGGAGTAAAAATTGGACCTAATTATGATGCAACTTCAAGAGGAATGAAAAGCACATTAAACTTTGAAAGCTCAACTGGCTACTCTTCAATGATCCACTGTCGATCAAGATGGATTGCAACCCGAAGATGTTATATGATGTACGATCGATGTGACACTTGAAGCACAATATATCAAGAAAGAAGCCAAGATAAGTAAAATAAATTTCAAATTCCGTACTTTTAATGGGCTATGTGACAGAAAAATTGTTTTCGTTTTTATCAATCAGTTTGATGATTACTTCCATGAAGAACAATATGCTGAGAATGACAAACTCAAATGTGTCACTAACCATTTAGTGGACAGAGCATTGTTATGGTAGACTGTTGTCTGTAAGAGTATCAATTGTCCTACTACTTGGGAGGCTTTTCAAAAGAATTTTTTGCACAATCTTCTTTCATCCCAGTTCTATGAAAAAGCAATCAAACAATGGGATCTTCTGCAACAAAGAGATCGTGAGCCTATTCTGCAATACACTGAGCGTTTCTGGAATGCCTTATTGTAACTTCGAATGCTTGAAGATGTACTTGAGGCGATCCACAAGCGCAAGTATATGTTTGATTTTCTTTATCACTTCTATGTGGAAGTGAACATGTTCAAGCCAATGACTCTAGAGGATGCGATTTCTCTAGCCCATGATGCTGAATATAAAATTCTGGACAAGAGAAGCGACCACAATAATTTCGAATTAATGGTAGCTTTGGTACAAAGCAATTCAATTCTAACTTTCGAAGATTCAATCAAAATCACTTTGTTTCTCAATCTTCTTTCCATAAATCTTGGACACAACCTCCTCCTTTACCATCAAACACAAATTCAAACCCTAAGCCTTCTCTCTAGCCAAATCCCAACATACCTAAACTCCCAGCCATTACCGATAATGTTTCCAAGGCCAAGTCTGTAGTTTGCTACAAGTGCTACCAACCTAGACACCTAGTAGTGAATTGTCAATCCAAGAAGCCAACTGTTCACATCAACTACTTGGGAGCGATTGAAGACAAAGACCATGAAGATATGATAGTTTTCATGAAAGATGATGATGATATCGATACTACTTTAGATACTTTACCACGTATGCCAAATCCTCATTCATTATTAACAATGAAATGTCTTGTGCATGGTAAAGAAAAGATTGTTTTGCATGATAATGGCAGCACACATGATTTTATTTCTACAAAATTGGTCAAAGAATTGAATTTGCATACTGTTCCAACTCATTATCGTATAAAAGCTGCATTCTTAAGCACTAGATACAATGGTACACAAGAAGTTCATGATTTAGAAATTAAAATTGGTGATTATGTTGAGCACATAAATTTCTTGGTTGTGCCTTTGCAAGCTAGTAACATTACCTTACGAATGCCTTGGCTTCACAAATATAATCCCGATATAGAATATTCCACACATTCAATGAAAATTCATTCTAACAGAAAACAAATTACATTACATGGAACGCACACCTTTGATAATTTTCCATAGCTTAGTCACACACATGCTAAACGTGCATTAAGAAAAGGTAGCAAATCATACTTAGTATGGGTGAATGAAATTGAAGCTAAGGAAAATCATATGCATCCTAAGCATACACAATTTCTTTCACAATTTAAAGATTGTTTTGCTCTTACTGACTTACCGCTTGGTTTACCACTTACATGTCTTGAAGATCATAAAATAGATTTAATTTCCAGTTCTCAACCACCATGTAAAGCACCTTATAGACACAATCAAATTGAACAGAAAGAAATCCAAGCCCAAGTTGAAGAATTGTTAACCCGATGACTCATTAGGCCCAGTAGTTCTCATTTTGGTGCACCTGTCCCATTAGTGAAGAAGAAAAATAATACCTAGGATGTGCATTGACTATCGTGCCCTAAATAAGATCATTGTCAAGAATAGATATACGATCCGTAGAATAGACGGCCTCGTGGATAAACTGCAAGGGGCCACTATTTTTAGCAAAATAGATCTCAAATTTGGATATCATCAAGTACGATTGGATACACCTGACATTTTCAAAACTACATTTAGAACTCAATTTGGTCATTATGAATTCCTTGTTATGCCTTTTGGTTTGACTAATGCACCAGCTACATTCAGGCATATGATGAATCGCATATTTTTGAAGCATCAGCATTGTGTAATTATTTTCTTTGATGACATATTGGTTTTCAATGAGAATGAGAATGAACATTATGAACATTTATCTTTGGTTTTCAAATTATTGAAAGAGAATCAATTATATGCTAACCCTGAAAAGAGTGAAATTTTCCAAACCCACATTGAATACTTAGGACACATATGTTTCTTCTCATGGTATTCAAGTTGATCCTAAAAAGATAGTAGCAATTTTGAAAAAATGTGCATGAATTATGTTCTTTATTAGGTCTTGCTAGCTTTTACAAAAAATATGTGAGAAATTTTTCATTGCTTGCATTATCTTTAACGAAGTTATTAAAGAAAGGTATTGTATATCATTGGTCTGATAATCAACAAAAGTCTTTTGATTTATTGAAACATGCTTTAACACATGCACCTGTTTTGCAATTACCCGATTTTAATCTACCATTCTTTCTAGTAGTCACTAATGCTAGCAGATCAGGAATAGGAGCTGCCCTTATGCAAGACTCACATCCAATAGCCTATTCTAGTTGCAAACTTAAACCCTCTGAGGTAAAGTATTCTACTTATGATAAGGAATTGTTAGCTGTAGTACAAGCCTTACGTCAATGGAAATACTATTTAATGGGATTTGAATTCATGATCAAAACTGACCAACAAAGTATCAAACATCTCCTTAGTCAACCATAAATCTCTAATCGACATATTAAATGGGTTGCTTTTATTCAAAGTTTTCATCCACTTATCCAATATCAACCCGGAAAAGAGAATGTTGTTGCTGATGCCTTAAGTAGAACACCAAGTATCCATAATATCTCTGTTATATCTTTTGATTCCCTTATCCTTATAAAAGATACCTATGTCCAAGACCCTAGTTTTCAAGCTGATTGTAATAAATTAGTTGCTAATAACTAGATTCCAATAGATTCATTTTTTAATTCTGATGGATTTATGTTTTATGAGAAAAGGTTGTGTGTAACTGTTCCCATTAGATCATTTGTGTTGCACGAAATTCATTATCCCCCATATCAAGGCCATTGAGGTATTATTTCTACTTTATGTACATTGGTTGAAGATTTTTATTGGCCATAAATGGAATCTGATGTTTCTAATTTTGTATCTGAGTGTTTAATTTGTCAAAGAGTCAAGTGACACCATGGTGAGCAATATGGTTTATTAATGCATTTACCAATTTTTGAATGACCATGGGAGCATATTTCAATGGATTTTATAACCGGTTTGCCTAACACCCAAGCTAATCATGATATGATTTGGACTATTGTAGATCAATTTAGCAAACAAGCATATTTTCTTCCATGCAAGAAAACATTAATTGCATCTCAAGTTGCACAATTGTTTTTAAAGACTGTTTTCACTAACCATGGTTTGCCAAAAGTTATTATTTCAGATCGTGATTCTAGATTCTGTAATAAATTTTGAACTACTTTTTTTGCTAATTTAGGTACTAAGATTCATTTCTCATTTGCATTTCATCCTAAAACCAATGGGCAAACTGAAGCTACTAACAATACAATATTAGATCTTTTACGTGCATACACAATTTCAAAACCACAAACATGGGATAAACATTTATATCTACTTCAATTTGCATACAATAATACACCACATACATCTACACAAAAAGCACATTTTGAAATCATTTATGGACATAGATTGCCTACACCTGTTACATCATTGTCAAACAAAGTTAAAGTTGCTGATGATATTGCCAATATGCATGCTACTATTTTTGCTAAAGTCAAAGACATGATTGCGAAAGCCCAGCAATCATACACTAAACAAGCTAACAAGAAAAGAAAAGCCATGAGTTTTAAAGTTGATGATTATGTTTGGTTACACATTGAAAAGCGAAGATTGCAAAGTGTTGAGAGACACCCTGTTGTTAAGTTAGTCCCTAGATTTTATGGACCTTTCAAAAGCATTCACAAAATCAATGACAATGCATTTAAATTAGAACTACCCCAACAGTGGAAAATCCACAATACTTTTCATATCAGCTTGTTATGACCTTTTAGAGACCAATTACCTGTTCACCGTGTCTATGAAAACCCTCCTTTGTTAGAAGAAGAAACTAAAATCCTTGAACCTGAAACTATTCTAGATATTGACTTTATGACCACTAGAACTGGCCATAGATACTCTAGATATTTGGTTAAGTTTAAAAATCATCATGTTGAAGAAGCCCAATGGATGCACGCTCGCGACCTTAGTGCTTACCCCTCACTGCTCGCTCCACATTGAGCTAATAGCAATTGAGGACAATTGCTATCCCACCTCGGGGGTATGATGCTAAGAGGCATATTTGCACGGTGGATTCAGTGAGTTTTTTATTCCATGATGGATTTCATGAGGTTTTGCGCTGGATTTCGTAAAACTATATTTATTTGCCGAGGCTCCTACACAAGGTGGATTCCTTGTGCGAGAAGTTGACGAGGATGACTGTCCTTTTTAGGTGTCATATTAATTTAATGTGCACTCATATTAAATTAAAGTTAGGATAGAGTTCCAACCTATTTATTTATTTTGTAGTTGAAGACAGCTAAGAATTCACTTTTGTCGATTTAAATTTATTATTTTCTAACAATTGTAAATGCTTCAATTGATGTGTAGAGCAGGCAGTGGTGGCGTTGGGAAGCACTGGGCCATAGTGTGTATTCAGATTACTTAGAAGAAATTATCATTTTTGATGGGCGCACACCTTATCATTAAAGGTGTGGCACTAATATTTATTTAGATGAGCTTATTTATTGAAGCGCTTGACAAATATTTATTATTTTATATGTGCATGGGCGCACGGTTTAAATATTTCATTATCGAACATTGTATTTGGACACAACCCGACTTTTGGGGTGCCTAATCACTTTATTTCTTTTTCTGGACAAAAGCAAACACAAAAGCCAAAGCATGCTAATTGTAAAATTGGGCTATTTTTGAGCTTTGAGGTGAATACATTTATAAATACATGCCTTGTGAAGCTCTCACACAAGGCATGGGGGGAGATTGTACCCAAATTGTCTCTTTTCTTCATGTCGTGCAAATCTTCCTTCTTGTTTTATGAGCTTTAGTAAAGCTCTTTTGCTCTTGGGGACCTTCCACCGCTCACTATGTACGCATCCAGCATTTGATTTGCGCCACAAGCTATGAAGGAAATAAAATCCCAAGGTTTAGGCTCCTCCATCCTAAGCTCATGGGTCAATATTCTTAATGATGGGAGTTGGATTAGGGAGATGAAGTCAATGAGACTATACAAGAATGCCTTTTGGTCTTGGGCAATACAACTGCCAACTACATAACTAGTCAAGAAGAGAGGGATGCATCTAATGAAAAAGTGTTGCTGGAAGAGAAACATCTCCACTACTTATTAATAACTAGGCATTAAATTTACCCTTGAAAGATTGGGTGTTATGTGGAGAGTAATTGTGGGAGCCTTTCTCATATGTGAGAAGTTGGGGAGAAGGGGGTTCAGATGCTAAATGTAAACATGGTGAGTTTGAATCGTTATAACATCTCTTGGAATGGTTGTATCTCAAGGTTTGTTTGGCAAGAAACACAACACACCTGCACATTGATAGACATGGGCTAAATATGCTCAAATACTGTATTTTTTTGGGGCTACACGAGAGTAGTAATAGGGAGAGAAATATTAGATTCCATAGCCTAAGTGTATCACCATGCTTATTATCTAGGAGGTGAAATTGAATCTGGACTTTGAGGACCTTAGAGTTAGGTTTACATGGGAATAGGAGGGGGTAACTTTCTATGTATCATTTTGGATATATGACATAATCACAGATATTCTTTAATATATTTACATATCTATTCTCTTCAAAAATAAGTTTATTTAAAATTGACACTTTTTTTGTATAGCTACCATGAAAATATAACTTGCAAGTTGTGCATCACCCCTACATACCGTCCAAATATAGTGTACGTGTGCAGATGCATACGTGCACACACACATGTGTGTGTGAACATGGCCTAAGCCCCACTCTCACATTGGATGTATTGAAGTGCCCAAAGCTATCTCTAATAGCTTGGGGAAAGAAATATTTTTAGTATGGCAAGAGTTGAGACAACTATAAGTATTGCATAAACCATTATTGAATGGCTAACCATTGATTTTTTATTGTTGCTTATAGTGATGTCAATTTCACTCCATTAGGTGGTGCTCTCTCTCTCTCGCTCTCTCTCTCTCTCTCTCTCTCTCTCTCTCTCTCTCTCTCTCTCTCTCTCTCTCTCTCTCTCTCTCTCTCTCTCTCTCTCTCCCCTAATATTTTTCAATTAGGAACTATGATGCAACAATAGTAGAAAATGTTGCTTATTAGCCTTGGCATTGTCTATGTATCATATAGACCAACATGATCATGTGCATTCATGTATTGGATACACCTATTGTCTCTTCCTAACCTATAAGATATCAATGCACAAATCTCCCAAACCTCAAGACTGTGCCTTGTGCAAATGTCCAGTGCTCTCAAACCTTAAAACAAGTCTTTCTTATGCATTTCTTTATCGATATAGCTATGAAGAAAATATACATTGCAAGTTGTGATTTGTTGCCTATATACCAATTTGCAAAATCTCTCTCTCTCTCTCTCTCTCTCTCTCTCTCTCTCTCTCTCTCTCTCTCTCTCTCTCTCTCTCTCTCTCTCTCTCTCTCTCTCTCTCTCTCTCTCTCTCATATGGGCCAAAACCCACTCACATGGTTTGTGTTGAAAGTGCACAAAGCTATCTTTGATAGCTTGGGGAAGGAGGTGTTTCTAGTATGGCGAGAGTCTAGAGAACTACAACAAACATTGATTTTGTATAACATAGAGAACATGGTTGAATGGCTTATTACCTATGTGACCATTGATTTTGATCACGGTTTGTGTCAATGCCTGTTTCACTCCATCAAGTAGCATTATGGTAAAGGTAAATGGCTAAAGATCGAGCATGCAACCATTGTACTAGTACGCATTATAAAATTGTATATAAGTGAAGAAAATGAAGAATAAGGATGGCACTATAGTGACTAAAAACTTCATGTGTGCTTCCTATCTCTCTCTCACCATCTTACACTTCATTTCATTGAATCCACATTCCACCATTACTTCCTCTCAATTGGTACTAGAGTAGCATTTGTGGGAGGAGCATGAGGAGTCAAGATTGGTTGTGAGATCAAGGATTTGAGCTTCATTGCAATATTCATCGTTGTTATCTGAATTGGAAAGAGGTAGAAATCTTATCACAATCTCTCTATTTAAGTCAAACATGTGATTCAATTTAGGAAGCCATTACGGTTTAGTTTGGGGGCTAGCATAGCTCAAATTTGAAGTATGTGGATAGCCAATAGTGATTAAATTCAAGGCAATTCAATTGGTTTTTGGATTGCTTAGTGGATAGCCAATAGTGGCTAGATTCAAGGCAATTCATTTGGTTTTTGGATTGCTTAGTGAGAGATTTAGGTAATGTATTTGATGTATCCAAGTACAAGGGTTGCTTAAGCATAAGGACAACTTGTTATTCCAAAAGTAGGGGGCCAACTTAATTGGAAAAGTATGGGACCTACTTGCCATTTTGAAGAGGGGCCTTGCTGCTTGTGTATATTAAGAAAGAAGAAAAAAGAGAGACATAGTTGATAGTTCGGTGAGATTGTGATGTCCATGGGTTGTCCCCCCCAAGACCCTCGCAGAGGGGGCTCTACCCCCTCTGCACGTCCACCAAGTAGGTTGGACAGAAAATGCGTGCTGTGATAGGTCCTCCAAATTAGATCCTGGTGTATTAAGGGCTCTGCACAAGCATATATTCTCACTTGCAAAATAGAAACTAAAAGCCCATACTTGAACAAAGATGAACAGAAACCTTAGAACCGCAATGGGCCAATCTAGTCAACAAGGGCAAAGAGGCCACACCACAAAAACATGTATAGGTTGCATTTGGACTACATCTAGTCAAAGCAAAATGGAACAACATCAAACGACAATTGCGAGGATGACTAGACATGACAGTCTTGATGATAGATGTACCTTGGATGGCACTGCGCAGATGACCCAAGATATCAATAGAGAATCCACATCTAGTTGTGCAGTTGGGGACTGAAAAGGCATGCATCAAAAGAAGGCCCGAAAGATGAAGACATAGTACCGCCTGCTTATCTTAGGGTCAAACTCACCCCAAAAGAAGAGCATTGTGTCGATGCTCTCATTGATGAAGGAGCAGATTTTAATATCTTGACCTATGAAGCATGGACCCTACTAGGACAACCAGAGCTCACACCGACTAATGCAACTCTTAGTCCTTACAGGGGACACCCATAAGAACTTATAGGGAAGTGCAAAATCCTTGTAACTATTGAAACTAAAAGCTTGCATGTCCTATTCCATGTTCCTCTGAATAGTGCTAATTGTGGAAAGGAAACCCTCTTAGGACGACCCTTCAAAATGGCAACAAAGTGTGAGGCCGATTATGTAGCATAGAGGATACACTTGACACTACCGGGTGTGAGGATAGTCACAACCTTTAGTAAATGTGACCTCATCAAACCTTGAGGGAAAGGCAAGGAACATTCTAACACTAGACAAACCTAGTAACGAGAGCAAGGACTTGTTGAAAGAGTTGGTACAAGCTCATGTTGAACAGAGAGAACTAGTGAGTGGGGCCATGCTTGAAACTAGAAGGTCAGAAGATAATGCCAAGGACAGGCTTTGGACTTACAAATATCGTAGAAGACCACAAAAGAAGCCCAAGCCTTATAGACAAATGTATTGATAGAGAGCTAGCACAACGCCGCAATGGATATCCAAAGCGTTGCTATGTGCTCAAGGGTATTACGCTCGTAACTGATGGATTTGGATACCAAAACCCCCTACTAAACCACCTATGTCAGCTCAAGGCTAGGACTATCAAGAACGAAGAAGTGCAGGAGGAAATCTAAACAAAAAAACAAGTCTCGAGTAAAAAACATTGGAGTGACCGAGCCCCTTACGATTGAAATCAAGAAACCAAACAGGACAATTCGAAGGGTAGATCCTCATCCTAGTGTGCTTAACAAGCAAATATCAGATGTAATCATTGAGGGTACACAAAAGCCACTAGTGCCCAAGGAGCCTTTCATTTTGCAAGATAGCGAGCACCACAGGCGTAATGTTGCTCATGATAAGGCTAACTGCTCAATAAAGCAAATGGTAGAGTCATCTAATAGCCATGAGCAAATCTTCCAACCAGTGCGTAGTCCATTTAGGAGTTCCAAATCTCCTACATCCTCTTTCCCTAAACGAACACAGGAAGCACAATAGCAATTGCCAAGTGCATCTACTCAATCCCGATCTCTATCTACATCTAAGCTTCCAAATGTCCAAGAGGTGGGACATGACACCACCCTTAGCTCTCAGCCTAAGGATATGCTTGTACAATCCACTGTGACTGGCAGGTTTGCCTATATTTAGAGTTGTAGAATTTCATAAGGTATGCAAAGCATGTTAGTTTGGTAAGCAGGCAAGACAACCATTTTCACATGACAGAGATGTAAGCAGAAATATCCTTGATGTTGTGCATACAGATATTTGGGGGCCTACACAAAATGTATCTCTTGGAGGCAGTATATACTTTGTCACATTCATTGATGATTATTCTAGAAAGTTGTGGATATATTTTATGAAGGAAAAGAGTGAAGCGTTTGAGCACTTTAGAACTTTCAAGGTTGCAGTTGAAAGAGAAACATGCTTGAAAGTAAAGTGCTTGAGGTCAGATGGAGGGGGAGAGTACCTCTCGAATGAGTTCAGTGATTTTCTGAGGTCTCATGGGATAAAGAGACAGTTCACATGCAGGTATACCGCACAACAAAATGGGGTTGTAGAAAGGAAAAAGAGGCATATTGTAGAAGTTGCACGCACCTTGATGGCTAAAAAGAATATGCCTAAGCATTTTTGCTCTAAGGCTGTTCATACTGCTGTTTATATTATGAACAAAACTCCCATAGTTGCAGTTCATGGGACGACTCCTGAAGAATGCTTTACTGAAGCCTGATGTATCGCACTTCAAGGTATTTGGCTGTGTCGCATATGTTCACGTGCCAGATGAGCTACGGAAGAATCTTGATCCAAAGGCAGAAAAATGTGTCTTTATTGGATACTCTTTAGAGCAGAAAGGGTATCGCTATTATAACCCTCTCACATGTAAGTTCAGAGTGAGCAGGGATGTCATCTTTGATGAAATGAGCAGTTGGTATGCATCTAGTGGTGATGCATTGGATGGTGATGATGATCATGACACTCATGTGTAGGTTGAAAAGCAAGAATCACGGACTCTTAGTGGACTAGAGACATCGTCTAGTAGTCCTTGGTTTGGGAGACTAAGGAGTAGCTCTACATATTCAGGTGCATCTAGTAGCACTACATGTAAAGACAAATGAAAGAATAAAGTGTCAGATGGCATTGATGCAGTTCTTGATGGAGACTCCAGTGGCTCAGAGAGCTTGGATGATGAGCTTGGTATTCCTTCTGTCAGGACACCAGGTGTACAGAGAGCTCATAGTAATGTAAAGGCTCCATTGAGTGATCCGATGGTACGCAGATCTAGCAGGGTCAGATATCTTGTTAAAAGATTTGGTTTTGAAGGTTATGCAGCTCACCATTATGCTTATATGGTGAAACTAGTTGAGGATGTTGAGCCCACTTGTTTTGAGGATGCTATTGGTCATACTCATTGGGATGCGGCAATGGATGAGGAGATGGCTGCATTAGAGGCCAATAAGACTTGGGATCTAATATCATTGTCGAAGGGCAAGAAAGCTATTGGATGTAAGTGGGTTTATAAGATTAAGCACAATGCAGATGGTTTTATTAGTAGGTACAACGCTAGGCTGGTTGCAAAAGGCTATGCCCAGACATATGGCATAGATTATGAAGAAACCTTCAGTCCAGTTGCTAGGATGGCAACTGTCAAATGCGTGATTGCTTTGGCAGCAGCCAAAGGTTGGAGGTTGTGGCAAATGGATGTGAAGAATGCCTTCTTACATGGTGATTTGCAGGAAGAAGTGTATATGGATGAGCCAGCAGGTTATGAAGATTTAGAGCATCCCATGTATGTGTGCAGGTTGAAGAAGGCGCTCTATGGGCTCAAGCAAGCACCTAGAGCATGGTATGACAAGATCAGAGAGTATCTTGTTAATATTGGCTTTTATGTCTCTGATGCTGATCACTCACTTTATGTGAGAAAGGGATATGCAGGTTTGGTCATCATAGTCATCTATATGGATGACTTGATTATTACAGGTGATAGTGATAGTGGGATTGCTGAAGTCAATGACTTTTTGAAGAAGAAGTTTGAGATGAAGGATTTAGGTGAGTTGAGGTACTTCCTTGGCATTGAGGTGATCAGATGTGATGATGGTATATGGCTGTCCCAAAGACAGTATGGCTTGGATATGTTGTCCAAGTATGGTATGATAGCATGCAAACCACTTTCAGTCCCGTTGGAGCAGAATGGAAAGTTGAGTGCTAATGTTGGGGATGATATAGAAGACCCTACTATGTTCAGGAGGATAGTGGGGAGTTTAATCTACATGACCATTACAAGGCCAAACTTGAGCTACGCTGTTGGTCTTGTGAGTCAGTTTATGCAAGTACCTAGAAAGCCACATTTGGATGTAGTCAGACGCATATTGAGATATGTGAAGTCCACATTACATTATGGACTTTTCTATGAGGCACATACATATGTACAGGTGTTTGGATACACAGATGCAGATTGGGCTGGTAGTATGTCTGATAGAAGATCTACCAGTGGATACATGTTCTCTCTTGGTAGTGCAGCAGTTACTTGGAGTAGCAAAAAGCAATCTACAGTTGCTTTGTCGAGTACAGAGGCTGAGTATAGAGGTGTTGCTGTTGTAGCATGTGAGGTAGTATGGATGCAAAAGTTATTGGCTGATTTACATGTGTAGGTGGAAGGTCCATTGCCATTTATTGTGACAACATGAGCAATATACAGTTGGCTAGGAACCCTGTGTTCCATGCCAAGACAAAACATATTGAGGTACACTACCAGTTTGTGAGAGAGAAGGTACTAGCAGGTGAGATTGACTTAGTGTATGTCAGCACACAGGATCAGATAGCTGATATCTTCACGAAGGCATTGGGTACAGAGAAGCTTCAAAAATTTTGAAGCTTACTTGGAGTTGCAGAGATACAGTTGAGCTTGAGGGGGAGTGTTGAGATGACAAGCTCAACACATGCGGACATTAATGATGGACCACCTGGTTAGAGGGCCGCTGACTCATTACTTATTATATTCAGGTTGTTACACCTATTTACAGCTGGCATAGTTATAGCGCCAGTCGAGTAGTGTAGTCAGTTATGCATTGTTTGACTTAGTAGGCCACTTTCCTTTATGTTGTATCTTATCTATACTTTGTGTACATTGTAAAGCGTGTGGAAGAAGAAGAAGAAACCAGTAAGAAAATATTTTGGCCTCCATCTCTCTTCTTGTCTCTGGAGTGAGCTTCTCCTTGTGCATTCTGTGTGTGTTCGGCGCAACATCTTGAGCAAGTCCCCCCACCATGCGATCCTTGACACGTTAGTCAAATCATTTTTGGCTACTTTGCCACATTCCATTTGATCTAATGACTGCATAAATACTTTAGATTGCACATTAGCTTTACATGCTTTCAAATTTGATTTAGTTGACTCAATTTGCAGCCCATAGGTAGCTGCATCAATTGCTGTGTAGGCATTCTTTACAGCTAAATCTTTTAATCTTTTCTTCATTCCACCGTTGCCAAAATTTGGCTTTAGTGGAAGACCAGTTTCAGCTGCATGAATTTTTCTGTCTTTCCAAAAGACGAGCTTTTGTGCTTCAGCCTCATGGAAGGCAGAAGACCCCCTCTTATCATGTTGTTGGCTGTTATACCAAATACAACGCCTCTTAAAGCTGTCTCTCATGGGTCTTTGAGTTGATGATCATCCTCGTTCTTCAACTTTAACATCTAGCTTCTCCACCTTAGAACTAATTTATGTAAGATTCAGATGAAGGTCACACATGCTTTTTATGAGTTCATCCATGACATCATTTTTAGAAGGAACAGAAGAAGAAAGAGTTGGTTGATTAGTCAAAGGAATAGAGGATTTTGAAGGTGGAACAAGCTCCATCAATGGAGTTGTCGAAGTTGAAGTAGAGCCCAATCTTAGTCGCATCCGCTCTCTTCGAGCAATCATGTTAACTACATCAGTAACATTTGTCCATGTAGTCTTGACTCCTGATTCGAAGGTAGCATCTTCTAGGCAATCAGCAAGCTTGTCTTGAAGAATGGGATCTGCAACCTTAAGAAATAATTCAATCTTTTGAACTTCCATACTTTGTTGGTCTTCAGCATCAAGTTGTCCAAATTTACTTTCAAACTCATAGTATAAAGCTCTTGCAGCTAAACCTTTGTTGGGTTTCTCAACCTAGTCAATGAAACTTTTCTTCATCATTAGGCTAGAGTCTTCTAAGAAAAATTCTTCACATAGGGATTTTTTGAATGCAACCCAATCCGCATTATGCTGAAAAAGACCATGGATTCTTTCTTGAAGACCATGTTTGGCTAGTTTGGCAAAATAACGACTCCATGCATGTTGCGGTACACAAAAGAAGAGCATTTTCTCAACATACAAGCGAATGAAAATAGAGACAGTTTGACCATTAAATTGTTTTAATTCCCGCCCAACTTCCTCTAGGGCCTTGATAGTTGTGGAATGAACCTTCTCTTCATCTTGCCTTTGTTGTTATTGTTGTAACATTTGGATTTGTTGTTGCTGAGTTTGCTGCACTATGCGCACCAATTGTTGTAGAGTATCTCTTGAAGAATCCCTGGAGTTCTCTTACACCGACCTTCACGTCGGGTTCACCAATGTCGCAGCGCGTAGGGTTGAAGGTCACCATAGGGGTTTGGCAAGAAAACTAGACAAGATAGATGGAGATGTGTCTTTAAGAGATAAGTAGATTACAATGAATCTTTAAAGATTCAATATGTACTTCACGGCCAATCACAGGGGTTTGAGAGAGAAGAATGTATGGGGGTTCAAGAGCTTACACTCCAGAGGATGGTAGAGATAAGAGAAGGATTAAAGGTTTCAAGCTAAGTTCTTGAAGATGTTGATAGAGCTTCCAATTGCATGTTCTTAGCAAAGATCACAAGAGTATTATCTCATAAGTTCTAACTCAAATCAAGCTTCTTTTCTTGACTGTAAAAGCAATCACCAATTATAAAATCAAGTACAATATGCTGTCATGTATCATAAACAACTCTGCATCCCATAATTCATACATGATGCCATAGCATGAATCAACTTTGCATGATTACATTCAATGTAGACTGTTAGGGACAAAAGCTTATGAGTCAATTACAAGGCTTGTAGGGCAAAGAGACTTACTTCAAGAGAGCTTCAAATTGAGTTCCTGATAAGGATTAGTTACCACAGCCAAGAAATAAGAGAGAAAGCTCCTGTTAATTCAACTCAAAGCATCTATGAATGATCTATGAACATTGCCCTACCAGAGGGGCACATAATACTTGCACATTTTGACAATATGTCTTTTGTAGATTAAGAAATGAATTAACAGAACAATGCTATAGCTGATTCTCTGAATATGGTTGAAGATATCAGCCCCAAATCAGTCCAAATATATTCTGAAAATTCACCTCTGATGATAGCATAAACTTCCCTTAACATGGTGTCGGTACGTTTGGTGTCGAGAGTCCACCACAGGGGGTAGGAGATAGCAGGATGAAGGTAGATTCAGCGAGAGGAGTAGACAGAAGAGAAGGGGTTCAAAGAAATTGAAGACGTAGAAGAATACTCCCAAAAAGAAATAGAAAATGTAGAAGAATACTAATAGAGATGAATCCTGTCAGTTTCTTTCAGCATTATGAGAAGATATAACTCTAATAGACAAAAATGTGTATAAAATAATACCTTCCTCTATGCTACTCAGATCGCCAATTTGATGCCTCCATTGGCTTTGAAGGGGGGGTGAAATACCAGCACACCTGACCAGAATTCTGCCAAATCACTCCTTCTTTATCCCCTTCGGAGTGTTGTTCACCGCCTAAAAATAGAGATAGTGCGTCGCACGATTTTGTCAATCTCTCTTTTTACATAAAATCCTCTCAAATTGGCTGAAAGCTACATGCTTTTTTTACATGTCATCCTAATCTAGAAGTTGTATATGGTTTTATGGATTTTTACAAGAGATAATGTCTAGAATATAAAAAATTGGCTAAAACTTGTCCAAAAATCTAATATTTTTGAACCATGGACACTAACACTAATGTTTAAAATGACATTGGCTCTCTAAATCAATAAGAAAGCCACACTCTAGATTTTTTTACACGGTGTGCGCGTAGCGACACGACATCGTGGTCAATTGAAATTCACAAGAGCAAGAAGGAAAAGAGTTTGAATCTGTTTGTGGATGTTGAACAACAAGATACGTGGGATGCTTTGTGTATTGACAACCTTCTGTTTGTCCAATCAACAACCCACTGGAAGCTAGTAGACATAGTGTTCTTCACAACCTATGCTATTGAAACCCTTTGAAGTTGGTATTATTAGGATAATGGCACTATGTCGATCCTCATAAGAATGAGTTTTGATACTTTCAGAACTAAATATCTTTCCCTTTGTAGTGAAATGAAAGCTAAATTTAGAGACATTGAAAATAAAGAAATAGAAAAAATGTTGGCAAGAGAGTCCTTCTGAAAGATTGAAGCCCTTCTGATTCTATTATGTTGAATACAGACAAATTGGGTAGAGCTAACTCCATGATGAATGATGCGATCAAGAGGCAAGCACTAGAAGGAGTCCAGAGGTACATGAGAAGAGAGAATGCAAAAATCAAAGCTAAGAATAAACTAGCACAACTGAAGCCTCCTTTGACACCCTTGCTGCATTCTTTACAGAAGTCCCCATGGTGACTTAAGGTCCCCTTTCTAGTCAGAACTGTCTTGGAAATATTGATGAACAGGCTTGCAAATGTAGTTCAATTGCCCATCTTTAAGAGAGAGTACAATGAAGACCCTGATCTTCATGTAATGGAGTTCATGGTAGCATGTGTAGCCAACAATGCTAGAAGCCCTCAGCATTGGTTGGCGATATTCCCCACCACTTTCAAAAGCACAATGTTTCAATGGCATGAGAGACAAGTAGCAAGAACTTTTGGTACATAGGATGACTTGAAGTTGGCATTCCTCACTAAATTCATGTGTGAAGGTTTTGAAGAGTGGATGCGAGAGGAGTTCATGAACTTAAGTCAGTCCTCTAGTGAATGTGTGAAAGCATATGTCTCTAGAATGGAATCCATACCGAAGAGATGGACTAACCATCACTTGGATGAAGGCATCCAGAAGGGAGTTTTCTTAGACCTGCAAGTTGTGGTTGTCACGATAAGCTTAGGAAGAGGAGTCTTACCTTCTCCCATGCTAGGAATGGCATACCCATCAAATGTAGTCACAGGGACTGTTCCCTATCCCTACCCTTACCTCAAATGACGGTTCAACCATAGCAACAGTGGCCTCAAATAGTTCTCCCAATAGCAACTCAATAACAACAGTGGAATCCTACCAATTGAAACCAACAATCAGCAGTCTCAATAGGAGCTCTGAAGAATCAGAATTAGAACAGAGGACCCTCTGGATCAACTCTACGAGTCTATGCAGTGATTACAGAGGCTTAGCAAAACCCTATTGCAAGTACTCCAGGAGATGAAAACTTGAAGGACTATATGCCCAATTCAGTTGCAAGCATCAAGGAGGAGTTGATGGATGTGATTACAGAACAATTGCAGACACTGAAGGTGAATACGGCCAACATACCCAATCCTGTAAGAGGTGGAAGAGATGTGATGCAATCTAACGCATGTGTGAAAAGTGCCATCAAGAGGGATATTTAGCCACTGAATATACCTGAAAACCAACTATCCCTAGAGCCTTTTGTTTGTATTGTTTAAGGAAGAACTGTACAGAGGATATTTTCTCTTTGAAGGAGATGCATGAAAGAAGGAAGAAAGATAAAGAAGTAAGATTCCACTTGTTGGAATCCAAGATGACCACCCAAGCTATCGGACCAAATCCTAGAGAGTTCGGTCTTACTTTTGTCCCAAGGAGGTTTCCCTCTCAGAGTTATAGAGAGGGGACGATAGTCTGGCAGTGGCCACAGATAAGAAGTGGAGTGTTACAGATGTAAAGAAATGGGACATATCTCACCAAAGTGTCCAAAGCCTAGAAGGTCCATGGACTACAAACCCTTATGTAGTGGATGCAAAGGAGAAGGCCACACTACAAAAGATTGTCCTAGTTTGACTCCTGTGAAATGATACCCAACAAAAGACTCAAGAAGCTACCTCTAATTTGGTGGAATTGGAAGTTGTTGCAATAATGCATGCTAAGAAGAGAGAACCCATAGTTTTGAAAGAGATCAGTCCCTCTGTTAAAACGGTGAAGTTCAATCTTTCCAAGGCGAAACAGAATAATACAGAATAGAATGGTATAATACAGAGCTATCTAGTAGTATAGAAGGATACACATATAGTTACTGAGATAGGACTAGAGTTCCAAGAGATAAAGGATGCAGAAGCATCTTCAATAGTAGAAGAAATGCAGATGTTGCCACTTCTAGAGAAAAGAGGAAATATAAAAGTGGGTGTTGCCCTACTTCCTAGCCAATTGGAGAAGCTCGTAGATCCTATTAAAGAATATGACTTGGTTAAAGACCCAAACACCTTCAAACCAAACCTAACATTCCTATAATTGTTGATGTTGTCTCCTAGTTGTTGAAAAAAATTCAAAAGCACATTGACAAGAAGAAGAGGCCTAAGGATTGCTCCTACTACCGTCCCTAAGTCAAATAGAGCCCTAGAATCTGTGAAAAAAGTGGATATGACTAACGCCTTCCTAGATCACGGTACTCTAGAGATTTGCATTTAGATTGAAGGTTGCTTTATAGCTAATGCATTGATTGATGGAGTTTCTTTAGTGAACATAATAATGGATGTGACAATGAAGGATCTAGGCTTGTAAGGTATGCAACCTCTATGTAGTGGCTTATCAGACTGGTAGACCAAAGCATAATTAAACCTTTTTGGGAATTCTCCCATATGTGAAGACAACCCTTGCATGAAGAGACTATTGGTTGAATTATCTGGTGGTAAAACCAAATTCCTATGGGACCTCATATCCTTTGCTTCTATTGGAAAGATCATGGTTTTTTGAAGAAGCTAGGGCACAGATGGATTGGTTCAAAGGAACCCTAACCCTAGGTAGAGGACCCAACAAACTGGTGTTAAAGTTGTATGGATCACAAAAAGATAATGGATCCACTTCCATTGAAGTCTTAATAGACTCTTCTAATGAAGTAATAGATGGCACATTAGGAGATGAATAAGCTGTCAAACAGATATTTCCCAAGAAAATAGAGGCATAGTCCCTAACAATGGGCACTATAAGCTGACTCCATAAAGAAACAAAATCTTTGTCAATGGGTGAATGCCTCCTGCCTCTGACCCAGGTATGACTTTGAATGTCATATCTAATAGTAAGACAGAGGCATGGATGTACTATTCTCCATGTTACATGGCCGTAAAATAGAGATAGAGATAGAAACAGAGAAGAAATCAGAGCCAAAGATAGGAGCAAAGACAGATGCAAAAGCAGAGGTATAGGATACAATAGAGAATCTGTTCTTCTCTTACAGAGCCCCTACAAAAGTAGAGACAGTCTGAAGTGGACGATGATGACATTGCAGAAGAAGATTATGATAGTGAATTGGAAAGGTCCATTAGCTTGAAGAGGATACAAATGAGAAAGAAGTTATAGAGGAGGCTATAGAAGCTGAAGATCCCATGCTATTAGACAGAATGATTATGGTACCCTTTGGATTGGCTAATGAGTCACATCATATAAAAAATATCCATAAAAAATATATTAAGTAGAATAAGACTTCCTTCAGTAGTGGTGGCTATTGTCGCTCGAAGTTACCCTTCATAGTAAGAGAGGATGATGATGATGCACCTTGCCAACAACCACCAGTTTTGCAGCCCAAACAGAACTCTAAAGGGTCTTGTTGTGTGATGTTCTTGGAGGTAGTCTCAGAAGATGAGTCCTCGAGTCAAGAGATAAAGAACCTTTCCACCAAATTTGAATTAGCCCTAATACCCTTTCATCATCCCAAGAAGCAAGCTCAATCCTCATTGACAGAGGGAGTCAGTTCCAGTGGAGCATCAGAAGAAGAGACCACTCCCTTGAAGGAGTCAGATCTATACTTAGAAACGGTCCGTGACATTCATCCATGAAGTGGAAGGAGAAAAGAAATTGATGTTCGTGGATGCAGATGGTATTGAACGTCACCTGAAGGTGGGTATCTGTCTTCTAGAAGAGGAGCCATCAATTTTGCATGGCCTTCTGAAGGAGAACTTGGACGTGTTTGCATGGTCGTACAAAGATATGAAGGGGATTGATCCCACGATGTGTCAACATCACATCGATCTAAAGCCTGATGCAAATTCTGTGAGGCAAAGACAGAGACACATAAATCCAAATTACTCCATCTTAGTGAAAGCCGAATTGCTGAAGCTCCTAGACGTTGAGTTTATCCATTGAGTAGCTAATAGTGAATGGGTTTTGCCCATCGTGGTAGTACCCAAGAAGAATGGAAACCAGTGAATATGTGTGGAATTTTGAAAGTTGAAATCTAAGACTAAGAAGGATCATTTCTTTATCCCTTTCACAAACCAACCATTGGACACAATGGCAGGCCATGAGCTTTATTTCCTCTTGGATGATGGATTTAGTGGATATAACCAAGTCCAGATCACAGAAAGAAGGTCAATCCAAAACAACCTTTACAATAGAATGGGGAACCTATGCTTACAACAGAGTGATGCCATTTGGGCTTTGTATAATGCTCTTGCTATCTTCTAATGAGTGATGATGGCGGCATTCCCAAAATCATCTGCATGACTTCATTGATGTATACCTAGATGACTTCTGTGTCTATAGATTGATTCATGAGCATTGGGGACACTTGGAGTAGTGCTTTGATAGATGTTGAGAGTATGAGATTTCTCTCAATTGTGACAAATGCGTCTTCGGAGTGTCTTCAAGAGTTCTTCTAGGCCACACTGTCTCTACACAAGGGATATAAAAAACAAACCTTGCCAAGATTGAGAAGATTGCAGCTTTAACAACACCAATTAATCTCAAAAAGTAGAGGGGATTCCTCGACCATGTGGGCTACTATAGAAGGTTCATTGCACACTTTGCAACAAAGGCAATCCCCTTGCATAAGCTCTTGAGGAAAGATGCAAAGTTTACATAGACTGCTGATTGTGACGAAGCATTTAACACTCTGAAGCAATGTCTAATTGAAGCACCCATTTTGCAACCTCCTGATTGGACGAAGGAATTGAGAAATGGGAAATCGACTTTTTTGGCCCCATTGATCCACCAACCAAAAGGAAGTAGAATCTATACATTTTGGTCACGTGACAAAGTGGTGTGAAGCCTAAGCTCTGAATCGAGATGATGGCAATAGCTGAATAACACTCATAGAATCCGAATGCAACGTAGGTATAGTATCAATCCCAAGGTCATGAACCAAATGGCCCAACTGGCCTTATCCCTATACAAGAACATTATCACCCATCTTGGTAGTTTCCTAAAGCTAGTAAGTGATAGAGGTACTCACTTTCTTAACATGATTATGGAAGAATTGATAGAGCTATACAAGATCCGCCATCACAGCTCTACACCTTACTATCCCGCTAGAGCTAATGGCCAAGTTGAAGTCACCAATCACATTCTTTGTTTGATTCTGACAAGGAAGATTACTACACATCATCATGATTGGGAAGATCGACTTACAAAGGCCCTCTGGGCGTATAGAACCTCCCATGAGGCTGGTAAAGGACATACACCTTTACAGTTGGTGTACGGTATAGAAGCATTTTTCCCTCTTGAGTTGGAGCTACCTTCTTTGTGCATGGCTATCAAAGAAAGCCTAGGTGACCATGAGTCCTTGCAGCACCATCTCTTGCACTTGGAATGTCTGGACAAGACTAGTAGGATGGCTGTAAAGTGTATGGAAGCCACATAGGTAGGACAAAAGGCCTATCACGACAGTTTCATCAAGCATAAGGAATTTCAAGAAGGTGACTTAGTCATGGCCTATAACTCGAGATTTGGCAAGTTTCCAGGAAAGCTCCAATAACGCTGCATGGGCCCCTACAAGGTATTTGCTGTCAACCCTAAGGCTCTGTTTAGATTCAAGCCATGGACACATCTGATGATCCCTTCTTAATTAACGACTATCACCTAAAGAAGTATTACCCTCCCTGGTGATCTTGACAATCATCGCTGATAGCCCCTTCATCTCCCTTGTGTGTCGATTGGTAAGGCGGCTTAGCCTATTGCTTGCTCTTGATAGCCCTCTTGCTTATCCTAATGAGATGGCCTCATTTTTCAAGCCCCTCACAGCCACCTCCCACCTCTCATTTACTCCCTTTCTATCTAATCCAATAGAGGTGGTGTATATGGTTTTGATACATGGTATTCCTACCATTCTTCTCTTTGAAAATTTAAAAAAAAGAGAAAGAAAATTATAAGTATATATAAGTCATGGGAGAAAAAGACTTTGGTCCTTGTCATGCCAACCTATTCTTCAAGAAAATGTGAAAATACCCTTAGTAGTAGGGAAGAAAAAGAAAAAAGAAGAAGAAAAAAAGGAAAAAATAAGAAAGGAAGAAATTCCCTGTCATAACAAGCCTCGTTCCAAGAAAAGGTGGTAAAACACCCTTGGATGAGAAGTTGGCTATGGAAAAGGTGGCGATACCCCATAGTGCAAATTAGCTGAATCATTAGTCAACCTTTCTAGGATGCAGTTTCAAAGCCATCTCCCTTGGTGCGTTGTATCCTACAACTCCATTAGTGCATCTGACTCCTACAATAGATGACATCTTTCACATGTTATCAAAGTTTTGATCTGTTGGCTACTTCCCTGGGTATGCCTCTTCATCCGGTACAAGCAGACATCATCAACCAGATGATGATGATCTTCATCGACAATCCTTTGAGTGATGTGACCAGATGGTGATGTGAGTATGCGCTACCCTTTGTATTTATTAGATGCATGTGAGACAGAGGGTGGGGTGAGTGACTAGTCTTTGCTCTGTAACATCAACAGAGAGGTGAGATGTGTGAATGGAGCATTGCATGCACAGGATGGGCCTCTCAATGTACAAAGCACGATCTGTTCTTGTGCAATACAACACTATAAGGAAACCTAGCCTTCCTTCTTGCACTGTATACGAGCACAAGACAAGATGCACTACTGCACCATCAATTGCATACACAAGCATACAACCTTTACACAAGTGGCAATGAGGATTACATCAATGGGTGTGAGGAACTTGGTTGCCCTCCTGTATCTAGCAACAAAGCATGAGACATAGGGGGGACTGAGAGTGATTGATTTCCCTTTCATCAATTGAGAGGTGAGGATTGAGAGATGTTATGACAATTAGCATCAGGTACGTTCTCATTTTCCTATGCACACACGGGACGGGGGCCTCCACTATCAATACACACACATCACTCTGTTTGGCGCACTACACTACAAGGCTCCATGACCTTCCTTCTTGCACCTATGCTAGATGGGTTGGGACACATTGACGCACCATCAATTATGCATGGTGGCATAGTCCTTACGAACCATCCCTCTTGTCGATTTCTAAATTGGGTGTGTGATATGGATTCCCATTCTTCTCTTCGAGTAATGTAAGCTATGGGGTGAGCGCCTGATCTAACATTCCTACATGAGTGACTGTCGAGATTGAGTGACGAATATTTCACCATTGACGACTTAACCAACTCGTCGTCGACAATGCTACCTCCATGGGTGCGGCTGCGTGGTACATGCCATGTCCATAGTGTACTGTGGTAAGTTTGTCATCCTGTGGATGACTTCCACTCCCCAGCACATGTCGATGATCTACATCAAGCATTTGAATGGGCCAAGTGTTTCTAACCCTACCTCTTGTATTCATTTATGTGTATGTCACATCTTAAGCGTGGGGACGTATAGATATGGATCGTGGTCACATGTTAGGCCTCTGTTGATTAGTCAACCCGATCTACTCATGTCTTAAGTGTGGGGATACGTCCTTGCATGTCTTGTTTGCATACATTTGTGAACATCTTATTAATTGATCTTTACACGATACCCCATCTTCCTTATGTCTTGTTGAGGTCCCTTCCTCACCCACCTCCCTTATTTCACCCCGTTTCCGGGGTCGTCTCTAACCCTATTGGTTGTTTTCTCATTTTGTTGATCCTTGATGTGAATGCACCCTACGTTCACCACAATTGCAATCTGATCCTACAACCTTGTTCATCCCTTTGAATGGCCACTTTTAACGGTCCTCTGTTTCAAGCAATGGTTCATAAGCTATTAAATTTTTTAGAAATTTACGTGATTAAGCTGTGTTTCCATGTGAATGCATCCTTTTTGCACCGAAACTGCAATCTAATGTGACAACCCTAATCTTTCCCTTTCCTCAGTTACTTTTCCTTTTTAGAGCCCATCTTTTCAATGCACAGATTGGCCATTAATTATTTTTGTGTGTTTATGGGTTTATTTTTATGTGAAATTTTCATTTTTTTAATGTGAACATACTCTTTTCTCGTTGGAATGCCAATCTATTAGGTTCACTTGAACTATTCATCTCCTCAAACATCTTTTCTTTTTTGTCCCTCTCATTTCGACCATTCGACTTTTTGTTATTAATTTTTAATTGTGTTTTCTTACATGTTTTTGCCACTTTTTTGATGTGAATGCGTCTTTCTTACACCAGAATCACGTTCTGACTTGACAGGCTTGTCGCCCATCATTTGTCAGACATTTTTTCTTTTTGTTGCCTCTTTGACTTAGGAATTGTTTGGAATTAATTTTTGTTTAGATTTTCGTGTGTGTTTTACCATTGTTTCCATGCGAACCTTCCCATTTTCCATTGGAACCATGCTTCAATTGGATAGCCTTATGCCACTGATCACTCCACACATTTTTCTTCTTGCTGCATTCCATTTTAAATTTTTGATTTTTTGTTATTAATTTTTTATTTTGTTTTTTGATCATATTTTTCAAATTTTTCCATGCGAATGGCCCCTTTTTTTGTGCTAGAGGTCTTGTGGCCGTTGCTTGAGCTTTGGGGTTTCATACTCATGTGGCCACCTTTCTGAAAGCCCCCTGTCACATGCCAGATGGTCTTGCTCGTGATTTGTTGCTATTTGCATATGAGAATGTGCGTGTTCATGCATTTGTGTGTTGTAAGCCCCCGTTCACATGCGAGGATGTGTGTTTTGTCCATGCTGCAGAGTTGCCGTTCATGCGAACCACCATCGGGTACCTTATTCTAATTTTAATTATTTTAATCCTCCACATTTAAATAAATGAAAAAATAATTGAAAATTGAAAAAAGTAATGAAAATTTCATAAAAATTCAATACAATCTTGAAAAAATTAGGAAAAATTTCCAAACAAATTTTTATCACAGTTATGAACAACTAAAAATACATAAAAATAAAAAAACATGAAAATTTATTTATTTGAAAAAACATAAATAATAAAAAATACTTGAAAAAATCGAGAAAATTAAAAGAATTTAAATTCATAAAAATTTCTAAAAAATCTTTTTACCATCCCAATGTTTGTGTAGCCATTTGATTTCTCAAAGTTATGTTAAAAAAACAAAAAAACAAAAAAACAAAAAGTCCAATGGAAAATAATCATCTAGCAAACCAATCAACATGTTTCAAATTAGAACATAGCCCAATACACAAATTTCAACGTTTTCAAAATTCAAACATCACACCAAATAAAATTGAAAATTGGCAAAAAACCAAGACAAAAAAAAAGCAAATTAAAATCATAAAAACATCTTGACACATGATTACCCATGTGATAGATTCTTCCTTGTCTCCCTTCTTTTTAAAATTTTTTCCCATGGTATTAGTATTGGTTTTTCGTATCTTACAAGAGGAGGCCGACAATCACTTAGTTAACCTTTTGTTTTCATACGAGGATTTTACATTCTATGGTTTGTTTGGACATGAAGCTTAATTGGATAACCTTTTTGTTGGCTAAAATGGATCAGCATTTTCAAGAGCAATGAAGGGTCAACTCAATACTATTTCCTATGGGGTTTTCCTACAGAAGGTCATTCAATTGGCACCTCCCCCAAGTGGCATTCTTGTGCGTGATCTTGTTCCACTTCCACAACAATCCCCTTCTTTTGTTCCTTCTCCTCTTATGGAAGTTAATGAAAGGTGAGAAGGATCGAAGCTTGCACTCGAGAGCTATGGCAGGAGAGCAAGAGCAAGAAAGGGAGACACAAGAAATGGGAACTCCAATAGTCACAATGTGTGATCGGGGCCTTTCTTTATTCAAACTGTCACTAAAAGAATAAAGAATAAAGTGACGGTGATGGGTGCCCGCCACTGTAGTGTGCAGTGGCGGTGACTGTCATTGTAGTAATACATGGGCGGCTAGGCGGAGGCGCCTTTACCCCCAACAACCTCCCACTTAAAGGAAAATCTGCCCTAGTGAGGAGTGAAAAGAAAAAGAAAAAAAAACGATACAACATGTACACATGTACAACAGGATGAGGAAAGACGTCATCTCATCCCACGCCCATCAACCTCCTGAGGAAGGCAAAGTGCTTTGTAAAGAGGCTTTTCGTGAGTAGATCGGCAGGATTCTGGTCAGTCGAGATCTTGACAAGGTCAATAGACTTGTTCTCAATGATCCCACATATAAAATGATACCTCATCTCAATGTGTTTCGTCTTCGCATGGAAGACCGGATTCTTGGCTAATTGAATAGCATTCATAGAATCCGAATGCAGTGTAGCGATAGCATCAATACCAAGGTCAGCAACCAAACGACCCAACCAAATGGCCTCCTTGCAAGCCTCAGTGGCTGCAATATACTCGGCCTTTGTAGTAGAAAGGGCCGTGCATTTCTGCACCTTGGATATCCAAGAAACAGCACCACCAGCATAGGTGAATACATAGCCGGAAGTGGACTTCCTACTATCTGCATGTCCTGCATAATCAAAGTCAGTGTACCCCATGACTACTGTATCCTGGCTGCCATAACATATGCACATATTTGCAGTGCCCTTCAGGTACCTCATGATACCCTTCACGGTATCCCAATGCTTCTTGCCAGGTGTAGCTATATAGCATACCACAACACCAACTGCAAAGGCAATATCTAGACGAGTGGCGATCATGGCATACATAAGACTGCCCACTGCAGATGCACAGGGAATCTTGGCCATCTCAACCCTCTGATCATCTGTTTGTGGACAATCAGCCTGTGATACCTTCACATAAGAAAGCAATGGACAACCAATAGGCTTTACGTCCTGCATGCGGAAGCGCTCAAGGACTTTATGAATGTACTCCCTCTGTGACAAGTAGAGAAGTTCTGATGCCTGTCGCGTCTAATGCGCATACCATGTATGTGAGAGGCCTGTCCCAAATCTTTCATCTCAAAGCTCTTCTTGAGCTGAGCCTTAAGAGTATCTAGCTCATCATGAGCTTTCCTTGTTATCAGCATATCATCCACATAGAGTACCAAAATCAATAAAGAACCATCACGAGCTTTCTTCATGTAAAGACACGGATCCATGCACTCCTGCTGTAGCCCTGTGACTGCATAAAGGCATCAAACTTATGATACCACTCCCTAGGTGCCTGCTTCAAGCCATAAAGACTTTTCTTCAATTTGCACACTAGGTGCTCCCTACCAGGTTCTACAAAGCCCTTAGGCTGCTCCATATAAATCTCATCATGCAAGTCCCCATGTAAGAAAGCCATCTTGACATCCATCTGGTATAAATCCAAGTCAAGCTGAGCAACCAAAGCCAAGAATAAGTGCAGGGTGGTCATCTTAACTATAGGAGAAAAGACATCATCAAAGTCCATGCCATGATCTTGCTTAAAACCCTTTGCTACCAATCTAGCCTTGTATACCGGCTTGGGGTGTCCAGGGGTACTTTTCAGCTTGTACACCCACTTGCATGGCAAAGCATTCTTGCGCGTAGGCAAGGAAACCAAATCCCAAGTGTCATTCTTATGCAAGGAGTCTATCTCAGACTGCATAGCCCTCTCCCAAGAGTGACTGTCACCCTTGCGCATAGCCTCATCACAAGTGAAAGGCTCTCCTACATCTGTAACCAAGATATAATGCATCGAGGGCTGAAATCTATCAGGTGGACGTCTGTCTCTAGTAGACTGCCGTCTCATGGTAGGCTCTACTACCTGCCCAACTGCCTGTCCAACACCCTGACCATGAGCATCTGCTCTGCAGCTGTAGGCTGTCCAACTGGCTATGCGAGGCTCCTCCTGAAATATGACCCTGCGGATCTCAACAACTCTCTCAGGCTGCCAATGCATCTTGTCTTCATAGAAGACTACATCATGACTGCGGATGACTTTCCGCACCTACGGATCCGAGAGACGATAACCCATCTTGCCTACATCCCCATAACCAAGGAAAATGCATTTGACACGCTTAGGATCCACCTTACTTCTCTTGTCCCTGGGCACATGGCAAAATGTTTCACATCCAAAGACACAGAGATGCGCATAAGAGGGAGGTTTTCCACTCCATACCTCCTCTGCAACCTGGAAATCCAAACCACTAGAAGGTGATCTGCTTATGACTTGCATAGCTGTACTAATTGCCTCAGCCCAAAAGCTCTATGGTAGGCCTGCATGGCTAAGCATATTGTGTACATGCTCTTGGATGGTTCTATTCATCCGCTCAGCCAAACCATTCTGGGGGGGTGTAGGGGGCGGTCAACTAATGCTTAAAACCCCTCTCATCACATAACTGCTTAAAAGCACATGAGACATACTCACCCCCATTATCTGTCCTTAGGCATTTTAGCCTATACCCAGACTGGTTCTCAACCAATGCAAGCCATCTCTGAAACACAGCCAAGACATCGGATTTCAGCTTAATGGGATAAGCCCAAACTTTCCATGAAAAATCATCTATGAAAGTAACAAAATACTTTGCACCACCCATAGACTGACAAGGCATGGGCCCACAAACATCCGAATGTACCAATGCCAAGGGCTCACTCATGTGTGGCCTACCAGACTTCTTATGCATAGACCTAGTCTGCCTACCATAAAGACAATGCTCACATGAATCAAAACATGCATAATCAAGGGGCGGTAAGTACTGCAAACCAGAAAGCATTTTCATTCCCTTCAAAGACATATGGCCCAAACGGGCATGCCAAAGAGATACATGTGGGATATAACCCACATACAAAACATGATCAAGGGAAGAAGTGGATACAATCAAGGGATACAGGCTGCTAGCCTTGGCACCTCTCGCAATCACAAGTCTACCACGAGTGATCTTCCATGCAGAGTCTCCAAAAGATACACAATAACTTGCATCATCAAGTTGTCCAGTTGATATGAGACTGCGTGTCAAAGCATGTACATGACGTACATCGTGCATTACAAAACTGTTGGCAGAAGGAAACTGTAGCCTAACATCACCAATGCCCACAATATCAAGAGAGCTGCCATCACCCAAGCGCACAGAACCCGAAACAGTACGGTATGAATGAAACCACTCTTGGCAAGGTGTCACATGAAAGGACGCACCTAAGTCCAAGAGCCAACACTGTGCATACATAGAGTGTATCTCCATCATCTGCGAAGCACTAGAAGAAGCTGCAAGGATATAATCATCATCAACATCCTTAGGCTGTATAACATTAATCTCTTCAATTTTAACACTAGACTTTGTAGGCACTATGATGCGATTAGAAGACTTATCCTGCACTTTGTCTTTCCCCTTATCTTTGCGCCTTTCATTGCGCAGTTCATGGCATTGTGGCCTAATATGACCCTTTTTTTCACAATGGTGACAAGTAATATCTGCATTCCTGCCACAGGATTTGCTACATGACTTCCCACGAGACTTGGACCGAGATTTCTGAGAATCCCATCCACGGCCACTGCCACTACCATGCTTTCCATATCCATCATTCCTGCCTCTATGTTAACCCTAACACGAAGAAAGCAAAAGAAAATAAAAAAGACGCAAGGCAAAGGTGGAAAAAAGGTAGCTCGACTAAAGAAAGAAGAGGAGAAAAGGCCAGAAGTGCAAGGGCAACATTAAAAGTCCAAGGCAAATGCAAAAGGGGAAAGGTGCATTTTAAAATATGAAGGCGCTCCTTGAGATCTTGTAAAAGAGTGCCAGGCGGTGGAAAATCCGGAAAGCCAAAACAAAAGATAAAGACAAAGGCCAAGGCAAAGAGAAACGGAAGACAAAGATGCACGAGGAAAAGTGCAAGTCAAACTATTGTAAAAGAGCGCAAGCGCATCATGGTTTAATTCAAGGAGCTCCGGGCTCTCACTCGTGCAATTTGTAAATGTAGACGGGTGGTGGAAAGGAAGCTAGGAAGATAGAAGGACAATGGGAAAAAGGGCCTCTAGGCTACGGCCGGCCATGTAAAAAAGGGAAAAAGGGGATGACCGCCCAAAAGGGATTTAGGGTTTTGTATATAAAGTTGAAAAGTAAATGAGAAACTCATTCTTGTGTGTGGCAAAAAGTGGCTCTCTTCTTCTTTTTCTTCTTCTTATTCTTGCTTGCTTGAGCTTGTGCTTGAGAGAGGGAGTGTGAGAGTGTGAGGGAGCGAGTGTGTGAGGGTGAGGGACCGAGGAGGAGAAGCTCTCCATCTTCTCCTCTCTTCTTCTCTTCTCTTCTCTTCTCTTGTCTTGGTTGCGGCAATGGAGCTTGGAGCGTGGAGCTTGAGGATCGAGCTTGCTTGAAGCTTGCACTTGGATCGTGGAGCTATCGGAGTGTGCGGGAGAGGAGGTAACTTGAACGGCACGGAGGTAAGCTCACTACACCCGTAGATATGGATGGTGCGTTGGTTATGTGAGAGGTATCCATTAGTGCTCGGCTTGGAACGCTTGAAACAATAAGCGGTCCGTGGGTCTTGGCGGTTGAGCGAAAGCTCCCACATTTTGGTTCCGTTGCTGGGACCAACGGATTCAAGCCTTGAGCGCTTGCGCGCTTCAAATCGAGCATTGGAGTAGGGTTTTCCCCGAACCGGTGCTTGAGATAGGTAGGAAGGGAGGGGGTTGAAGATGGTATTTGATCTCCTTGGCAAGTAGGTTTTTTGATTTTTTGAGATTTATGTTATGAGATGGAGTAGTGTAGGTATTTACTTTGTGATTTGGATGCACTTAGGATAGGAAAAAACAAAGAAAAAGAAACAAAAAGTAGGGTTCTCTGTTGCTGTATAACAGGCTAAAACAGGGAAATAAGGGCATAGATCCTTGGAGTGCCGTTTGATTCGAGCACCATGGTGGTTCCAGGCATGTCTGGCATTCCCTTGTAGTGTCTTGCACCTATCTGGAAGGTGCTGGACGATTCGGTGTAGTAGACGTCAGCCTAGAGGCATCGCGTGCAACTCACGGGCCGTCAACCGCGTAATCGGACCAGGCCGTTCGAGTCCCAGAATCGGACTAGTCCATACTCAGACACTCGGACTCGGACCACTCGGACTAGTCCATAATCGGACTCTCGGACAAACCGATCGCACCATCCTGTCCGATCGGACCACTCGGACCAACCCGTCCGATTCTGAAAATCGGACCACTCGGACCACTCGGACTTGGACCAACTTGTCCTATCGGACACCTCGTGCGATCAAGGAAATCGGACCCACCCCTGTCCGAATCGGACCAGTCCAAAATCGGACCACTTCGAAAATCGAACCACTTTTTCGATCCGACTCCCAGAATCAGACATGACCAAAATCGGACCACTGGGCCGATCGGATCAACCCAAAATCGGACGTCCGATTTTGGTAATTGGACTCCTGAAAATCAGACATCTGAGAATTGGACAAAAAACCGTCAAAATCGGACAGGTACCTAGAACACAAATTTTAACGCATCTAAATCTCGAGATTGACCCCAAAGGCTACGTAGAGCTAAAGACACATCACAAATCCATCACTGGCTAAATTTTAGAGCACGTAGTTCAAAATTTGGCTATAAACGGTCCTTCAAATTGCGTATGGCGTTTACCGTAACGGCCCTACGGGCCGGGGGGGACTGCCCCCCCGGACCCCCGCAGCACCTCCCCCGAGTAGGTTGGAGAGAAAACGCGCGCTGTGACAGGTCCTCCAAATTGGACCCTAGTGTAGCAATGGCTCTACACGAGCATGGAGTCTCACTTGCAATAGAGCAACCAAAAGCCCATACCCGAACAGAGAGAAACAGAGACCCTAGAACATCAATGGGCCAATCTAGCCATCAAGGGCAAAAAGGCCACACCACGAGAACACAAAGACATTGTATTCATACCATGTCTAGTCAGAGCGAAATGCAACATCGGCAAGCTACAAATGCCAAGATGACTAGACATGACACTCTTGACGAGAGATGTACCTTGAGCAACATTGCACAGACAACCCAAGACATTGGTGGAGGATCCAAGTCTGGTCATGCAAGTGGGGACTCAAGGGCATCTGTCAGAAGGCTTAAATTTACAAGCCAGGACCCAGAAGATGAAGACGTAGTACCATTTGCTTATCTTAGGGTCAAACTCACCGCGAAAAGAGAGCATACTATCGATGCTTTGATTGATGAAGGAGCAGATTTTAACATCTTGACCTATGAATCATGGACCCTAATAGGCTAACCAGAGCTCACACCGACTAGTGCAACACTTAGCCCTTATGGGGGACACCCACAAGCACTCATAGGGAAGTGCAAAATCCTTGCGACAATTGAAACGGAAAGCTTGCCTATCCTATTTCATGTTCCTCCAAATAGTGCTAGCTGCGGGAAAGAAACCCTCCTAGGAAGACCCTTCAAAAGGGAGACCAAGTGTGAGGCCGACTATAGCACAGAGGATACACCTGACACTACCGGGTGTGAGGATAGTCACAACCTTTAGCAAGGGTGACCTTATCAAACCTCGAGGGAAAGGCAAGCAAGGTGCTGACATAACAATCAATCTTGTTGATGAGAGCAAGGACTTGTTGGAAGAGTTAATACAAGCATAGGTCAAACAACGAGAACCAGTGTGTGAGGCCATGGTTGAAACAAGAAGGTCAAGAGACAATGCCAAGGACGGGCTTTGGACTTACAAGTATCGTAGAAGACCCCAAAAGAAGCCCAAGCCGAGGGTCAGCACAATGCCGCGATGGATATCCAAAGCGTTGCTTCATGCTCAAGGGTATTATGCAGGCAACCGATGGATTTGGGTACCAAAACCCCCTGCTAAACCACCTCTGTCAGACACCCAAATAATGTCAAAAGCAAAGAGGCGTAGGAGGAAACCTAAACGAAAATCCAAGTCTCGAACCAAAAATATTTGAGTGATTGAGCTCCTCATGGTCAAAATCAAGAAACCCAATGGGACCAATTGGAGGGTAGATCCTCAGCCTAGTGTGCTTGACAAGCAGACATCGGATGTAATCGTTGAGGATACGCAAAAGCCACTAGTGCCCAAGGAGCCTTTGATTTCCCAAGAGGATAACAGGCATCATAGGCACAACATTGCTCATGGCAAGGTTAAAGGCTCAATAAAGCAAATAGCAAAATCATCTAACAGCCACGAGCAAATATCCCAATCAGTGTCAAAGCCACTTAGGAGTCCCAAGTCTTCTACACCCTCTTTCCCTAAACGGACACGGGAAGCACAATAGTCATCAAGTGCGGCTACTTGATCCCGATCTCTACCTACATCAGAGCTTCCAAATGTCCAAGAGATGGGACACGACACCCCCCTTAGCTCTCAACCTAAGGATATGCCTGTGCAATCCACCGTGGCTAGCTCAACTGATACTCGATCTACGCAAATGAATGCTCTAAGAGCAATGACCACTTCCAATTTCCCTAAGGACTTGGCATCGCAATCCACCAAGGGTAGCCAGCCCACTAAACTAGCTGCTACTACTTCCAATCACGGATCACAGCAGTCGCAGCCCTTAGCTGTGACAATTCCCCTTGTGGAACGTGTCCTTAGTAGTTTACCTGTGGGGGAGGTGTCGCAACCAAATCACTCGACAACTCCAGCACTTTCAAAGTGCCTAAAGCCTAGGCTGGAGGAGTTAAACACAAGGGAGTTGGCTGAAGAGCTAGACTCTCTGAAAAGGGAGGTAGTTGTGCTCTCACAACCTAGCGAGGCTATTCAGCAGGCCACGGCCATGTCCCATAAGGACACACTAGAGAAAGAGAATGCTGAGGCCCAACCAAGCACATCAACGGTTGATCTAGTCCATGGTTCTGAGTCGTTGAGCGATGCACCTTCACTGACCAGGAAAAAGAGGAGAAAACAATGAAGACAACAGCAATCACAGGTGGTTGTGGACCCCAAGAGCATTGAGACCAAGAGCGATGGAGAGGTGGGGAATAAAGCATCAAGTCCATCCACCAATGAACCCATTGATGTCTCTCCTGATAGCGGTGAAATCTTAGTCACATCTATGTGCTCTGAAAAATCAAAGTAGCCATTGCCATCAACAGTTGCTTCCAACACTCAATCCACTGATAATAGAACTCACATCGATCAATCAAGAGTGGATACAATGTCGTCACAACAGGGTGACAAATCTATACCAGTCACATCCAAGAAGAACCATGACAAAATAGCAGCAAAACCTCAGGAAAAATGCACAATCCCTGAGAGCATAAGCAATCCTAGCATTGACCAATCTTGCTCATCTAGGCCTGAACCCCTAGCTATAATAAAGCCTAGACAAATTCCTAGAACCTTGCATGAGATGGCAACCGAGCAAGCCCTCGTTGAACATAGAAGTGTCGCAGAATGCTTAGCTGAGTTGGATGCTAAGCTCAAGGTGTTCACACGAGTCTACGTCCTTGCCGACATGGGCACAATCCCCAAAGAGCAGCTTGAGATTACTTGCCCTTCCCTCTATCCTGGGAGGAGCAAGAACATCTTAACGAGCACTACGATAGGCTTTTGCATGAATGCATGCGACTCATCTTTGACGAGGAAGCCGACGAACTGCGCTTAACTGTCATGTTCAATGAAGTGCTCTGCTAACCGAATCTCGTGGACATAGAGCAACTAAAGCGGCTAACAAAGGGCCGAAGTCAATTTGAACAGCGTTGGTGTGAGAACCGCGTTGCAATGGCCGAACTAGGGGCTCGGATCATGACCATCTCTGAGGAGCGATTGGCCAAATGGCGGTCTCAAAGAGACCCAACCTATGTGGCACCAACTTCCCTTCGAGTGCTAACTGGCATTCGGGGTACGGACTTAGCTGCAACTAGCCTAGAGAGCCCTTTGATTGATAAGGTTCTCATTGAGGAGGAGTTACACATTGCCAGTAGACTTGGACAAGGTTCCATGCTGCTCGATGTGGCAAAATATCTATTGGTATTAAGTAAGCTGCCGCGAGTACTGGATGCGTGCGCCACGCTCCAGTACAACCCCGAGTTCTACAATTGGTTCTTATCCTCGTGAAATGACATGGATTCATAAATATGTATATAAATAAACACTGATTTTTGTGTCACTATGTATAAACAATATCAACACACACAAGCAATGATAGTCAAGCGCGCACAGGGAGAAGAGTTGGGTCTGATAGGCTAAGCTTCTCAAGTCCTCCTCTCATCACGCATTTAAAAGCCGTGTGACCATCCCCACCTCCAAGTGAAGGGCATGCAACCCACATTACCGCCATGAGAAGCCTTGACCAACAACTCTGATGGTGTAGACAGGGTATAGTCCCTTTCTATACACCTTCTTCCCTTTCCGGTCTATCCTTCCAAAGAGGAGCCCTGCCTAAATCCATGACCACCAACCGAGGTAACTCCGCGTGATCCAAGATCTGCTAATGGCAGGGGGCTAAATATACATCACGGGGGCCATCCCTCTACAACAAGCATTGCATGCCCCACCCCTCCCCTTCTCGTCCTATGCGCTCGATAATTTGCACTATAATCCCTTACATATGAATGGTCTTATCATGTGACAAATCCTAATCCTTGATTCGCATCTTATAGGCCCCTCACGAGGAAAACATGGAGAACCAAGGGCAGCTAGCTTGCAAGGACACTCTCCGCAGCCAATGCAACACACGCTCCTTCGCCAGTGCACTACGTGCCCACTCTTAAAAGGTACGCCAAGAAATGCGGCCCCAAGCGACATCGCTCCCGGACGAATGCCGAAGAATCCGCGGGCCAGGGGAGCAGACGCTCAGGGAGGCACAGAAAATGTGGCAACGCCAGTTGCACAGACCCCCAACGCACGCTCGGGCATCAGGTGCTCACGAAGTGATAAGGCGGCCAGGGATAGGGTAGAATTTAATGAATTATTTAAAGACATTCTGGAAACGGTAGCGGCCCGGGACTACACCATTCATGTCCCGGCCGACATGTTCCCTGCCTAGCCTCACAGGAGCCCTACACTAGCACCGCCCCGGTCGCCTAGCCAACTGGACTCACCCCGCCTCGTACCTATCAACTAAATCCCTATGATGTATAAGTAGCTCGACAAGTCAACATGCCATAACATTTTGTTTTTTGATGAGTAAAGGGGCAAGATCCCCACTTGTACACATTCTCGTTACTTCTCGTTAATGTATGCGACCTTAACAAGCAATGAAATATGCATCCCAATAGACATCATAGAATTCTGAAAAATTATGTCTTATCATGATTGCATTTGTTCGATGCACTTAACACAAGCGAGCATATACTCTCACGAAGTGACAAGTGGATGCAGGATAATACAAGTCCTTGTGCGAAAGTGTTCAATGCCTGATCACCGCAAGACCATTGACCCCACAAAGAGCCGCGACAAAGCCACGTTGCCGAAAGCAAAAATCACCCTTGCCGACCACCCACATCGCATGGCCCGACGCACATTCATGGGCCACGCTCCCTTTCTAGGTCAAGCTCTGTAGTTGGCTCACGGCAGTCGTTACCTCAATTGTACCAACATCGCGTGTGTCGCAAGGAGGTTTGCAATATCTCAAGTGTATCTCCCCATCTCAACAACTGCTTCTCTAACAACGAGGCTAGGGCACAATCATCACTATAATATCCATTTCTTGAGCTTTCGAAGCTTGACATTTTCCAACCCATTGAAAGGCTGCTAGCCTCAACATATTGTAATGGTTGTACTGAGGCAAGTCCCAAAAAAAAAAAAAGAGAGAACAGAACGAAAGAACGAAAGAAAGAAAATAGCGCAAGAAAAAGAAACAAAAAGAAAGAAAGAAAGAAAGAAAGAAAAAAAGCACACATGATCACAGCACAGCACCTAGGGGTCCTCAAAATAGGTACGTCCAGTGACCTTGGTCGACTAGCTCCATCCCTAGTCCCCTCGCCCTTTAGCATCACCCACAATTGTTCAGGGCACATCAAGGGCAGGATATACCTAGGGAGCTTGTCTCGCCTATGGTTAGACCTATCACCCTGACCCACTTGCACAATTCTCTCTTGCACTCTGCCTTAGTACCATTGCAATCAGTGGTGGTAAGCACCGCACGATTGGCCATAAAAAGTACACTGTCCTCATCAAGCGAGTCCAATAGCTTCCAGCTACCAAAAGTGCGGTGTCCTTGTATATCTTTGAATATTTGAGATGCGATAAAGAAAGAAGAGGAGAAAAGGCCAGAAGCGCAAGGGCAACCTTAAAAGTCCAAGGCAAATGCAAAAGGGGAAAGGTGCATTTTAAAATACGAAGGCGCTCCCTGAGATCTTGTAAAAGAGTGCCAGGCGGTGGAAAATCCGGAAAGCTAAAACAGAAGATAAAGACAAAGGCCAAGGCAAAGAGAAACGGAAGACAAAGGCGCACGAGGAAAAGCGCAAGTCAAACTATTGTAAAAGAGCGCAAGCGCATCATGGTTTAATTCAAGGAGCACCGAGCTCTCACCCGTGCAATTTGTAAATGTAGACGGGCGGTGGAAAGAAAGCTAGGAAGATAGAAGGACAATGGGAAAAAGGGCCTAGGCTACGGTCGGCCATGTAAAAAAGGGGAAAGGGGGATGACCGCCCAAAAGGGATTTAGGGTTTTGTATATAAAGTTGAAAAGTGAATGAGAAGCTCATTCTTGTGTGTGGCAAAAAGTGTCTCTCCTCTTCTTCTTCTTCTTCTTGTTCTTGCTTGCTTGAGCTTGTGCTTGAGAGAGGGAGTGTGAGAGTGTGAGGGAGTGAGTGTGTGAGGGTGACGGACCGAGGAGGAGAAGCTCTCCATCTTCTCCTCTCTTCTTCTCTTCTCTTCTATTCTCTTGTCTTGCTCGCGGCAATGGAGCTTGGAGCGTGGAGCTTGAGGATCGAGCTTGCTTGAAGCTTGTACTTGGATTGTGGAGCTACCAGAGTGTACGGGAGAGGAGGTAACTCGAACGGCACGGAGGTAAGCTCACTACACCTATAGATATGGATGGCACGTTGGTTATGTGAGAGGTAGCCATTAGTGCTCGGCTTGGAACGCTTGAAACAATAAGCGGTCTGTGGGTCTTGGCGGTTGAGCGAAAGCTCCCACACTCTAACTGTCATAGCATGCGACACACGAGAGGCATCCAAATTCTTACAGTTAATGTCTTCCTGTAGAAGAGCACTCTCAACATCATATAATTTCAAGGTAGCAGTAGAGGCACATAATGTAGTGCGGAATACATCCCATGACTCATTAAGAGTACAAAAGCAAGAAAAGAGGAGTGATATCCTTTGCAAAAGTGATGTCCTGCGAAGTCAAGTTCTTGAGTATAGCATGGATCTGGCTCAAGTGAGCAGACATAGTCACATTCTCCTTCATGTGTAGATCCATAAGCTGCTTCAGCCAATACATCTGACTTGTTGGACTTTTCTTGTCATAGAGATTCTTGATTTTATCCCACAACTGCCATGCACTCTGTTCTTCCTCAAATACATTGTAATGAACCTATTCTGTGAGAGATAATACAATAGTGGACTTGCATAACTCATCAAGCTCAAGCCATTCCTCATCTGGCATAGTTGCAGGCAGCTATCCGCTGAACCTCAATGGTTTGATCTACGATTTCTGCACCAATACCTGGCAAATCTGGCTCTTCCAATAAGAGTAATTCGTACCATCAAGCTTAGTGATGTTGAAAATAGCATGATCAGTGGACGAACTCGCCATAATGCAGGCTGGAAGACTGCAGACAGTTCAAAAACTGTTTGCTGTTTACTGCAAAAAATGAAAAAAAAATCACCAAAATCGAGAGAAAATGGCAAGAAAACTGTAATCAAAGTTGTTGCCCACCAAGTACTAGTGAAAGTACATCATTTCAGAATATTTCAACATGACAAATCCATGTCAGTCTTCTGGAGTTATATGCTTGCTGTAATAAATGACATCAGGGTACTGTGAGAGGCAATTGCTGACCAAATCACTGCACCAAGTCAAGAAATGACAGCCAAGACATGACCAGCCATAAACAGGTATAAATCAGCACCAAACAGTCATCAAGACCCTGAGCAAATACCCAAACATGTCACCAAAGCATTTGTTAGTGAGTAGTCATACCCCTTGGACAATAGAGCAAAGTATACATAACATTGGCAAGACCTGACACCAGTAGGTGTATGCTCACAAGAGTGCAAAGCCCAAGCTCAGGTCAAAAGCAACTCCAAGATATCACTGCATGAACCATGCAACATTTAAGTATAAGAGATCCCAAAGTCTCAAGTATCTGCAAAATGCTTAAAATAGCATAAACCTCCTGCTCAATATCGGTCAAACATACAAGATGCTCCCACTAGCTCAAAAGGCGGATAAACGAGCTCAACAGCTCAAGCAAACCAAGTCAAAGTACCAAAGATAGGTAACTAAGACAATGCCTCAATAGCATCCAAGGTCGTAATGGAAAAAGCCAAGTCGTAACGGAAAAATCCAAGTCAATGTCCAACTGCTCAAGGGAATACTCAAATGAATGTCGAGACGAGCTCAAAAAACTACCATCCATAGCCAAAGCATAAACCATTCACCAAGACATCATAACCCGTACTAGGTAGCCTAGGCATAAACCATGTCATAGATGAAATGCCAACTGCAAAGAAGTGACAGTCAAAACCAAATCGAGCTCTAATCTCAACTCAAAAGCATTCCGGAGCATAAACAAGACATGTGGCATAGTCCAAATACATCATGACATCATACCGAGTAGCCAGGAGCACCCCGTGACCAATAGGCATAACCCAACTGTAGCATAAATAGCTTCAGTCCTGAAGTTTCTAGCAGCATATAACCTCTATAAATTGAGCAAATCAGTGCTCAATCCAAGCTCAAATCCTTAGGCAAACCATAGGCATACATTCCCGTATGTATAGGCACCAACCTAGCATAATCGGGCATCAAATGCTAAGATTTGTAAGCATAAAATTGAAGTAACAGGTGGCTGCCCTGTTTTGGACAGATCTAGGATTGTTCAAAACAGTCAATGGCTGAGCTAAATCAGCTCCAAATACGTCTCACATAAGAGGCATAACATCCACAAGTGATCCGGTATCAATTAGACATCAGTAGAAGCATCACAGTAGGCATACAAATACATGTTGTCTCAGACCTAAAATTTGTTGTAGAATATTTTGTCATCAGAATTTGGGAAATCTGACATCACCATCGTGTTTGAAGCATGCCAAAACCCCAACTTAGACTCTTACCTTGTCTGAATCGGGTTCCGAATACCCGAGATATGACAAAAAGAGTGATTTTTAGGCCAGATTTTGAAATAGGTACAAAAAAAACGTGAGCTAGCTAGGGGGGTCTATTGTCCCACGTGTCAACAATGGGGCCCAAAGGGAGTACAAATGAGGGCCAAAGAAGGCCTACACCAAGCCTCAGCAAGCTTTGATAGGCTGGAAGCAAGATCGAGGTGAAGGAAGCTCTAAGAGGTGTGAGCTATGGCTGCCCACAACCTGTGAAAACCCTATTTACCTAGACCTGTGGACTGAGATAAATCTCTGAAATAATGAAGCAATACCTCAATGTCAATGCCCTGATGGTGCCTCAATAGGCCGAGAAGAAGCTCGGGAAGCTGGGGAGTGATGGGAGCTCAAGAGAATGAGCTATGGCTGTCGGGAAGGAGACCCAATGCGAGTGGGGAGTTTATGGGAAGCTGAGAATGCCACGAGCCAAGCTCAAGAGTCGGAACCCATGCTCTGATACCAATTGAAAGGTGAGAAGGATCGAAGCTTGTACTCGAGAGCTATGGCGGGAGAGCAAGAGCAAGAAAGAGAGAGACAAGAAATGGGAACTCCAACAGTCACAATGTGTGACCGAGCCTTCCTTTATTCAAACTATCACTAAGAGAATAAAGAATAAAGTGACAGTGACGGGCGTCCGCCACTGTAGTGTGTAGTGGCGGTGACTGTCAGTGTAGTAATACACATGCGGCTAGGCGGAGGCGCCTTTACCCCCAATAGTTAATTCAAATGTAGTAGATGTATCCCCCTATCATAATCATTTGAAAGAAGCGTCGTACACAAGGTCCTTGTGATCCTCTCCCTGTTCCATCCCCTATCGTATAGATTCCGATACCTGAGTTGTATGGTAGCTCTCTTGCCACGTTTCTGTCTTGTATCAACCTCTTTGCAATGCAATGGGAAGGACAACTAGATCCATAGATTCCTTCTTCCTTGCAAACAATGCTTTCTAGATCTATGCTTTCACAGCTAGTTTCTGGTGTTCAGTTTGCTTTAAAGACCTCCATGACTTCCTATCTTCAGACAATCTATACAAGAGTGTACACCTCATTGCAAGATAAAGTGGACTCTTTAACCAGGCAGCTTAGCAAAGCTCTAGAGGATTTAGCTTCTGAAAAGATTGCTTTGAGTGATATTCATACACAAATGACTGCAGCTACAGCTTTGATGAACTCACAGGAAGCCATGATTAAGGAGTTAGAAGCTAAGATTGCCACTTTAGAGGAAGAGAATGTGTCCTTCACCAAGGAGAAAAATGCAGTGCTTGAGGAAATGATAGGATTAGCTTGTAAGCTTGGTATATGTAAAGGCCAGTTGTGGCATTTCTAAGAAATTATAGAGTCACAGAAGAAGGTTATTGAAATAACTTAACCAGACTACTCTTTCTTTTCCTCCTCCAGCCCCACTGATGTCTTCCTTGTTGTCTTCTAAGGAAGAGCTAGATCAGTTTGCAGTACAAAGCTAAACTGTGTGATGGGTTCTCTACCAAGATAGAGCACCTTCAGCAGCATATGAATTGTGTTCAAGAAGATTTTATCCACTATGCTGAATTGGTGTCACCCCATCATCCTTCTGGATTAAGTAACAACAACGCTTTGCATTGTATAATTTCCTTGAGTTATTAATATGGACTTAAAACCTCTAGCAGAGGATGGGTGGTAAAACATGTGGTCAGTAGATTTACTCAAAGTAGTATTTTCGGATGATGGGTGGCAGAACATGTGGTCTGTAGATTTACTCAGAGCAGTGTTTGATAGATTTGTTGATGAGTTAATCTCTCATAAAGCCCAGTTATTGTCCTTTATGTATCTTTGAGGATACCTACACATCCTTGATGAGGAGGACATGAATCTTTATGTAGGAGATGTGATTTTGCAGGCAGTCATGTATGTACATTATGTTGAAATGACTTTGGTTGATGGCCTGAAGAATTATCATCAGATAGTAGACATTGTGGTGTAGAGGCTATGCTTGGCATCCTCCTTTGGAGAATGTTGTTTAGGATCCTCACAGTTGACGAAGTGTCTTCATAAGTCAGATATTCAGCCATTGAGACACCAAGTGTTGAACTATATTGCTAACAATCCTTGTTCATTGAGGATTTCTTTTTAGCTTTTGGTCTTTGATGTTCCATCTATCCATACGATCCTCATGATATCCTATCTTATTCTCTAATTTCTTATCGCTTACCCTTGTATATTATCATTCTCACTTCTAATCCAGATAATATCCCTCTCTTATTTTTTACCCCTGTAGTTTTTCCTCAAATTCCAATTTTTACTACATGCCCATTTATTGCTGATCCTATATCCTCGCCTACTTCTATTGGACCTACTCCTATTGTCCCACCTATTCCTTTTGTGTTTCCAATAAAATCCCTTCAAAAGTTTTTACTTTCTTTCCCTTCTTTTCCATCATCATTATCCCTTCAAATATATTCATTTTATGATTTATCTTACCCACCTCTTCATTGTTCCCCTCTTATTTCCTTACCATCTCCATCTGACTATATTAATCTTCCTCCACAATCAATGATGGATACTCCTGGGTATAACAATGATATCCTTCATCACGGCAGTGGACATTGAATGATTCTTTGACATGACTAATGTTTTGGCCTATCATTCCTGGTTTCTAGGACACTTTTGCACAATGTTCTGCTTTCTATCTTCAATTTGCTAGAGCATATGCTTGTTTCGAGGATAATTTAGTACTCATGGAATCTCATTTTTGTTGGTATCTTACTTTTATGCATCAATAGTCTCACCTCAATACTTGGAAGAGTATTTTGAACTTAATGATTAATCCTAATGAGGATTTATCTATTGCTCAAATGGACATCCTATATTATTTTGCACAAGCTTTTCCTACTAGGTTTATTATCATGTTGGAAAGGATGTGTTATTTACAATTTCTCTAGAATGCTCCTTTACATTTTGTGGATCAGAATAAGAGTCTAGAACATCTCAAGCTGAGTATGAAGTTCAAGAAAAAATGTCTTCATCCTACATAGCTTGTGGATACTCTCTTGATTGTACTAAACCTTTTGATGCAAATCTTTCTCTTTGTTCTTCATGTTTTGGGAGCTTGTGCCATTTAGACTATATTGTCTTGTGTCTTTGTGAGTTTTGTGTATGTTCTATGGTGTATAAGTGGTGTTTTATCCTTGCATGGAGTTGAAGATGAAGATGGAGATGATTGGTGGTGGTTCATTATTTTATTTGATGGATGGATGCTTATTGGGAAAGCAACCTCTTATATCCTTTATATGTTTGTCATGCTTTTTTGTTTCTAAGCTTTGTTAATGGATAAAGGTGTTTTCCTTTCATCTCAAATCTTTATTAGATGCATGTTATAAGTTGGGGTCATGTTTGGGTGGTATTTCCTGAAGTTGTTGTGGAAGATCAAGTTGTCCTATATTTTGAACTTCTATTCTCTTTTTCTAAGGCCGTGAGGATGCTCCTTGATTAAGTCTTTGTTGGAATTTTAGCTAATTTTTGTATAATCAGAATGATAATTGATTTTTTGGAAGTGCTTGAGAGAGTTTTGGACAAGGTTGGATAGGTTTGAGAAGCTCAGGATGTTTTTTAGTGGAGATATGATGTGCTGAAAGGTTCTATTGTGCATGATTGGTTCTATTGAGCTTCTGTTTTGTTTTGTTTGCTTTCTATATGAGTGGTTGAAATAATAATTGATGGAGTTTGAAAGTGTTTAGAAGGTTATTGAATGATTCTTGATGGTTTTAGTTGAGTTAAAAGCTTTCTAATGACTTTCCATAGACCCTTTGTTGACCATCTATAGAGCCTCTGTCTCTGTTCTTTTTTTGCTATGTATGCCTTTGTAAGTGTTTTGTGGGATGAATGTGTAGCTTGGGGCAATTTTCTAATCTTTGGAAGAGATGAATACAAGTTTAAAATAGCTCAAAGAAGTGGAAGAAGTAGTTGCCAAAGACTTAAGTGAAGACTAAAGTGACAATGACACTATTGAGCTGTGAAAGGACAATGTAGTGGCTTTGGTGACCTTTCATGTTAGACATACCTCTTGGGAGAGGCATCCAAAACCAAAGAAGGGTTACGGATGATGATTCTTGATAATTCAAAAGTACTATTGAGAGAGAGAGAGAGAGAGAGAGAGAGAGAGAGAGAGAGAGAGAGAGAGAGAGAGAGAGAGAGAGAGAGAGAGAGAGAGAGAGAGAGAGAGAGAGAGAGAGAGAGAGAGCACAATTTCTTCTTGATTTGTGCAAGAAATTTGGGGCTAGACCATGCATCATGAGGCAGATTCCAATAGTTGGTCACTATTGGCATGTGTCTCGAGGCGACATTTCTATAGAAATTTGGACTGTAAGATATAAATATTTCTTCGATTTCTTTGAAATTTTGTGAAGAAATTTGAGGCTTTCGACTGACACGCATTCCAAGGCAAATAACAAGTGGTACAACAACATTAAATTGCAGTGACAGTTAGATTTGGCAGTAAATTTTGGGGATTTTTAGTAAAATTTGGTGAGACTCAACATTAAATTGCTGTAAATTATTTTTGTTTGGGCACGCATTTCGAGGCAAGTGTGGTACAATAGTGCATCGCTGTAATTTGCAGGCTGAGTGCTGATTTGTGCAACACTAGGCATATTTGGCAAGAATTGTGACCGTTTGGTATTTGCATTCTAATCCCGTGAGGATTTTTGGTACTCAGCTGAGTGCATTCTATACTTCGGCATTGAAGTATTTGTCTACTGATTCTTGTGCTTCAGCATGGAAGCTCAAGGGCATAATGCTCAAAGCAGCATCCTTGGTGTCCTCACTCAAGAGGACAAGCCTGATGGCACAAAATACTTGTTGTGGAGTTTTTGTTGGGATAAAGGCCCGTTTGACCTCTGTGTAAAGTACACGCACATTATTTAGCTGTACATGTGAATGCACCCTTACGTGCCCTAAGTATAAATACATTTTATTCTTTGTGTACCAACACATTTGTTGTTGCGTGAATATTTGAGAAGATTGGTGTCGTTTTTCTTATTGTGGTTGATTAAAATATGAAAAACATGATTATTGATGATACATGATATATTTTCTTGTAGTAGATTCTCCATTTTCTTGGTGTTCATCTTGGGACTCCACATTGGCAAGAGCTACTTAGACTTGGTCATAGGTGTAGAAGCTGAGCCTAAGCTTCTTGAAAAGACTTAGCCAACTGCTGATTAGCTTAGGGCTCATGGTGCATGGATTGAGAGAGCTTGAAGGGCACTACGTTGGCTATCCCTATGTATTTTCGATACTTTGGTTATGTTAATAATGAATTGCAACTCATCGAAGTATGCATGGGAGATTCTAATGGGATACTATGGTACTACCAATGCTAGAAAAATACAGTGGAAGTAGAAGTTTAACACGATGGACAGGAAAGAACGGTCCATTTAAGAGAATGTGACGAAAATAAAGACTATTTAGATCAATTAGCTCTTGTAGGAGGTAAGATAGATGATGAGGATATGGTGGCTATGACCCTAAATGATCTATCTAGGGCCAAAATACAAGTCTTTTGATACATCAATTTCAGTTAGGACTAAAATGCATGACTATAATGAGTTGGTATCCTTGCTTATCCATGAAGAAGTAAAATTGGGTTTGTCTATGAGCTTGAGTAGCTCTAAAAATAGAGATACATCTTTTTACTCTAGGCAGCAAGGCCATAGTTATTGTGGTAGAGGTTCTAGTTGTGGTAGGAGAATCCAGTAGCATGCATCTCAGCATGGGTAGAGTTAGCAAGGATTTGCTGATAGAGGTGGTGATTATGCTCGTGTGAGGGGGAGATCTCAGTCTAGGGATGGAGGATCCTTGCACACTCAGTATACTCATGAAAAAATGTAAACAAGGATAAAGATTGCCATTATTGTGGCAAGCATGGCCACAATGCAAAAGAGTGCTGGAAGAAGCAAGCTGATCAAAATGGTAGATAGCAAGGTCACTATGCATCATTTAGTCATGCAGAGCTTGAGACTGGTGAAAGATTGTTTTCTATGACTTATGTACAGAACAAGGGCAAGCAACAAGAAAAGTATGATGACATCTGGTATATAAATTCTGGTGTCTCAAACCACATGACACCACATGGGGAGTGGTTTGATGAGTTGAAAACAAGTGCTAATGGCTATGTATGTACTAGAGATGATTCTTAGCATGACATAGCACACAAAGGGATTATTCGTTTGCTTATGCCTGATCGTAGAAAAAAGCAATTACATGATGTCTTGCATGTTCTGTTGATCTCCAAGAATTTGCTATTTCTTGATCAAATGGTTGAGCAGAACCTATAGGTACAATTTAATAGAGTTGGTTGCTTCATAGAAGAATATGGTAGAGGATGTAAGTTGGTTGCTAAAGGCTAGAGATATGGTAGGATGTTTACACTGGATGCAAACATACCTGAGTTGAATGCTGCAATGTTTGCTCATGATGGGGCAAGTATCCAAGATATTGATATATGGCACAAACGGATTGGACATATAAATGTCCAAAAGTTGAAAAATATGCAACATAAGGAGCTTGTTATAGAGCTACCAAGGTTTAAGTATACTAATATGGGACATGTATGCTTAGCATGCCAATTTAGGAAACAAGCCAAGTTTCCATTTGTCAAGAATACACTAAATAGCAATAGGCCTTTACAACTTGTGCACTCAAATGTCTGGGGACTCGCTCATAATGTATCCCTTGGTGGGTCTAAATATTATGTGACCTTTATGGATGACTATAGCAAGTACACATGAATATACATCCTAAAGCATAATGATGAGGTTTTAGATAGCTTTATGGATTTTAAAGCTCATGCACAAAAGAGCTTAAATGTTATGTCTCATGCTTACGGTCTGATGGTGGTGGAGAGTATGTGTCAAAAGAGTTTGCTAGGTATAGCAAAGCTTGGGATTAGGAGGCAGTTGACTTGTAGCCATACTCAGCATAATGGAGTGGCTAAAAGAAAGAAGAGGGTGATTATGGAGGCAGTTAGGGCCATGTTGAATGAGAAGGATATACCTTTGTCTTATTGGGCTAAAGCAACACTTATGACTGTCTATGTCATGAATAGAACACCTATACCAGGACTACATGAAAAGACACCTTATGAGCAACTCTATGCCTATAAGCCTAACATCCGACATTTGAAAGTATTTAGTAGCATTGCCTATGTCCATGTTCTAGATGACAAATGGAAGAAACTTGATCCTAAAGTAGTGAAGTGTGCTTCCATTGTGTTGAGAGTGACTGAGAGGGAGAGAGTGAGAGGTGTGCTAAATGAGGGACTGAGGGATGATGAAGCTCTTCACCATTGTCTTGCTTTTCTTGTCCTCTCTACTAGCTCTTCGACTTGTTAGTGTGCTTGGTAGTGGATGCAAAAGGAGCAACGGCATTGGATTGTGTTGATTATGGTAATGGAACCATCTTCGAGCCTTCAAAAGGTAAGTTAGGTGAGTTCACTACAACTCAAGCTAGTCTTGTATTCTTTCTTTCTTGGGATGGAGAGGAGGATACTTGGTTAGTTAGAGCACAATATCAAGAGACAAGGTGAGAGATTGTTGCTACAGTGAGTTGCAGCTTCTAAAGTAATCGAAGTTCATCCAAAGTCCCAATTGTTGGTGTGTTTGGCTCAACATTTTGGTTACCTAGGACGATACAACCACCAAGGTTCTAACACTCCTATCATGTGGTGGAATAGGAGGCTTGTGCATGGGCGTGGATGGGATTGATGGGGTTCCGATTGTCAGCGTCTGTGGCTAGCATTCTGAAACCCATGCAGCTAGGTTAGGAAGGTTGAATCAAAAGGAACTGGTTCGTTGGATTGAGATTGTGAAGATAGGAATTGTTAGGGTACAAAAAAACACAAAACACAAATTTAAAAAAAACAGGCACACACACACACAAAACTCAAAACTCAAATTTCGGTCACAAAATGCAAAACTCAAACCCTTTTGCTTCGACAACCTGTGTGGCAACATTGCGAACGATGGTTTATTTTGCTTGCCCTTGTGATCAGCTGCATATGTATCCATGATTCACAACTAACCAAATGCATAGCTCACTCTTATGGTTATCTCTTGAAGCTTTTGTGTCATCGACGTGTGAAGGAAGGAAATGAACAAAGAAGGCAACGTAGAAGAGGGAAGGAATAAGGGGTATACGCAAGAGGCAATGAAGGAATAGGGGAGGAAAGAAGTAGAATAGAGTAGGAGGAAGAGAAGTAGAGGGTGGAAGAAGGAAGGAAAGAAGAAGAATAAGGAGATAGAAGAAAAGAGGAGGAAGAAGAAGAGAATACGGTCAGGAGAAGAAGGAGTGAAGAGGAAGAAGAAAGACGTTAAGGAGAAGAAAGTAGTGGTGAAGAGAAGAAGAAAGAGAAGAAGGAGTAAGAAGAAGATAGGAAGAGGAAGAAGAATAGTATATTTATTTTTTCATTTTTAAAAAAGGGGGTCGATGAGGTCATTGTAAAGATTTTATACACACACACACACACACTTGCATGCATTCTCTCTCTCTCTCTCTCTCTCTCTCTGTGCGCTGGTCACAAGCTGGCGGTGGGGTAGATTGGCAATAGCAAAGTGGCGTAGGCTGGCGGCAGCAAGAAGCTGCGACGTGACAACCACGATCAACACAACGACGACCACATCATGTAAGGTTTTTTTTTTAATTCAATTTTTTTTTTTGCCCTTTCTATCTACACACGCCCATACACAAAGCCTATATACATTTCCACACAAAACACCCAACTCTTCGCACAAACATACCCAAACACACTAACACACACACTAATTATACACACCTTTAACATTTGCACACACACTTATTCACACATTACCTACACACACACACACCCAAACACACACACACACATATTCACAAGCATTATGCACACACATATTCACAAATTCAATGCACCTGAACCACACCCCACACATCCACACATTCACACATATCCTTGGATCGCACACCACAACCCCTATACACCCCATGCCCCATTTCCACTACCCCAAACACGCACACAACCAGCACACTCTTTAACCACCCTCTTTTCACACGTCATGCACCTTAACACACACTAACCCCTAATTAGTTCACTCTCACTCATACCCATCACCCTAACTCGCACACCCCTATTTTTCTTTCACATCCAAACCCTAACTCCCACACATCCATCCATATCACTCCCACACACGAGCACTCATTTCATCCCTATTTTTCTTTCACATCCAAACCCTAACTCCCACACATCCATCCATCTCACTCCCACACACGAGCACTCATTTTTAAACATCAAACCCTAAAACCTCACTCCCACACTAAGCCACTTCCATAGATCCCTCACAAACATTCGTTCACTTACACTCATAAGAGTTCACTCGCATACATTGATCACTCGCACTCATAGGAGTTCACTCGCACACATAGTTCACTCACACACATTAGTTCACTCTCATGAGGTGAGTTCACTCTCGTAGATTTTACTCTCATGGAGTTTACTCTCGTGTGAGTTCACTCACACTAGCTCATTCCCATAAGGTCATTCTTGTGCATTCCACCACCACCTTCACTCACTATATCCACACTCACTCATACCCATAACACTCACATCTCACTTATCCAAGACTCACACTCACATCTCACTTATCCCACACTCATACTCACTCACTCACACTAACCAATCACTCACACTCCCACTTTTACACACATTATGCCTCAAGGCTCACTCATACTTGTCTTACTCACATTCTAAAATTGAACCTCTTGCTTTACGTATTTGCATCAAAGTGCTGTCCTTATTTGCCATATTGTTAGCATGACATGGTTGTGATACTTTGAGGAATTGCTTGCACCCATGCACATTGCATTGGAAAGGAAAGCTTGATTTTACACACCTCACTCTTTTGAGTCTTTGAATCAAAGTGTTACAAAATGCCTTGATAACTTGTAGGTTTTGATGTCAAGCATTTGAAGCAAATATCTTAATGACTTAAGAACTCAACAAGGAGCTTGTTAAACTAAGTAACCACCTCATCGTATTGCAAGGACTTGGAACACATTGCACTTAGCACCTAGGCAACCTTGGCAACACACACTGGGCTAACATTACCTTAGGTCATTTAGGATCATAGTATACAACCACAAAAGTCACTTTCGCATCTACATATAGGACAAATTGCAAGTCATTAGGGGGGAAGTCATCCAACCAAGCCACTATCATCATGTGCTCCATTCTAATCATTACAAGGGCTCGATGAGTAAAAAATTGTCGACCATGCTACCATAAGTCCTAAGCTCCATTTGAATCATTTTGAATCCCATTCGAAGAAAGTGCCAAGTCCGCAGCAATTGAGAGGAGAAGCCAACCACAGAGCCCATAATTTCACCACTTGCACTTAGTGCAAGTTCACAATACCAATTGACCAACAATAGACCAATTTGAAGGATAGGAACTCCAAGATACGAAGTTGCAAAATCCAAGAAGAACTAACAAGCCTAAAGAGTTGAACGAGAACACCCACACCAAGAACCACACAAGACTATTACAATAAGAGTTTGTCATATGGCTATTAAGAGCCTTACACTCTATTGACGTGCCTCATAGTGGACTCGACCTTAGATCTTGAAATCCTACTGCCTGATGACTCAAAGAAAATGAGTAAATATTCCCATCCATCTATCCATACACATGTTGCCAGAGCTAGCAACATAAGAGCCTAGGCCAAAGCTAGCAAACTAGATGGTGATAGATAAATTTCCAAGTGCTAATCTTAGATGCATTGAGTGCAGCATCACTCACATGTATAATGACTATCCAACATGCAAGGTTTCATGTAGTACCCTAACTAGGTCTACCATGCTTAATATATGAAAGGTACAAGCCACAAACACAAATCTAGAAGATAAAGAGCTAATCCATCCTGCATATCTTAGGGTCAAACTAACTCCCAAACGAGAGCTCATCATTGGTGCTCTCATAGACAAAAGGTTCAGATTACAACATCTTGACCCATGAGGTATGAACTAAGATTGAACAACTCGAACTTGTCCCAACCAATGCAGCTATCATGTCATATGGAGGATGACTATTCCCTCTTAGGACAATGCAAAATTCTCTTGAGTATTGAGACTGAAAGCATGCCATAGTGTTTTATGTGCTTCCAAATTGAGAAGATATGGGAAAGGAAGTCTTTCTTGGAAGACCTTTCAAGCTTGCAACCACGTGCATTGTGGACAATGAAGCACACCGTATACAGCTAAGCTCATGAGACATGGAGATAGTCACTGCTTTTAGCAAAGGGGACCTTGTCTCTTCTCTAGAGAAGGGCTAGAAGCTTGTCTCAGAGTTAGATCAAATGCCTAGAGAGGATATCCAGAGAGTTCTTAATGCACTACTCAAGACCCATGAGAACAAGAGAGAACCGCTTCGTAGGAACCCTCCTGGAACCAAAGGAAAGACCACAGCTACTAGAAACACTATCATAGCTTCTCAAATTGTTGGGAATAGAACTACATCTAGAAGGGGAAAGAGATTTAGGGCAAGTAATCGAAAGCATCGATGGAGAGCTAGCACACGGCCGTGATGGGTGCCCAAAGCATTACTCCATGCTCAAGGCTTAATTCATGTGTTCTACATTGGGAAGCAAACATCAAGGAGGGAAGATGTTGCAGCATTGGCCAAGAAATCAGAAGGACAAAGTGAGTTTGAACGGAAATGGTATTCTAGTTGAGGGTTATTTGCACGATATGGTAGCCACCTAATGACAATTGCTGAGCAAAGAAAGGCACTTTGGACTTCAATGCATGATCCTACATATGTTGCTTCTACATCTCTCTGAGTACTTGCACATGTTTGTGGAGTCAACATTTCTAAATTGGCTAAACTTGATCCTTTGTGTGACAAACTTCTTTCAGAGGAAGAGCTACACATTGCAAGTCGATTAGGACAATGAGACATGATGATTGATGTCACTAGATATATCTTTTGTCTCACCCATGACCCACAACTTCTTGATGAGTATGCTTCATTAGAATAAAATCCTAATTTCTATGAATATTTTATTCCAAGGTTGCATGACACCACCAAATCTTACCTCTGCTTATAGTACTACAATAATCAAATCTTCATCAAATGATGTGCCACTGAGTGATGTATATAAACCATATACTAACCTAGACATAGTGGTTGGAAGAGGCATGCTTGCAACTCCAAATCCTAGGTCCAACACCACTAATGTTCCTACTAACCCACCCCACCAGTTAGTCCCAATTGAGTAGATTGAACCTCGAGATGCTTCCTAGGAGGTTGCTAAGACACATCTTTAGATCAACCCTACTAAACCTAATCCTCCTTCTAGCATCAAGCCTTTACTAGTATGTCGACCATTGAGTACCATGGCTGCTCATTTGGCAAATAAATTCAATTCCTCTGAAATAGAATTGCCTACTCCAATTTGAGGCCATATACACTACTTATGCCAAGTTGTTTGCAATGATTGATCTAGGCCTTGTTGATGATGAGGCGGTTCAGGTTGTTTCTAAATGGAATTCCACTTGGGAGGATAATGAACATCTTTTTGATAAAAGCCTCTTGATTCAGGAGGAATATGTTAGAACTCTCCCTTAGGAGCACTTGCTATCATGCTGATTTATTCCTTCTTATGCTTCTGTGACCAAAATCCAAGACCAATCAGTACTTGATGAGCTTGAGCAGAATTGTCATTCCTCAAGTCCGTTCTTGCAAAAGTTGGTTTCTCATCGACTTGAGATTGCTTGCAATGGCAATCGTCTTATGACTACAACTGAGCAACGTCGTACAATCAATACACTTCAAGCTAACCCAACTTATTGTGAGACCACTTCACTATGCTCTATCATCCTAGCTCGAAATCTCACCTTACCACAAAAGTTGATATGTCACCCATTGCTCGACAAGATTCTAATCGAAGAGGAACTACACATTGCTAGCCGCTTTGCACGACCCTCTGATTGGTGATCTAATTGCCTACATTTGTGGACTGGTTACCAAACCACCTGACTTGGATGCTTTTGCCAAATTGGAGTACAATCCAAATTTCTATGACTAATGGATCCCAAAAATTATAGAATACTAACTCTTTTTTCTTTTTAGTCTTAGTTTCTTTATACATATTTTTCTTTAGCTCAATTTGTTACACTGACAAGAGCAAAAATCCATCCTACTTTAGAAACAACACTACATCTTATGTGAGGGCAAAAAGGAAAACAAGAGGTATAAGCTCAAACCCTTTCACTCCTTGTGTGATGATGAAATTCAAAGAAAAACATTGTTGTAATTCTTTCTATATTTTTCCCTTGAATCCACTGCATGGTACTCTCAAACTTTCACCAAGGTGAATGTAGGAAAACAGTAGGTGACAAAGCAATGCAATGAACCTCAAGGCTTGAAGACAATATGATTGACAATATAAGCTTTCTATGAATATCCTACACTCTGCAACAACATTAAAGACTTGAAGCTCACACTAGAATTTGAACCTTCCTGAAGATCTGAAGCTCAAGAGGCATCAGCCAAGACATCAAAGGCCAATCAAGACAACAAGTTTATCTTGGAGCCTTTGTGAAGAAACACAAAACTTAAAGAAGCATCAACAATGAAGCTTCTCTTTCTTCAATGATACCATACCTTGACTACAACATCTAATGGTCATCTACTTCCTTAGGAGCAATTGCAAATTGCTTCATCAATGAGCATACCAATCTTCATTGACAAGCTCAAGTTATTCTTCAACAATAGCTTCATCAATAATGCTGGCAATGTGCTTTCATGTCCAAGCTCAATGTTCAAATATTCATTGTACGCACCTCAATGCACCAATCATCTTGTGTGCCAAGTTTTATTATTTGCAATCAGCCTTCTGCTCTCATACTTTCATTTCTCCTTGTAAGGCAGCATGCCTTATTGTATATCATTGTTGTTACTTAACTTGCCAAAAGAAAAAAAAAGTGCAAGAAAAAAAAAATAGAAAAAGAAATATGCACTCACATGCACTACATCGACACTAGGGGTCCTCAAATTGGATGTGCCCATGTGTATGAGGGATATGAGCCACTTGAGCTAGTCCCTCACCCCACAGTGTTGAGGCAAGTGCGTCGTGTGTTGATACTGCCACCCTCACCCATGAAACCTTGTCCCTCGTGCCTTTAGCACCCTTGTACATGCTTCTCTGCCTTTGTGCCAACATGCAATATAACTTCGAGCCCTCAAGAAGGGCCCTCGCTTTTTAGTCCCCCCTCTCACTTGTTGCTTCCTTGTGCCATGTAGTGTTATGCTTCCACAAGCTTGTGGGCATGCCGAGTGTGGGTAATACCCCATGAGGTGAGTTCCACGGGGCAGGTCACCCCTGCCCTAAGATGAACCCATGACGGGTTCATCACACTCGGTGGCCTTGGTCGGCCAGCTTCGTCTCTAACTCCCTAGCCCTTTTTTCATTTTCCTGCACATTTGCTTAGTGACCATTAAGGTTAGGACATACCTAGGGAGTCTTGGCTCGCCTAGGTCAAACCTATCTCCCCAAGTCACTTGCACATTTCATCCCTTCATTTGATTCACCAAATTTCATTAATCCTTACTTATCAGAAAGGTGGAAAAGGCTCTTCAACATAAAGCCAACAATTGTATTAGCTACCATGTGTGGTTGATCATGTAAAGACCCATGTTCAAGAGCTTATCAGAGTGGACTCTCTTGCTCCTGTCCATTCCACATCATTGTCTCCCTAGCATCTTCATCAACAAACCTTTTTCCTCAAACCTACAATTCTTTCCATCTTCAACACTTCGAGCTTGCCTGGAGTTTGACAACTAGAGCCCCAAGAGGAACACCAAGGAAAAGGGGATTCTACTGTAAGAAAATCTATCTTGTAACATCAACAAGCTTTTATTTCATTCTTTTGATGACCAAAACAAAGAAAACAGCAAATCTTCAGGCAACATCATAGTAGATATCTCCCACGGATTTGATAGAATCAACCATAATCGTCAACATCTTCATAGAATCCATCAATAGAACAAAGAACATAAAAGAATACACCATCTTTTGAATGGAAATCAATCACATAGTATTCATCTTCAATGTCTTCATAGTTTTCTCTCTCAATCTCTCATATACAGTTACACTGTTTTGATAGAATTAACTCTCTCTCTCTCTCTCTCTCTCTCTCTCTCAATAGTACATCATCTCCTCACTACAATACTCTCATAATAACTCTCAATAATCCTTTTTAGATCGTGGATGCACCTCCCAAGAGGTATGCCTGATATGAAGAGTCACCAGAGCCACTATAGTGTCTCTTCACAGCTCACTACTGTCATTGTCACTCAGTATTCTCTTCAGTCTTCAGCAGTTGCTTCTTCCTTTTTTTTAGCTCTTTTGAACTTAGATTCATCCTTTCCAAAAGTTAGAAAACTTTCCCAAAGTCACACATACATTCTACAGAACACTTACAGAAGGTCTATAGAACAGCACAATATAGTACCAGAGAAGCTACAGTACAAATATAGTACAGAGACAAAGCAGAGACAAAGGGTTACAGAAGGTCATCAGAACCTCATAACTCATACTCAAACCATTCCAAACTATCAAAAACTATTCAATAAGCTTCCAAAAGATCTCAATCTTCATCAATCATCAATCCATGCTTTATACAGAAGAAAATCAGAACAAAACAGAAGGTATACAGAACCAATCAGAACCTCAACAGAACATCATAGAGCTTCATATCTCTACTGAGAATCATCATGAACTTCAAAAACATAATCAATATAATCCAAAACACTCTCAAACGCTTCCATTAACAACCATACATCACTCTAAATCCATCAAAAATCAATCATTTAGACCTCAAAAACAACAAAAATCAATCAAAAATTCAGTCTTTTTCCACTCTCAACAACAACCCATCTCCCAAACCAACATCTCATATGTCCTATGCACCCAAACACTAGCACTTTCCCTCAGGAAGTGATTACACCTATGGTTTTCCTTTGCAAGTACAACAATTCGTGGAGAACTCGGCATCATCATTGCTATATCAACATCACATCATCCATCCTCTGCAATCTCCCATTCATCTCCAATGACCATTCAAGCTTTCTCCATCACAAGGACCAATAGTCCCATATATTCAGCAACATCAACTTCTATAGGAATTGTCGCTAGTAACAACCTTGGTCACCATCTACCCCAGTACCAGCACTATCATCAGTACCAACCACAGCAGAAAGAATATGATCTTTATCAACAACATTTATTTCTCCACCGTCATGACCACTACTCCTTCACTAATTGATCCCAACATTCTGCGTCTTTGGTACAAGCTACCGCATGCTACTTATGACGTGAGTGCCATGGGACTGGCACTCATCTAGGGGGAAAATAATGTTAATGGTATTTTGAGAAGGCTACAAAAAGCGCAAGTGTTGGCTACTATTTTGTACTCATGGATGTTATCATATTATCATGGATGTATTATTTTGTGAGAGCTTGCTTCAAGGATTGATTGTCCTAGAGCCCACTAAGTGGGTAGGACGCCCAAGAGAGGGTGAAAAACCTAAACGAAAAATGCAAAAGGGACCCAAATCCTAACCCTAACCCTAATTCTTGATTTGTATAAGTGTGGGGGGTCTTAGTTCTATTCACCCTTTTGGCACATTCATGCTACGGAAGCTCTATCAGTGTGATTACTCAAGATTTCTATTCTATCTTTCCATTCTATCATCTTGCTTCCATTGTGTTGAGAGTGACTGAGAGGGAGAGAGTGAGAGGTGTGTTGAGCGAGGGATTAAGGGAAGGTGAAGCTCTTCACCATCATCTTTCTTTTCTCGTAATCTCTACTAGCTCTTCAATTCATTACTGTACTCAGTGGTGGTGGATGCGAAGGAGGCACGGCATTGGATCGTTTTGATCATGGTCGTGGAACCATCTTTGAGCCTTCGAAAGGTAAGTTAGGTGAGTTCACTACAACTTGAGCTAGTCTTGTGTTTTTTCTTTCTTAAGATGGAGAGGAGGATGGTTGCTTAGTTAGAGCGGAGTGTTGAGAGACAAGGTGAGAGATTGTCGCTGAAGTGAGTTGCAGCTTCTGAAACAATAGAAGTTTGTCCAAAGTCTCAAGGTCAACAAGGGGTAATGCTAAGTGCAAGAAGCAATGCAATAAAAAAGCAATAGGAATGAATTATAATTGTGCTACAATAATCTAAGAATCACTATCGACAATGTGAAAAATATGGTGCCGCTATTCTTTTGTAAATCATAAAGCATTTGCAGTGCTTGCATTATTATTTTTCCAATAGCAAGCTCGATCACATGCAATTTATAATAGGTATATAGGCTCCCAAGTCAAAGATGAAGAGATTCTATTCTATTCACCTTAGGAATAGCATACAATCAGAGGCGACCGGTCAAGTGGTCACTAAAAGGGCTAGATATCCAAAGGGAATAGGAAAATCCTAACCCTAAAACCCATGTATAAAAAGGATGAAGTAGAATAGAATAAGCTATTCATGTGTGTGCAAGCTTTGCTTTCTTGGTTTCTTGCAACCTTTTTGCCTTGAGGGTGGGAGTGAAGGAGAGTGAGTGTAAGAGCCTGTGTAGAGTGAGGAACATGGTTGTCTGAAGCTCATATATGCTATCTTCTTCTTCTCTATCCCATTTCATGGTGAGTGCCTTTGTAAGCGAGAGTGTGAGTTAAAGTACAAGAGGGTGAGGGATGTGGAATGAGAAGCCTTCTTATTCTCTACATCTCCTTGAGCTCTGTAGAGGTGATCAATCATCGAGACCTACGAATCACCTATTGTTTCAAGCGTTCCAAGTCGAGCACTAATGGCTACCTCTCACATAGCCGATGCACTATCCATCTCTACGGTGTAGTGAGCTTACCTCCATGCCCGATCGAGTTACCTCCTCTCTCGAGCACTCTAGTAGCTCCATGATCCAAGTGCAAGCTTCAAGGAGCTCCATCCTCAAGCTCCACGCTCCAAGCTCCATTGCCGCGAGCAAGACAAGAGAAGAGAAGAGAAGAGAAGAAGAGAGGAGAAGATGGAGAGCTTCTCCACCATGGTTCCTCACCCTCACACACTCACTCCCTCATACTCTCACACTCCCTCTTTCAAGCACAAGCTCAAACAAGTAAGAAGAAGAAGAAGAAGAAGAAGAGAGCCACTTTTGGCCACACACAAGAATGAGCTTCTCATTCACTTTTCAACCTTATATACAAAACCCTAAATCCCTTTTGGGTAGTCATCCCCTTATCCCCCTTTTTAACATGGTCGGCCGTAGCCTAGGCCCTTTTTCCATTGTCCTCCTATCTTCCTAACTTCCTTCCTACCGCCCATCTACCTTTACAAATTGCATGAGTGAGAGCCTGACATTCTTAAATTAAATCATGATGTGCCTTGTGCTCTTTTACAAAAGTATTGACTTGCACTTTTTCTTGTGTACCTTTCTCCTTGATTTAGGACTTTTCTGCACTTCTTATATTTCCACATTTTTCTCGGCGTGCCTTTATCTTCCGTTTCACTTTTGCCTTGGCCTTGTCTTCTGCTTTAGATTTTCCAGATTTCCACAGAGTTTGATTAGTTTGGGAGACAGGTTGCGAACTCTAGGCAAGCCGAGAGTAATGTCCTGCACTTGAGGACCCAAACTATGTATAGATGGGTGCAGATATTGTGCGAGTGCATGTGCATGCTTAGATATTATGTAGTTAGAAGACTGCTAGTCTGGTGCCACATAGCAACATGTGGTTGGGGAGAAGTACACATGAAGGTGGATGAGACATCATTTGTGCTGTGACAACCTAATGTATAAAAATTGAACTTATCGACACCTTAACTTTTGATAGCTGGTAGCTACTTGTACTGCTAAACGAGTACGGTGTACTTTCCATGATCGTTTGTGCATTGCTTAGCACGATCAATTCAATGGTAGTGAAGTGGAGTGCAAAATAGGAAGCGTGCAAATGGGTCAGGGTGACAGGTCTAACCATAGGCGAGACAAGCTCCCTGGGTGTGTCCTGCCCTTGATGTGCCCCGAACAATTGTGGGGGATGTGAAAAGGGCTAGGGGACTAGGGATGGAGCCAGCCGACCAAGGTCACTGGATGCACCTAATTTGAGGACCCTAGGTGTTGTGTTGTGATTGTGAATGCTTTTTCCTTTTTCTTTTGTTGTTTCTTTCTTTCTTTTCTTTTATTGTCCTTTCTTTTTGTTTTCTATTTTTCTTTTTTTTTCTTCTTATGCTTCTCTCTCTCTTTTTTTTGGAAATACAACCATTGCAATACATTGAGGCCACCAGCTTTTCATTTGGACTGGGAAATGTAGAGAGTCAAAGGCTGTGAAAATGGATATTACAACGATGATTGTGTTACTAGTCTCGTTGTTGGGGGAATAGTTGTGAGGATGGGGAGATACACTTGAGATTTTGCAAAACCTCTTTGTGACATGCAATGTCGGTACAATTGAGGTATTAATTGATGTGAGCCAAATGTAGAGTTTGACCCAGAAAGAGAGAGTAGCCATTGACTATGCTTTGGGCCATGTGATATGGGCGGTGTGCAAGGGTGATTTCCGCTTTCAACAGTGAGGCTTTTGTCATGGCTCTTTGTTCCTGGTTTTTTTGCTGCTTTTTCTGTGATGGATCTTTGGGGGGTTGGTGGTCTTGTGGTATATTGGACATTGAGTGCTTTCGTATAGAGACCTGTGTCATCCTCTATCCACTTGACAACTCGTGAGAGTACATGCCAGTCACATGCTTCAACTACAATGAACATGCACAATGCAGAGAGACATCACTTATCTGAATCCCATGTTGTTAGCTTAGATACATATCACCTATGCTTGAATATCTTTTTCTTTTGCTAAAGGCATGAAATATATTAAGAGTAGACATGGAAGGTTGGTACAATTGGGGAACCTGCCCCCCTTTTAACCATCTAAAGACAAAAAGTCATGGCCAGGTGGCACTTGGTAAGCATTTTATACAACACAGGGGCTATTCTATTTGTATAAAGCAAGATGAGCCTGGGTGATCAAGCGACTGGGGCAATGCTGGTGGTGGGCTTCTATCTTGGGCTTTTGTTAGGCTGTGCAGGGAAGACATTGGCTAGGACCCAAATGGTGTAGTCCCTGGCCACCACGGTATCAAGAATGCTCTAGAATAACTTAGCAATTTTCTTCTTGTTTCTAGCTGCCTTTTTCTCTTTCGAGCACCTAGTGCCCGAGCGTCTAGGGAGGGCCTGCATGGCAGGGGTCACTACCCCCCGGGTGTTCCCTTGTGCTGTCCTCTTCCTAGCCTGGGAAGTTTGCGGCTTGTGTCCCAGACAGTGTCACTATGGGCCTCGTTTGGGCCTATACCTCTTTAGTGTAGGCACGTAGCTCTCTGGTGGAGGAGCTTATACCGTATGCTCCCTCCAACGGCACAGAGCTTCCTTGCAAGCCAACTGCACTGTGTGCTCCATGACGGCTACTATGGGGGAACCTGCAAAATGTGAACCAAGGGTTAGGCCTTGAGGTAGGATAGAATTATTCGCATGAAAGGGATTAAACAATGGATTATCAAGGCCATATGACGAGAAGGAGTGAGGTAAGATATGCAATAGTCATTGTAGAGGTATGGCCCCCGTGATGATGTTCGTCCTGCCTCAACTGCAGGGGGTATTCCAGCCAATAGCAGATCTTTACTCACTCCCAATTGCATGGACTAGTTGTGATGGAACGGGACAAGGCTCATCCCCAAAAGGATGGATCAAAAATGGGGAAAAGCCTGTAGAATGGGACGGTGCCCTGTGTACACCCTCAAAGGTGTTGGTCAAGGCTTCCCATGGCGGGCATGAGGACTATATGCCCTCTACCTGGAGGCGAGAATGGTCACACGACTTCTAGATGTGTGGCGAGAAGAGGGCCTTAGGAGCTCATTCTGTTCAACCCAACTTTTCTCCCTGCACTTGACTATCATTGCTTGTGTGTGTTGGAATTATTTATACACAGTTACAACATTCATTGTTTATTTGTGTACATATTTATGGACCCATGTCACTTCGTGAGGATAAGAACCAATTGTAGAACCCAGAATTGTATTGGAGTGTGGCACACACATCCAGTACTCGTGGTAGCCTACTCAATAAGAATAGATATTTTGCAACATTGAGTAGCATGGTACCTTGTCCGAGTCTACTTGCAACATGTAGCTCCTCCTCAGTGAGAACCTTATCTAAGTCCATACTTTGAATGGTAGTCAGTACTCAAAGGGAAGTTGGCGATACATAGATTGAGTCTATTTGAGATTTCCATTTGGCCAATCGCTCCTCTGAGACTGTCATAATTTGGGCTCCTAGTTCGGCCATTGTAACGCGGTTTTCAAACCAACATTTTTCAAATTGACTTCGACCCTCTGATTTTTGCTTTAGTTACTCTATCTCTAAGAGATTTGGTTGGCAAAGCGCTTCGTTGAATGTCACAGTTAAGCGTAGTTCGTTAGCCTCCTCGTCAGAAATGAGTTGCATGTGCTTATGTAGGAGTGTGTCGTAGTGATCGTTAAGATATTATTGCTCTTCCCAGGATAGGGGACATAGAAAATATTCCTCGAGCTACTCCTTAGGGAATGTGCCCATGTCTACAAGGATGTAGACATGTGCAAATAATTTGAGTTTAGCATCCGACTCAGTCAAGCACTTTGTGACACTTCTATGTTCAATGAAGGCCTGCTCAGTTGCTATCTCATGCAAGGTTCTAGGAGTTTCTCTAGGCTTTAGCATAGCTAGAGGGTCGGGCCTAGATGAGCAAGATTAGTCAATGATAGAATTGCCTATATCCTTGGGGTTTTCATGTTTCCCATAAGGCTTTCTTGCTATTGCTTCATGGTTCTTCTCAAATGTGACTTACATAGTCTTGTCACTCTGTGGTGACAATGTTGTGTCCACTCATGATTGGTCAATATGAGTTCTGTTGTCTGTGGGTTGAGTGTTGAAAGCAACCGTTGATGGTAATGGTTGATTTGACCTCTCGGAACACATGGATGCATTTGAGGTTTCACCGTTGCTAGGAGAGATAGTGATGGGTTCATCGGTGGATGGACTTGACATTTTATTCCTTAGCTCTTCAGTGCTCTTGGTCTCGATCTTCTTGGCGTCTGTCGCCATTTGCAATTGTCATTGTTGTTTTCATTGTGTTCTCCTCTTTTTCTTAGGAAATTGAGGTGTATCCCTTGAAGACTCAGGACCCTGAACTAGGTCAGCCGTTGATATGCTTGGTTGGGCATCAACATTCTCTTTCTCCAGTGTGTCCTCATGGGACATAGCTGTGGCTTGTTGAACAGCCTCATGAGGTTGTGAGGTTATGAATGCCGCTCCTCTTGGGGAGTCTAGCTCCTTAGTCAATTCTCCATTGTTTAACTCATCCTCCAATTTCTGATTGGAACCGATAGCTGCTAATTTAAAGGATTGGCTATTGTTGGTGGATTGCGGTGCCAAGTCCTTAGGCAAACCAGAAGTGGTCGTGTCTTTTGTTGCCCTTTGAGCAAGATATTCACTTTTGTCAGTTTAATTGTATTATTTTACTAACGATTGTGAATGCTTCAGTTGATGTGTAGAGATAGCAGTAGTGGCGGAGGAAAGCATTGAAGGATAGCATGTATTCGGGTTATCACTTATATTTTGATGGGCGCATACCTTAGGCATGGCACCTATATTTTGTCACACCTATTTATTGAGGCGTTGGATATTTATTTATTATTTTGTATGCGCATGGGCGCACGATTATGATATTTATATTTGGACATTGTATTGGGTACGCCTGACTCTTTGGGCGCCCGCCCATTAACTTTATTTCTATTTTGTGCTAAAGCAAACTCAAAAGCCAAAAGCGTGCTATTTTGTAATTTGGGCTATTATTTGAGCTTGAAGATGATTAATACATAAAATACATGCTTTGTGAAGTGCTCACACAAGGCATGGGGGGAGATTGCACCCAATTGGTCTCTTGTTCATGTCGTGCATGCTTTTTACCTTGAGTTTTGTGCAAAAAGTAGAGTTCTTTTGTTCTTGGGGACCTTCCGGCATTCACTATGTGAGCATACTATTGAGATATCGAGCTCCACTCGTGATATGCCAAGGTGACCGTTGTGCATTTATGTCACCGACATGTCAGTTGCAGATGCGGTTGGTACACCGCCCATGAATAATAGCTACATGACAGCTATCCTTATCTACTCTAGTTCGTGGCTCAGTTAGTATGCCACCTTAGTTAGTTGAGTTTGGTTTGAGACCCATATATAGGGTTCTTCTATTTCTTTGTACTAGAGTTCTTTTTGGCTTACACAACTAAGAAGAGGAAAACTGTTTTCAGCCTCCACCTCTGTGTGTATTCCCCCATTGTGCAAGCAAGAAAGCTACAAGTGAGACTCCTTCCTTCTCTCCCACAATCTTGACATGGTATCAGAGCCTTGTTCGTGGTAAGGAGCTCAAGAAAGCAAGCCAAGCTCGCGGTGTTCTGGTAAGAGGAGCAGTGTTGCTTTCATTTTCTGTTTTGGGAGCAGATCTCTACAGGTAGCACAGCCGAAAATTGCAAGAGTGCATTGTCTCAGGTTGAGACGCCCTTCGCAGTGAAGCAAGAGGGCAGTATATGCTGCAGGGTAGGGCTTTAGCCCTTGGCGACCCTGTTTTTTTGATTTTGAGGCCATTTCGGGGCCTGTTTTGGAGGCGGAAGTTTTCTGCACGCACTCAAGAAAAGGCCCAGTTTTATGCTGTGCAGCCATTGTTCTACAGGTCGGTGAAAAGTTACTGTAGAAATTTCATCGTATGCCTGTGCGCAGAGACATTGGGAGTTACAGAATCATCCTTGTTGCCTGTTGATGCAAAATCGTCACTAGGAAGTGACTGTGTGGTTAAATACCACTTTCGTCAGTTTTGCAGATTTGCCCTTGTGAGGCTGAAGCTGTGTTCTCTGCAATGACAGAATTTTTTGCAGTATTCTGTAATGGCGTCTGATTCTCTTTCACAGATTGTAACTGAAAAGCTTGACAAGAACAACTTCCAAAGCATGGAAGTTTAGAATGACGAATTTCCTTATGGGAAAAGGATATTGGGAATTTGTTGCAGGAAATGAAGAAGAACCAGTTCTTCCTGATGTTCCCAATCAACAGCAAATGCAGGCATTCAAAGCATGGTATGAGAGAGCCAGGAAAGTTATGTACTGGCTGTCTATCAGTATTTTAGACTCTATGATTGTGCACATTCAGGATGCAAGTACACCAAAGGAGGCATGGGATACTTTGTCAAAAATGTATAGCACAAATACTCAAGCCAGGAAAATGCAGCTCAAGCAAGAGTTGCACAATGTGCAAAGAGAAAATATGAGCATCAATGACTACCACATGAAGGTGAAGAAGATTGCAGATGCACTTGCTTCCATTGGGTCGCCAGTGGAAGATGATGATTTAGTTTCTGTGACCTTATGCACAGTTCCGAACATCCATTTCTGTCCGTGAAAGTTTTCCAAATTGGCAGGCTTCACTTGTTTTCCAAATTGGCAGGCTTCACATACCTTATGCACAGTTCCGAACATCCATTTCTGTCCGTGAAAGATTTCCTGACTTTGAGGAGTTGATTGCTCTTCTAATTTCTGAGGAGCAGAGAAATGGTGGTGCATCTTCTTCAGGAGGAACTTCAAAAGAAGCTGTCTTCTACTCAAATGCTGGAAGAGGTAGAGGCAGAGGTAGAGGAGGCCAATTTGGAGGCCGTGGTAGAAATCAGAATATGCAGCAAACTCAAGAAAACCAGTCCTATGGAGGAGGACGTGGTAACTCTAGAGGCAGGAGGAGCCAAAGAGGTCGTGGTGGATGGCAAAGAGGCCAAAATGCAAACAGTAATGTTGAATGCTACTACTGTGGTAAAATGGGTCATATGGCTGAAGACTGCTATAAAAAGCAGAATGACATCATGAATGGAAAACTGCAACAAGGGAATTATGCATATTCTAGTAGACAGGGTGATGACAGAAATGAGCATGCATAAGGTATGTGAAGCCTGCCAATTTGGAAAACAGGCAAGGAAACCATTTCCTAGACATGTTCAAGAGAGTGAGAAGCCATTGGAATTAATCCACTCTGATGTGTGGACTACTAAAGCTGCATCTCTTGGAGGCTGTCATTATTTTGTCACTTTTATTGATGACTATAGCAGAAAAGTTTGGGTGTATTTTATGAAAAAGAAAAGTAAAGTTTTTGGGCATTTCAAAACTCTTAAAGCTATGGTTGAAAAAGAAACAGGCCTACAAATAAAATGCCTAAGGTGAGATGGAGGGGGAGAGTACCTCTCAAATGAGTTTGCAAGGTTCCTGCAGGAGCATGGCATAAAGCAGCAATATTCATGCAGTCATACCCCACAACAAAATGGAATTGCAGAAAGGAAAAACAGGCATATTGGAGAGGTATCTCATGCCATGCTCAACGAAAAAGACTTGCCAGATTTTTACTGGGCTGAAGCAATTGCTATAGCAGTCTATATAATGAACAGAACTCCCACTGCAGCAATACATGGGATGACTCTAGAGGAGAGATATACTGGTAGGAAACCAGATATTTCTCATTTGAAAATTTTTGGTTGCATTGCCTATGTACATGTGCCAGATGAGTTGAGATCCAAGTTGGATCCAAAAGCTGAGAAGTGCATCTTTATTGGTTACTCTCTGCAGCAAAAAGGGTATAGATGCTATAACCCTTCTACTCGTAAGTTTACAATGAGCAGAGATGTTGTTTTTGATGAGATGAGTAGCTGGTATAAACCAGTAAATGTGATTGATAATGTAGATACACAATATGGTAATGCTGCACAGAATTCACAGCAGCAGACAAAATATTAGTGGACCTGGAGCGTCCTCTAGCAGTGGTTCACATTCTTCGCCATGGACAGGCAGATTGAGATCAGGAGAATTTTCTCAAAGCAATGAAGATAGTGGTATGCAGGTATCACGAAAAGGAAAAGAGAAGGTTGATCAGCCCATGTTTGATGTGAATGCAGGTCACTCTTATGTGGATGGTGAATCCAGTGGCTTAGAACAGAGCATTGATGATGAGTTGGGTATTCCTTCTATTGTTACACCTGGAGTAAGGAAGACCAGGGATGTTTTGAGAGCACCTGGGAGTGAACCTATTTTGCGCAGGTCTACGAGAGCTAGGTATCCTGTGGATAGGCTGAAATATGATGGATTTACAACCATTCACTATGCATATATGGTCAAAGTGATACAGGAACCAGAACCCACTTCTTTTGAGCAAGCCATGGGAAAAGAAAAATGGGAGAAAGCCATGGATGAATAAATGGATGCCTTGGAAGCAAATGCTACATGGGAATTGGTACCTTTGCCTAAAGGTAAGAATGCAATTGGCTGTAAGTGGGTTTATAAGGTGAAGCACAATGCAGATGGTTCTGTGAACAGATACAAGGCAAGATTAGTAGTCAAGGGGTATACACAAACATATGGCATTGACTATGAAGAAACATTCAGTCCGGTTGCAAGGATGGTAACCGTAAGAGCAGTCATTGCTATGGCTGCATCAAAGGGAAGGTCTTTACATCAGATGGATGTAAAGAATGCCTTCTTGCATGGTGATTTGCAAGAAGAGGTCTATATGGAGCAGCCACCAGGTTATGTGCATGCTGTTCATCCTGAGTTTGTTTGCAGGTTGAAGAAAGCCTTGTATGGCTTGAAGCAAGCACCTAGAGCATGGTCTGACAAGATAGGACAGTATCTTGTCACTATTGGCTTTCAGATTTCCAAGGCAGATTTCTCACTTTATGTGAGAAAAACAGAGAAAGGTATTATGCTACTTGTCATTTATGTTGATGATTTGATTATGACAGGTGACAGTGATGAAGATATCCTTCATGTGAAAATGCTATTGAAGCAGAAGTTTGAGATGAAGGATTTGGGAGAGCTGCGTTATTTCTTGGGCATTGAGGTGATTAGATCACCAAGTGGGATAGCTCTTGCAGAGGCAGTATGGATTGGACATGCTGTCCAAATATGGGATGACAGGCTGTAAGCCTATTTCAATTCCTTTGGAGCAGAATGTGAAGCTGAGCGCAGATGCAGGTGAGCTTCTGGAAGACCCTACTATGTACAAACGCATAGTAGGAAGCTTGATTTATATGACTATTACCAGGCTAGATTTGAGCTATGCTGTTGGATTGGTAAGTTAGTTTATGTAGGCTCCAAGGAAACCGCATTTGGATGCGGCTAGACGCATACTCAGGTATGTGAAGTCCACATTGCAGTATGGACTATTTTATAAGACTGGGGTTCAGATACAGTTGCATGGATACACTGATGCTGATTGGGCTGGTAGCATTTCTGATAGACGATCTACCAGTGGATATGTGTTCTCTTTTAGGAGTGCTGCAGTCACTTGGAGCATCAATAAACAGCCTACAGTTGCCTTATCCAGCACAAAGGCTGAGTACAGAGGCGCAGCAATGGCTGCATGTGAGGTAGCTTGGTTGCATAAGCTACTTTATGATATGCATCAGCCTACAGATGAGCCAGTTGTCATTTATTGTGACAACATGAGTAGTATACACTTGGCAAATAACCCAGTCTATCATGCTAGAACAAAGCACATTGAGGTGCATTATCACTATGTGCGGGAGAGGGTTTTACTAGGTCTTATTGATCTAGTTTATGTCAGCACAGAGGATCAGGTAGCTGACATATTCACGAAGGCATTGGGCGCAGAGAAGCTGCGCAAGTTCAGAGACCTGCTTGGTGTGCAGGAATTGGGATTGAGCTCGAGGGGGAGTGTTGAGATATCGAGCTCCACTCGTGATATGCCAGGGTGACCGTTGTGCATTTATGTCACCGACGTGTCAGTTGCAGATGCGATTGGTACACCGCCCATGAATAATAGCTACATGACAGCTATCCTTATCTACTCTAGTTCGTGGCTCAGTTAGTATGCCACCTTAGTTAGTTGAGTTTGGTTTGAGACCCATATATAGGGTTCTTCTATTTCTTTGTGCTAGAGTTCTTTTTGGCTTACACAACTAAGAAGAGGAAAACTGTTTTCAGCCTCCACCTCTGTGTGTATTCCCCCATTGTGCAAGCAAGAAAGCTACAAGTGAGACTCCTTCCTTCTCTCCCACAATCTTGACACATACAGCATCCGATCTGCGCACCAATTCTTGGTTGAAGATATAGCCCCTTTAATGCTCCGTCAACAATTAGCACCGACTTAGAAAGATAGTTTGACAATTCAAACCCTAAAATACCTCCACTATCCAAGTCTAATAAAGCTAGAACAAAACTCATGATCCATCTCAAGAAAAAACACCTTAATATTGCTATTTTCAATGAGTTAGAGATTAAGAGTGATAAGAAGTCATAAAATCTCCCAAAATTATTTACATGATACAAAAATGGAGACCGAGTCATTGTATTGCCTAGCACACCCCTAGCACACAAAGAGGGAAGAGCAAACCAGCAAACCCATTGAGGGCCCAGTGAAGATCAAGGATGTCAACCTTGTTGAACTAAGGAAAGCCCCTAAACTGGTGTAGATAGTTGAGGAACTCAATGTAGAAGATGAATAATGACTTATCAATCTACTCAAGGAGTATTGTGATGTGTTCGCTTGTTGGAATTACTCTGACCTCAAGGCTATACCACCTCAAGTGCTGACATATGCTCCTTTGAAACTCGATGCTAAGCCCATTAAACAATGTCCCTATATCATTAATCCATGCTACACACACCATGTGAAAGAAGAGTTGGAGAAACTACAAAAAGCATGATTTATTTTATGAGATTGTGCATATAGACTGGAAATCAACCATCTTGTTGTACTCAAGAAGAAATTTTAACATGCATTAACTAGAAGAAGCTAAATGCAAATATCAAAAGAGACCATTATCTACTATCATACACTGACCACATGATGGTAAAAAGGAAGCTTACAACTTCTTGGATGGTTTTTTGGGTTCTAATCAAGTGCAAGTACACTCAAATGGTCAACTTAAGCCTACCCCACTGAATGGGGGAGTGTTTGCCTATATTATCATGTCTTTTGGCTTGACGAATGAACCATCCACCTTCAAAAGACTTGTATGTACTATTTTCAAGGATATTTGAGAGTTGGCTTGAAGTATTCATGGATAACCAATGTGTCCACTCTAGTTCCTAGAAGGGACACCTTGAAAAGCTTTGACTAGTCTTTGAGCAATGTCGATAGTACCACTTGTCTGTGAATCCCTCGGAGTGTCAATTTAGGGTTAAACACAATATCATTTCAAGCCAAAGGTATCCAATGTTTCCTCAAACATACTAGTTACTATTGCCACTTTGTATTGAACTATGCTTCCATAGCATGGTCTCTTTACAAGCTGCTAGTTGTTTATTATTGGATGGAGGAATGCTAGGCTTATACAAAACTCTAAAAAATGCTCTCATGAATCTTAGAAATTTTATGGGCCTTTCTAATTGGACAATCACTTTCCATGTACATATCAATGCATTCAAAATCACAATTGAAGTTGTGTTTGTCAACTCAATGAGCATAATATGAACTTCCCAATGAGCTTTACTAATAGACAACTCACTGAAGCTAAAATGAACTACTCCATGACAGAATGAGAAGGACTAACAATGGTGTATGTCTTTGGTCTCTTGTAGCTATCTATTCAAATGATTTTTTCCATCACTTTTAGGATCCATTCTAGCATGCCCATTGAGAGATGCCGACTTATATTTAAATGCTTTAGCCTATTGCTCTTCTCTTCTACATTCTTCTTAGGGGAGGTTTTGAGTAGTTCGCTTTGTCTCTCATCACTAAAAGATGAGGTGGGTTGCACAAGAGTAGAATTAGAAGATGGATTAGGACGTGTGTCACTCAACCTTGGGGGAAGGACAAGAAGTAATATTTTTGAGCAAGATTTTTTGGGCAACCTCCATTTCTTGTTCCGGATAGCCCACTTATTCCACCCCTAGATTTTTCCACCTCCACCACCACCACCACCACTACCACTGCTTCCTCCACCACCACCACCATTGCTTCCTCCACCAACACCACTAGTGCCATTGCCACCATTGTCGCAACCACCACCATGGCTACCTCCACCACCATCTCTGCCACTACCATTGCCGCCACCTCCACCACTACCCTCACCAGCTCCATGATTGCCACACTACCTTCATTTTGTGTACCTCTCTTTCTCTCACTCTTGTCTCTCATTCTCAATTTATCAGTTTCTCTCTCTAGGTGTATATCCCCTTTTTCTCTTTCTAGCATATTTGATCAAATATCACTTTATCTCGTGTAAACGATTCTCTCTCTCTAGCATGTAACATGGATACATTCATGAGATTACCCTAAAATGGTATACCACGGCCCATGCTCCTCTCTCTCTCTCTCAAATTGCTCCATGCCTTTACCCTCTCTCAATTTCTCTCTGTACATGCAATTTCTCCCTCTCACTCTACACTCTCTGTCTATCTGTATGTATGTATGTATGTATGTATGTATGTCACACACACACACACACACACACACACACACACACACACACACACACACACACACACACACACACACACACACACACACACACACACACACACACACACACACACACACACACACACACACACACACACACACACACACACACACACACACACACACACACACACACACACACACACACACCCCTATAGTTTATCTTTCTCTATCCCATGCATGCGATCAGTCCACATTGTATAATTTGCCTCACATCGGATTACGGTGTGTGTTGTAACAAACACTTCTCTTAAATCCTAAATACATCTCTCTCAATCTCTCTCTCTCTCAAATTGCTCCATGTCTTTACTTTCTCTCAATTTCTCTCTGTACATGCAATTTCTCCCTCTCACTCTACATTCTCTCTCTCTCTCTCTCTCTCTCTCTCTCTCTCTCTCTCTCTCTCTCCCCTATATATATACGTATATAAAACTCAGCCACTCACTCATTCTCTATGTTTAGCTTCCTCTCTCTCTCTCTCTCACACTTTCTCTCTCTCATGCATACAATTAGTCCACATTGTATAATAATGCCTCACATCGGATTACGGTATGTGTTGTAACAATCACTTCTCTTAAATCCTAAATACATACATACATACATACATACATACATACATACATACATACATACATACATACATACATACATACATACATACATACATACATACATACATACATACATACATACATACATACATACATACATACATACATACATACATACATACATACATACATACATACATACATACATACATACATACATACATACATACATACATACATACATACATACATATATATATCTCGTAATGCAAAAGCTTGTGCGGAGACTTTGTGTTTTTAGAACTTTAATTCCAATGGATTGATAGCTCCCTCCCCTCCCCCTCCCCCTCTCTCTCCCTTTCCCCCTCCCCCCAATGAATTTAATACAAGATAATTCATATAAGCAATCCAAATGTACATTTATATTATGTTAACTCTGGAAATGTTACATTTTCTTGACAAATTAAGAGAGAAAAGGTCACCAAAGGCTTGTCAAAATTTTGACATAAGCTATCCAATTGAATTGTATAGCAATACTTTCTTGATAAAATAAAATGCAGTTGTACTAAGAGGTAGTGTTGGCATTCCATTGCTGCTCACAGTGTAGGTGGTGTTGGACAAGTTATTTTGCTTCCAAATACAATGTGCAAGTTTTCTTTAGTGAGTGTGGGTTGGTGTATAAACATGTTAGCATTTACATCCGTTCCAAACACTCAAAGGTACACATAGTATAGGTACTTGCATGCCAAATACTCTTTTCCTTCTATGATGTGGTCCATGAAATCTCGGCAATTACATGTTGGATTCTTTGCAATGTGCGCATCATAACACTCCTGCAACACTTGAGTTATGTGTCTCTAGTTTGAAAACCTCATTCTTCAAGGGCTTCACCACTGTGGCCCTTCACAATTGCATCTAGAGCCAATTCTGAGTCTATCCTTTTCCTTGCAGGCCTATGAAACACCTCTTATATATCTACATAAGCCCTCGTTATCATCCACCCCTTGTGCCACCTTTTGCAAAACAAACCCACCACTCTGCAACATGTGGATTTCTTCTGTTGTCGAATTTGTGCCTCGTGCCACTAGCCATACTTGTGGAACCTTGGGTCGTGCATGATGAATGGAAGAACAAATGTTCCATGTATGGTCCACACTATCATTACAAAAACACATGAACTGGCACCACATCCCATGTTGAGTGCTACCTTCTCCTCTTGAGCTGAACCACTCCATGATGCCCCAAAACTAAGGTGTAGGCACCCCATGGTTCGTATTTTTTATGATTTTTTTGCATTTTCCCTCTCTAGCTCCCAAACATCCTTGACATTGCACATGATTGTGAGTTGGAATTCTTCTTATAGCCCAAATGGTGTCATGAAGAACTGTCTCCACCACCATTTCCTCCGAAGAATTTGGTGATACTATCATTGATTGGATGGAAGGAAAAGGGTCCTCAAATTTTAGTTTTCTTGTGCTCTTTCTTTTAGGTATGTTTTCGGTCGCATACTCAAGCTTGTGAGATGCATTGGCTTCCTCTGACTCCACTTTCCCATCAACCTTACGTTTTCTCGCTACAATCACATTGTCCCCTCTAAAACTAGGGTCTTGATGTAATTCAGTTCCTCCTACCACCTCCTCAACTATCCTTATTGTTGCTCGAGATGTGGGGCTAATTCCTTGGTGTAGTTAACTTAAAAGTTTCTCTGCACTGGGTCCCACACCATGGAACTTTCCACCAATGAATGCATGCCATTTTGTGCTCTGTAGGAGAGCATTGTCCAAATCATTGACACATGCATCATACAAGCTAATAGATCCCTTGAATCCCTCCCTTGCCAACCAACTTACATGCATTGTCTCTTCTAGGTTTGTGGTTGGCATATGAGCAATACCTTCCACCACCTAGACAAAAATACAGTACGAGGAGAGGGTATGGAGTGTGAGAAAACAAATACACCACACATGACATCCTACTATTACGAATTAGTCTTACCCCAACAAAGTGTTGCCTCTAATGTGGATATCTAATATGCCACCAACTAAGCCAACAATCCATTTCTGGTATATTGCAATCTGCAACTTTCCCCGAGGCCCACCAAGCCCGAATGAATTGATATTGCATTGTTGCATTATCTTTCGTGGTTGCACACCTCCACATGTGGCACAAGTGCTTGTTCTCATCTTGGAAACTCTTGTGCACATATTGTGACGCGTGTATTTAGAGTCTTTGTCCCCAATGAAATAAGAAAGATCTCTCCCTTCCTTACATTACATTGTCTAGACCACCATTGAACATTGTGCGAATGGACCTCTGGTTGGCGACTGTCTTGTTTACCGTGAATCCTCAAAAATCAACGCTTGGGTGGCCACACTTCTCCATCACTTCATTTATCTTTGTCTAAAAAAGAGCTTGTGCATCTATATCCTCTTCCTTCATCTCACACATTGCCAAAGTCATCAACTCTAATACATTATGGAAACACAAGACATGAACGGAAGAGTAAGGAGAACTATGTTCGTTAAGTTCATGTTATGATGGTAGAATCATGTAAGAGAAACCACCTTGGTCATACACATGTGCTGCCATGGTGGTCCAATCATTAATGTGATGCACATGGTCAAAGCATATCTATTTATTGCATAGGTCCCCAATGCCATTCCTTCACATAGGATTCACTGACTCAACCCCTGAGGCTAGCCCAGTCATTGACATTTTGAATACAAAGAACTTGCTATCATTGTTAACAGCAAGCCTAGGAAATAGGCTACCATGGAAAAATCTGTATGCACAATGTTGCTTTAACTTTTGAAGACAAGATTCCATTCCATGATCGCTCTTAGCATGTGCTACATGGACCATGTGTTTGAACCTACATGCATAGAATTTTAATGATATTTTGGGATGTGTTGTGAATGGAATAATATGTTACCTATTCCTCTGAATGAGTGGTCGGAGTTCCTCGAGCATCATTGATAGTTCAATGTCAGAAATGGGAACACCTTGATCATGAACCAAGGCACTCGTCACTAGCCTTCTGGCCACAGTCATTTGCAGGTGTCGAGGTCCAAGCTACACTAAAGTCTCTTACCATTTCTCTATGATCTTTCACACCTCTTTAACATTACCTCAGTACGTGCCTCTTTGCACCTCATGGTTATGTGTGCATTGATGGATGAACAATCTTGACATTGGGTTCATTGACATCACATAATACACTACACACTCGCACTTGGAGAATAGGATATAGGGGTTCTTACAATAGAAGCATCCAAGGCTTTCGATACCATCAATTGACATTTTGATAGTTGGTATGTTGGTATTAAGTTTATATGCATGGCATGCATTAGGACTTGATTAGTATGATTTACTTACAATAGGGTACTAGAACCTTGTCATGTGACTGAACCTTGTCATGCGACTCTGCAATCATTTTAATGATACTGGAGCAAATGAAGAATCTTGTACTTGTCCATGCCACCTTGTTTGGGGAGCCAAAAGTTGACCTATTAGCACAATTTCTATTGCGACACTCTAGTTCTTCGACACATTTGCTTTGGTGAGAACAATACTAGGGAAAGCCATCCATGTTGGCACGTGCTTTGTCCAGTAATGGCCATCGTACTTTTACTCCATACCCCCCATTGGACGCATATTCTCTACTACTAGCGGAAGCTTGATTGCCATCATACAAAATTGGGATCTCCTCCACTCTTTCTATAGCGCTAATATTTTGAAGCAAATGACGTAACACTCAGTGTCACGCCCCCCAAAGACATTATGTACTCAACCACACTTACAACATAAGAGGATTGTCGCATCCCCTCCTCTTCCACATCAAGCATAGTAGAGATGGTTTTGTTTTTTGCAATGTCCAGGGGGGGTGGTTAGGCTTCATATAGTGATTGTTGTTTTGTCAACACTACAAGGGCTCTAGGTGAGGTCTACCGTGGGGGAAGGCTGCAATGTAGGCACATTTCCTTGTTCGACAAGATAGTCTTGCGAGACCAAGGTATCCAGAACATATACATGGCTAGCCTCATGGTCATTGTTGCAATGGATCGCTGTGCTTTGTATTCGGCCATTTGCATGGGTGATAGCAAGAACACGGTAGCCATTGCCATTGCAAATGTCTTCCTTCTTCAACATCAGGAACCAACTACTTGTGTAGTGCATAATAGGTTTGGCATAGAGGGAGGATACATACATGAAGACCTCGATATTTGGTGTAATACTTGATACTAGATCTATTTCCAAAGCTATCTACACATATATGAATATGGATATAAGATATGGGTGTCATTGAAAGACTTAGTGTGGGGGTTATATGTCATATATGAGAGAGGGAAAGAGAGAGAGAGGAAGATATATAAAACATGTGCATGAGAGAGAGAGAGAGAGAGAGAGAGAGAGAGAGAGAGAGAGAGAGAGAGAGAGAGAGAGAGAGAGAGAGAGAGAGAGAGAGAGAGAGAGAGAGAGAGAGAGAGAGAGAGAGAGAGAGAGAGAGAGAGAGAGAGAGAGAGAGAGAGAGAGAGAGAGAGAGAGAGAGAGAGAGAGAGAGAGAGAGAGAGAGAGAGAGAGAGAGAGAGAGAGGTGAACGTACTTGCAAGATTAAGAAAATATTCCACAACTTGGGGGAGAGGGGAGGCGATGTGTCATAAGGGGTGTATGGCCTTATATAACCACTTTGAGATAGTGGGGCATTAAATCCATGTTACACACACACACACACACACACACACACACACACACACACACATACATGTGCCGTAAATGAAGAGAGATCTGTGAGAGGGAGGGGAGGGGTGCTTGTCATATTTTTCTTCACCAAATATAGGGGCGTCAATGACCCCTTCTTTGGTGACAGAATGATCCCAGTTCACATGCACTTTCTCTCTTCAACCATCCTAGCCCACACCCATTCTCTCTCGCATACCCTAGACCCTGCACCCAAATACTAACATAGATGCGGGTGTTGGCGACCCCTTTCTCGATGGCAAAACGATCCTAATCCACATGCACTTGCACTCTCTCTTTATCCCCTCCAAAAAAATCCCATACAACTAACATATTAATGTACTATCATATGAATTGATTAATTACTATCACTATACTAACACATTGATTTATATGAAATGATTAATACTAATATATAAATGAATATATAAAATAATTAATATTAATATACAAAAGGTTCACTTTTTATACTAATTGATCACTATAATAACTAATTAATTAATAAACTAGTTGATATGCATGAACTAATGAACAAGCTAACAAAGATCAAGTAACAAATTAATTACTAATCTTAGTGATATAATTTAATCGATAGACTAAATAAATAATTAATAAACTAATTGATATCATCTAAGTAAATATTAATTGATTTATATATGTGTCAATTAATTTTTATAATAATTAGAAATTAATTAATAATTTTATTAATAGATTAATATTAATCAATTAGGTAATTAATAATTAAAAGTTAGTTTGATTAATAATGAATATTCATGAGTTAATTAATTCAATTAGCCAATTTTTAAATTTAATTAGTTAATTGATAGTTAGAAATAGTCTATAATCTTTTGTTAATAATTAGTTAAAAATAGTTTATAATTATTTTAAAAATAATTTATAGTTAATACTTATTTTAAAAATAATTTATAGTTAATAATTATTAAATAATTTATTAGTTCATAGTTACTTATAAAGTAGTTAATAATTTATAGTGACTAGTAATTAGTTTCTAACTAGTAGTTAAAAATTAATAATTAGCTCATAATGAAAATTAGTAATTACTAATTAGTAACTACTAATTAAAATATAACTAGTAACTAATAATTAATAATTAATCAATATTAATTTAAATTTGATTAGTAACTAATCTTTATTTAAGTAATTAATTAATTATTAATTATTAACATTTATCGCTCTCTCTTGTAAAGTTAATTAAGTAATTATTACTTAATTAGTTGACTAGTTAACAGTAAAAAAACCTTCTCGGTGAAAAAACCCACAGGTCCGAGAAAATGGGGAAGAGAGAGAGAGAGAGAGAGAGAGAGAGAGAGAGAGAGAGAGAGAGAGAGAGAGAGAGGAAGAGAGAGAAAGCATACGATATGTGTAATTTTTTCTCGCTAGAAAGGGGTTGTTGGCTAGCCCATTTTTGCCCAACTGGATTTGTGGGTTTTTTTTTCACCTAATAAGGGGCTGTCAGCGACCCCTTCTTGGTGAAAACAAAACCACAATTCCAAGAATAGACAACATGGCGAGAAGAGAGAGCAACAAAGTGTGGGTTTATTTTTTTCCCAAAAAGGGGCTGTTGGTAACCCCTTCTCGTAAAAAAAGAAGGTATTGTCAGCGGTCCCTTCTTGGCGAGATAAAATAGTACATATTGCATGCTCTCCCTCCCTCCCACTCTCTCTCTTTCTCTCTCATCCCCTCTCCCATCACTCAGTTACTCTCTCTTCCCTCCATGCTCTCTATTCTTGGACATGTGGGTTTTTTTTCCATTGGTCACCGTCAGCCCCTTCTTGGGCCAAAAAAAAAACCCACATGCTGTTGCTCTCTCTTCTCCCTATGCTATCTATTCTCGGAACTATGGTTTGTTCTTTCATCGAGAAGGGGTCACCGACATCCCCTTATTGAGTGAGAAAACCCACAAATCCAGTTGGGCGAAAATTTATTCTCGCTGGGAATGGGTTGCCGAAAAAAAGTTTCATTTGATGATAAGGGGTTGATGGTGACCCCTTTCTAGTGAGAAAAAATTACACATATTGTGTGCTCTCTCTCTTTCCCCCCTCTCTTATCACTCTTTCTCTCTCCTCCCATTTTCTTTCTCCTTCACCTATAAAAGGACCCATCCCCCTCCCTTTTTACATTGCGAATCATTCCCATGACTCTTGGTATGTGGATCTCTTTCTCTATCTCATCTGTTGAGAATAGCAAATGATGCTTGATATGTGTGCCCAAAAGAGGCTTGCCTATAAGTAGCTTTGTATGAAAGATATGGCAAATGATGTATGATCTAGTAAGAGATGTCTTGAATCCCATATGCACAGTGAGGAGAGTGGAGCAACCCAACTACTCTAAAGCATTGTACTTGACTATCACTTTCATGATGAGTAATGCAATATCATGATGCTTTGTACTTTCAGTTAGCGTCATTGTCATTATCAATCTCTTACACAAGATTGTGTTTATGAGTCCAAGCTTCCATCTTCAAACCTAATTCACTTGTGTAACATTTGGTTTGGTCATTGTCCATGTCACTATGAATCTAGTCTTCATTTTCCAACCTCCATAGCTACAATGCTCTAGATCCGTGTTTTCAACATGGTATCAGAGCTCAATCGAGCATGGTTCAGCTCTCCTCTCACTCCTCTTAGCTCTGATTAACCTCTAGGTAGCTTAGTTTGAATGCATGACTTCAGTTGTTTCTCACTTGAACTCTCACTCACTGTTTGGCAGCCATAGCTAGATTGGACTTGCAACACTTTGAGCTCTTGGATCTCCTCAATTAGAGAATATCCTAGCTAGCTCTCTTCTAGAAATTAGTTTCCTTGCTTAGGCCGCATCATTGAATCACATCAAAGGTCAACATTACATGTTCCTTGCCCCGGCGTTTCGAAAAATCTCAGCTCATTGTAATTCTACGCCTATCGGTGTTCGTACTGACGATTCGTCTCATGCGTTGCATGATGTACCCTATGAGCATAGGGCTTTAAAAGCTCACAATGTAAGCTCTCTCCCCAAAAATTATATCCAGGAAATTCTTCTCCTACAAGCTGTACAAGAAGAAAAATCAATCACCTATTTGCAACCCTAACTATGGAAGCCATAGCCAATCTCACTCAAGTTCATTCCCCCTTCATTTTCCCACTCCACTTAGCTCACTGATCCACTGCCAATTTGATTTGAGCGCCTGAAATCAGTTCCCAGCAAGAGCAACACTTCAAATCAACAAAAAAGAAGTAGATCAAGCACCATCATCCAACACTAAGCTCGAAGAATAGTATCCATTGATACTCAACTAGTGTCAATTTGTTCTTGTGTCTCTTAACACATTGAACTACAACTGTTTTGCTGGTTATTTGAAGTTGATCAACATGGCAGAGCTTGAGCAAATAGCCAAGTTCAATGGAGAAGGCTTTCATGCCTAGAAGAAGAAGACCATATACCACCTTATGCGGAAGGACTTGTGGAACCTGTTTGAGGAAGAGGGGGAAGAAGAAGAAAGTGAAGATGGAAAAATCCTTGGAAGGATCCAACCAAAGCTTGAAGAACCAAAGTCCAATGAGTGGGAAAAGTTGAATAATAAAGCTTTAGGAATTATTGGTTGGGGATTGTTTGACAATGTATAGCACCATATCTCTGGCATTAGAGATGCTAAAAAGGCTTGGGATGAGCTTGACAGGATCTTTGGAAGTCAAGCCAAAAACTCTAAGGTCAAGTTGTTAATGCAGTTCTATAAGCTTGACATAAAAGACAACACTTCAATGACTATGCATATTAATAAGTTCAAAAGTCTAAAAACTCAACTTGCCACTCTGAAGAAAACAATAGATGAAGATGAAGCCATTGTTGTACTCCTTGCTAGTGTAAACTAGGATCCTTATAAAAATCTTGTCTCTACTCTCAACAATGTATCTGATTTGTCACATAAAGATATTGAGCACTCTCTTCTTGATGAAGAGAATAAACAGAAGGACAAGAATGCAAAAGATGGTGTCCCGTCATCTAGGGAAAACCTCTTATACGCCAAAGGAATTGTTGGACCTAAAGGACGAGGCTGAGGATTCAACTTCGCCAACAAAGATCGGATGACATGTCATTACTGTGGTAAGACTGGCCATATAGAAGTGAATGTTTCCATAGTAAAAGAGCACAATAGGTGCAGAATGGTAACCATCATCAAAATCAGTTTTCATGAATGAAGAAGATGCTTCCACTATCATCAACAACTCTGACAGATTGTTTTGAAGAAATTATATTTTCCATAGTGGATCTTCTGTTTTCCCATAGTGGATTTTTATTTCCCTTAGTGGATTTTCTTTGTAAAACAAAACCCTTGCTAAATATGTAAAGTTTCAAGCTTTAACTTGATTAGGTTGCCTATGAGCTAGTCTCCCGGGCCATGCTATCATGTAGGGGGGCAAAAGCCAGCAAGTGTAGGAACTCATCATTTGAGGGGGGGGTGTCGAGAATAGCAAATGATGCTTGATATGTGTGCCCCAAAGAGGCTTGCCCATAAGTGGCTTTGTATAAAAGAGATGACAAATGATGTATACTCTAGGAAGAGATGTCTTGAATCCCATACGCAGAGTGGAACAACCCAACTACTCTAAAGCATTGCACTTGACTATCACTTTAATGATGAGTAATGCAATATCATGATTCTTTGAACTTTCAATTAGCGTCATTGTCATTATCAGTCTCTTACACAAGATTGTGTTTATAAGTCCAAGCTTCCATCTTGGAACCTAATTCACTTGTGTAACATTTGGTCTGGTCATTGTCCATGTCACTATCAATCTAGTCTTCATTTTCCAACCTCCATAGCTGCCATGCTCTAGATTCGTGTTTTCAACATATCCCTCCCTCATTCTCTCTCCTTTGTCTATAAAAGGACCCCCTCCCCTTGCAATTCAAGTTCGTGTTTTTTGTCCCCTACCCTCGGCATGGTTCTCTCTCTCCCCCCCTCTCTCCCTCTCTCTCTCTCTTCACACCTCTCTCTCTCTCACATAGCCACACATACTTTCCCTAACCTTTCTATCCTAGGCTTTCCCCCCTCTCCACCTCTCTCTCTCTCTCTCTCTCTCTCTCTCTCTCTCTCTCTCTCTCTCTCTCTCTCTCTCTCTCTCTCTCTCTCTCTCTCTCTCTCTCTCTCTCTCTCTCTCTCTCTCTCTCTCTCTCTCTCTCTCTATCAGTTGTCTCTGTGTAGGAGAGTCTATACTTGGACTTGTTCCTACATGACTATTGTGTTTATGTATATCACAATTGGTATTTAATGGTAGGAAAGTAATGAAGCAATATATCTGCAACAAGAAGTAACCCTAAGCCCCTCCATCATGGTCAAATCGGATTTCAAAAGATAAGGTCATGTCACCCTTTTTGAGGTTGATGAAATAATAGTAGAAGGTTTATTCCAACAAATGTTCCCCTTGTTGAGCTTGCTCCTTGGACAAGTGGGAGTTCTTGTCACCGTTGTGTATCAAAGAGGTGTGAAGGCCCATGACAAAGGAAATACTTTGTGCAATGGCCAATAGAACATGCGCTAAGTAGCCTCTCTTTTGATTTTTGTTATGGACGATTTATCTTCCCTTCTTACCCTATTTTAAATCATTTTTTGTAGGAAAGAGAGTGATGATCAGACGAGTCTCCAGAGGACTCTAGTTTATCTCCATGACCTAGAGTAGGACAGGTTGTTTTCACAAGTAGTATGCAATCACAAGGGGAGACTCACCCTCCAGAGCAAGGGGGAGAGAAACACAAATGCAATCATTGACTTCCACCGAGCTACAAGCAGCCATTGCAATTACATGTGGGGAAGGAGTGACATTAGGAGAAGGTGGGCATGTTTCAATAATGTAGATAAGGAAGGGCAAGGGAAAGCTGGTAGTATTGGAGAGGGATACTAATGAGAAAAGTGACAACCATCAAAGCATCAAGTCATTTAGTGCACAATAGGGGGGGCATGGTTGCATACAAAGTAAGAAAAAGTGAATGCAAAGGATTGAAAAGAAGCATATGAGAGAGGCCATGGATATGGCTGGTGAGACCACTCTCATAGTCACTTGTGATAAATGTATTGTGCAAGGATGCATTGAAGACCAGTTGGAAATGTTGACAGTGATTGCTTTTAAGAGATGGTAGCATGATTTAGATTATGGTTTTTATTTCTTTACGTTGATGTGGACATTACTTCATCATCTCATACAGATGCGGACATCCACCCCTTTGCCACCCATCCCATTATATCATTTGGTTTCCATACCTGCAATAAGACGAGTCACATCAAGGTACAAGCAACTCTCATAGACCTTTTTTATCAATGGGTACGTTAGAGGGATGTGTATATTCATAGTCATTAGAGACTCCAAGGCACAAGTGCAAGGAGGTTGATGATATGATTAGAAATGAGTGGGACCCCCATTGGCTAAAGAAGCATGAGGACTTTGAGGCAAAAATCAACAGCATTGATTGGGCCTTTTTGTCAAATTGCATGTTTTATGTTTGGGATAGTAACCATCGACTCACAGCATGGATGAATGAGATACACACATGTAAGTGACCTTAAACCATAGGACCTTAACATTTTGCAATGTGCTTGTTGCTTACATTGTCGTTAACACAATTGATTGTTTGCAATAGCCTTTCTAGATAATGCAAGGTAACATGTGCATGTTGATTGTTGGCTCTTGTAAAAGCGAGAAGTGTGGAAGAGGGAGAGATTTTGTCAGATATATCTTGTACAAATAAATCATATTCATGGTGGTGCAACCAATCAAACAAAAACAGACACAAGTCTTCGATTCTAAGTTTAAAACCAAGTGGAATGATGTGTACTATAGTGTTAATGAAAAGCTTGTAAAAAAGACTCAAAGTTTGCTAAGAGTTGTAGACCCCAGCCTCAGAGAGAAGTGGTATCAGTAAGTTGCTATCTCTTTGTACTTGCCATTGATATATACTCAAACTACATTGGTCCAGAGTAATAATGTTTTTGTTAATGCAAAACTCTCATACTTGGAGTGGGGCTCCAAGATGAGGGGTGTATTGAATGAGGAGAGAGTATACTCATTGGCATCCTCAAAGCTAAATGAGGCAGATTGTGTAAGGATATTAAAGGCTATGGAGAGTTGTGATGAAAATTCAAACATTGATGGGCATGCCTAAATGTAGGTTATTCTTGTTCATGTATATTATGTGCATTGTAAGTCTGAAAAATTGGTATTACATGACATAATTTTGATTCGAGTAGATGGAAATGTACCATTTCAAAGTTGGGTAATATAAGAGACCTTTTGACCATGCTACAAGATGGTGGAAAGATATTGCTTTTGAGTTGGGAGGACTACTAGAACATTTGAGTGGAACACAATTTGTTCTTCAAATACACACAGGAGATAAAGAGAAAATATTACGCATTGTCTTCCATGATTTCAAGCCAAATGAAGATATAGAGTCACAAAAGTTAACGAAGTTGGAAACATGGAGGCTTATGTATAGGTAATTCACAATATTCTTCTTTAATAGCATGTTTGTAGTGCTATCTTGCCAATCCATTCAAGAAATGTAATGGTGACTTTGCAAGTTAGGTTTATATATGGAGAGATGGAGAGGGGAGCTATACAAACTCTGCCTGGAGAATGTGAGGACTGGGCTGACTTGCAGAATGATCGGTGCATGTATGATGATTACTAGATAGAGCAAGAATGGGATGAGAAGGTATATCAATGATGTCATATTTTCCTCGACTATCTAAAAGGTGAACACCTCTCCAATGAGAAGGGTTTGTACTAAGAATACTTAAGAAAAAAAACAAACACAAGAGACACAAGGATCTAGAGGCATGGTAAGTAAAATGGGTTGCATTCTTAGGAGTATAGTGCACTTTGTTGTCTCCTAATAAAGAGACTATGATGGGTTCACACAAAAATGATACTAGTAGAAAATAGAAGAGCAAGAGCACACAAGTGAAGATCAACCCTCATCACCAATTAATTTGGTTTCTCCATACGAAAAGGTTTGATGTTTTGAAGTACTTTAGCCAAGATATCTCCTGTATCTCTGTAGTGAAAATATTTCACTGAATATGAATCATAACCACCAAACCATGTAGGTCCCTTGATTGATATCACTGAAAAGCAGATTGCAATCCCAACAATGCAATTGTAATGTGTCCGCTTGACCACTTGTGAGACACGTCTTAGCAGCCCATCGAGAGGGGAGTCTAGAAAGCGCCACCTAGCACTCGCAAGGAATGTCACAGGGTTTGCGATCTAGGTCTTCCCGAGTCTGCCTCGAAGCAGAAGTATCCGGCTGTTCCCACTTAGGACCGACCTGAAGTCAGGGTTTCTTTCCTATCAGCCAAGTCTCTAGGAAGTAGCTAGCTTCGAGCTCCAGATGAACCACTTTGCGTAGGAACAATAGAGTCAAAGTGGTTTTATGCTGCACTTGATTCATGGAGAATGGGAAACGAGAGGGATGTGAAGCTCAACCTTTCTATCCATAAGGCACAATCCCATTCTGCTTTCCTAAAATAGCATATACAGTCTCCTTATCATGTCTTTGGAGAAAAGTTCCCAGCTAATTGGGACCACCCTTCTGTAGGATGGACCCAAGTCACATCCACCGCACTTTCCTCGGGTTGCTTAGTTATCTAATTACCTACCACATTATGTTTGACATGCAAAGGTAGCTTCCTTAATTAATCAATTTAAACACAGGTTCCTTCATATAACTTAGGCACTGATATAAAAAAAACAATGTCACGCAAGTTTCTTTTCCAAATATTTGACCTTTATTTATCATAGTCTTGGAATACATCAAGTATCATGCCCGAAGGCTATCCCAGCAAATCAGCAGGATTGTTGCTCCAAGTTTCACCTGTAGACTAGTACATGGGCCTCGAGATCCCATCTCGAGTTACGTCGGCCTCTTGTGCGGGATCCGGAGGCAATGAATTTACAGCCAGAGCCTCCTTTGGCACCTAAGCGTCCTCTCGCTCCAAGCAGCACCCACGGAAAGACCTCTCGTGGCGGGTTCGGTCCATGTACCCGGGCGGCTAACAACCCCCTTGGATAGGGCAAGGCAGGCAGTCAGAGGTAACTGAACCTGCCTCTCCCTCAAAGCTATCAACATGAAGCATTAAGTATTTGGCCTTGAATTAGTTCCTTGAGCAAAGAAGTTCAAACAATGTACCTAAGTGTATAATCATGATCATTTCTGTGGCTATTTGTACAACCAACTGCTAAGGTGTGATTCCTTCTTCCCAAATGCTCCCAGCATTCGATCCTAGATCGTTTGCGACTTAGCGAGATTCCAAGGGCTTGGCAAGCTAGGTTGCTTGTTTCCCCTTTTTCTTTGGGTTAGGGTTTGTGCCCTACCAACCCTAATTATCCTTACCTTAGGTCTCCTTGTAAAATAGATCTTGGAGAACCCCATTGCCCTCGGTTGGTCAATTTGCTTCTTGGCAATTCACAATTCCCCTAAGTTTGACAAATCGGTCCCCAAAAGAGAGAGTTGTAGTAGGGCAACTACTCGACTTCTAACTTGTAATTAGATCTCGCCTCCCTTGGCCTAAGATGTATTAGTAGCATCTTATGGTTTAGTTGCAATAGCATCTAACCTTGCAGACTAGTTGCTCGAGATAGGTAGTAGTGCCTATCTTGAGGAATTACATGTCAAGATTGTGGGAGAGAAGGAAGGAGTCTCACTTGAAGCTTTCTTGCTTGCACAATGGGGGAAGACACACAAGGGTGGAGGCTGAAAAACAGTTTTTCTCTTCTTAGTTGTGTAAGCCAAAAGAACTCTCTTACAAAGAAATAGAAGAACCCTATATATGGGTCTCAAACCAAACTCAACTAACTAAGGTGGCATATTAATTGAGCCACGAACTAGAGTAGAAAAGGATAGCTATCATGTAGCTATTATTCATGGGCGGTGTACCAACCGCGTCTGCAACTGACAAGTCGGTGACATAAATACACAAGGTCACCCTCGCATATCACGAGTGGAGCTCGATATCTCAACACTCCCCCTCGAGCTCAATCCCAAATCCTGCACACCAAGCAGGTCTCTGAACTTGCGCAGCTTCTCTGCGCCCAATGCCTTCGTAAATATGTCAGCTACCTGATCCTCTGTGCTGACATAAACTAGATCAATAAGACCTAGTAAAACCCTCTCTCGCACATAGTGATAATGCACCTCAATGTGCTTTGTTCTAGCATGATAGACTGGGTTATTTGCCAAGTGTATACTACTCATGTTGTCACAATAAATGACAACTGGCCCATCTGTAGACTGATGCATATCATAAAGTAGCTTATGCAACCAAGCTACCTCACATGCAGCCATTGCTGCACCCCTGTACTCAGCCTCTGTGCTCGACAAGGCAACTGTAGGCTGTTTCTTGCTGCTCCAAGTGACTGCAGCACTCCCAAAAGAGAACACATATCCACTGGTAGATCGTCTATCAGAAATGCTACCAGCCCAATCAGCATCAGTGTATCCATGCAGTTGTATCTGAACCCCAGTCTCATAAAATAGTCCATACTGCAATGTGGACTTCACATACCTGAGTATGCGTCTAGCCGCATCCAAATGCGGTTTCCTTGGAGCCTGCATAAACTGACTTACCAATCCAACAACATAGCTCAAATCTGGCCTGGTAATAGTCATATAAATCAAACTTCCTACTATGCGTCTGTACATAGTAGGGTCTTCTAGAAGCTCACCTGCATTTGTGCTCAGCTTCACATTCTGCTCCAAAGGAACTGAAATAGGGTTACAGCCTGTCATCCCATATTTGGACAGCATGTCCAATCCATATTGCCTCTGCAAGAGCTGTATCCCACTTGGTGATCTAATCACCTCAATGCCCAAGAAATAACGCAGCTCTCCCAAATCCTTCATCTCAAACTTCTGCTTCAATAGCATTTTCACATGAAGGATATCTTCATCACTGTCACCTGTCATAATCAAATCATCAACATAAATGACAAGTAGCATAATACCTTTCTCTGTTTTTCTCACATAAAGTGAGAAATCTGCCTTGGAAATCTGAAAGCCAATAGTGACAAGATACTGTCCTATCTTGTCAGACCATGCTCTAGGTGCTTGCTTCAATCCATACAAAGCTTTCTTCAACCTGCAAACAAACTCAGGATGAACAGCATGCACATAACCTGGTGGCTGCTCCATATAGACCTCTTCTTGCAAATCACCATGCAAGAAGGCATTCTTTACATCCATCTGATGTAAAGACCATCCCTTTGATGCAGCCATAGCAATGACTGCTCTTACGGTTGCCATCCTTGCAACCGGACTGAATGTTTCTTCATAGTCAATGCCATATGTTTGTGCATACCCCTTGACTACTAATCTTGCCTTGTATCTGTTCACAGAACCATCTGCATTGTGCTTCACCTTATAAACCCACTTACAGCCAATTGCATTTTTACCTTTAGGCAAAGGTACCAATTCCCATGTAGCATTTGCTTCCAAGACATCCATTTCTTCATCCATGGCTTTCTCCCATTTTTCTTTTCCCATGGCTTCCTCAAAAGAAGTGGGTTCTGGTTCCTGTATCACTTTAACCATATATGCATAGTGAATGGCTGTAAATCCATCATATTTCAGCTTATCCACAGGATACCTAGCTCTCGTAGACCTGCGCAAAGTAGGTTCACTCCCAGGTGCTCTCAAAACATCCCTGGTCTTCCTTACTCCAGGTGTAACAATAGAAGGAATACCCAACTCATCATCAATGCTCTGTTCTGAGCCACTGGATTCACCATCCACATAAGAGTGACCTGCATTCACATCAAACATGGGCGGATCAACCTTCTCTTTTCCTTTTCGTGATACCTGCATACCACTATCTGCATTACTTTGAGAAGATTCTCCTGATCTCAATCTGCCTGTCCATGGCGAAGAATGTGAACCACTGCTAGAGGACGCTCCAGGTCCACTAATATTTTGTGACTGCTGCTGTGAATTCTGTGCAGCATTACCATTTTGTGCATCTACATCATCAATCACATTTACTGGTTTATACCAGCTACTCATCTCATAAAAAACAACATCTCTGCTCACTGTAAACTTACGAGTAGAAGGGTTATAGCATCTATACCCTTTTTGCTGCAGAGAGTAACCAATAAAGATGCACTTCTCAGCTTTTGGATCCAACTTGGATCTCAACTCATCTGGCACATGTACATAGGCAATGCAACAAAAAATTTTCAAATGAGAAATATCCGGTTTCCTACTAGTATACCTCTCCTCTGGAGTCATTCCATGTATTGCTGCAGTGGGAGTCCTGTTCATTATGTAGACTGATGTAGCAACTGCTTCAGCCCAATAAAAATCTGGCAAGTCTTTTTCATTGAGCATGGCACGAGATACCTCTCCAATATGCCTATTTTTCCTTTCTGCAATTCCATTTTGTTGTGGGGTATGACTGCATGAATATTGCTGCTTTATGCCATGCTCCTGCAGGAACCTTGCAAACTCATTTGAGACGTACTCTCCCCCTCCATCTGACCTTAGGCATTTTATTTGCAGGCCTGTTTCTTTTTCAACCATAGCTTTAAGAGTTTTGAAATGCCCAAAAACTTCACTTTTCTTTTTCATAAAATACACCCAAACTTTTCTACTATAGTCATCAATAAAAGTGACAAAATAATGACAGCCTCCAAGAGATGCAGCTTTAGTTGTCCACACATCAGAGTGGATTAATTCCAATGGCTTCTTACTCTCTTGAACATGTCTAGGAAATGGTTTCCTTGCCTGTTTTCCAAACTGACAGGCTTCACATACCTTATGCATTTCTGCAACCTTGAATTTTGGCAAACCTGCAACAATATTTTGGGCCTGCATTGATTTAAGTCGCTGTACATTAACATGACCAATGCGTTTATGCCAGATATCAATATCTGCAACTACACCGGTCCCATGTGCAAACATTGCTGCACTCAATTCAGACATGTCTGCATCCAATGTAAACATTCTGCCCTTCTTCTTTCCTTTTGCTATCAAGCGACCTTTATTTTTCATATCCTCAACAAAGCATCCATGAGGATTAAATTTGACCTGCAAGCCCTGCTCAACCATTTGACCAACAGAAACCAGATTCTTGGTGATATTCGGGACATGAAATACATCGGACATGTATTTCTTTTTCCCATCCTGCATAGACAAAGGAATTTTTCCAATCTGCACAATAGGATGTGCATTATCATCACCAGTCTCCACAAATCCTGGTTTTTCCATTTTCCTTGCATCCTCCATCCATTCTGCATGACCTGTCATGTGGTTTGATGCACCTGAGTCAACATACCATACATCATTGCTTTCTTCTGCACTTGTCACAGAATTGTTCATGTGCTGCACCATAAACAAATGCTCATTTCTGTCATCACCCTGTCTACTAGAAGATGCATAATTCCCTTATTGCAATTTTCCATTCATGATGTCATTCTGCTTTTTATAGCAGTCTTTAGCCATATGACCCATTTTACCATAGTAGTAGCATTCAACATTACTGTTTGCATTTTGGTCTCTTTGCCATCCACCACGACCTCTTTGGCTCCCCCTGCCTCTAGAGTTACCACGTCCTCCTCCATAGGACTGATTTTCTTGAGTTTGCTGCATATTCTGATTTCTACCACGGCCTCCAAATCGGCCTCCTCTACCTCTGCCTCTACCTCTTCCAGCATTTGAGTAGAAGACAGCTTCTTTTGAAGTTCCTCCTGAAGAAGATGCACCACCATTTCTCTGCTCCTCAGAAATTAGAAGAGCAATCAACTCCTCAAAGTCAGGAAATCTTTCACGAACGGAAATGGATGTTCGAAACTGTGCATAATCCTTTCCTAGACCATTCAAGGTCACGGAAACTAAATCATCATCTTCCACTAGCGACCCAATGGAAGCAAGTGCATCTGCAATCTTCTTCACCTTCATGTGGTAGTCATTGATGCTCATATTTTCTCTTTGCACATTATGCAACTCTTGCTTGAGCTGCATTTTCCTGGCTTGCGTATTTGTGCTATACATTTTTGACAAAGTATCCCATGCCTCCTTTGGCGTACTTGCATCCTGAATATGCACAATCATAGAGTCTGAAATACTGATAGACAGCCAGTACATAACTTTCCTGGCTCTCTCATGCCATGCTTTGAATGCCTGCATCTGCTGTTGATTGGGAACATCAGGAAGAACTGGTTCTTCTTCATTTCCTGCAACAAACTCCCAATATCCTTTTCCCATAAGGAAATTCGTCATTCTAAACTTCCATGCTTGGAAGTTGTTCTTGTCAAGCTTTTCAGTGACAATCTGTGAGAGAGAATCAGACGCCATTACAGAATACTGCAAAAAGTTCTGTCACTGCAAAGAACACAGCTTCAGCCTCACAAGGGCAAATCTGCAAAACTGGCGAAAGTGGTATTTGACCACACAGTCACTTCCTAGTGACGATTTTGCATAAACAGGAACCAAGGATGATTCTGTAACTCCCAATGTCTCTGCACATAAGCATACGATGCAATTTCTACAGTAACTTTTCACCGACCTGTAGAACAGTGGCTGCACAGCATAAAACTGGGCTTTTTTCTGAGTGCGTGCAGAAAACCTGAGACAATGCACTCCTGCAATTTTCGGCTGTGCTACCTGCAGAGATCTGCTCCCAAAACAGAAAATGAAAGCAACACTGCTCCTCTTACCAGACCACCGCGAGCTTGGCTTGCTTTCTTGAGCTCCTTACCACGAACAAGGCTCTGATACCATGTCAAGATTGTGGGAGAGAAGGAAGGAGTCTCACTTGAAGCTTTCTTGCTTGCACAATGGGGGAAGACACACAAGGGTGGAGGTTGAAAAACAGTTTTTCTCTTCTTAGTTGTGTAAGCCAAAAGAACTCTCTTACAAAGAAATAGAAGAACCCTATATATGGGTCTCAAACCAAACTCAACTAACTAAGGTGGCATACTAACTGAGCCACGAACTAGAGTAGAAAAGGATAGCTATCATGTAGCTATTATTCATGGGCGGTGTACCAACCGCGTCTGCAATTGACAAGTTGGTGACATAAATACACAACGGTCACCCTCGCGTATCACGAGTGGAGCTCGATATCTCAACATTACATCCCTTTTGTCGATATTACTAGTATTTGTGTCCTAAGGCTTGGTACCCTCTCATTACTTGCAACATAGAATGATCTAAGTGTGAGATCGTTGGATTAAGTCTGCAAGTGCCTATCTTTTCATATTGATTGTAACTATCACTTCATGCGTATTGCATCCTACATGCTTTTCACCAACTGAAATATTACCCTTTTCCTTTTCATACATTTACTTATGCATGCAAGTTGCTTATGCATGTAGGTTATGCTATGTACAGTTACAATGATATTGAAATAAAAACATATTCTTTTCCTTTCCCATGCAAGTCACATGAAATATAATGTAGTTGCTTACGTGAAAATATAACCCTTTTATTCCTCTCCATAGCAACTACCTATTCTTTGATTAAACATCCTTCTACGAATCAACCTATTTACAATCGTCACAAGGGAATTTTTTATAAAAAAATCCACAAATTGTGTACAACATAACTCATTCTTGCCAACGTAAGTAACCCAATGCAAACCTTCCAAAGCACATGAGCATCGCAATATATATTTAACCTATGTGCGCGATGCATAGATAGATAGGGATGTTGCATCCTTTATAAATCTCTCATAGGAAATGGAGTAGCATGTCTATGGATTTTGTAGTAGAATTTCCTTATACGAATGGAGGCCATGATGCAATCTGGCTTGTAGTTGATCGATTGATGAAACTACTCGATTCATTCTTTCAAAGACGACTATGAAAAGCCATAAGTTGACTGGTCTCTTTGTTGAATACCTTAATAGGCTTTATAGTTTACTCGATGAAATAGTTAATGTCCAGGATCCTAAGTTGACTGGTCATTTCCAAAAATTGTAAGCTTGATTGTCCATATTGTCCTCAGAACATCCTAAAATCGATGGGCAAACCGAATGGACAAATCAAACCATGGAGGATATGGTTCGTGTATATGTCTCCTAGAGACAATCTAATTGGAAGTGTTACCTTCCTTAGATTGAGTTTGCTTATAATAGTGCTAAGTATTTAGATATTGGTTATAGTCTGTTTATGCTTATGTATGGTTATGAGCTGAAACCACCAATTGCCATAGAGCTTGAGGGGGGTGAAAATGTAGTTCGTAGTCGATTTTTGCATGATATACAAGAGATGCATGCCCCCCTTTCCCTCTCTTTACTCCCTCTCTCTCTCTCTCTCTCTCTTCTCGCCATGATCTCGGAAGGGGGAGAGAGAGAGCGAGGTAAAAAAATTTAAAAAAAATAAAAAAAAGGGGAGTTCTCATGGGGGGAGGTACGGGAGGGATATTACATCCTCTCCCCCTTAGAGGAATCGGGATGTCCTCCTCTTGAGAAGATCTGGGGGTATTGTTGGTTGAGAGTATTTTCATCCATCCAGGTGGCATCCTCTTCGAGATAATCTTTCCACTGGATGAGCTATTCTCTCAAGGTCCTTGATCTCAAATGCCTCTCCCTAACATCTAGGATTCTATCAGGCCATAGCTCAAGGACTCCTTCGCTAGGCATTACAATTTGTTGATCGTCAAGTACATGATTCAGATTAGGTAGATACTTTTTCAATCGGCTAACGTGGAATACATTATGAATCTTTAGAGTTGCGGGCAGTTGTAGTTTGTAAGCATTAGGTCCTAGGCACTTGATGATCTTATAAGGTCCACAATACCTTGGACTTAGCTTCTTATACTCTCCCAAGGACAGTGAACTCTTTTTAGGGCATACACGGATGAAGACCATATCACCTTCGACGAAACATCTGTCTTGTCGTTTCAAGTCAGCGTAGGCTTTCTGTCTATCCTTGGTAGCTTGAATGTCTTGTCTTATTGATTTGATTTGATCATCCATGTCTTCCAGGATCTATCTTGAAGCTTCTACCCTCAAAGTTGGATCTGAGAAGTTCAAAGGGGTACAACAATCATGCCCATACAATGCTTGGAAAGGGGTCATCTGAATACTCTATTGGTAAGAAGCATTGTAGGCAAACTCAACCAGGGGTAAGTATTGAATCCACTTTTTGGGTTTGCAACAGCAGTATGCCCTAAGCATATCTTCAATGACTTGATTGACTCATTCTGTTTGTCCATCAATTTGGGGATGGTAAGCTGTACTGAAACAGAGTTGAGTTCCAATAGTCTCAAAGATAGCCCTCCAGAAGTGTGAAATCCTAAAGCAAGTGAGCTAGCATCAGTTACCACTTCAAACTCCTTACTAAGATCAAGAAGTTTCAGGATGGGTGTTGATACTAAGCTTTGCTTTAGTTTGTCAAAGCTGGTCTGTTCAGCAGGTGACCATACAATTGCTACTTGCTTCTTTAGTAGATCAGTTAGAGGTGCTGCAATCAAAGCCTAATCTTTGATGAAAATTCTGTACCACCCTGTCAACCCAAGAAAACTTCGTATTTCTTTGACAGAAGTTGGTGTTGGCCATTCCAGAACGTCTCTGACCTTAGCTAGATCTATTGAAATTCCTTCTGCTGATACAATGAATCCCAGATATTCAATCTGTCGCATTTTTCAATTTGTCACTTGAAAAATGCACACTTTTTCTTCTTGGCATAAAGCTTGTGTGCTCTCATTGTTTCAAGAACAATGCGAAGCTGGGGTTCATAATCTTTTCCCTGTTTTGAGTAGACTAAGGTATCGTCAAAAAAGATGAGTACGAAGTCATCAAGATAGGGCCTAAAGATATCCTACATCAACCTGTTAAAGGTAGCAGGAGCATTCGTAAGCTCGAATGACATCACTAAGAATTCGAAGTGCCCATACCTTGTACTGAATGCAATCTTCGGGATATCTTCTTCTTTGATCCTTATCTAATAATATCCAGATCTAAGATCTATCTTTGAGAAGATCTTTGCCCCTTGAAGACGGTCAAGTACTTCGTCTATTCTTGGAATGGGGTATTTTTTATGGTTGCTTGATTCAACCCTCTGTAGTCAATGCATAGGCGAAGCGTTCCATCTTTCTTCTTTTGGAACAACACTGGAGCTCCCCATGGAGAACTGCTGGGATGGATGTAGCCTTGATCTAACAGTTGCTTGAGTTGCTCTTTCAGTTAGATAGCTTCTGGGATGGGTCATTTTATATGGCCTCTTTGCAACCGGTGCAGCTCCTGGCACAAGTTTGATTTCGTGGTTGACTTCCCTTTGGGGAGGAAGTTCAATCAGATCTTCAGGGAATATGTCTACGTATTCCTTTAACCATGAAGATTCTTCTCCAGATTCCTGATTCTGATCTAGCTTATTCAGTTTAATCAGATAGACAGGTAGAACCTTTTGAACACCTTTTATTATCCGTGTTACTTTTTCCAATTGTATTTTTGGCTTACCAGCCTCACCTTGAGTCGTGACTAGTTCCCCTTCAGAATTGCGGAAGGAGACTTGGCCCTTCCCACAGTGGATGTGGGCATCATTGGGTATTAGCCAATCCATTCTGAGTAAACATTTGTGGGCACCTAGGTTCATTACCCTGAATCTCACAAAAGTTGGCTTCCCACCCAGTAGGAATTTCACCTTAGCAGTTTGCCTAGTATAAGTGACCTCATGACCATTTGCTAATTCCACAAGTAAAGTAGGTGTATCTATTGTGGCTATCCCTAATCTTTTTGCACAGGTTGGTGAAATGAAGGAATGTGTACTAGCATAGTCAATTAAGGTTTTGAAGCTTTTACCTTGATATTCTGATGGAGTTTGAATCACCAAGAATTGGCGATTTGGACCCTTCTTGTGAAGCGTGGCGTGAACCATTGCCCTCTCAATGTTAGCATCCATGGATGGATCTTCTTCATTGTCCAGCTCCTTGTTGGAAACATTGGAGGTTCTCCCTCTAGCCATAACAGTGGTTCCTTAGCCATGAGCGGCTCTATTTTGACCTTGGAATTGCCCCTGGCAATGCCCTTTGCCAAACTTGGGACACTCCCTCTTGAAGTGTCCGGGCTCGTTGCAATGGAAGCAACGTGGGTTGTGATCATCGCTTTGTGTCAGAACAAAGTTCTTGACAGCACTGACCCTAGCTTTCTTTCTTTGGCCCTGATTTTGACCCGCGCTCTCTTAGTCTAAGCCTTAGACATGCCCTTATTCTGATCTTTGTAAGGCCAAATCCTGTTGTTGAGAGTGAAAAAAGACTGAATTTTTGACTGATTTTTGTTGTTTTTGAGGACTGAATGATTGATTTTTGATGGATTTAGAGTGATGCATGGTTGATAATGGAAGTGTTTGAGAGTGTTTTGGATGATATTGATTATATTTTGGAAGTTCATGATGATTCTCAGTAGAGATATGAAGCTCTGTAATGTTCTGATAGATTCTGTTGAGGTTCCGATTGGTTCTGTATACCTTCTGTATAGCTTCTATTTTGTTCTGATTGTCTTCTGTATGAAGCATGAATTGATGATTGATGAAGATTGAGATATTTTGGAAGCCTATTGAATAGTTTTTGATAGTTTGGAATGGTTTTTTATGAGATATGAGGTTCTGATGACCTTCTGTAACCCTCTATAAACCTTCTGTAGAGCCTCAGTCTCTGCTCTATAACTGTACTATAGCTGCTCTGGTATTGTACTGTAACTGTTCTATAGACCTTCTGTAAGTGTTTTGTAGAATGTATTTGTGACTTTGGGAAAGTTTTCTAACTTTTGAAAATGATGAATCTAATTTCAAAAGAGCTAAAACAAATGGAAGAAGCAGCTGTTGAAGACTGAAGAGAAGATTGAGTGACAGTGACAATAGTGAGCTGTGAAAAGACATTGTAGTGGCTCTAGTGCCTCTTCATATCAAACATACCTCTTGGGAGGTACATCCACGACCTAGGAATGATTATTGAGAGTTATTAGGAGAGTATTGTAGTGAAGATATGATGTACTAGAGACACAGAGAGAGAGAGAGAGAGAGAGAGAGAGAGAGAGAGAGAGAGAGAGAGAGAGAGAGAGAGAGAGAGAGAGAGAGAGAACCAGAGAGAGCCAAATCTATCAAAACAGTGTAACTGTATATGAGAGATTGAGAGAGAGAACTATGAAGACATTAAAGATGAATACTATGTGATTGATTTCCATTCAAAGATGGTATATTATTTTGTGTTCTTTGTTTTATTGATGGGTTTTATGAAGAAGTTGAAGATTATGGTTGATTCTATCAAATTCGTGGGAGAAATCTACTATGATGCTGCGTGAAGATTTGTTGTTTCCTTTGTTTTTGTCATCAAAAGAATGAAATAAAATCTTGTTGATATTACAAGATAGATTTTCTTGCAGTAGAATCCTTTTTTTCCTTGGTGTTCCTCTTGGGGCTCCATGTTTTTGGTGCGCAGCTGGGGAAAACTTGCCATCAACAAGCATTAAAAGAGGCTGAAAATGAAGGAAATGGCATTGCCAAAAAGAGGAGAATTCAATGGATGTTTGCAAAGTTCCTTTTTCCACTGAAGAGTTGGAGATTCTCATTATCAAAGCCACTTTCCACAAGAAGTTCATCCCACAATGGCAGAAACATATTACCATCATGATGCATGCTTTATGTGGTGGACTGTTTCCTCTTCCTGTTGAAGCAGCAGAAACTTGCATCTTGGTGGCAAACTGTTTGGGAACAAATTGCAGAGCAGAAACAGAGAGAATGACTACCCATGGAAGATTTGGCATGCATTGAGAAGTTTCCAGACATCATCAAGTGGGAAATTGTGAAGAAGCTTTAGGAGTCATGGTCTGTGGAGGTTCACGAAAACAAGAAGGAAAAGAGTTGGAATTTGTTCGTGGATGCTCAATAGCAAGATACGTGGGATGCTTGGTGCACAGATAATCTTCTGTTTGTCCAATTAGCAACCCATTGGAAGTTGGTAGACAAAGTGTTTTTCACAACTTACACTATTGAAACCCTCAGAAGCTGGCATTATTATAATGACACAACAACAATCCTAAGAAGAATGAGTTTTGATTCTTTCAGAATGGAATATCTTCCCCTCTGTAGTGGTTTGAAAGCCGAATTCAGAGATGTTGAAAAGAAGGAAGTAGAAGAGATGTTAGCCAAAGAATCCATCAGAGACTGAAGCCCTCTCTGATACTATCCTATTGAGTATAGATCAACTGGTTGGAGCCAACCCCCTGATGAATGACGCAATCAAGAGGCAAGCATTAGAACGAGTCCAGAGGTACGTGAGAAGAGAGAAGGCAAAAATCAAAGCTGAGAACGAGCTTGCAGTAGAAGCCTCCTTTGATGCCCTAAAAGCGCTCTTTACAAAAGTCCCCATGGCGAATCAAGGTCCCCTTCCTAGTCAGATTCGTCCTAGAAATATAGATGATAGGCCAGCAAATGTAGTCCCATTGCCAGTTTTTAAGAGAGAGTACAATGAAGACCCTGATCTTCATGTAGCAGAGTTCATGGTAGCATGTGCGGCTAACAATACCAGAACCCCTGAGCATTGGTTAGCAATATTCCCTGCCACTTTCAAGGGCATGGCATTTCAGTGGTATGAGAGACAAGCAGCAGAAACTTTTGGCATATGGGACGACCTGAAGTTGGCCTTCCTCACTAAATTTAGGCGTGAAGGTTTTGAAGAGCGGATGTGAGAGGAGTTCATGAACCTAATTCAGTCCTCTAGAGAAAGAGTAGAAGCTTATGTCTCGCGAATGGAATCCATCCTGAAGAGATGGACTAACCATCATTTGGACGAAGGTATTCAGAAAGGAGTGTTCCTTAGAGGCCTACAACCAGAAGTTCGCAAGTTCGTGGAATTGAGAAGACCAGTCAATCTACAAGCTGCAATGGAAGGTGCAAGATTGTATGACGAAGTTGAAGCAAGGCCGTCAATGACTCTAGGAAGAGGAGACTTACCTCCTCCCATGCCTAGAATGGTATACCCACCAAATGCAGTCCCAGGGACAGTTCCCTACTCTTATCCCCAGATGCAAACAGTGCCATAGTATAATGCACCTAATCCACTGTGGTCACCACAGACGACAGTGCCTCAAATGATGGTTCAACCATAGTAACAGTGGCCTTAAACAGTTCCTCCAATGGCGACTCAACAACAATGGAATCCTACCAACTGGAATCAACAACCCCATGTCTCAATAGGAGCTCTGAATCAGAGCCAAAATAGAGGACCTTCTGGATCGATCCATCCAGTGTATGCAGTAATTATAGAAGCTTCCCAAAACCCTCCTACAAGTACTTCAGGAGGTGAAAATCTGAAGGACTACTTATCCAACTCAGTTGCAAGTATCAAGAAAGAGCTTCTGGATGTGATTACAGAGCAGCTATAGATGTTGAAGGTGAATACTGCCAATATATCCACTCCTGTGGAAGCTGGAAGAGATGTGATGCGCTCTAATACATGGTACAGAAAATGTCATCAAGCGGGACATTTAGCCACTGAATGTACCCAAAAACCAACCATTCTTAGGGTCTTCTGTTCCTACTGCTTGCAAAAGAACCATACATAGGATATTGCTCTCTGAAAGAGATGCATGAACACAGACACAAGGATGAAAATGCAAGATTCGACTTGCTGGAATCCAAAATGACAACACAGGATATTGGACCAAAGCCTAGAGAATTTGATCCAAGGAGGTTTCCCTCTCAAAGTTACAGAGGACGACAGTCTGGCGGTGGTCAGAGATCAGAGGTGGAATATTATAGGTGTGGAGAAATGGGACATATCTCCCTGAATTGTCCAAACCCTAGACGATCTGTGGATTACAAGCCCTTATGCAGCTGATGCAAAGGTGAAGGCCACACTGCAAAGGAATGTCCAAGCCTAGCCCCTATAAAGGCCAATGGCACTGATAGCCAATAGAAGGTACAAGAGCATGCCTCCAATTTGGTAGAGTTGAAAGTTGCCGCTGTCACATGCACCAAGAAGAAGGAACTAGTTGTTCAGAACAAAAATAATTCTCCTTCCAAGACTGTGAAGTTCAACCTGCCAACAGAGGGACAGAGCAGTACAGAACATAACAGTGTAGTACAAAGCACTGTAGTGCCACAAAAAGTTACAGAGATAGACCCAGAAACAGGACGAGATGTCTAGGAGATAGATGAGATAGAAGCACTTCCAGAAACAGAAGAAGTGCCGATGCTGCAATTATTAGAAGAAAAAGGAAAGATGAAAATGGGTGTAGCCCCATTCCCTAGCAGGTTGGAGAAGCCTGTGGATCCTATCAAAGATTATGACTTGGTAAAAGATCTAGACACTTTTAAATCAAACCTAACATTCCGACAATTGCTAATGCTATCTCCCACCTGCCGAAAGAAATTCAAAAGCATCTTGACAAGAAGACGTGGACTAAGGATCGCTCCTTCAACGGCGACCAAGATCAATAAGACCCCATAGCCTATAAAGGAAGTAGATGTGGCTAATGCCTTCCTAGATCCTGGAACCCCAAAGATTAGTATATGGATAGAAGGATGCTTCATTTCAGATGCATTGATTGATGGAGGCTCATCAGTAAACATAATGATAGATGTGGCAATGAAGGACTTAGGGTTGCAAGGAATTCAACCTACAATGGCTTATCAGATTGGCATCCTCCCATACGTAAAAACAACCCTTGCAGGAAGAGATTATTGGGTGACATATCTGGTGGTCAAACCAAATTCTTATGGGACCTCATACCCTCTGTTGTTGGGAAGACCTTGGCTTTTTGAAGTGAGAGCCAGGACAGACTGGTTCAAAGGAACCCTAACCCTAGGCAGAGGACCCAACAAAGTGGTGTTGAAGCTGTATGGATCGCAAAAAGGCAATGGATCCACATCCATTGAAGTCATAACTGACTCCTCCAATGAGGTAACAGATGGTACAACAGGAGACGAAGAGGCTGTTAAGCAGATCTTTCCTAAGAAAATAGAGGCACAGTCCCTAACAGTGGGCACTGTAAGCCAACTACCAAGGGAAGTAAAATCCTTATCCATGGGAGAATACCTCCTGTCTCAACTAGAATTAACTTCTGAAATCGCCTCTGATAGTGAAATAGAAGCATGGATATAATGTTCTCCCTGTTACATGACAGTCGCAAAGACAGAATAGAGGCAGAACAAATACAGAGCAATAACAGATACAGTTACAGAGCAGAGACAGTACAGAGGCAGAACAGATACAGAGCGGATACAGAACAGAGACAGAGCAGATGCAGAGACAGTCAGAGATAGTAATAGACACAGAGCCAGAGCTAGAGCCAGAGGCTGAAGCAGAGTCAGAAGCTGTGACAGAAGCAAAAGCAGATGCAGAGGTAAAATATATGTTCTTCTCCTACAGAGCCTCTAGAGGAAGAGGAGGAAAATGATGAGGAAGAAAATAAAGCAGGTTATGAGAGTGCAGATGAAGAATTTCCTCCGATAGCGAATGATCTTGCTGATGTCCCTACAAAGACCTCAGAGGTTGAAGATCTCAGGGTGTTGGATGGAATGACCATGGTTCCATTTGGATTGACCAATTGACCACAAAGTATGCAAAATCTATATAAGCAATGGATTAAAAGCATAAGAATTAAGTTCACCAGTGGCTCCTGTCGCCCTGATCATTCAGTCCAGAGAAAAGATGATGATGATGCCCCCTGTCAACAGAAGTCTAAGCCCTAAGAGCCAGGGCCCATCGAAGGTCCATGCTATGTGACATTCCTGGACGCATCCTCTGAAGATGAATCCCTAAGTCCAGAAGAAATTACCACTCACACAGAAGCAAACAAAGCTACTCTTCCAACAACCTCAACAAATAAACGAGTCATATGTTCAGAAGGAGGACACTTGTTCTAGTGGAACATCAAGACGAGGATACTACTCTCTTGAAAGAGTCAGATCTCTATCCAGAGGCAATCCATGGGACATTTATCCACAAAGTGGAAGGTGAAAGGCAAGTAGCATTCCTAGATACTGACGGTACTGAATGTCACCTGAAAGTGGGTCTCAATCTTCCAGGAGAAGAACTAATGGTCCTATGAGACCTACTCAAAGAGAACTTAGATGTGTATGCTTGGTCATATAAAGACCTAAAGGGGATTGATGCCACAGTATGTCAACATCATATTGACCTAGAGCCTGATGCCAATCCTGTAAGGCAAAGACAAAGGCATATGAATCCTAATTATTCTGCTCTGGTGAAGGTTGAATTATTGAAACTTCTTGAAGCAGAGTTCATTTATCCCGTGGTGGCTAACAATGAATGGGTTTCACCCATTGTGGTTGTACCCAAGAAGAACGGGAAACTTCGAATATGTGTCGACTTTCAAAAGCTCAATTCTAAGACGAAGAATGATCATTTCCCTATCCCTTTTACAGGCCAACTGTTGGACATAGTGGTAGGCCATGAGCTGTATTCCCTCTTGGATGGATTCAGCGGATATAACCAAGTCCAAATTGTAGAAGAGGACCAATCCAAAATAACCTTCACCATAGAATGGGGGATCTATACCTATAGAGTGATGCCATTTGGGCTCTGTAATGCTCCTTCCACCTTCCAACGAGTAATGATGGCTGCCTTCCAGAATCATTTGCATGATCTCATTGAGGTGTATCTTGATGACTTCTGTGTCTATAGTTTGATCCATGAGCATTGGGGACACCTAGAGCAATGTTTTGACAGATGCCGAGAGTATGGGATTTCTCTCAACCCCGACAAATGTATCTTTGGCATCTCCTCAGGAGTTCTTTTGGGCCATATTGTCTCAGCAGAAGGGATTGCAACAGACCCGGTGAAGATTGACAAGATTGCCGCCTTAACAGCATCGACAAACCTCAAGAAATTGAGAGGATTTCTTGGCCATGTGGGCTATTATAGAAGGTTTATTGCACATTTTGCAATCAAGGCATCCTCTTGCTGGGGATCTTGACAATCACAGTCGACCTACCCTTTCCCTTTTGGGCGTCGCATTGTCCTTCTCGTCGTGCTTCTGATAGCCCTTGTGATTCTCCTCATGAGGCGGTCTCATTCTGCTACCCCCTCTCGCAGAAACATCTCAACCCGATCTTGTTCTCTTCTCGTCGAATCTAACAACGGTGGTGAGGTTGGTCTTGACATATGGTATTTCTACCATTTTCTTTCTTAAACGAAAAAAAAAAGGAAAAGAGAAAAAAAAAACAACAAAAAAGAGAAAAAAAATAAAGGAAATTGTTATGGGAGAAAAGAAAGAAATTCCCTGCCATAACAGGCCTCGTTTCAAGAAAAGGTAGAAACACCCTTGGGCGAAAAGCTGACTATGGAAAAGGTGGCAACGCCCCGTAGTTCAGGATAGTTGACTCACCAGCAGAATCTCTTCAGAAAGTAAATTGAAGCCACCTCCCTTGGTGTGCTATCTCTGTAATATTAGTCAGTCTGCCCTCCTTAATAGACGACTCTTCTTACAAGTCCTTGAAGTAGAGACTTGTTGGCTGCCTCCCTGGGTACGCCTCGTCTTCAAGATCCTGATGACAACAACAGCTGACATGATCTTCATCACCAACCCCTTGAGTGATGTGAGCATTCATCCTAACAGGATGGGGACGTGTGTATGGGCTACCCTCTGTATCTATCAAAGAGTGAGACAAAGGGTGGGGTGAGTGACCAGTTTTTCCCTTCAAATCAAATGAGAGGTGAGATGTGTGAATGGAGTGTTGCACGCACGGGATGGGCCTCTCAATGCACAATACACAATCTGTTCATGTGCACTACACCATAAGGCTCCCTGGCCTTCCTTCTTGCACTGTATACTGGCACATGGCGGGATGCACAGTTGCACCATTAGTTGCGCACAAGGCATACAACCTCTGCACAAGTGACATCGAGGAGTACATCAATGGGTTTCAGGAATGGGCTACCCTCTGTATCTTTTAATAGAGCATGAGACAGAGGGTGGACTGAGTGTGACTGGTGTTTCTTCAATCAATTATCGAGAGGTGAGGATTGAGGGACGTTATGAAAATTGGAGTCCGGTACGTTTCTGTTTCCCTATGCACCCACGGGATGGGTCTCTGCCATCAACGCAGGACACGTCATTCTGTTCTGTACATCGTACTACAAGCTCCTTGGCCTTCCTAATTGCACCTATGCCAGATGGGCGGGTTGCATTAATGCACCATCAATTGTTCACCCTGGCATACTCCCTCTGCACCATTCCCTTGTCGATTCCTAAACTGGGTGTGAGCTCTAGGCTGCATCATTATTTCCTCGAGTGATATTAGTAATGGGGCGAGTGACTGCTCTTTCATTCCATTTGAGTGATTGTGAGTTGAGTGCAATATCCCTCGCCATAGACGAATTGCGACTTCTTCAACCAGCTACCTCCCTGGGTGCTACCGTGTGGTCCCTGCCATGAAGAATGTGTGCTAGAAGACACCTGGGTACCTCATGGAGCCGACAACGACACTAGATGCAACCTCGATAGTTGACATTCCTCCTCGGCAATATGGGCCAAGTTTTTCTAACCCTACACCTTCTGTTTCTCAATGACGGTCATGTCTTAAGGGTGGGGACATTGTTGTTGGTCTGATGTGAGGTGCTAGGTCCTTGACGTTCGGTTTACCCTTCTTGCTAAGGTTTTAAGTGTGGGGATGCGTCCCTGCGCGTCTATGTTGTATACCCCCATGCATATACCCTGTTCTGATTATGCATCTATGCCGTGACTTCATTTTACCATGATGGGGTCCCTTCCCCACTCCTTTGTTCTATTTCACCCTGTCCTCGAGGTCGTTCCTTGTTCGTTTTCCTTTATCCTTTGTTTTGTGATTTTTCCATGTGAACGTATCCTACCTTCACTGAAACTCACATCCAACCTTACAGCCATGTTTGTCCCTTTGAACTGCCTATTTTTCCTTTTTACCAACCCGTTTTTCGATAGACGGTTCTAAAGTTATTAATTTTTGAATCAATTCCCGTAAATTGGACGGTTTTTCATGTGAATGCATCTTTATTGCTTCGGAACCCTGGTTTGATGCACCAGCCCTGTCCTACCCATTTTCCCTGACACTTTTTATTTTTATTTCGTGTTCTTTCGATGCACGGTTCGTCCGTTATTAATTTTCGCGGGTTTTCGGATCATTTTTGTGTCTTTTTTTTTTATTTTTCCATGTGAACCTGCCCTATTTTCACCAAAATTGCAGTTTAAATTAAAAATCGTGTCCTGCCAGCCTTTCCCCCACTTTTTCCTTTTTCCTCCCCCCTCTTCTGACTATCGGATTTTTAGTTATTAATTTTTGCGAGTGTTTTCGGGTGTATTTTTGTGTTTTTTCCACGTGAACCCCTCTTAGTTCTATTCAAATTGAGTTTTGATGAACCAACCATGTGTATTCCTTTCTTCTAGATATTTTTCTTTTTTATCGTGCTCTATTCCGGCGCACGGTTCTTTTCGTATTAATTTTCGAGTTCATTTTCAAGCCAATTTTGGGGGTTTTTCCCATGTGAATGCATCCTCTCTTAATCGGAACTGTGTTTTGTCATGATAGGATTGTAGGACACCTTGTTCTGCGCAATTTTCCTTCTTTCCTCCCTTCATTCCGATGAGCGAATTTTTTGATATTAATACCCGTATGTGTTTTCGGGCTTTTTTTTTGTGTTTTTTCCATGTGAACACCCTGATTTTGCCTCGAAACCCGTGTTGCATATTTCTATCAATTTTCCCTCGTCTCCTGATACATTTTTTCTTTTTATGGTTTTTCAATCCGACGTACAGTTTGGATTTTATTAAATTTTATTCATTTTTTACCGTGTGATCGTGTTTCTCGTGTCGCGCGTGAACGCGCCTGTTTCTGGTTTTACGCGCCTCAGGACGCCCCGGTGGTGTTTGTGGTTCGTGCATTGCTGTCCCTGCCCTGTTTGATCCCGTCATTGCAAATTTTTTTACCCTTGCCTGCGTATCTACACGGGATGGGGGTGCGTTTTTTTTGCCCACCCATCTTCCATTTTTTTATTTTTCCAAAAAAAAGAAAAAAGAAGAAGAATAAAAAAAACAAGGACACAAAAAGAAAAAAATACTACTAATAATAATAAATTTTAAAAAACAAGAAAAAAAAGACACACAAAAAGAAAAAAGAAGAAGAAAAAAACCCCCAAAAAAGAGAAAAAACAAACAAACAAACAAAGAACAACATTTTACTTATTAAAATAAAAATATAATAATTTAAAATTTAAAAAAAACACCCATACCTACCTTACCTGTCACGCTTCTCCGCGGCCTCCTCTTCTTCTCTCCTCTCCTTCTTCCCCTTGCTCCTCCCCTTCTTCTTTTCCCTCCTTCTCCTCCTTCTTCTCTCCGCCCCTCAACTGCCCTGCTTCCGCCCCGTCCCCTGCGCCCCGTGGAGTCATTGCCGTCCGCCGCCTGCCACTCGCCCGCCGTCCTCCTTTGGTCGCCGTGGACGCCTCCCCCGCGTTGAGGTCGCCCTTGCTGCCGCTGGCCCGCCTGTGCTCCTCGCTCCGCCACCCGCCGTCGAACTCCTTCTCCTCCTCCTCCTTCTCCCTTTCCTCCTTCTTCTTCTTCTTCTTCTCCTCCTCCTCCTCCTCCTCCTGTTTCGTCGGGCGGCGGGCCACCTCCCCTTTCCCCCACCCCCACTAGTTAGTTACATTTCAACTAACCTTAGTTACTTTTCACCTAACCTTAGTTAAGTTAAACTAACCCTTAGTTAATTAACTTAACCTTGGTTAATTAATATAACACTAGTTAATTACCTAACCCTAGTTAGATGACCCTAACCCTAATTAGACTAACTTACCCCTAGTAAGTCTAAACTAACCTCTAACCATAGTTACCTAAACTAACCCCTATTTAGCCTAACTCACCTCTAGTTAGCCTACCCTCACCCCCAGTTCAGTTAACTTACCCCCAGTTAATTAACTCTAACCCCCAGTTAATTAACCTTACTGTAGTTAAACTTCACCTCACCCATAGTTAATTAACTCACCCACAGTTAATTGACCCTAACCCACAGTTAACTCATAGTTAATTAACTTAACCATAGTTAACCTAATCTACCGCTAGTTAAATGACCCTAACCCTAGTTACCCTACCCTAACCATAGTTAACCTGACTAACCCTAGCTTAGTTAACTTATATTACTTACACTAACCAGACTAACCTAGTTAACTAGACTAACCTAATTTACCAGACTTAACCTAATTAACCAGCCTGACCTAACTAACCTAACTTAACAAACTAACATAACCTAACTAACCTAATTGATTTACCTCACCAAACTAACTTAATCAACTTTCTCAGACTAAGCTCACTTAATTCACTTAATCTACTCAGTTAGCCCCCGTTCCTGCCTTTTCTCCACCGTTGTTTTCCCATTGTGTACGGGTGTGCTAGCGGGTGTTCACGCGCGAGGACGCGCTTCCGACTTGTCCGTGCGGTGGAGTATTGCAGTCAGCCGTTCACACGCAATCATCCTTCACTGTTCACACTCAGCCCGGGTATCGCCTTTTATTTTTCAACTCGCAAATACATAAAAATAAACATAAAACACATAAAAATTCCAAAATTTCATTTAAAATTCAAAAAAATTTCTAAAAATGTACAAATATTACTGAAATTATTTGGAATATTTTTAATCTAGAAATTGGAAAAAAATAAATTGCAAACAATTCAAAATCTGAAAATTCATTCAAAACTACATGTAAAATGAGTAAATTCATTAAAAATTAGTCAAAAATTCAAAAATAAATCCAAAAAAATTCTAAAAAATTCTACAAATCCCCTTGCTCTCCTTTTGCCACTAATTTCTCAATTAAAAATGCTTCCATAAATGGCCAAAGTATTATTTGAAGCCAAAAATCCTAAATTTAATACTTTACTTCAAGAAAATTTATTTTAAATTTTAAAAATCAGTTAGAAAATCATGAATAAATTAACACACATTGTTGACACTTTTTGGATTGCTAAAATCCCACTCTTACACTTCATAACATATTCATGTGTCATATATCTTGATTTAATTATTAAAAATAAAGAAAAAAAGAAAAAAATAACAAAACAAACAAACCAAACCAAACAATCCACACAATACAAACATATCTATATCAAATCCAAATAAAACAAAAACACTAAGGTGTTTGACTAGAATCATTGCATTTGGGAGACCACTCCATGCACCTTCAGTCCATTGCATACACACCCCTACCAGGTATTTATTTTGTGAGCTTTATTTATTTTTATTATCCCTTAATCACAATTAATTGTTAAAATGAACTTTACTCACCCACTTTTCCACACGCATTCGCGCTAAACATACAAGTTTTTTAATTTTAAAATCAACCAACCGTTCACTTTGCACGTGCTATGTGAGCTTAAGAGGCACCTTAATTTTTAATAAAAATGAACTAGCCATCACAAAAAAAAAGCACGCGCTAGCAAAAAAAACGCTCCACATCATTATTAATTTTTAATTAATGAATTTACATTTAGAGACCCAGTCTGGGAATCGTAGTTCGTTTAAGCACCGTTTCACCCTAATAAATTGTAATTAAAATTTTAAGAAGGAACCGTCGTTTCCTTATTAAGGTTTATAACCTAATAAAATGTCACCTATTGTTAATAATTTTTTAAAATGAACCCTTCATTAAAATAATTTTCCCTCACTGCACTTGTCTCCCTTTTTAATAAACATGCTTCGTGGGATGGACGCGTAAAGTTCTCTTAGCTGAAATTATTGGTTAAAGTTATGGTTAGGTCATGATGTACATTTTTATGGTATTATGGTTTGCTTATGTGCTACGATTACGGGTACGGTTTGTAGGTTTTTCTTTCTTTCTTGCCTGATACGGGGTTTTGGGTGCTTGTTTGTTGCATTGCATGAAGTTTTGGGTCGCATATGTGTAGAGGTCATGCCGAACTTTTTCTAGGATGTGGATTGTTTGGGGTGGTAAATTGGTTAGCTACGTCTATATGTGTGTGTCCTTATTTGGATTGATTTCTTTTTTATAGCCCTTTGGTTTTTTTGCATGCATTCTTTGTGATTGTCTATGTTGTGGTGTGTGTGTTTTCCATCTGAATGGTGCCTCACGCTCCTCCTCATATCCAGTATGTCCCACTGATCAATAGATATTATTCTTCCTTATTGGCTTTTGAGCCTATAGCGAAAGCATGACTTGCGACTTTCGTGGCTGCTTCATTCCCCTTGATTCCAGATGATCCATCCCTATGTGATGAGTTCCTTGCCTCATATAGCAAGAAGTCAGGTCTGGTTCATGGTGCTTCCATGGTATTGACACCTCGAGGGTTAGGGAAGGCTTTGTCTCTTCCCTACAAAGGAGAGCCCTTTGTTACAACTAGACAATTATTCTCCAACGATGAGATTTTCAAGCTATTACAGAAGCAGACCAAGGAAATTATGGATGTCAAGAAAGTGATAAATACTTCAGGAGTATCTTTTTCCATGATCACTGATCCTCTTTGGAAGTTAGTCTACCAATTCCTCCAAGACAGGTTTATGCCTGTCAAAATACCATCCCATTACTTGTCCAAAGAGCTCTTCACAGCTTCTAGGATAGTGGGGTGGCTATTGATTGGAGTACTTACCTGCTTACAAAGATGGCTATTCATTGGAGTACTTACCTGCTTACAAAGATGGACCAACATTTTGTCAAAGTAACCAGAGAAAATGTTACAAATGTCACATATGGATCCTACTTGTATGCTTTCTTGACATACTTAGGCCTAAAGAAGGGTGTGCTACCACCTCCTCCATCTGATCCGGTACCTCCCCCTCCACCTTCAGAAGAGTTAGAACCTATTGATATAGAGGATCTTGATTCCCCTCCTCCACTGGTCATTCAGCAGAAGCGCTTGAAGCGTGTGGTAGATAAAACTCCCTCAGTTCTTCCTTCAATCACAATTCCTGCTACATCTGGCAGTGGCCTCCCTGCTTACCTCACATGTAACAATTTGTTCAAGGCACATAGAGAGGGTTCCTTGGACATATCAGTCCCTTCCTTGAACAGTTTAGTGTCGGGAGATGCCATTCCATTCCTCTGTAAAGACATCCAGAGTTCGATTGAACTTTCAGTGATAGCCTGTGCTCAACAGCTGTATGCTTCTTTCTATGAAGAACTGATGCAGTCCTAAGACCAGTTGCATAAGGCAACCTTAGAGTTAGTCTCTGCTAAAGACACACTTGCAGATCTGTTTAAGCAGATGAAGCAACAAACCCAAATGATTGAGGCCCAAAGAGAAGAGATATCTTCTTTAAAGGTTTAGTTAACAGGAGCTCAGTCAAAAGCCACTAGAGTTCAGAGGAGAAAGAGAGGATATCTAAAGAAGCTCAAGAGTTTCAGACTCTTTTAGAGGCAAAATTGTCAGCCTTACAGATTGCTCATAATACAGTGGAATCACAAGCTTCCCAAATCAAGCAGTTGCAAGACCAATTGGCACAGTCACGGTCTGTTCCTCCAAGCCCCAATGTTCCTTTGATTCCTTCTATCTCTAAGCAGGACTTGGCAGTTCTCCAGAGACAAGCCACATTGTGTCCATTGTTCCAAGATTGCAGTCCAAGATGGATTTGTTATGGTTTATATTTGAGCATTTCCAGGAATATGTTCCTCCGGACCATTCTTTCTTTGTCCACTATTAGTTGCAAAAGTTGGCCTTTTATATGAAGCTTTCAACGATGGATCTTCCTCTTCCAGAGGATGGTTGGAGTGGGGCTTGGTCTCCTGAGTTGCTGACAGAAGTGGTCCATATGGTGTTTGAAGATTCTGTGATGACGGATACCATGTTGCTATCTTATATGTATCTACAGGGAGATCTGTTGATTTCAGATGAAGTAGATATGGCCTGGTATGTGGGAGACGTGGTTTTGCAAGCTGTTTTGTATGTCAACTATTTGGAGTTGCAGATAGATGGCATGTTCCAGTGTTACTCCTCAAAAGTGGCTACTTGCCCTAACAATTCATGGCACTCAATGATTGATTCTGTGGTCCTGAATCAACGTCAGAATACAGCTTCTATCTATGTGCAGAGCACTAACCAACTGAGGGTGGATCTCGTAGCTTACCTTTCCAAAAACCATCCATTTGATTCAACCTTTTTTTATGCCTATCAAAGAAGATCTGTCTTAGGTCCCTCTGTTCCTAGCCTATTATATTACCAACAAATGGCTCATCGCTATGATACCTATCTTTCCCTTTATCAAACCAATGCAGCGGCTATCTTACCTCTTCTTTTCCAACCTCAATGTTTTCCTCAAATTCCCATATTTACCTATTGTTCTTTTATCGAAGATCGAGTTTTTTCCCCTTCTCCACCATGCCCTTCTCCATCTATCCATATACCTTCTACTTTTCCTATTTATCAATTAACACCTTTCCTAACTGATTCACTTAAATTTTTAGCCACTCCTTCTTTAACTTATTCTTCCTTTTATGATTTTTCCTATCCATCTCTTCATCCTCTTTTACTTATTCTGCTTCCATCTCTTGCCACTTCTATTTCTCAACCCCCTCAGTTGGTTAGTGAATACGAACGGTTTGATCAGCAGATTCCAAGAAGAAGAGGATGAAGCTCGACTGATTCTCTTACAGGACCACAGATAAACTGGCCAATAATTCCAGGGGAACTACTGCCAGTCAAGCATACCAGAATTACCTTCATTTTGCTCACCAATATTCACAATCTTTAGATCCTTTTAGTGAGATTGACAGCTCATTTTGCTTGGTATCTAGCATATATGCATAGGCATTCCCATAACAGATCAAAAGGCCATTCCAAAGCTTTGTATGAATGTCAATGTGAACATTGATTCCCAACAACTGGATGTCCTGTATTTTCATGCCCTATGTCTACCTAGCAGACGCCTTGTTTTGCTAGAAAGGATGTGCTACTTGCAATTCTTTCAAAATCCTCCAAAGAGATTTGTAGATGAATCCTTCTCCATGGATCGTATTTCGAAACCACCAAGCCTTCGAAAGGAATCACCTTCATTGATGCCTTTGCAATTTATTTTGGATGATTCTTAATTATATATATCTCTCTTTTTGGAGGTGTCATTCAGATGATTGTGTTAGTGTTTGTGTGTGTTGTAATAATTGTATGTGATGAGTTCGTGTTGGTTGAATAATTTGTTCGAGAGCTCTTTTCAAACTATTGATGGTGAATGGAAGCCTATGGTGTAAAGCTGAAGAAAAACCTCTCATATCCTTTAAAATTTTTTTATGATTTTTAAATGATTATCAAATGAGTTAATGAATAACGAGGTTTTCCTTTAGTAGTTTTTTCTATCAGATACAGGTGATAAGTTGGGGTTGTGGTTTGGAAAGACTATTGAAGATCCTACGGAAGATAAAATTGAGCTCTTTAGTGAACTTATATTCTTCTTTTCCTTAGGTCGCGAGGACGCTTCCTTTCTAAGTGTGGGGATATATTGAGAGTGGAAAAAGACTGAATTTTTGACTGATTTTTGTTGTAAGTTGAGGACTGAATGATTGATTTTTGATGGATTTAGAGTGATGTATGGTTGATAATGGAAGTGTTTGAGAGTGTTTTGGATGATATTGATTATGTTTTGGAAGTTCATGATGATTCTCAGTAGAGATATGAAGCTCTGTAATGTTCTGATAGGTTCTATTGAGGTTCTGATTGGTTTGGTATAGCTTTTGTTTTGTTTTGATTGTCTTCTGTATGAAGCATGGATTGATGATTGATGAAGATTGAGATCTTTTGGAAGCCTATTGAATAGTTTTTGATAGTTTGGAATGGTTTTAGTATGAGTTATGAGGTTTTGATGACCTTCTATAACCCTCTGTAAACCTTCTGTAGAGCCTCTGTCTCTGCTCTGTAAACTGTACTGTAGCTGCTCTGGTACCATACTGTAACTGTTCTGTAGACCTTCTGTAAGTGTTCTGTAGAATGTATGTGTGACTTTGGGAAAGTTTTCTAACTTTTGGAAATGATAAATCTAATTTCAAAAGAGCTAAAACAAATGGAATAAGCAGCTGCTGAAGACTGAAGAGAAGACTGAGTGACAGTGACAGTAGTGAGCTATGAAAAGACACTGTAGTGGCTCTGGTGCCTATTCATATCAGACATACCTCTTAGAAGGTGTATCCACTACCTAAGAAGGATTATTGAGAGTTATTAGGAGAGTATTGTAGTGAGGATATGATGTACTAGAGAGAGAGAGATAGAGAAAGAGCCAGAGATAGCCAAATCTATCAAAACAATGTAACTGTATATGAGAGATTGAGAGAGAGAACTATGAAGACATTAAAGATGAATACTATGTGATTGATTTCCATTCAAAGATGGTGTATTCTTTTGTGTTCTTTGTTCTATTGATGGGTTTTATGAAGAAGTTGAAGATTATGGTTGATTCTATCAAATCCGTGGGAGAAATCTACTATGATGCTACGTGAAGATTTGTTGTTTCCTTTGTTTTGGTCATCAAAAGAATGAAATAAAAGCTTGTTGATGTTACAAGATAGATTTTCTTGCAGTAGAATCCTTTTTTTTCTTGGTGTTCCTCTTGGGGCTCCACTTCTTGTTCCTTGGTTTGGTCTGCACCTCTTGTATTATTGGAGCAGCTCGAATGAGTGCGTCTTGTAGGTCCTTTGGGCGCATTGATTCCAATCAAGTGTTTATGGGTAGATTCAACCTAATACAGAATTTTGACACTTGCTGTGCCATATACATTGGGGATGCATACTTTAGGAGTGAAATGAACTTCGAATAATATGCTTCAAGGGATAATCCTAGCTGCTTCAAGTCATAGAATTCATTCATCTTTTGTGTGCGGTAGGCAGGTGGCAGATACCTCCCTCGCACAGCTTCTTTAAGATTATCCCAAGTGACTATCCCCTTCGAGATCGCTTGGTCTCTGCACCACTGTTTCCACCAAAGTCTCACTTCGCCTGTAAACTTAAGTTTGGCGAGCATGGCTTGGTAGGTGCAGTTCCTGCTGCCTCAAAATAGTCCTCCATGGACTCAATCCAGATTTTGGCGTTGGCTGAAATAGTCCTTCCCTTGCCATCAAACTCGAGTGGCTTAATTTTTTTGAGAAGGAATTTCTTCTCTTGAGCCACAGCTGGACTTAGTGTAGGAGTAGTCGAATTTGGAACCTGCACTTGGGGTTGCATCTGAACAATAAGATTCTTTATGTTAACATCTTATTATACGTTCTCATATTACGTTAATATGAATAGCACAGCTTTTTAGCTAAGTGATTTAATCACTCAACACCTTAGTTAACATTTATGATGAATATAGACAATGGTAAAAAGTCTTATTTATTCATGAGGGCATAACCCTTGAGTACATTTATTTTGGATAAGTAGGACAGGCTGATTGATACATCACTTTGGGGAAAATAGGATTGTGTTACAATCGGCTATAGGGACGGAATAATAATATGGAGTGGGGTCATGGATTTTCAGGAAATGGTAAGTCATAGGAAGCTTAGGGTATCCCTTCCTTTGATACCCGTTCTTCTCATAGCGCCCTAACACTTTGATTTTGTCAGCAGAGATCACCTAGGTCACCTCTTCATAGACATACTTGTTTTGCTTGACTTGCCGACTGCTAACATACAAAGTTGCGTTTACGCGAGCTTCGACAAAGATGAACAACTTCATGATCTTTAAATCCTCCATCCACTTGATTCTCTTCAAGTTGGTCTGAAGGTACGTGAGTCAGTGGGCTGCTATGTAGTATATTCTTGAGTCTCCTGTCCATCTTCCCTCCTCATATAGGGGTGAAGGATTATAGATGCGGTCCAGAATATTCATCATGCCAAGCCTCTGACGATAATTCGAAGCATGCATTGCAGTCATGAACATGACCTGGAACACCAAGAACTTCCTCCATGCTTTGTGACTCTGCAACTCAGCATCCATAAGTGAGTAAAGGAATGTTTTCAATAGAAAACACTGCTCTATTCTACTCACCCTCCCTTGTTTATCCCCTTATTCCCTTTATTTTCCTCCATTAAGTTCCCTTGTACTCTTTACATCTCGTTGGTTCGCTCTGATACCAACTGTAACGTGTCCGCTTGACCACTTGTGGGACACATCTTAGTAGGCCATTGGGAGGGGAGTCTAGAAAGCGCCACCTGGCACTCGTAAGGAATGTCACAGGGTTTGCGATCTAGGTCTTCCCAAGTCTGCCTCAAAGCAGAAGTATCCGGATGTTCCCACTTAGGACCAACCTAAAGTCAGGGTTTCTTTCCTATCAGCCAAGTCTCTAGGAAGTAGCTAGCGTCGAGCTCTAGATGAACCACTTTGCGTAGGAACAACAGAGTCGAAGCGGTTTTATGCTACAATTGGTTCATGGATAACGGGAAATGAGAGGGATGCGAAGCTCAACCTTTCTGCCCATAAGACATAGTCCCATTCCGCTCCCCTAAAATAGCACAAATCGGGATTCTAACTCTACAGAATCTAGGTCTTTACAGTCTCGTTATCACGTCTTTAGAGAAAAGTTCCCAGCTAACCGGGACTACCCTTCCGTAGGACGGACCCAAGTCACGTCCACCGCACTTTCCTCGGGTTGCTTAGTTATCTAATTACCTACTACATTATGTTTGACATGCAAAAGCAACTTTCTTAATTAATCAATTTAAACACAGGTTCCTTCACGTAACTTAGGCACTGACATTTAAAAAAACAATGTCAAGTAAGTTCATTTTCCAAATATTTGACCTTTATTTATCATAGTCTTGGAATACATCAAGTATCATGCCCAAAGGCTATCCCAGCAATCAACAAGATTGCTGCTCCAAGTTTCGCCCGTAGACTAGTACACAGGCCTCGAGATCCCATCTCGAGTCACGTCGGCCTCTTGTGTGGGATTCGGAGGCAAGGAATTTACAGCCAGAGCCTCCCCTGGTACCCAGGCGTCCTCCCGCTCCAAGCAGTACCCACGAAGAGACCTCTCGCAGCGGGTTCAGTCCATGTACCCGGCGCAGCTAACAACCCCCTTGGATAGGGCAAGGTAGGCAGTCGGAGGTAACTAAACCTGCCTCTCCCTCCAAGCTATCAACCTGAAGCATTAAGTGTTTGGCCTTGAATTAGTTTCCTGAGCAAAGAAGTTCAAACAATGCACCTAAGTGTACAATCACGATCATTTTTGTGGCCGTTCGTACGACCAACTGCTAAGGTGTGATTCCTTCTTCCCGAATGCTCCCAGCATTCGATCTTGGATCGTTCATGACTTGGCGAGATTCCAAGGGCTTGGAAAGCTAGGTTCCTTGTTTCCCCTTTTTCTTTGGGTTAGGGTTTGTACCCTACCGACCCTAATTATCCTTACCTTAGTTCTCCTTGTAAAATAGATCATGGAGAACCCCGTCACCCTCGGTTGGTCAATTTGCTTCTTGGCAATTCACAATTTCCCTAAGTTTGACAAATCGGTCCCCAAAAGAGAGAGTTGTAGTAGGGCGACTACTCAACTTCTAACTTGTAATTAGATCTCACCTCCCTTGGCCTAAGATGTAGTAGTAGCATCTTATGGTTTAGTTGCAATAGCATTTAACCTTGCAGACTAGTTGCTTGAGATAGGTAGCAGTGCCTATCTTGAGGAATTACATCCCTTTTGTTGATATTACTAGTATTCGTGTCCTAAGGCTTGGTACCCTCTCATTACTTGCAATATAGAATGATCTAAGTGTAAGATCGTTGGATTAACTCTGCAAGCGCCTATCTTTTCATATTGATTGTAACTATCACTTCATGCGTATTGCATCCTATATGCTTTTCACCAACTGAAATATAACCCTTTTCCTTTTCATACATTTACTTATGCATGCAAGTTGCTTATGCATGTAGGTTATGCTATGTATAGTTACAGTGATATTGAAATAAAAGCATATTCTTTTCCTTTCCCATGCAAGTCACGCGAAATAGAATACAGTTGCTTACGTGAAAATATAACCCTTTTATTCCTCTCCATAGCAACTACCTATTCTTTGATTAAACATCCTTCTACGAATCAACCTATTTATGGTCGTCACAAGGGATTTTTAAAATAAAAAATTTCAATAAATGCATTGTGTACAACATAACTCATTCTTTCCAACGTAAGTTACCCAATGCAAACCTTCCAATGCACATGAGCATCGCAATATATATTTAACTTATGTGCGTGATGCAACTAGGACATTTATTGCATGAGTGCATCTTTTAACACACGAACCATATATTCTAGAATGCAACAACCTTTCATCATGATGGTGCAAGAAATATAAGTACCTTGTCATGCAACTTAAAACTTTTTCGAACATTCCTATGATCTTTTTAAAACAAAGCGTTCTAATAATGCAACTAAGTTTTCCCTATGCAAATGTATACTTAATGCGCCCATATCGTGCGGAAAGGAAAAGGGTGAATTTGATGGAACCTGAACTTCCGCGGGAGGGGTATTATCAGCTTTCGCGCTTCGGGTGGGGACTCCTACATGTGCCCCTTTTACTCCCGCATGTGCTCCTCTCGTGTGGCGCTTTGGGGCCATCGCAATCAGGGCTAGGGTAGGTGGAGGGTGTGCTGAAATTCCCTGCAACTGGCAGTCCTTCCCTCCCGCAAGGGAACTCCCTTCGTGGACGTATTGCGTCCTCCCGTGGTCTGCGGGTGAAACACCCCCTAGGAAGCTTTTTGTTTTGGAAGCTTCTAGGAAGCTTCTTCTTCTTTGACAGTCGCCAGCATCTCCTCCTCCTCACCCACGTTATGATGGCAAAATGATGGAGATGAAGGTATGGCGACGTTTTGGTAGCCTGGCAAAGTACTAGCGGAGAAGGGGGGCTGGCGTGGCACATAAACGGGGTAGGGGGGACTGGCATCACTGCAGATCACGGGGGGGGGGGGGGATGCTCCGTCTAACCCCACGAGGGGGGGGCTCCCCTTTTATAGTGGGGGGAGGGGGTGGTTTATGGGGGGGAGACGACCGTTTATCGGCCATCACCCCTCCACCTGGGGGGTGCATGCCCCCCTTTCCCTCTCTTTACTCCCTCTCTCTCTCTCTCCCCGCCATGCTATCGATAGTAGGGGGAGAGAGAGAGAGAGGTGAAAAAATTAAAAAAAATTAAAAGAAAAGGGGGGTTCTTATGGGGGGAGGTACAGGAGGGATATTACAGCACTCAAGCAGTAGATGCTAGACAACTAAAAGTTGCAAGTTTGCCATTTATAACATGATCATCCATATTGTTCCAAAAAATCTGTAGTATTCCATCCCTTGGCATATTTCCAATGGACTTGATTTGTAGTGTAAAGTACCACTGAGGAGGTCTGTGTCATTGGCATGGATAGAAGGATAGAGCAAGTTCTTCTAGACCTTGCAGTGGAGAGTGTTACCTTACGTATCGCTATAGAGAGATGCACGACAATGACGAGAAGCGGTGAGGCAATAACCAAGGATACAACATCACATTGAATTGACACATGTTGTCATGTCACTACATGGACACAATGTGAAAAAACCTGGAGTGCATCATCATCCAACTTTTTTATGAATCTAGAGAGTCAAAGTCATCTTGGTCATTAGTGCTAGTGTCCATTGTATGGTTAGTTCCAAAAAATAGGATTTGTGGACAAGCTTAGTCTATTTTTTATATTTTGGATATTATTTCTTGTAAATATCCTAAAAATGTGTAGAAAAATTCTAGAATAGAGTGACATGCAAAAAGCAAGTTGCTTTTCATCCAGTTTTGGGAGATCTCATGCAAAAAGAAGGGGCTTTCAAGTTCTCATGGCACGCGATCGCAATTTATAGGCAGCAAACAACACTCTAAACGGGGAGAAGAAGAAGTGATCTAGAAAAATTCTGAGCAGGTGTTTTGTGGTTTTACCCCCCTTTCAAAGTCAATGGAACCATGTGATTTGCCATCTGAGCACAGCAGAGAAAAAGCTAGTTTTAGGTGCACATTTTTAGTCTATCAAGGAGCTCCAAGAGATCTAATGCTTGGAGATTGCTTCTGAGTAGCTTCAAACAAGGATTTTGTTTATCTTCTCAGGTTCAATCAATAGATAGTGCTTTGATTCATTGAGATTTATCTTTATCTTGTGTACCTCTTAGTTATTCTTTTTCTTCTCTTATATATCCTATTCTCTACTTCCTTCCCTCTCTAATCCTTAGTGAATACAACCTTTCGACTGAAACCCCTCCGACATTGGTGAACCCGACATGAAAAGTCATCGGAAGGAAAGATAGAATGGGAGAACCTTCAAGCACAATTTCTAGTGATGTTTTGCAGAAGTTAATCTAGAATATGAACATGCTTATGCGGGTGCAACAGCAACAACAGGTGATGCAAGCTTCTACTCAAATAGAAACTATTGTAATGAATGCTTTGTAAGTAGTAGAGCATGAGATGAAGTTGTTTAATGGCAGGAATGTATCTACATATTTGCATACCTATGCTCAAAAGATGGAGTTCTTTGGGGTGGCTCAACTTTCATGGAGCCAGTATTTTGTATAGGTCATTGTACATGAATTGAAAGCTTGAGTTACTAAATTGTATATGCAGGATGCTAACTGGGTAGCTTTCAAGAAGACACTCATGGAAGAATTTTACATTGAAGACACCAGTTTGATTACCTGCAAGACTTTCCAGGAGTGGGTTCTAAAACCCAATAAGGGTCTTGTGGCTATAGAGTTATTAAGAGAATTTGAAAGTCGGTTGGAGTTAGATCTTGTAGAACAGTAAGATCTTGCAAGTCAGAAAATTGAATTGTTTGTACAAGCAGCAGATGCTGAGCTTTAAGATAAGCTTGATGATGCTAGAAGATGGGCATAGAAACCCACTGTAAGCAAGGGAGTATAAGGGAAGATGAGTGTGAATAGCCCTAGGGGCAGGGGAAACCCTAACCCTAGTTGGCAAAGGGCTATGTAAACAGCCTATGGGTCACTATCATTTGTGAGAGAGTGTACCCAAGTTGTACTCTAAGCAACTTAGTAAGCAAGATTTCATTCTTGTACTTTGACTTCTCCCTCTTGTGCACACATTCTACTGCTGCAAACTCTGATTCTCAACATGGTATCAGAACCATCTCTGATCTCCTCAGCTTCCCTCAGCATCAGTTATCACTAAGTGCACATGAGCTGTCATTTTCTTTATCCTATCCCTCTTTCCTCCATAGCTGCCTGCAACCTACCTCCATTGGAGGACTTGAGGAGGACAAAGGAGTCCATATTAGCCTGAGCTTTCTTCTGGAGATCTTTTCCCCACATCAGGGAGCAGCTCCTCGTTAGTTCAAACCCTGACATTGTCCACGTGTGAGGCCAGCATTGTCAAGATCCCAGAAACGGCGTAGTTTCTGACAGCGTGGCGTCTCCTGACCTGGCGCGGGCAGCAGGCAGTGCAATCTCAGCCATCACCATAGGGCTTTGATAGCCCCCCAAGTGGGCTATCCTCAGCTAAGAGGGCTTTGAGAAATTCTTCCTCTGCTGGCTGCTACAAGCCAAACCCTAACTGTGTTTTTTTGGGCAGCCATAGCCAACAAGCTCCAAGCTTGACATTTTGTCTTTTTTACACTCAGAGCTTCATTAACAGTTATTCTAATCACTGAAGCAGAGTCTCTGAACCCTATTCCAGAGTCTAAAGCTCTTGGGCATGCTCAATGGACATCACCAAGCATCGGAAAGCCAACTTCCAACCAGGTTCCATTCAAGCACTTCACTAAGCTTGACAATAGTGTTCTTTTAACACTAATCATAAATCATCAGGTTAATAGCTTGCTGGGCATTCACTAAAACCCAGTGAGTTTTTTATTCCTCTTCATATATTGTTGTAAGGTTATGTGTAAAATGAACACATAGACCATTATGCACAAGAAGTGTATTGCATACCGTGAGTGACTTTGTCTCAAGTACATTGGTCAGTGAAATCAATAGCATGAGTGTCATCATACTCTCCTCGGAATCATCAACAACAAGCATTGAGATCATAGACAAACTGTGTCCAACACAAGCTTCATCCACTAAGCCGTACCACAAGGAGGAGCCTGAAGTCCAGTCTAGGTTTACTTCATTAAAACCTAAAAAGACTATTAAACCACGGAAGAAGCTTGCTCATAAGAAAGGACCACCAAAGTCATACTTTGAAATATTACACTTGTATGATTTTCAACCTTTCTCTTCATTGCAACTTTGACTTCACTTTGTCTAATTTACTTCCACATTCAGTGAAAAGTTTGTAAGGGACTAGACACTGCCCTTGTCCTGACAAGTGGTAAGACCTTCCCAATGACCACAACATATGCTGATGTCCGTCCTCAAATTCGAAAGTTTGATGGTAAGGATTTCCATCCATGGCAGGTACTCATAAAATAAAAAATGATGGAGAGAGGGTATTGGCCTCTTATTCAAGGCAGTAGAGCTGTAAACTCTACAAATATGATTGATATAGAGGATGAACAACGTGCTCAAGCAATCATAATGCTACACTTGGATGAATCCTTGATTCATCATGTTGATCAACTAAACACTGCTAAAGAAAAATGGGATGAGCTTGAAAAGCTCTATGGAGCCACTGGCAAAAATACTAAAATCTTCCTTAAAATTGAATTCTTTAGCTTGGAATATCATTCAGGAGAAGATTTGGGAAAATTCATTTCTCATATGAAGGGACTTATGACACAGCTTGCTTCTGTACAAGCTCCAATACATGAAGAAGATGCTATTGCTATTCTCCTAAAAGTTGTAAAACAGGTGTTTCCTACTCTTGTAACCACTCTCAACAACATTCCAGATCCTACTTTCGCAAGTACCATTCAATCCTGTTTGGATGAAGAAAAGAGAAACCACAAAGAAAGCAGCAATAGTCAGGCAACTTCAAATTCCCATGAATAAGTATTGGTTCATACAGTTCTCACTAAATGTTCTTTCTGCAAGAAAAAAGCACATCTTGTAAACAACTGCTGGAAGAAGTATCCCGAGAAGATGAAATGTAACAAATGCAAGAAGACAAGGCATATCACTAGTAAATGCCCCAACACTCCTGAAATACCCAAAGAATTGGTGGCCAACTATGTCTCCCTCCCTCTTGTGCACACATTCTACTGTTGCAAACTCTGATTCTCAACAGATGATTTGTTAGAGGATCAGACTATAGAGATAGGGTTGAAAATAGAGTGGAGGCATAGAAAAAGAGAAAGTTTGCATGTATCTAGCTTTCCCACTGTTATGGGCAAAACAGTTGATATGTCTAGTAAGCCACCCACTTCTATGGCTAACCCTATGGTTGCACCTATTGTTCACACTGTTAGGGAAGACGTATTAGATTAATTGATTAAAGGCATGCAGAATATTTAGTTGAAGGACACAAAATTGGATGAGAAAGGACCAGAGGAAAGGGGACGGACAATAGCCCCTAAACCAGGGAAAAGATGTATGTGGTGTGATAGTTTGCAACATGAAAGGAAGGATTGTGATGCTTATCACGAGGCCTTTGCATGATAGCTCATCTTTTGGAAAGATGGAAAGATCCATGCACAAGAAATGAAATTGACTATTGCTTTGAATTTTGGAAAGGGAGGTATGCAAAAGTTATTGGAAAACTTGGCTATCCAAAATGCTTATGCAGCTGTGCATGCTTCTACTTTTGGTCTACAATTGTCTACAATTCGATAGAATGCCTGGCCAAGTGATGGTTAGTCTAAAGGGTGCAATATGGACATATGCTTTGCATGTAACTGAAAAAAGAAAAGTGACTGACACTGAAATGTCTCATATAGGCCAAGACATTTGTGATATAACTGGCTGGGAATCACCAGTAGATGCATATTTAGTGTATATATATTTAGCAAAGGTGCAAAACATGGATGTACTTGTGGAAGATAAACAAAAGAGAGATGAAGATAATGTAAGGACATCTAAGAAAGTGACAAGAAAAAGTGTGGATAAGCCTAAAGCTACAAATTAGCTACCTCTTGAGAATGTTATGGAAGAGGTTGGTAGGAGCAGAAACATGATAGCAAACAAGAGGGAAAAAAGAAAGGCAAGCAGCCAGGATATAAGCTATAGTCTGATATTGAGACAACCACGGATCTTAAGAAGGTACTTGAAGAATGGATTTTAAACAGTCAGGTGGAATTCACATTGGGAGAGGTGCTTGGCATTGCCAAGTGGAAATTTCATGATGAAATGCTTGACATAATTAAGAAGAAGCGTCAGTTTCTTGGTTATAGCACTAGTGCATTGCTGTAATTTGAAAAGGAAACTGGTTTGTTAGGCATTTGGGTTGAATATGATCATGATGTAAGTATTGGTTTATGTATGCAGGATGCTACTAATCAGTGGACAACATGTGGAAAATAGTAGAAAAAAATGTCTAAAAACATATTGTCTTGTAGCAATGTGCAAGGTGGAGTAAGGCATAAATGGGAAAGAGACTCTAGGATTTATTCCTCAAAGTCATTATGTAAGAAATCACTGGGCAAGGGCTACCATTGAAACATTAGTGAACATAGGGGAGCATGAAACTCCTTGAGTTTCTTTGCTTGACCATGGGTCCGAGATTAATGCCATTGAGCATGGATTGTATGAGAATGGTGCATGGCCTGTGGACACTAATCATGGTTGGCATATGAGGGTTGCAAATAATTCTTTGAGGAAGCTCTATGTTGCATGTCCTAGTTCCTCATACGCAGTGATTTTGGGACAACCCTATATTACAAGAGTGCATATGGAAACAAAGGTGCTTGATGATGGTTTTGGCTATGTAAGATTTAGAAGTAAGGATGGGAGAAAATCTATCCAATTTCTTACCATTTTTGTTAATCATCCTAGGAATCATGATACGCTTCGAGAGTCTTCTTTGCCTCCAAATGCAAGGGAATTCAAAGACACGGATTTTCATTGAGCATTGTTGTAATGCGGGGCTACAAAAGTGTTGTTCAGAGGATGTGCTCACCTCTTGATGGGATGAAGCATGTATTTACTACTAGTTATTCTCAATTTACAGCAAATGTTTCATGTTGGTTTAAGCCTATGGAAGCTATGTGTAAGGTTGAATGCATATCTATGCAATGGGCTACTAAGGAACTAAGACCATTGGGGTTGTTAGCTGAAAATGAAGGCATTTCATGCCTCTTTTATGGGCTGAATTGTTGAGATATCGAGCTCCACTCGTGATACTCCAGGGTGACCGTTGTGTATTTATGTCACCGACTTGTCAGTTGCAGATGCGGTTGGTACACCGCCCCTGAATAATAGCTACATGATAGCTATCCTTATCTACTCTAGTTCGTGGCTCAGTTAGTATGCCACCTTAGTTAGTTGAGTTTGGTTTGAGACCCATATCTAGGGCTCTTCTATTTCTTTGTACTTGAGTTCTTTTGGCTTACACAACTAAGAAGAGGAAAACTGTTTTCAGCCTCCACCCTTGTGTGTATTCCCCCATTGTGCAAGCAAGAAAGCTACAAGTGAGACTCCTTCCTTATCTCCCACAATCTTGACATGAATATTATTGACACTATGGTTGAAGCTTCAACAACCATACATGCAGAAAATGAGGTTGAAAATAGAGTGTTGTCAGTATGTTCTTTGGACATGTATGATGTTATAGCATTGTTTGCTCAGTAGAAAGGTTTACAATGGATTGAAGTAGTTATGGAGACAAAGTATAAGACGATTGATAAAAAGATAAAACCAACTGCTTTGCCACTTTCACCAAATAGTGAGGGTCTGTATGAGAAAGTGTCAAGGTAGCCAAGTTTACGGGATCCTAAAGATATAGGTCATCAGTTTACAATTGAAACATTACAAGAATTGCAAGTTGGTGCAGAAGGGTTTCTTTTGCTTTTGCTGAAAGAGACTATTTTATGCAAATGTTGGCTAGGCATGGAAAAGCATTTGCATTTCAGCCAACTAAAATAGGTTGTATAGATCTGAATGTCATCTCTCTTATGGTAATATTTACTATGCCACATGTACCATGGAACTTGAGGCCTATTCCAGTGCCTAAAGCTTACTTGCAAAAGCTAATGGATTTGCTAAATGAAAAGATTTGCATGAAGATCTTTGAACCCTCTTTAGCCCCATACTCAAATTGTTGGTTTTACTATGCCCAAAAAGAATGGGGTTTTGAGATTTATTCAAGATATGTAGCCAGTGACCATAAGGAATGTGGGTGCACGTCCTGTGGTTGATGAATTTGCAAGGGCTTTTATAGATAGAGTGATCCATTCTTTGGGTAATCTTTAGTCGGGGTATGATCAGTTTTAGCTTGCAATTGAGAACAGGGATATCACAACCATGAAGACTCCCTTGGGGTTAGTATGGATGTGTACTCTCTCGCAAGGTGCAACAAACTCAGTGGCATACATGACAAATGCAATGAATAGGGTACTCATGGATTTTATACCACAATTAACAATGCCCTTCTTGGATGATGTTCCAATCAAAGGGTGTGCAGTGGATGAAAAGAATGAGGAGATGGATGCTCATGGGTGTAGACAGTTTGTTGCAAACCGTATTGTGGATTGTGAAAGGATTTTGATGCATCTAGAAGAGGTGCATTTAACTCTTTTTGGACAAAAGTTAGTCTTTGGAGTTGAAGAGGTTTTGATTGTTGGCCATATGTGTAGGCCTTATGGGCGAAGGCCATCACCAGTGAAAATAGATGTGATTGATAGAATGCAAGATGTATGCATGAATGTATCTGAGGTATGTAGATTCTTGGGTGCATGTGTGTTCTATTTGATACGGGTCCCTTAGTTTGCACATATAACTGATGCTCTATATCAGTTCTTGAGGAAAGGTCAAGAGGTTTCATTGGAAAAGGAAGCATAAAAAAGCAATGAAGAAATTGAAGCGGCTCTTGAAATTTGTTTCTACATTGAGAAAGGTTGATTATTCATATGGAAAGCCTATCATTATTATTGTTGATACAAACCCAATTGGAGTTGGATGGGCAATTGGGCAAGATCATGAGGAAGGGCAAAGATATGTAATTCGGTTTGGTGCTAAAGTATTGATTGAACGACAAAGAAGGTATCCACAAGTAAAAAGAGATTTATGGGGAATTTTGATAGCCCTTAAATGCGATAATGAGTATTTTACGGGTGCTCATGTAGTCATTGAGACTGATTATTTGCCGATATTGGGTATGATTACTAGGTGTACTACTCCCCCAACCATTTCTATGCTCTGATGGATTGCATACATCAAATCTTTGAACCTTGAATTTTAACATATTGTAAGAAGAGATAACCCAGTGGCAAACATGTTATCTCGGGCATGCTATGAGAATGAAGATGGGATGATGGATGAGGAGGAAGAAGATGACTTTCTTGCAGTTGAAAATGATGATTTGATTAGTGAAACTAAATTGGCAACCATTGTAACTACATGTACATCTCTCATGAATGCAAGGACAACATTAAATATAGTAAATACATTAGTTGGTTTATCAAGTATATTACGTAGAAGTGTTTTTTGAAGAAAATTATGCATGAGAGTGGCTAAGAATCGGTCAATACCTCAGCACATTAACAAAAAAAGACAAGTGGTTGGATGAGGAGTTTAAGAAGATCAAGAGGAAAGCCTATGGGTTTTTCTTTAAAGATGCGTACTTGTAGAAACATACTAAGAAGAAATTGGGTAAGCCATTACGAGTTCTGGGTGATAGAGCTTCACAATTAAATATCGTGCAAGATTTTCATGAAAGCTTATGGGCTGGCCATAGAGGTGTTTGGGGTACTTTTGCAAAGATCAAAGAAAGATATTGGTAGCATGGCATGTATAAGGATGTTGCTCACTTTTGGAAACATGTACGACATGTCAAATGTACTTATTTGTGAGACATCGGGATGGATTGCAGCCCATATATCCCTTGTCTCTTCATTTTAAGTGGGTGGTGAATTTAGTCATGATGCCTACAGGTCTTTGTGGCAAATGAGATATCTTATACTTGCCCATGAAGACTTGACTAATCAAGTGGAAGGGAGAGCTCTACATACCAAGACAACAAATCTAGTGTATACTTTTCTCTTAGAAGATATTTTTTGTCTATATGGCTGTGTAGGAAAATTTATAGCAGATAGGGGTGAACTGGATGCAGATGAAGCCCATGATTTCTTTGCACAGTTGGCAATAAAGCTTGTTTTAACTTCAGCTCATAACCCTGAAGGAAATGGAAAAAGTGAAAGAGGTCATACACATGTTGTGAAGGCATTAGCAAAAGCATGTAGGGAGAAGGTAAATGAGTGGCTACGATTGCTCCCTTATGCTTTGTGGATTGACAAAACAACTTATAGTGCTATTATAGGATATATGCCTACTGAATTGATGTATGGTCAAAAACCTATCATGTTGATAGAAGAGATGATAGTCACATGGAGTGTGCTACCTTGGGAAGAGGTGTAAGGTGCCTGCCCATCAGCTGTCCAGGCACGCTTTTAGCGGTCTATCGAGAAATGAATCTAAGCATTGCTGCTTGGCACTCCCATGGAATGTTTCGAGTTTTTGTCACCTAGGGTTTCCCGAATCCGCCTCGCAACTGAACATTCACGGCTGAACCCACTAGGATCGACCTGAAATTCGGGTTCCTAGTTGTCAAGGTTTCCTGATAGCATTCTAGAGTCGGGTTTTGGACATCCTACTTTACGCAGAGATACCCAATCTGAAGCAAACCCGTGCGGCACTTGGTTCAAAGAGAATGAGAGATGAGAGGGATGCGGTGCTCAACCTCTCTGCCCATAGGGCATAGTCCCATTCCGATCCCCTAAAACGGCATGAATCGAGGTTCTATCCTAACAATTTCTAAGGTCGAAGACGGTAAACCTTGTGAGAAGCCTCCCTGTTCTCTGGGGCCACCCTGTCGTAGGACACACCCACCGGGGGTTCCGCCCACCCGGTTTCCTTAATAGCTTTAGTTTTCTAATTAGGTCCTACCACATTTATATGTGACACTTAAAGTCAGCTTCATTAATTAAGCCTTTTAGGAAATAGGGTTAGTTCGCATAACTTATAACACAAATACGAAAACAGAGCAAAGCAATCTATTGACAAACAAGATTCAAAAACAAGTTCCTTTCAAGTTAATCTTTGTCTCCCACCCATACAGGAGAAATTATGTATCCCTTCTGTCCAATAGAAGTATCTCTTCTGCTCTGCAGAAGTAACTGGTCCAAATCTCATGGCACCACAAACTTAATCCTTTATCTAGAATAGGATCTCCCAACATGCCCAGACGTTGGGGACCACGGAGGTCTTCAACTCCATTCTAGACCTAGCAAGGGGTGTCCAGAGCTCCAACTGACCTGCGAGCTGTCTAGGAATGAAACATCATTCTCGTGGTTGGCCTTTTCACCACTTGATCTTCGGCCCATGAATCGAGCAGTGCCCTCTTTGGGTTAATTCGCAGTGCGATCATGGAGGTGATCCACCCGTGAAAAATATCGTTTCTTAATTAAATCCTTTAAGAATCAAGCACAAACAAGGCATTCAGTCCTAATATCATTTTCCAAGAAAATATTTCTTTATTCCCATGGCGACTTGTCATTACAGACCCTTGCCATGCATTTACCATAAATCACAAGCACTTGGAATAATCATCCAAACAATAACTAACCAGTTGAATGTAAAAGCATTTAGGATGTTATTCGATCAACCAACAAAACCAATTGCATTCTTTCCAAACAATGCAAGAATAGACGATATAACATTTCCATCGTATATTTGCTCTCCCCCTTGGGATCTAAGAGCAATATTATGCAAATTGTTTCTTAGCACTTTCTTCCTTTTCGGCTAGGGCATATGTTGAGGGCTCAAACACTATTCATGATGTAAGTTCTATAGGTCACTTACCTTGATTGATAACCCAACCCTGAATTTGGATTTGGCAAAAGTCATCGTTATCTGATGGATCTCAAGACATCTTAGTTTTACCCTTATGATTAATTTCTTATACTAGCTCTTAGTCAAGTCATGAGCCAACTAGAAAATTATCCTCATATATCAAACATGTTATAGGCATAACATGTAAATACTTGATAAGATAAGTGTGAGATGATCTCAAGTAATTAGACTCCAACAGGCCTTGCCTTGAGCTAGAAACTAGTTCTTCTTAATATTTGGGCTCTTAAGCTAAGTACTTTTGAAGTATCTAAACTTTAAACTAGTACTCTCTATTCATGATTCTTAATGCCATATTATTTTAGCAATTATGCTATTTATAACCCTTGACAATCTTTTAATGTCGTTCTTTTGACAACTATACCATTCATAACCCTTGAATAATTCTTCCTTGTAATTGCTCTACCAGTAAATAAGCCATATGCAACTAGGTGCAATTCACTTCCCTTGATATATGCACTTCACAAACTCCATCTTTCAAGTAGGTGAGATAAAATTTATCCTTTCTGATGGCCTATACTCAAGCATCATAGTATGGGGCCTAACGTATCTCATACAAGAATCAAAACAAGCACCTATCAATTTGGAAATACATTACTTACGACCTATACCACAGTTGGATTGACAATGATGCCTTCGCCCGAAGCTTCGTTGTTGGTTATGGGATTGCCATCCGCATGTGACATTCTTCGCTTGGGGGCCATCGTCTGCAAGTAGACTCAAGAGATTAAGAAGGTGGAATAGATTCAAGATGGGAGAGCGTAAGAGAAGATGGTTAAGTTTAGGATCGAGATAGCGAGAATTGTGCAGCCTCTCGGGGTGACTCCTCTCTCTCTCTCTCTCTCTCTCTCTCTCTCTCTCTCTCTCTCTCTCTCTCTCTCTCTCGCAAGATCTCTCTCACAATCTCTTGGAGGGTATCCTTCTCTCTACCTCTCTCTCGCAGCCTCTCGGGGTCTCCTTATCCTTCCTTGTGCCTCTTCCATGCCTCATATTTATAGTGAATTAGAGGAGAGGGCTTGTGGCTGAGAAGTGGAGCCCTTTGTGGAGGGGGATCTTGGAAAGATCAATTATCTGATGCTCAGATCATAAATTTGATGGTTTTATTGGCTTCGAAGGGGGGTAAAACTCCAAGACACTTGCTTAGAAAGCTCTTAGTTCACTCCTTATTTTCTTTGTTTGAAGTGTTATTTTATGTTTGTGGACTGCGATCGCAGCGCACGCGATTTTGCAAATCCTCTCTTTATTTTTTTCTTTTTATAAAATTTCCAAAACTAACTAAAACATCACTTGTCTTTTCTTTTAAATGACATCTAGTTCTAGAAATCTCCATATCTTTTTTTGGATAATATCTAAAATATACTAGTTTTGCTCAAAATCTAATATTTTTGGACCATCCAAACTATACGCATTAATACTAGTGATTAATATAGCTCATAAGTCTCGTTTGCATTGTAACTTACGTGAAGGGTGGCTACGGTCCTTGTTAATCCGAGAAAAATATCAAATTTACGACTCTCAATTTTTCTAAATAAAATATTTTAATTAAATAAAAATCCTTAATTATTAATGTTAGTTAGTTTTTACCTTAGTTAGTCTTTAGTTAGAAATCTTACTAACTTATTAATTTACTAACTAACTTTCGAATTAACCAACCAACTTTTATTGTGCGGAGATATTACAAGGGGATTTGAATTGAGAGGAGTTGTTGGCCTTACATATTAGACAGTTGGAAAGGAAGTTAGAAGACATATAGGTAGCAATTGCAAAGTTAAGGGCAACAAGAATATAGAACAAGAAACGGTTTGACAAAAGACATAGATTGAAGCCAAGAACTATACAAGATGGGGATTGGGTAATGGTTTATGATAGCATTTTAGACAACCAGCATAGTGCCATGAGTAAAGTCTCCAAATGATGGTTTGGACCCTATGTGGTAAGACAAACGTTTGATAATACTACTTATGCATTAAATGAGCTGGATAGGATAGCCATAATAAACAAAGGATATGGAAGATAAAGAAACAAAGGGCTAACCATAAGACTCAGAATCTGGTGACAATTAGGACTTTGGCACATACCTGAGGATGTGCAAGTTCAGAGGGGGTGGATATCGTGTCAACACGGACACAATGTGAAAAAACCTAGACTGCATCATCATCCAACTTTCTTATGAATCTAGAGAGTCAATGTCATCTTAGTCATTGGTGCTAGTGTCCGTAGTATGGTTAGTTCCACAATACGAGATTTTTGGACAAGTTTAGCATATTTTGGATATTATTTCTTGTAAATATCCTAAAAAGGTATAGAAAACTTCTAAAATAGAGTGATATACAAAAAGCAAGTGGCTTTTCAGCTAATTTTGGGAGATCTCATGCAAAAAGAAGGGGCTTCCAAATTCCCACAGCGCACAATCGCAATTTACAGGTAGCAAACAACACTTTGAATGGGAAGAAGAAGGAGTGATCTAGGAGAATTCTAACTAGGTGTCCTAAGGTTTTACCGCCCTTTCGGAGCTAATGGAAACATGAGATTTTCCGTCTGAGTAGTAAAGAAGAAGCTAGTTTTTGGTGTGTATTTTGGGTCTACCAAGGAGCTCCAGGAGATCTAATGCTTGGAGATTACTTCCAAGTAGTCCCAAACAAGGATTTTGTTTATCTTCCCTGGTTCTATCAATACATAGTGCTTTGATTCATTGAGATTTATCTTTATCTTGTGTACCTCTTGTAAAAAATTTTCTTCTCTTCTATCTCCTATTCTCTACTTCCTTCTCTCTCTGAACGACCTTTTGACTAAAACCCCTCCAACAATGTGTTATAGAACATCGAGATGGTGAGCTTAATTTTGCACAAAAGTCATGATGTGAAGACATGTAAATCTTGTTCATCATCAAAGTAACAAGAAGAATATTTTTTTACTGTGGAGAGGGTGGAAAAATTGAAGATCTTGGATTTGAGGTAACAACAGACGTGGCTCATGCACATAGAGATAAAGAAACGATGCCTATGAATTTCACACATGTCGTGATTGGATGATATCAAAGCTTTAAAACATTCTATCATTGTACAATGTTAATAGTGATGTTTGTCCCTATGTAGGAAAGGAAAGAATGTAAGAACATAGACTAGATGTGCCAGGGGATGTGGCAGCTATCGATAAACAAGCATGACTCATGAATTTTTTTCCCACTATACAATGTCAATAAGAATGGTTTGTATTTTTGCAAAGGGGAATACAATTTTTTATTATGAACCTATAATGTTGGAGGATGTGCTAGCCATGGACACTAGTGAACTAACCTGCCTCAAGAATACTATCTACAATAACATTTTGAAGGAAGAATATGTTGCTAATTGTGAATTCATGATGGAGAGGGCCATAGTGAAAGTCATGTGGAAGTCCCCTTGCAAGACATCGTCTCCCACAAAGCTAAAATGGTGCAAGATGTGCCAACCACTCACAAAGGTAAACAAATGTGTATTAAAAATATTGTCTATAGTAACATTCAATAAGAAGAATATGTTACTAATTGAGGAGTCAATGTGTAGAGATCCACATTGAAAGCCACATGGAAGACCCCTTACAAGTTGCTATCTCACATGCCACTATGATGCTGAAGAGGTGGAGTGGCATATTGTTCTATGCAACCCATTCAAGACAGAAATGCATTACGAATTGATCAGCTAAGGCATTCTCTTGATTGGTAGAGGCATTGGAGGAGGTCAACCAACACAAGATGGTCGAGATTAACGAAGAAACCACAGACACAACATGTGATATCATGATGGTTCGTCTCCATGAAGATAGTGTTGTGCATGGATTGGGGTATGGAATTTCATCATGGAACTCCCATGCTACTGAGGTAGAGTGAGTCAATGCCATGCATCTAGCTAATTGTGTTCTCAAGGATACATGAATGTTACTTTTCCTTGCCACAATACACTCCATGAAAGAGCTCATCAAGCAAGTTGTGGAGAACGGACACCAATACATGGAGTTGGGGGATAGAAGTGTTGGGCCTTACGCATGGCACAAGTTGTTCATTGTGAGATGCGTGTCTGTGTCATTAGAGGTAGAATGGTGAGAGTTTTAAAGTCATGATCTAATCATGTTGGATACTATTTAGGTATCACAATTGTTGGCTCTGTTCAATGAGTGCAATTACTAAAATTAGTATTTTGTGCTTTAAATGTAGGTACATGTGATATATATTCTAGCATACATGTATTTAGATATCACTTACAATGGAATCATCCCTTAGGAGTTCACAAAAGATGACATTACTGCGAATGAGTGGGTATAAGATACATTAGGATCCCCACTGAGAGGTCAATATGAGATCCAATGTTGTTAAACTATTGCATAGATGTTTTGTTGAAGAGCCCCACCATAATCGACCTAGGAGAAGCTTGGAGAAAAATCTATGTTGTATCTCTTCATCGATAAGAGAAAAGAATCATCATTTTCATTACAGGAATCCTTGTCTTTTCATGAGAGAGAGAGAGAGAGAGAGAGAGAGAGAGAGAGAGAGAGAGAGAGAGAGAGAGAGAGAGAGAGAGAGAGAGAGAGATTTTGTCAATCACATGTGCAAGCTATGTCGGAGGAGAGAGATGAAAAGGTGTAACCCCCTCCATCACACGACACACAACCCATCATGCACACCTTTTTATTTCTCAAAATCAAAGTAATACATGAGTAAGGCCTAAACCTTAAAATTCCTAATACATCCTCAAAACATGGCTTTATAATTGTGAGCCGATTACATAATTGTGCAATTTTTAGATTAAAAATATAGTGAGTTGGAGGGTTTTAGTCGATGTAGACAAATAATATTATGATTTGTTTTTGGCTTAGTTCTTGGTCCATGATCTTGCCCACTTTGAAGAGTGAAGCGCCCCCACGAACAAACTTGAAGAAGAGCCACTATCAACTCAGAAGGTGTTTGAAATTGGTAAAGGGGGAAAACTCAATGATGAAGGAAAACTTGGTTATGAAGCCAAGCCATGACCATTCATGACCAAACTAGGGAAGGGACCCTTACTTCATATCTTCCACACTACAAACTTTACATAGTCTTCAAAAAGTAGGGCTCTAATTCCAATCTTTGTATCGAGAGTAATTCACACCACCATGGGGTGACATGCTACCATTAAGAATTGGCATGTGAATGGGGTGCTAAATTTTAATGTTTTCTTTTTCATATTGTGATAAATAGAAAAATTTAATGGATTGGATCATCTTAAGGTCATGGTGAGAAGGTTAGAGATTAGTAAACAATGATAGGATGCCATTGGTGTGTGGATATGTTAAGGACGAAATTTGATGTCACAAGAGGAGCTGAGGGAGAAGGAAAGGGAGGTGTGTGAGAGGGAGGAGGACAATAATAAGAAAGGGGAGTAGGTGGAAAAAGGCATGCGATGCTTCCATGAGGGAGGAGGCAGTGTGGTTGATCAAATGAGGATGATGAGGGGTGAGGAGAGGAGATGGTGGCGGCAAGGCGGAGGCGTTGTGGGAAGGATCAAGACGATTATGGGAGGAGAAGAAGTGGATGACGCCTGTAACCTGGGGGGGGGGATGATTAGTTGGGTAGATGTCGGTGGCTAGTACGTTGACTAGGATGCAAGGCCATGCTTGGATACGACCCTTTATAGCGGCGCCCATCTCCAAGTCGTGAGTGGTGTACCAGATTGTTGCCACCCAGAGGGAACTGGAAGACGCCATGAGATAGTGGTAGAGGGGAGGAGGGCGATGCAAAAGGGAAAGGAGGCAAAGTGAAGAATTGTGGTCGCGATAATGGCCACAACAAGTCATTATCCTCCATTGTCGATTGGCCCTTCTTTGAGGAAGCTGTGTAATGTGGACCATGTCTTGCATTGCTTCCTTCATCCATTGACGAGCATATTTTGGTTTGATGAAGAGCTAGGTTCCCCGGTTGCGCACCACATGAAGAGCCCCACCATAATCGACCGAAGAGAAGCCTAGAGCAAAATCTATGTTGTATCTCTTCATCGATAAGAGAAAAGAATCATGGTTTCCATTACAGGAATCCTTGTCTTTTCATGAGAGAGAGAGAGAGAGAGAGAGAGAGAGAGAGAGAGAGAGAGATTTTGTCAACCACATGTGCAAGCTGTGTCAGAGGAGAGAGATGAAAATGTGTAACCCCCTCCATCATACGACACACAACCAATTGTGCACACATTTTTATTTCTTAAAATCAAAGTAATACATGAGTAAGGCCTAAACCTTGAAATTCGTAATACATCATCAAAACATGGCTTTATAATTGTGAGCCGATTACATAATTGTGCAATTTTTAGATTAAAAATATAGTGAGTTGGAGGGCTTTAGTCGATGTAGACAAATAATATTATCATTTGTTTTTGGCTTAGTTCTTGGTCCATCATTTGTAGACATTTAGTAGATTTCTAATCCATTATATGAACACCACATATTGTAGGTGGCATGCAATGTGGTAGGGCTTTTTGGAGCTCATTCTTGTAAACATACACAAAAGAAGGGAGAGACCATTTTAGATTACAATGTGGGTTCTGGCGACCTTGCATCAGTAGTGCTAAATTCCAATAGATAAATTACATGTTTGTATTGTTTTACTGAAGATGGAAGATATCTAAGAGCAAAGGTAGCATGTTTACATAAACTTGTACAATATTTGACTGTAACGTAGTGCTCTTTTTTGTCATACCAATACATGGGTGCTCACCCTTCCACATGCACATGTACAGCTACCTCCCACAACCCGGAAATTAATTGTGTTTGATATGAATGGGGTGCTTCTATATAGGTGGCCAAAGCAAAAGGGATTGTTATCGGCGAAGCTCCTAGAAGTAGGCAGGTATTGGGTGATTTTGCGGCTAGGGCTCGTAAGGTTTTTGAAGAAAATATCTACATTGTTTGACATTGCCACATTTGGAGCTCCATGAAGGAAGACAACTTAAGTGAGCTACTCCAATTGTTTAGAAGTGAATGTGTGAAGTCATCAAAGCAAGCACCAACCTTTGTATTTCAACATGGACAAGGCAAGTGTAAAGCAACTCCCATAACCACTTCTTCCGAAAGGAGTTACACAAAGCCCCTTTTCCTGAAATGTTTTGATGACATTGATTGGCCGCACTTTAGCCCAACAATGACACTATTTGTGGATGATAGGATGTAGAAGATGCATATGAACCCACCCAATACCTTTATATGCCCACCCCCATTTGAGGGAAAGCCTATGGACACAGTCCTCCTAGAGCACATGCTTCCCTACTTGACTGAGCTAGCATGCTTCCATGGTTTAGTCCTAGACTTTGTTAGGGATCACCAATTCCACCCCCAACCAGCAATGGAACTTGATTGATATTTGATGTGCATGATGAATATGTACTTTCAAAATTATTTGATTATGTTTATTTACAAGCATAATGAAATGAGGATGAGAGGGAAGAGGAGAAAGAGAGAGGAATGTGCAAGTGAAGGAGATTGTATATAAGCATTCATTGAATTGCAATACTACAAGGTGTGTAAATAAAGCACATGCAAAATATCTAGGAAATTGTGGAGTGTAGATACATGCACATATGTGAATGTATATGTGCATAGTGGATTGAGTAACAATAAGATAATATTGTCATCCCAATATTAACTATTCAAACAATGTGCAAAACAATAGATATCACACGTTATTGCAGTAAGTATAACAAAATGTTTCATATCCTATCCTCTTGTAGTAAGTCTACACAATAATGCTCAATTGAAAGTAGAAAAAACATGTGTGATGTAGTTTTGCTTATCTGTGCACAGTGGAAGTGATATATCAGATGTAATATCAAATCATGCACATAAAAGTGAGAGCTATGTGAATGTATATATGCATGTGGGAGTAACAATGTGATATTCTTTTTGTCTTGATATTAACAACTAAAAGTGTCTAAGACAATGGACCCCGTGCAAACCCTTGACCCTTGCAAAAATAAGAGGGTTGTGAAAAATGGATGGATGATCCTTGCAAAATTGAAAGGGGAAGAGAGAGAGAGAGAGAGAGAGAGAGAGAGAGAGATGGGGAGGAGGGAAAACCGAGAGAGAATAATTGGTGGAAAATGGGGGATATATATATATATATATATATATATATATATATATATATATATATATATATATATATATATATATATAGAGAGAGAGAGAGAGAGAGAGAGAGAGAGAGAGCGAGAGACTTGTACTTGAGGTAATTAACATTGGGGACGGTGGAGGTGGTGGTGGTGGTGGTGGAGATGGTGGTGGCAATGGGGGGCAATAGCGGTGCTTGATATGTGCCCAAGAGAAGAGGAAGAATAAGTGGACTATGTGGAACAAGAAATGGAGGTTTCTTAGAAAAACTTGCTCAAATGCTCGCTTCTCGCATGCACTCCAACCTTGGATTAAGCCACTTGAAGAAGTTAGGGTTATACTAAAGAAAGGCATTGCTGTCAAGAATTTCCATGTCTTGGGTAAGGGAAAAGACATAGGCATTGTCATCAAGTACCATGCTTCCTTGTCCTAACTTGCCAGCCACATGTAGCTCTTTCTCTACAAGGAATTTGTTGTACAAAGGATATTGTTGAGTAGGTGTAGAAGGCATGAAATTGTGATAATTGATAGCACTATTAGGGAGGTAGGAACTTCCCTAATAGATAGCACTATTAGGAAGGTAGGGACCATGTACATTGATCATGTAGTGAGGCCCAGAGAGCTTTTCTTTGTTTTGCAATAGTCATTAGTTGGCTACCAATTTTAGCTACCAAACTTCCACTAGTAGTAAGCTAATCAGTCTGCCTAAGATCTCAAAAATATTGATATTGGGTATTAAGCTTTTAGTAATCCAATCAAGTAATCCATAGTAGTCACTCCCTTCTTATTATTCCAACATGTGAAACCATTTGATCATGGCCACTATGATAGAATTTCAAGATAGCTAGGTGATATGCACTCCATATGCTAGTTAGTCTCAAAACAAACAAACACCACCATCATCAGCATGGTGATCAAACAAATCCATTAAATATGAATAAATACATGTCAAATAATTATATAAATTTTTACACATGCTACCATTACTGGTGTCATAGAAAGCAGATCTCAACTATTCCCTATGTGAGCATTGAAGTCGCACTAGTAAGACATCCTCAATACTTGTGAATCTCATGATGTCCTTGTCTAGTGGCAAGTCTAGAGTATGGCAAGGGGAAGTAAATAGTGCAATATAAATATCTGTAGGTCTATATGTGTGCACTCTAACCCACATGTATCTTGCTTCCACATCTCTATACACCACATGGACTACATATTCCTACCCTTCTCTAAAAGTAATAGCTACACCATCTAATCCCCTCATAGCTGCAAGCCTCCTAGGTTGAGGTCAATATGCACTTTCCCATCTCTATCCACATACAACTGATAAGTCAATGCCTACACACTAGTGTATCTCTCATGCTTCAACATTTCTTGTTCTATTTCCATGTTTTCTAGAATTAGTTGCTAGATGAATTCAATTAGAACATTCCTTCTTTACATTGGTATCAAACCAATAGGTTAGATAATTTATAGTATCATTTTCAATCCATGGATTTAGTTTCAAAGACTAGGAAATATGAATATAGTTAAATTCTTGGTCATACAACTTTGTTACACCCTGACCGTGATTAGGACATAGGAGTATTGTTAAATTCTTGGTCACAAGAATCAAAGTGTCCTCCTATAATTCCTTCGTGTGCTTCTTTTATCACACCCTCAATTTCATGCTCACAAATGCATTTGCGAAGAAGATTGTCCTACCCTTGTTGATAGGCTTTACCAACAATCATCTGATAGGGTCGAGTCTTGATCAAGAGATTCATGAGATGCACCTTTTCAATGGTCCTTTTTGGCAATCCATTTTCTAATGTGTGGACAATTCATTTGCACAATGAAGTGTGAGATCCTAGCATTGATTATTCCTCACTAATGTTGCGGCAAAATGCATTTTAAATGTGGGGATCAAATAACATTCCTCAGTTTCCTTATTATTAGGAATGATTCTTAGAAGGTTGTCTGAGTGTTCAACGTACTTCTCGCTAAGGTGTTCTTGCTCTAACTAGGATAGTGGCCATTCTAATAATTCCCTATGTTCTTCAGCTATAGGATTCCAGCATCAACCTAGGCATAAACATGAGCAAGTAACATGAGTTTATCATTCAATTCTCTAAGGCATGCAATCATTCTTTAGTTTTTATTTTGAGTTGTTTGTGCCTACCATTTCCTATAAATTTCTAAGCTACAAGTTCAATTTCAATTAAGATGGAGGCTTTGGTCAAGTTGAGGATGACAAGAGCCACTAAGTCACTTGGGTTGGTTATTTTAGTGCTAATACCTTGCTTCATTGAAACATTAAGAGCATGCACATTAGCAAAGTTGGTGGATTTAGTCTTGGGTGTGATTGTTGTGTTTCACATCTAGATGAGTAGTAGTAACTATCATGTCAGTGGATGACTATGGTAGCAGTTGTGGGTAGCTACTAGATTGGATCTTGGGTTTGTTTGGGAGTACTCTTGGGCTTTAGAGGTTTGTGCATGTTATGGTCGGTATGGTATCCCTTTGAGTACTCACCATTGTACATGGAGTAAAGCTAGTTGGACCACTCTTAGACCTCCCCTTGCTTGACAAAATCCTCACAAAAGAAGAGATCCATGTTGCAAGTAGACTAAATCAAGGCAGTGTGGTACTCGATGTTGTTGGATACTTAACCATAGTAGCAATATTACCACAGCTTGTTGACACCTATGCTGCACTTCAATATAATCCTGACTTCTATCAATAGCTCATCCCTTGATGGAGTACCACTGTACTATAATTCACTAGCTTGTACATACCAATTATGTCATTATAATTGTTGCACATAATAAATTTTATTAAAATATTTTTTAAATAGATCCATGCACACCAAAGATCAATATCCTTGCAATGCTAGGAATCATTGCAACATTTTTCATGTGGGGAGGGAGTAATTATTGACCACTACGCTAGCAAATCGATAAACTAGTAAAGTGGTGAAAAGCTAAGGTCAAATTTTTATTTTCCAAAATTTCAATTCCCTTGAACCTGATTGCATGTGCTCTAATTTTTTATCAAGTGAATGTAGGAAAAGTAGGTGACAAGTGGTTCGCTCAAGATAGCAACATTGAAATAGCAAGTTAAGAACTATTGAAGAACTTGAAGATTGAATACAAGGATGTACTAATCCTTAATCTACCTCAAGGGCACATGAAAAGACATTTGACATCAAGGAGTTGACTCCATTAACCAAAACTCATGTCAACTATCACCTCAAGCTCCCTACTATCCTAAGAAGAAGCTGATCTTCATTTGCCATCTCTAGATCAAGAATTTCAAACATCTCCCAAATTACAATTCTTCATCAACAATAGGTTCTCCAACACTGAGGCTTATGGATTGGCACTTTTACAAAGTATTGTCATTCTCAACCTTCCAAACCCAAAAAATCCCTCTTGTAAGGCCAAAAGCCTCATTGTGTGGCATTTTTATATTTACAAAAAGGGGAAAAAAATAAAAAGAAAAGAGAAAACAAAAATAAAAATGCATGCACAACGGCATCACACCTAGGGGTCCTCAAACCAGGTACGTCTAGTTGCCTCAATTGGCTAACTCTATTCCCAATCCCTTAGACCTTCTATACATTCCTTACACTTACCTAGGGCACATCAAGGGCAAGACATACCCAGGGAGCTTGTATTACCTATAGTTAGACCTATCACCCCGAGTCACTTGTGCTTTCTTTTCTTAATTTCACTTCAATGCCATCACAATTAGTGATAAAGGTAAGGTGGGAAGGCACTAGAAGGAAAAAATAATTATCTTTAATATCTATAAGCAACTGAAGACCTTTACCCTCAGGCCATTTGGCTACAATACATATTGTTCAATATACTAATGGTGTCTTCAAAACCTCATTTAAGTGCATTTTTCCTTAATAACAAACTTTTTTCCACCTATTGTATCCCCTTACTTCATTGACAATAACACTACAAGGACCTAGAATGGTCATTTTCTAACTAAGTAACACCTAAGTATAGATGTGCACTCATGTAATGCTTGCACCAAAACCTATGCAAATTTGGGTTGTTAAGTGTGGGACAAGACTCCAAGATTGCTTGGAGTTTGATCTGTCTCCCAAACCACCAACATATGTCTTATGCACGCAAAGAATATTAGCACTTCCCCCTAGGGAGAGATCGCACAATAATTTTTTCAATGGCAAGTATGGAAGATTCCAAGATCCATGCATCCTCAGCTCTTCTTCAATGCTCCTTCCACCTTAAACCCACCATCAAAACTCACTACAAAAATCCCAAGTAACCCTAAACGTCAGTAGCCATCTCACTCTACCACCACTCCAATCACAACTTACCTTGTACCAAGAAGCTTTTGCTCAACAACCTGAAGGACTCCTCCAAGGACAACAAAGGTGTCGCTAGCCTCCATGTCTTCCATGCAAGCTAGACATGCAACCTACAATGGTCAGTGCCATGGGATTGGCACCCGTCTAGGAGGTGGATTATGTTAATTGCAAAAAGTAGCATAGAAAGAAGGAGTGTAATATATTGGCACAAATGGAATGTTTACATTAGTTGTATTAATTTGCATTGAAAATCCAAAGCTAGGCTCTATCCTGTGTGATTTGTAATGGTAGTATAGGCTCCCAAGGAAAATTTGAAAAGGTTCTATTGTCTTCTCACTATAGGAAAAGCATACAATAAGTGGTGACAGGCCTTATTTCCACAAAAATGGTTGGATGCCCAAGGGGGATGGGAAAATCTTAACCCTAAAAAGGTGTATTTAAAGGATGAGAAAAAATAGAACAAGCTATTCATGCATGTGCAAACTTTGTGTATTTTCTTTCTTACTTTCTTTGCTAGAGAAAGGGAGAGAGTGAGAGATTGAGAAAGAGGGAGGGAGTGAGAGAGAGGGACTAAGTGAGTGAAACTCTTCCATATTCTCTCCAAGCTCTATATTGCCATATCCATGCTTTCTCTCATGCTTGTGGAGGTGGTAGAGGGTTGAGAAAAGCAGACTCATTTGGATCATGGATTTTGTCTTGCACATCTATCATACTTGACAAAATGCCTAGCAAGCTCACTACAAGTGAATCATCAAGTTCATTAAATGTGTGAGTGGCTAGGTTAGAGCTAGCCCAAGTGCTTTGTAGGTCAAAGCTCCTAAAGTAATAGGAGTGTTTCAGTCTCTCCTAATGTTGAGCTCATGGAGCACAATAGTTGAACAAGCATAGCAAAGTCTACCTTAGATTGTTAAGGTGTTGCAACCTATGGCAAGATGACTATTAGGTGAACAAGCATAGCAAAGTCTACCTTAAATGTGCATGGACAACAAAAAAATGACTATTTCTTGGGAAATGTGAATGAGAACTAAACATGGGAAATGTGAAAGAGTCCCATGACAAAAGAGAAAGAAAAAATGACCAAAATGAATGCATACTTGCATTAACCTTGATGTAAGTAAATGGGCTCTAGAACACTTCCATCCTACATATGATTCTCTACTCCATACTCTTCACCTTCTAGTAATTGGGGTTTTTTACATTATTGACTATTGAACTGAGCTTGTGCATACTACCATGGTTTGAGACTATGGTTGTAAGAAATATAATAATACCCTTGCATTACATTTCTTACAACCACATTCTCAAAACATGGTAGTATGCACAAGCTCAATTCAATAGTTGAGACTATGGTTGTAAGAAATGTAATAAAACCCTAGCATTACATTTCTTACAGCCATAATCTTAAAGCATGGTAGCATGCATAAGCTCAATTTAGTAGTTGAGACTATGATTGTATGAAATGTAATAGTACCCTTACATTTCTAACAAACCTCGTTAAGGGTAGTTTGTGTTGGTTGATTACAATTTCATTAGAAGTCCCCCCCTAAAATTTGGCCTATTAGCTATAGACTTAGATCCATGGCACATTGACTACTTGGATCCATTCCAAAGAATGCCACTTTCCCTTAGCTTGCTTCCACAAGAAAGTGGGCATTGGACAACCCTATTCTCCTTGCACTTATGGTTTATCACACCTCATTGCTCAATTTGCTCATTGGTTTTCCATTTAGCATTCATTCATTTCTTCTTCTCATTTGTGTTTTGATTGAGTTTTTTCTATTCATTGTGTTCATATGCTATGTGTTTCCTCGGTAAAACTTGGTGTATCCTCACTCAATACTAGAGTTTGTGCTCACTTGCATTAACCTTGATGAAGTCCTATTAGTGACAAGGCTTGATTATCTTTCTCATCCTAGTCTTGTAATCTCATGGTATGTTGATCTTAGCTAACTATGTCCCACAATTTTCTATGCATCAATTGAAATGCCATTTGAGTTTATCAAGTATGAAAAATATTCCATCTAACCCACACAGCCATTTAGTGAAGAGTTGCGTTGACTAGGTAAGCCTTACCACAACAATAGAGTGGTAGTGTTGAAGCCCTTACAAGTAGGTCATTCAATTGATAATGCAAGTTTGAAAATAAAATATAATGCATCAAACAAGGAGAAATTTGTAGTGGATCAAGGTATTTTACAAAGCTAATTTTGAGAATTAAACTTTGACTCATCTGGTTTATAGTATAGGTAAATTATATCTCAATAAGATTGTGGAACCATAGTTGTCTTCTCTCTTACTTATGCCTTGTTGGATATATGTAGATTAGTCTTGGTGAGACTTTTTGGTCCCCCTCAAACTTGCAAATATTGGTAGGCTCCTCGGTCTTCATGGGCCTACTTATTACTTCAAAACTAATCGAATACTTAGATGAAGAGGATGTAATGATTCTAGGCTTTTATTGAGGTCTCATATTCTAAAAGCCTAGTGGATTTATTATCTTTTATCTTCTTTAAAATGATACCTTAGAAGTTAACAGTTGAACAAATTCTCAATTGATCTTTAATGGATTTATAGTATGAGTTCTTTAATAGGGACCACTTCTCAATCGAGAATTGAATGCAGGTCTCACTATGGATAAAATTGCACAAGATCTCACATAGAGACTCTTTCACATGTTTGGCAACAACAAATAAAATTTTTAAAGCTTTATCATCATGTGGATGGACAGTTCAAGTACTTCATGGAAAGTAGTGTGATTTACATTGTCTACAAAATCTTTTAGTGGCACAAATTATTTGAGTTTGGTTTATGCACCTTATGGAGGTCTTGTGCATGCCTTTTGATTAGAGACCTTAAATCTTTACCCAATTCACTAAAGTTGAAAGTGGTAAAGAAACCTTTTTAGGACCTAGAAGGTCGATTCCAAATGATTAGAATAGCCTATCAATTGGAATCTTATAGCTTGGGCTATGAGTGATTCTTTTATGTATGTTTGTAAGAAACAAGCTAATAGATATGGCTTGATGAAGCTATAGGTTTGCCTAATGATTTAGATGTAGAGAGTATGCATAAGGACTTGAGACCATGTTCAAAATTCAAATGTAAACTAACCAATATCAATGGGAGAGCCATGCTAAAAGAGAGAGAAAATGAACAAAATGTACTTCCCTTAACCTTGATGCATTTAAATAGGCTTTGAGATACATCCAAGTGATCGATTTTAGTACACCATAATCAACTCCACCTCTCCTACAAACGAGATTCTTCTCCTTGATACTCTCTGCATATTGGAGATTGGATTTGTTTGCATTAGTGAATGCTACATTGAGATGTTGCACATATAAGGACATTTGTAGATTTGGTCTAGACCAAGGACATTAAAATTCTAGGACTACATGCAAAGTGCTTAAGTACAACAAGACTCACGTGGATGAGGGCTTCTTGTCTTTTTGGAACATCTATTGTTAAAACCCAAAGCATAACACCTAAATGTAAATGTTTGTGTTGATACAAGACTAGTTGAATCTCTAACAAGTTGTATAGTATTCTAGGGTACTAAAGGTGCAACAACATGGAGCATACATGTGATGGATTTTGAATGAATGAAAATATGTCAATCTTGGGTTTCAATGGGAGTAATAAGTATGCTATTCCAAGTGAGAAAATGTTGATTGGATATTCAATGTGTCTTTTTGGAATCTACATGATTAAAATCCAAAACATAACACATAAATATAAAATGTTTGTGTTGGTAGAGACTAGTTGAATCCCTAACATGTTCTACAATAATCTAGGGCATTGTTGGTGCAACATGGAGTATGCATGTAATGGCTTTTAAATTAATGAAGATAGTTTGAGCTTGGGTTTTAATAATAGTATGCTATCTCAAGTGAGAAGACTCTAATTGCATATATTCAATGGCCATGACAAGATCACCAATTTGATTTAAATTGAAATAATACAACATTACTACTTTTGGTGACATAGATTGTGTATACTTAGAAATTGCCAAATACATATACTTCGACACATAGACCCATGTGTGGATGCATTGAAAAATACCACAATAGGAATTAAACAAACCAAATGTATAAGATAATAAATATTATTATGAATAATTATGTGCAATGCATGTGAGCATTGCCCTTTGGATTGTTAAGCTTTATTGTATTTTCAGATCAAGGACATATCACATGCACGCACACGCACACGCACACGCACACGCACACGCACACGCACACACACCTACGCACGCGTGCACACACACACACACGCACGCACGCATGCATGCACGCGTGCGCGTACACACACACACACACATGCATGCACGCACGCACGTGCACGCACATGCGTGCACGCACACACACACAAACACACAATCATAATTAATATTAAAAATACTTGCACCTTCACATTTCTTTCTCCTCATCATATATTTTGCATGACCAAGAACCTTATAGTTTCATTTTTACAAAAAAGTATGGCACAAAACAAAAGAAACTTGCTATTTTAAAGAATGGCATTTATATTCAACTCTTATCCCTACAAACAATGAGGCATCTATTAGTTACCTTGATGTAAGTTTTTGTCAGAAGTACTAGGATCTGTGAGGGTGGGTATTACAAGCTTCCATATGGTTGTGATTAACAAGCTATAATTAATACATAAATATATATATACATGATTATAATAGTGTAAAGGGATAGATACTTGAAACTTGTACATTTGGCATGTTAGTACAAGGTTTGGACATGTTTCAGGTTTCCTGGATCAACTTTTTATTAATAGAGGAGGAAATAAACAAGTAGAAGAAGTAAAACAAGAGGGACTAAAATCATTTCCAGTATATTAGTTGAATCTTCACATCAACATGTAGTATTTTGCTATAGTGAACATATTAATTCAATCATTATGATTCATATATAACACATACTCTATTTTAAAGAACTAGACCAAGTATATACCCACTAAGATTGGTTATTGTTGATCAAAAGAAGAAATGTGCTTCGGGGAGGTGTCAAAACTATAGAGCAAAACTAACATGGATTTCTTGAGGCTATGTCACTAGATTGCATTCACTTTCTCCTCCTTAATCACATTATACCACCTCTTGCATATAATTCATTAAAATGCTCCAAATGGTTTGCCCAAGTGCCTACCACCCATATTCATAGAAGGGGTAGAAAAGGTAATTGGCAATGTCTCTCTCGAGTTGTTATAGTGAGAGGGAGAAGAGCGGAGACTATACTTACTACAAAAATCATGCCAAAAAGTGGCACTTTCCTACTTTGAAGGAAGAGAATGTGTCCTCCTTCCCAAAAAGGAGAAAACATATATCAACTTGATTAGTTTCTCTCAAAATTGCTAGGACCCTCTAACATCCCTAAAGCATATGTCCTTTAAGGATTGCTAACAATATGACAAGATTATAATATTAGGACTTCCCTAGATTGAGGATGGTTCAATGATGAAAAAAACATTTCACTTCAAAAGCATGACTTAAACTTGTAGTTAGCAAAATCAGGATGGTGCTAAGGTTTGGACTCAATTCCATATTTTGCTTTCATAAGTGTAAAGGTGTTAAGTACCCCCTTGTTGCTTGACAAAATTGGTAGATTGCATATACCAAAAACAAATATGTCAAGGTAGTATGATGCACCTTTGCATGATGTACTTGCATCTTCTCAAGGCTCAAAGCATTTTATGATTGATTATAGTGAACAAAGGTACATGCCTTGCCTTTGACCTTAGTAACTTGAATCCTATGATCCATCCAATATAAGTATTCAATGCCTTAGAACATGCATTTTGTGACAATGAAAATTTCCCCTCATGAAGAGCTTTTAAAAAATACACATTTGATTGGTTATTATATTGCTAATGTAAATTAGTTTAATTCAATAAGCTCAACAATTAGTTAGTTACTAGAATAAATCAAGTTCTAGTGAATGAGTTTAATTTGATTACTTAATATAGTATTAGTGTAAATTACCTTAATTTGATTAGCTCAACAAGTAGTTAGTATAAATTAGAAATCAGATTACTTAATTCAATTACTTAGCATAAATTAGATTAGTTTGTAAAGTTGATTTCTTAGAATAAATTAATTTAGTGGTTGATTAGTTAGTGCGAATGAGTTTACTTTATTGTTTTACTTGCAATTATAGTAATGTAATAATGTGTAATTCAACTATTATCACAAATTAGATTAGTTAGTAAATTTGATTTCTTATTATAAATTAATTTAGTGGTTGATTAGTTGCTATAAATTAGTTTACTTGACTGTTTGACTTCGAATTATAGTAACGTAAGAATGTGTTATAATGTATCGTATAGTAATATAATTTTGTCTTATTGCGATATTATGGTTTATTGTAATTAGCACAAATACAAAAATTTTATAAACTATTTAGCTGTCACAAATTATGGTGTGAGAGGCTTGGTTTAGGCGTATTTAGGCATGCATGCCTATCATTTATAGTAATTAATTACTTATTAGTTACTAATTGGAAATGTGGTTTGCAATATTCATAATAGTTTAGATGTACGTATGTTTACTAATACTTTTAGTGGTTATATTGCTACGATTTTCTAGCATCAAACTAAAAATTGTTTACTTAGAATTATTGTAATTTGCTATTTGCTTCTGTATGATGATTATAGGCTTCAATTAATTCGTAAAGGCAACTACAATCATCATACATACAATCTTTGACAAGGTTAGATTCTATGCTTTCTCTTTTTTTTAAATCATCAACATTAAAAAAAAGAAAAGAAAAGTCTAATCTTTCTCAAAAATTGGGGGAATGGCACCTTCCCCGATAATTATAAAACAATGAAGAGACCTCCACCAACTCTTTGGCATATTGCTTGTATAGTATGTTTGTGTGTTCTTTTTTCTTACTACCTCCTTTTTACAAGTTGAGTCCCAAACAAAACGTGTTTTAAAAAAAAGTCAAATATAGAAAACCCTACATCTTAGACTTTAATGAAGCAATTCTTTTGTTTTTCATTTTATGTTTTGCAAGGTGCTCTTGATCAACAAAATGTGGCAAGTTGTATGACAAGCTTCTAATCAAATCTAATTAGCTCCAAAAACTCGTATTTTTTTAAAAATTTTGCTTAGATGTAGTTGAAGACATTTTTTGGTTTTTTCAAGCATACAAAATTAAGATATAAGAGTCCATTCAATCATGAAATCATACTATTAGACATACAATTTTCTGTTAATAGGGTATATAATAGTAATGGACTTTATCTAAATGCCAAATCGTAGGACTTATAGGAAAAGAAAAACTATGGCTTCTAGAAAAACATAATTAAAACCCTATGTTATAAGTTGGTATGATGTATGCAAATTTCAATTATCTTGGGTAATGAAATGTGAAAGCATCATTGGTGTATTAGCAATATGATCAATTAATTAGTCAATTACTTACTTAATAATTGCTAATGTTAAGTTAATATTATATTAGTTAATAACTAATTTGTTATATTATTAGTTAATAGCTAATTTTTTATTACCTACAATATTAACTACATAATTACTTATTTAGTATAATCACTAGTATTATTGGTTTAAGTGTTAGTTAATTACTTATTTAGTAGTTTGCTAATGTTAGTATTTTAAGTGTTACAGCTAATTAGTTAGTCTATTATTAACTATTATTATCTAGTATTATAGTGTTATAATTAATTAGTTAGTGATGGGTAGTGTTCTAGTTAATTAATTAATGAGAGAGAGAGAGAGAGAGAGAGAGAGAGAGAGAGAGAGAGAGAGAGAGAGAGAGAGAGAGAGAGAGAGAGAGAGAGAGAGAGAGAGAGAGAGAGAGAGAGAGAGAGAGAGAGAGAGAGAGAGAGAGAGAGAGAGAGAGAGAGAGAGAGAGAGAGAGATTGTGTGTGTGATTTTACTTAACTGTACTTGAAGACATTTTCTAATTTTTTTTTCAAGTATATGAATTAAGATGTAAGAGTCCATTCAATCGTGGAATTATACCAAAAAAATACAAGTCTCGATGGCTTTGTCAAGTACTATCCTAATTCTTACATGCCAACAATACGTGATTGACATTATAGTAACAAAATGCGCATCATGTCGTACAAAGCACATAGTGACCATATTGCCAAACTATACAAAAAGGATTCTACATGCTAAACTATTACAATTATAGCTTCTAAGCATCATTGATGTCTCCATGTTAGCCTTCAAAATAACAACATCAATCGCAAATGGAACATTGGATTGACAATCAATTCTTGGAAATCCTTTGGTTTGTTGGAATGATACACCGCTTGCTCATTCATCCACTAGATTGAACTTGACAACATCTAACATTGCTGATATATTCATGTTTCATATGATGCATAATCCACTTATCCAAAAATTCATCACAATAGCAGAACATGAACATCCAAAGACAGATCTTTGGTCCTTAGTAAGAAATTAATTGAGAGGATTCTAGAACTACACCATGAAAAATCTCCATTTGATCCAATGTTACGAACAAAAATTTAAGCAAATTATACTTTGCTTGACAACATAGTCAAGCCCAATCCACGACAAGCATTTTTTAAAAGACTGATCAATATGAGTTTGCATGTATCATCCTTTGGGATGACATCCAACTTCTACAAAGAACAACAACGTTCAAAACAAATGGCTTCCTTGCAATGGGCTCATCCTACCTGGATATTGTCTTGGAGAATGCACTATTCCCATTTCTCTTTCCACTTGGATGTGGTACATATGATGGTAACATGTATCTTAATGAATACATCAAGATGCGCATGTTGACACTACTCTCTATCTATACCTTGCACAAGCCCTACATCCTAATCTTATACCAATTAAAACAAGCTCTGGTAATTGCAAACGTCAGGTGCAGTACTTGCTTGCAAAGAGATATCGACAACTACAAGTGAGCAAACAATAACATTTCTAATGAGGAAGTGGTCAGGGCATATACTCTGCTATAACATTATTGCATCAATACCAAGGTCCCCTTCTTCACATTGGCGTAACTTGAAGGACCTTATCACAATGGTGGATGTGTGGGCCATGCCTTACTTTTTTCTTATGTTCATTGCAAATGAGGTGACGAGTACAAGGTGGGTTGAGATCAACACATTGGAAGCCATTGCAAAGCAGCTCAATCCTGAGTTCTCATGGAAAGATTGCCATGTCAAGTGCACTATCATATTTCACACCAAGTTCTACTTGTTTGGGAAAGCTGCTTGTCTAGGATGCATCCAACATTGTGTGATCATGTGTGAGATTAAACATGTGGGCTCATTACATGCACATGTCATCCTATGGTTGAATGATGCATACATTGACAATATAACAAATGAGGTCTACACATATAGTTCCATCGAATGATGATTGATGCAACTCAATACAAAAACTAAGAGCTCTCACCTTAGAAAACCAACTTCATAAGTGTCATTGCGCCTACTATATAACTGGTACTAGCAGCCATGGAAAATGCAAGTATGGATCTCCATTTGTTGCGCACAATAAACTAGAACCAACAATAGACCTTGAAACACAATGGTACATCTACTACTGACTTGGAGATGAGCATTGTAATTATATGACCCAATATGGGTAGTCTTGTGGGGGGCCCACATGAACATTCAAAAAGTAACAAATTCATCCATCTCATTCTACCTATTGAAATATGCAATGAAGTCTTAGCCAATTGGTAGTTTAAACATTTAGATAGAAGATGCCAAAAGACTAGGCTTGCAAGACTTGGATTCAAACAAGTTAAAACTAGTCTCGGCGTAATACTTTCCAAGCCAATATCTCCCATCGGAGATGGCCTTGAACTATATGCAAATTTCGATAGTAACAAGACACAAGGCTTTCGAATATATAGACACCTTCCCTACTAGTATACAACAACATAATCTCACAAGAATAGGGAATATTGTCATGCACCGCATCGATTTGTACTAGATGACCATCATGCTTAGATAGCTTGACATACTACAAGTACCACAAAAACTACAACATCAACAAACATATATCTATGTTTGATCTGGAAGACAATCTATGAGATGCTTAAGGAAACATCATCCAACCTCACATAAGACTAGTACAATTCACCGATTTCCATTTGGGCCACCAAAATATAGGTTTTTTCTTTAGCATATTATTGCAATGAGTAACATTTAGATCTAAGAACGAGCTAATAAGTGATCAAAATACAACACAATCATACTATGTAGAGTGTCAACTTTGTAATCTCGTAAAAAACAAAGAAGACCTCAAAATGTACGCCACGAAGTATACACAAAGGAATTTACTTGTACCCAATACCTACTATTCCCACAATTCTTGCAAGTGATTAGGCATCAGTATCCAACTAAGGAAGAGATACGATAGTGCCTAGATGAGGGCATCATTAACGAGAATGAGGTCCTAGACTAGTAGACTAGAAAACAACAATCATATATGCACACAAGGAAGACGTCCATAAGTACAACAAGCAACTTCTGCATAAATACTACACATTTGAAGAAATCCACACAGTCAACCTTCAAACAAATGCAACTAAAGAGCCAACATTAGAGAGCTGGTTACAAGGCAAGAACTTCCCATGATATAGAAGAGATAATAGTTGGACTGATGGCAATGTTAACAAAGAACATCGATTTTACTATAGGTACTACAAATGGTGCCACATGTCGTAGCAAACACTAACACAAGGCACTAAACATCAAGTGGTATCACAAATTGATATTCTCACTAACACTTGTGTATGCAATCACTGGTCACAAATCTCAAGGAGCTACAATTTTCCACAAAGCAATCTTATACATAAGGAGTGCGTTCATGCTCGAACTACTCTACATCATACTCTCTTGCGTAATTAAAGGAAAAATTTATGTATATTTGGACTCCCGGATCCACCTACCTTTGCACCAATGCCATACATAATACAATAAATCACACAAAAAAGGCTACAGCAACACAAAACAAATCCCATAAAAAAATGAAACAAGACATCCAAACCTACCAATCATTCGAAAAAAAAATTTGAGTTTAGCATCAAGGTGACAACTAACATAATAGAAGAGGCCAAGAACCTAGAGCAATATACAATTCTGAAAAAGAATGCAGCCACTACAGGTTACAACAACCTATATGAATACCCATCAAGATGTAAAAAAATAGCATTTTTTTTGAAGAGAAGAAACTTGATTTAGCATAGCAATATATTGTACACTATCTATTCCATGCCTCTTCACACTAAATAAATAAGTAAAATTGCCCCACTTTGTACTTCATCCATGTCTCTCGAATTTTCATTCTTTTTCAAACATATTCATTGTTCCTAGAACTCTAGTAAAATATTTAACAACTTTCAATAGAATTGCTATTTTTTCAATATCCATGAATACAATATCTTACCTTAATTTGATGTTGTTCTTTATAGACAGTTCACAATTGCAAAGCAATTTTCTTATGTTCACCTTCCATATCTTTAAAAAAAAACTTAAGCATCCTTCTCCAAAACATTGAAAATTCGATCATGTGGCCGAAAGTGCGAGATTGGTTCTTAAACGCCATGACATTTATGACAGGTGATTAGCACCCTATACGGGTAGAGCAAATTCTTGGTTGAGATTTTGTAATACACCTCGATTTTTCCGACAATGGAGACTCGGGCACAGTCTTGAGTCCCCTTGGGTTTGAAGCCACTAGGCTTACACGCGCTGCTGGTGACGTCTGTCATTCTCCTGCGAGCGATGTTTGAGGAACATCCATTTGTCTGGGCGTACACAACATATTCAACAGCTAGGAAATCCTTTCCCTTTGAAGCTTGCAGCACAGGCGAAAGGCTTTCTGACAGGATTTCACTCGTAGTGGTGGATGATCGAGGGGAGGGGCTTGGTAGCTGCCGCACAATTGGCCCCCTTAGCCTACCCACAGATTTGAGGATGCCCCTACATGGGTACCTAAATTCACCTGATAAACAAAGACTGCTCGAGGAGGAGCATGTAGGCTTCTGTTTTTCCTTCGTTGGAAGTAGAATCATGGAAACAGCAGACATTCCTTTTAAGCCAATAATTGTCGATGACATGGTTCAGATAGGACGTCATTAAGACCGATCGCACCTCGCCACATGCATCAAATCATGTGCAAAAACATGTTTTCAGCCGAATCTTCAAAATCAAAATATGGTTGCTATGGTTTTCTAGCAACCGGCTAAAGAGTAGGACAGAGATCCATAAGAGATCGAGTTGCCGGACGACAGTGATCGAGGAGCATGGATATGATGGGGGAGATAGGATGATGGCTCATCGAAGATGGAGGTTAGGTTGCATACATCAATCACCTACTGCTTCTTCTTTTGCTGTTCACCTGCCGTTACCCACACATTTCCTTCCAGTCCCATACAATGGACAGAACATGGATAGAGGGAAATAACTATGGATAAGAGAATTATCGTTGCCAAAAGTCTTGGGAGCTTATGATCATTGGGTGAAATATGTACCTGTAAGGCCCTTACTGAGAAAAGGATGTGCCTTATTACCTAATGCTTGGGCTCATATCGTACATCAGGCAGGAAACAGAAGGATAGCTGCTTCAAGGACAGTTCGCCACAGAATGTGTGAATTTCTGAAAGTTAACATTGCTCGTTTACATGATGTGGACTTCTCTATTAAGCGTCATACAATTGGATTGATTTTCCATTTTTCTGATGTGTCATTGTGCAAAATCTAGAATGGTAAAAAAAGAGCAACATGGCAATGCTCCAGAGCAGCTTTGTGACCTTGTTGTAAAAGTTATCAGATGCTGCAAAACAAAACCCATAAACGAGGCATTTTTCGCAGTGGAGAGTTTATTGAAGCAAGGATTGCCTTTGCCTTTGAAAAGAGATGTAATTTACTATCTTCTTCAGAGCTGTATCAGCAAAAAGGACATCAATGCTGCCAGAAAGGTCTATGTGCTGATGTTGGAAAATGGATTTGCTACTGTGGCAGCATTAGGGGATCATCTTATACGGTTTTTTGCTTCTTATGGAAGCTTGCAAGAAGCAAATAAAGTGTTTGATTATATAGTGAACCCTAGTATTCATACATGGCATGCAATCATTTCAGCTCATTCTACCTGTGGCGAAGAGAGATATGCCCTTATCTTGTATTACAAAATGCAACTGCACGGTGTGATGCCAAATAAATTCATCGTCTCGTGTATATTGAAGGCATGTACTAGTTTAGGAGATTTAAAGGAGGGAGAATTGATACATAATCAGGTTGTCAAATGTGGACTTGACTCAGACATTTTTGTTGGCAGTTCTCTGATTGACATGTACTCCAAGTGCAGGAAATTGCAGCATGCATGGAAATTGTTTCAGGCATTACCAGATCGAAACATTGTAGCTTGGAATGCAATGATAGCAGCATATGTGCAGCATGACCAGTTCCTTAGTGCACTGCAGCTGTTTGAGAAAGTTCAACAGGAAGGTTTAAAACCAGATAGAGCTACCTTCCTATGTGCCATGAAGGCATGCAGTATTTCAGGCAATGAAGGGCAGGCCAAGCTTATACATGATCGATTGCTTAAAAGTGAGTTGGCATCAGATGCTGCTATTGGGAACACCCTGGTTGATATGTATTCAAAATGTGGAAATTTGAACAGGGCTTATGAAATTTTTGAGGGCTTAGAAACACGTAATGTGATTTCTTGGACTGCTCTGATAGCAGGGTATGTGCAGCATGGAGATGGTCTCACTGCTTTTAAGTTATTTGAAAAAATGCAGCAAGTTGGCATCAAGCCTGAAATAGTTACTCTCTTATGTCTTTTGAAAGCATGTAGCTCTTTAGAAGGACTAAAAATGGGCAAGCTCATACATGACCAAGTTATAAAGAATACAATGGTTCTAGATGTGGTTTTTGGTAATACCCTTATTGACATGTACTCGAATTGTGGCAGTTTCTATGAAGCAGTTTCTATCTTTAACACACTGCCAAATAGAACTGTGGTCTCTTGGAATGCTATGCTTGCAGGCTATGTCCATCATGGGCTTGCTATTCATACCTTTGAGCTTTTTGAAGAAATGGCACTAGAAGGCATGGAACCAAACAATGTGACCTTCTCATGCATCATAAAAGCATGCAGCATCCTTCAGGTTTTAGGTGTTGGTGAACAACTACATGACCAGATTATAAGAGACCAACTTGAGGATGATACGATAGTTGGCAATACCCTAATTGACATGTACAGAAAATGTGGAGACATTGAGGCTGCACGCAAGGTATTCGACGGATTACGAAAACCAGATGTGGTATCATATGGTGTCGTAATTGCTGGCTATGCACACGAAGGGCATTGCCTTCGTGTGCTTCAATTATATGAAAAACTGCAGTCTGATGGTTTGAGCCCGGACAAGGTCATATTCATGTCCATTTTAAAAATGTGTGGGGATATAGGTGCTTTATCCTGGGGCAGGCTGATATATGATCATGCCATAAGGTGGGCTTTACAGTGTGACGTGGGTGTTGGGAATACTCTTATCGATATGTATTCAAAATGTGGGAGCCTTCGGGAGGCAAGGGAGGTATTTGATAGACTACCAATAAAAAATGTGATCTCATGGAATGTGCTGATTGCTGGTTATGCTGAGCATGGACTTTGGCAGTCTGCTGTTGAGTATGCTGAAAAGATGCAACTGCAAGGCTTGAAGCCAGTTAGCAGAACATATAAAAGTTTGCTGACAGCCTGCAGCCATTCTGGCCGAGTTGCACATGGGTACACATATTTCAAATGCTTGTTGAAAGAACATGTCTTCACACTTAATGTCGAGCATTTCAATTGCATGATTGACCTCCTTGCCCGTGCCGGACATTTGAATGATGCAGAGAGCTTGCTGAATACCATGCCAGTTCTACCAGACATCTGTGCATGGATGTCTATGATGACAGCATGCACTTCCTTTGGCAATGCAGCATTGGCAAGTCAATGCTTTGAGGGAGCTGCAACATTAGATTCTGCTGCTTCTGCTGGGTATGCTCTTATGTCAAACATCTGTACTGATGATCAAACCTCCACGAGTGCTGAGAAAGGCTGCTTCTACACTGAATAAACTTAGGCAGCGTGGCTTGAAATTCACCATAAGCTGCATACAAAGTTACTGTGGGGAATAAATCCCATTTTGAAAGTGGATGTATACATATAAAGTAACATTTTTTGAACAACCGAAAAAGGATAGTCCTGTGCCAACTTCAGGATTGTGTTTCAACTAACATTTGAAAAGGGAGGTATGGTATGCTCTTGGGGACCCATCTGCACCCTCAAGGGTCTAGTCCGCTGACAATTTATTGCACAGGTTATGGATAAATTGAGTTTTGGAACCAAAACGAGAAATGCCATTTTTTAGGTTACATTCAGATGGCCTTACCTAGTGTGCTATGGACAAAACTTTCCATTCCATGGTGGTCAAGTTACGGAACTAAGGATGTCCCCTCGCTGCACTGTTATAGGCCATTGTCACTCTACCCATTCTTGTTTACAGTTTTAAGTCAGTTGCAAAGATTCCAAACATTCCTGGCAGCAACTGGTTCGTTCACTCAGGCATATTCTGATTCTCCTCTCTCTTTTCCAGAGGACTTTACCAGGGATCTCAACAGAATAATGAATGCCTTGTATTTATTTGGCAGCTGCTGGTTTGAAAGTTCATTTAAGTTACTGCCATTTAAGGCTATGAAATGGTTGGGAGATTAGAGAGAAAGCTATAGAGAGAAAATTTAGAGTTTGGTTGCGAATAATGATTGAAAATCAGTCAAATGCAGCTGTTGCCCTGACACAACAGCTTGTAGACGCAAAGAACTGAAGAAAATCAGACATTTACTGCTGCTGCCTTGTCTCAACAACTTGTAGATGCTGTTACCTATTGTTAATTGGTCTTCTTCTGCCCGTGGCTGCCTTAGAAGATCCTCCCAATGGCTGCAAATCAGACCAGCAGTCTCTCCTCTCTTTCTCTTGTAAGTTGAATAATTAAAAAATGCCTCTCTCCAGCCTCTAAAGATGTTTTCCAGTCTTACATGGGTATTTTTTATAAGTGGCAGTCTTCCCAAATGGTTTTTTCAATATTATCCATAATTAAAGATTAATTTTTAGTCTTTAAATACAAAAAATTAATCTAATAATTATTTCGGTGCCCAAAAAAAAAACTGATTGGCCAATAATTAAATTGGTTAGGCATCTTCCATTCTCGAGTGCATGTGCGTCATCTTTGACCATTAGATTGGTGTTAGGTACCATTAAACGTCACTTCTCTAGTGTCATCAATTGATATTTATGGACAAATGAATGACCTAGGCTAACAACTGGTACCAGATACCACCAAGTATCTGTGCGGTATAACTTATATGAACTTTTGCCTTTGATATCTCGTGATTTCCTCGGATCCCGGGCTCATAAATTTACTCTAACCTCAGTTACACCTCATATATGCAACATTTACTTAACCATATGATTAAAAATTAATCCACATGTTACGTGAGGTCTTAAGAATACATGTTCTCATGACTCCATGCCAATGGATCCAGCCCTTAAACTAACTAGAGATCGTGGTGCTCCATCCCATAATGAGCATAATCATCATTAGGTGGTTGGAAAGCTCATTTGGCTTACTAGTACTTGGCTCAACATATCCTATCTTATCCTTTCATGGCTATACAATACACCCAGGTAGTCACATCAAACTAATAGCATAGGTGTTATCAGGTGTATTTTTGGTTCATTCATTTATGGCTTTCATTTTGGTAAGGGACAAACTTTATAGAGGTATTGATTTTATTGGTTGGAGACTTGAAATTTGGATATGTGACAGCCTCATGATGGCTACATGTCCTCTCTCTGCACTACTTCTCAATGGCTATTTCTTTTGCTTCATGTTAGCGGTCATGGTTATCTCCTAGTTGCGAGCCCTAGAGGGAGTCAGTGAGAAACATTAGGAGCTTTGTCTAGGTCCATCCATTTTGGTCACTTTTGGTCATGTTGTTCTTTGTCCCTATTTTTGATCCCCATCCATGTTTTGGCCTGGGATGCCACCCAAGTGTATTAGGGTTTCTTGCCTATTTAGGCACACATGTTAGTTGGTCACTAGTGTGATGATCAATAGACTTTTTCTGTATCACACCTCAGTCCCAATGCCCTCATAGCAGCTACACATTGTAGCGATATGCATTTTCATGCCGGAGCAGCTGCTGGGTGCTGTGATTTTGTTGTGGACTGCTGGTTGCTGCATTTTCATTGTGGATCACAGATGATGGTTGCAGACTTTGCATTTGGTGGTGCTCTCTCCAATTTTTTGGTACTTCAGTCTTGTACAACCTTGAAGGTAATTTTCTGAAGTATTTCTCAGTATCGATCTCTTGGATGCATCTTCTTCTACCCCTTCCTGTCAGTCCACATCAACCGTTGGGTTGAACTCCTTAGAAGGTTTATTGCGCATTGGACCACAATTTTCATCAAGTCCTCCTTTTGGAATGTCTTTTATTTGAAGCTCTCGAGTCATGTCATGTGTGCATACACTCCTTGGCCAAAAGTCATGAAATAAAGTATGCTCCCTTGCTCTAGGTGTTTGCATAGCTTGAATCACATTCCCAATACGTGAGCATTGGTTTGATCCAAATAGCATAGTCAGATTTCTATCCTTTGTCTTGCAAGCGGTCTTTCCACCAATTGACATACCTTTTTAAGCAGAAGTTGGATGGCTCCAATTATTTTGTGTGGAAAGTTAAGGACTGTCACATTCTTGACACCAATGCGATGTGACAAGTTGTCGTCCAACCTGTTCCCCACCCAAAGGCACACATGAAGATGGTGATTCAAAGGACTATGCTGATTTGTGGGATAGGTCAATACCAGAGATTTGACACATCTTTTGCCTCAATTGCACTGAAAGTGTGTTGGTTCTTGTGAAGGACATTTCCTGTGCAGCAGAGGTGTGGAGTAAGCTCAAGAACCTCTACGAGGTTTGCACTCTCTCATCAGCTCACTTCGCAAGCGAGACTCTGCTAGATGTCAGCATCCTAATGTCCTACCACGAGGGAGCACATCCACTAGATGGAAGCAGATGTGGTCTGCGTCGGCTTCTCCTGGGAGAGTGATGGCTTTGTAGGGATTTAGTAGTCACACTACTACCCATCTTTCCTCCCCAAGGTATGGTTTCTTTTATACCAGATTGCTTACCTCATGAGCTCATGAGACTTTTGACTGGGACGAGTTGGTTTTGTTAGTGCTTGAGCAAGAGGCTTGGCATTCAAAGACCTCTAGCGGATCATGAGAGATCACCAAGGTCTCCACTACACTGTTACAGGTTCTCTTAGGGAAGGGAAGGATAAGAAAGGAAAGGAGGGCAAGGGAAAGAAAGAAAAGTAAGAATATTTCAAGAGGTGCCCTTATTGCTGAAAGAGTACCCATTTGGAGGATTATTGTTGGCAAAAGCATTGCCTGGTACCAGTCCACTGCCATGCCACAAACTGCCTGTTCTTGTGACATCACTACAACCAGGGGATAGTCTCCATGACTTAGCGGACAAAGTCTTGATTATAGGACAACTCCACACGGCTCCAGATTGTAGTGAATAAATAGCAAGAAACAACCATAACTTATACACAAAGTAGCATGAGTAGGTAGCAACCATGACTAAATCTCTTCCTAGTATATTATATCTAGAGCCTTGCTCCTCCTTGCACAAAAAGCTACAAACAAAAATTAGAACTATGAACAACTAACATAGCTTTTAAAAATTCAAATACAATTTTCCTTTTTTAGTTTTCAAAAGCTAACAATAAATTTCTTAGAATCGAATACTAACTTAATTAAATAATTAGATGTCACGCCTACAAGTTGCATGCCATGTTAGTGTATCACATTATCCTTATGAAATATTTTATCATGTTGATAGTGAAATGTAATGTCTTGGAATCCTCTCTAGTAATGTAACATTTATGAATAATTCATCTCTTATATATATGCATATATAGTTTGCTAGAACTAATTAGGGACATAACATCGATAAATATGCTAGGCCTTTCCCCAGTCACCCTTTACTTGCTAGCAATCAATGCACTTTATAAATACATCAATGTGGGACCTCAAAGAAGGCCAATAAAAGGATGCTTCTAATGCCTTCACTATCATCTCAATCCCACTGTAGCTCGAGTGTAATGGAGAATGGTTCTCTATTGAGCTTCTACCTCAATAAGTATGCTAATGTAAGGTTTTCCATGCATCATGAGAGAAAACCATGTCTAATAGCATAATGACCATGATACTCATCACCAGGAGACACATAATCAAAGAGTTCCAAATTTCTTATCTTGCACATATTATCTTTTATCTCATCACGATGGAACACAATAGATATTGTTGAAACTTGCAACTTTTGTGATAAAAGCATTATCCACCACCTTCTTGTTATCTCATGTGCAAGGGTTGAGTGTGGACAAGAACTTTTTTCATATCATGTGCTTCTATGATATCTTGAATTGAAAAATCTTAGTGATTTATTTGCACTAAAAAGTTAGCTCCAAGAAGTTAATACCTTGAACTCATAAAAGCATAGATAGCAAAAGCTCCCTTTTAGAAACTTGCTAATTCTTCTCCTATGCAAGATCTAACTTTCATAGGCAATAGTATACCTACCTCTTATAATTCAGACAATAGTCAAGGCAACATGTTTAGCACTAAGCCTTGGAATTTGATACATTTCATCAATATCTATTCTCAACTCGAATACCTTTTTGCACCATGTTTGCACTGTAGTGCCAAAGTTGATGTTAGCTTGCCTATTTTAGTCATGTTAATCTATCATCTCCTAGTTGTAAGCTCCTATCAGAGTCTAATGGAGACATAGGAGCTCTAGTACTTTTAGGTGCATTTTCTTGGTTTCTTAGTATTACAAATTTACAAGCTTTGATGACTTAGAGGAGAAGGTTCTTTCATTGACGGGAGTTTTCTATTCGCATCCGTCCCCCTAATATAAAACTATCATAGAAGGCTCTACCCAAAGTGAAGATGCCATCCTTGATACCCTCGATGTAGGTGCATGTTCTACCTTGCTTGCCTAAAGAAGACAAACTAGATGGTTTAAACTATTCATTGTGGTTGTGTAAGGTGAAGTGCATACTCGACACCTTTGATCTTTGGGAGCTAGTTTTTGACCTTATGCCCCTTCCTAAGGAGTATCCAATGAGAGTAGGCATCCTTGTTTCACTCTCATAGTGTCGATGCGACTAAATAATCGAGATACCCCCTGGTGCCTCTACTTTGCCTATCACATTCTCATATAGATCACATATAATCCATTGCTAAATTATTTTGAAGGAGGTTCTATCTTTTAGGCCATGGCATGAGAGTGGCATCATGAGGTGTGCCCATCAAGATATGGCCATATAAGGCAACTATGAGAGTGTGCAATGGAAGAGAAACACACACACACACACACACACACACACACACACACACACACACACACACACACACACACACACACACACACACACACACACACACACACACACGAGAGAGAGAGAGAGAGAGAGCAGAAGATGAAGGAAGAATATTACACTAATTGAAGAAGAATGTTGATACAAAAGGGGATGGATTGATCAACCACTGCACACAGCCCATACCTTCAGTGAGGGCACCAAATTAGGTTGATGATGATGACGATGGCAGCACCAAAGTCGGAGATGAGAGTACAATCTACAAAGCCTGCAATGAAGAAGTGATTTGCCAAGAGTGGGGGGTTGGCTATATATAGCCAAAAAATGCCAAAACTAGCCAAGTGCTCTTATAAGGGCCAAAAATGCTAGCCGACTACATAATATGCAATCTGACTAGAATAAATGCAATCACATGTACTAACGTCGCACCCCACACATGTGATAAAACTGGGATACATTGACACTTGCAATCTAGACCCTAGACAGCCTAGAAAATGCACACTAATATGTGTAGAAACCAAGAAAATGTACCTAAAACTGTCATAGCTCCTATGTCTCCTTCAAACTCTGACAAGAGCTCACAACTAGGAGATGATAGAATGACATGATAAAAATAGGCAGGCTAACATCCCCTCTTGGATCCTAGGAGTGTCAGAAGACCCAACAACCTCATGTGATGAAGCATAGAAGCGTGAAGTAAAGGCTTCGTGAAGAGATCTATTACATTGTTCATTGTGGGATAGTAGGGCATTGCTAACTAGAAATCCATGATCCACTCTCAAACATAGTGATATTGAACCTCAATGTGCTTTGTACAAGCATGAAACATGGGGTTCTTTGCTAGAGCTGGAGCACTTTGATTGTCCACATGTAGCTTTGCAAGTCCCAGGCTTGGGAAAGCCAATCTTTGCCAACATGCAGTGAAGCCAAACCACCACCATAGCTAAAGAACATAATGCACGATACTTTGCCTTTGTAGAAGAAAGGGCTATAGTAGGTTGCTTCTTACTACTCCACGAGATGGCTCTCAATCCAAGGAAGAAGGCATAACCTATAGTGGACCATCTTGAATCCACATCACCTACCTAGTTAGAGTCACTCCAACTAGAAAGAGTAACCCCCTCTCCATATATGATCCTGTTGGATTGAGTCCCTTGTAAATAACAAACAATGCACAAAGCTGCTCTCCCAATGTTCTTGAGTGGGACTCTTGATGAAAGAAGACAAAAAAGCCACCACAAAATAAATATTCGGTTGAGTGTGAATACGCTAGAATAGGGAGCCAACAATACACTTGTAATGGGTGGCATTTGTAAGGGGATGTCTTACTACCGAATGCTTGGACTCTAGGTCCATAGAGCATGAAATAGGCCAACACTTGGCCATAAACTTTGAAAGAAGCTTGGAGACATACCTGTGCTGGGAAATAAAAGTGCCATGTGCCAATCCAAGGAAGAATTATAGGATCCCAAGATTTGTCATCTCAACTCTTGTCTCAAAATCTCTTGAGTTCGATCAACCTCCTAAGCGTAGCTTTCTGTGATGATAGGATAGTTGTCTAGGGTCTAGACTACCAGTGAAAATGCCTTGGTGGAGCTAGAACCAGTGGCCCCAACCTCTTTGATTCACTCATCATGCTCCAAGTCAAGTGATGAAAGCTCCTCCCGTAAGAGTATCTCGCGGGTCCTTGCGATGTGAAAAGGCTAGTGTATACTTGGAAGTCACTTTCAAAGGGCCACAATTTTCTTCGAGAGAGTCAATTGGAGTCTCAACTAGCATGAGTGTATGCATCATTAGATACATTGAAGAGATAGTGTGTTTACATATACTTCCTTCACCATGCACCAAATTGTGGCTCTTTATTACATTGGTTACACTGACATTTCTCTATGGGGCAATCATTTAGGGCCCAATCCTCTATCATATGAGAAGACAACCACTAATAGACAATGATGGATTAGAGAGGGAGTTTTATGAAGGATGGGAGTATATGGAACAACCATTGGTCATGATGATATCATGTATGATATGAGTGAAGAGCTCAATCCAACATGAGATCATCAAAGCAAAGATGGAGGCAACATATGGGAGTTACCTCAAGATAGATACCCCTGATTAGTGTTGGCTTCATCTAGACAATTAGTAGTAAAGGGTGATAGACATTGTTGGTATGCTTATCTTCTCACCAAACTTCATCCAGTTCCTCTTTTGTAGATATACCTTTTTCCCTTGTATCTCTACTATATGACTCCTTGGGACTCTCAAAAGAAGCCTTAAAATCATGAATTAAGTTGATTGCCAACATTAGTAGTGTAACGAACCCAAATCACAAGCTTTAAAAATGCCAAGTTGAATTGGAAGCTTTGCTTGTGTGCATCAATTTTAAATATCAATCTCATTAATTCATGAAGATATTGATCTCAAAGTTCAATGCTAGGTGACAAAAGAGAATTGTGCAAAATATTTGAAATTTTGCCAAAGTTCCTAAATTGGTCTTTAACTTTTTTTGGAGATGAGGATTAAAAAGGAAGGACTTCGTTTGATAGATATATAGCCCTTAGAAACACTAATAATCCATCAAGGGGTAAGCTTTTTGTAATATGCGCCATCCTCCCCTTATTTTTAAAAATAAAAGGAATAAAAATAAGAAACACAACATGACTCCCAACATATCACAATTAATTTCGAAAAAGGCATCCCATGGCAAAATTCCCAAGCTTTTGTGGTAGTTAAAACCTTACAAACTAGACCTTGGCGCAAGGTATTTTTACAAAGAATTCCAATAATTTACAAGCTTTGAAAATCATGTTGCCCATTAAATGAGTGCATTGCCCCATTAATACTAAAACCCATATGAATGGTGTGGCATTGCCTCTTGGTATGTCCACATAGAGTGATACGGGTATTGTCAACTACCCAAGTACTAAGCACAATGAACTCATTTAATGTGAAGAGGCTAAACCCATTTTTGTTTTGATATCATTTGATTATTGTGATAAGTTATGAAAACATATGTTGATTGTGTATGTGAGAAGGTATGAATCATGATTTCCTTGATGACTTCAATAAGGCTGTTAGTGCCATGATGTGGTATGTTTTTGCAGCACTTAGTGTCAGACATAATAACCTTTGGCCGCGTAAGTAGCCCAAGACGGCCATTAATTAGTGTGTCCCGGACAAGGGCAAGAAGTGCCAAGGTCCGAAGCTCGGGGGATACCCTCAGATTTCTTGCTAAATTGGGCAGGACTTGTCCATTTGGGAACACCGGTCAAGCACACCATGAAAACAAGCCCTCGAGACTTGATTAGAAGGTGGGAAGAGGGTATATTTGGTTAGGAGGTGAGTAAGACACACAAAAAATCTTCCTCTTTCTCACATTTGGTATTAGAGCATGTGGGTTTCCAAAAAAAGATTTGGGGGTTTTTGTTATGACCACATAAGTGAGATCGTGCGGCGATTGCGAGAGCGCATAGGAGTGGGCAGCGTGAAGGCATCTTTGCAACACACCACAAAAGACAATGCAACGCCTCTTTCTGGTGGCACCCACCACAAGGCCCAACGACAACCCAAATCACACCAATAACACCACCAAGGCCAAGGCACACTCCATCATACAAGAGAGCTTTTTCTCTTTTACTTGAGAGAATGACTATCTCCCTTCCACCTTTTATCCTTAGTAAATTCCTTGTGGCACTCTACATGTGGGATAGAATCCTATTTTTACCAAGCTTGTGAGCCCTCCATCCCCTTGTTTAAAAAAAAAAAGGGTGTTTTTCTCCTCTTTTTGAACACATTTTCTGAGATCTATAACTTCTTGGTACGACATCCAAATTGCAAACCGATTTCACGAGCTTCGAGAATGATTTGAAGACAAACTTCTGAAGTATTTTCATTGCCAATTGAGCTTGGGAGCACTTCCGAAATTTCGCATCAAAGTGACCTCTTGAGGCGGGCAAAAATTGGGATTTTTGGGCTCCAACGGACTCCAATTCAAGTGCTATCAATTCTTGTGGTTTTCTTGCATCGATGAGTATCGAATTTCAGCATATTTGACTTCTGGTTTTGATTGGAGAGGACATTTCAAATTGCTTTCGTGGTGCCAGATACACTTTATCTCTAGCTTTTGGGGCTTAAAATTCACTACTTTGAGAGCCTCTATGTATGCTTGAGAGTGTGGATTCTGTGTAGTTGGATGTTTATGCATGGTTTCAAAGAGGATTTGCTGACCTATTCAACTTTGCACTTTTGTTCGAAATGTACAAGGAGGCTTGCTTTTGACATGTACCCTTCTTGTGGATAGTACTTGTGCAGAAACATAGTAGTTTTCTGAAAGCACATTGTATTTACGTTTGCCTTGCTTTTGTTGGTTTAAATTATCAATCCACAAAAAAAAAAAAAAAAAAACATCAATTAATCAATCATGTCAGGCACTGAAGATATGCCTTTGAATGACATTGATGTAGAGGAAGAACCTCTTATGCATGATGACGAATTGCCCTCTTCATCTAATGATGTGCATAATCATCTTTCTAGTTTGGAAGGCACTATGCAAGTTTTGCTTGAACAAATGCAAATTTTAACTTGAAATGGTTTGGATAAAGGAAAGAGACCTTTAGATGAGAGTTTACCTGATGCATGTATGCATGACACAAAAGTTATACATGACTTCTCCGTAGTCGTTCCTCTGTTGCCAGAAGCTAAGTGGCAGCTTAAAGACCATAAGCTGCCTAAGTTCAATGGCATGACGGCACAAAGGACTGCAGATGCGGTGGAATAGTGGCTCTCTAAATGGGAGCAGTGTTTTAAGTTATGCCATATTCATGAGGATGCTTTAAAGATACAACAAGCTACATATAATCTCATGGATGTTGCTCACCGTTGTTGGCGGAAAATTGAGCAGGATCATGCGGAGCCGTCTACTTGGATTGCATTTAAGACATTTTTAAATAATAATTTTGTCCCTCCAGATGAGCAGACAAGGGCTCTAGATGCATGGTTCTTTATAGCTCAGAAGAGCTACTCTGTCCAGGAATATGCAGATAAGTATAGAGAGATTCTGTTAAAGGTCCTTGAACATATTCCTGACTTTTTGCAAGTGCATAAATTTGTCATGGGCTTAAAAGAAACCTTAAGGCCACTTGTCAAGAAGGAGAGATGTAAAACCTTGAATGAGGCAGTGGAGCTTGCATTAGTCCTTGAAGATGGGAAGGCCCAGAGATTTCCTTGGACTAGAGGTGCACACCCTATCTTTACTCCTGCAGTTGCACCTAGTGCTCCTCGTGCAAAGGACACTAGAGAAGTGCATATGATCAAGACTGTGATAGGTACCAAGAGGAAGGTATCTGCTATGGCTGAGAGAGCCTACAATAAATCCATGCTCACTCCACAACAAAGGGAGAAAGCAATGAGAGAAGGACTCTATTACAGATGCCTGGGGCAGTATAAATTTAAGGCTTGTCCCAAGAAGGCAAGAGTTAGTGCTCAAATGGTGCTTACTCCAATGCAGGATGCGGATAAAGTGAGAGATGACCTAGATGAGTCACCTCCACATGACTTTGGTTATCATGAACGGATCCTGGCCGTTACAGTAACAAAGAAAGTACCAACTGTGCCAGATGTAGTGTTATCGCTTGAGGCACAAAAGGGGTACTAGTTTGCTGACACTGAGCTCATTGTAATGAAAGGCATAGTGGCAGGATGCCCTGTGTGTATTTTATTTGATACGGGCTCTTCACATAATGTTATTAGCTCTAATCTTGTCAAGAAGTTGAAGCTCAAGACTACCCCTTTAGAATATAGTTATTTGATAGAGCTAGTTGACGGGATGGGTACAAAGACATGGGATCAGCGAGTTGTTGACCTCCCTGCACAGATCCAGTCCTATGAGGACAGATTGGATTTTGAAATTACATGGCTTGCAAGATTCGACCTAGTGTTGAGGAAGCAGTGGCACGCAAAGAAGAGACCTATCTTGAATTCTCTTCTTATATTTATCAATTTGAGCACGAGGGCCGACGATTGTTGATTCGCGGAGAACCGGATCTCCAAGAAGCGAAGATTCTCTTGATGACCAAGGTGCTCAAGATTGACTGTAAATCTCTTTACTTTTGTTATATTTTAAATATTTCTAAATGTCTGTCAAAGGATGACACGGATAAAGGTGGAAATTCCACAAGTATCCCTTCGGCCTTATCAAGTAAAATAAGATCCCAATTTCCTGATGTATTTAAATCTGATCTACTTCTTGGTTTACCTTCTCGTAGGAACATGGAGCATAGGATTGAGCTCATTCCAAGAGCTAATCCAATTGCTAGACCCTCGTTCAGGACGAGTCTACGGGAGGAGAATGAAGTTCGTAAGGTGGTGGATAAGTACTTAAGCAAATGATTGATTAGACCTAGCTTTTCACCATTTTGCAGCCCTTGTTTTAGTTGTAAAAAAGAAAGATGGTTCTTTTCGAATGTGTGTAGACTACATGGCTTTAAATAAAATAACTATCAAGCATAGATATCCTATGCCTCGTGTTGATGATCTCTTGGATGCTCTAGGTGGTGCTTCTATCTTTAGTAAGATTGATTTAAAAAGTGGTTATCACCATATTAAAGTAAGAGATGAATATTTTTCTAAAACTGCTTTTAGAACAAGATTTGGTCAACATGAGTATTTGATTATGCCTTTCGGTTTAACAAATGCTCATGCTACTTTTATGATGTTAATAAATGATTTACTAAGACCATACATGGGCAAGTTTGTTGCAGATTTTATTGACGATGTGCTTGTGTATAGTAAGAGTATCCATGAATGTGAGTCACATTTGGTGACAATCTTTGAAACTTTGCGAGAAGCAAAACTTTATGCTAACCCTTACAAGACGATTCTATGTTTAGCAAAGATAGAATATTTAGGTCCTGCTGATGGGATCAAGATGGACCCCAAGAAGGTGGGGGGGGGGGGGGGGTGATTGTTGAGTGTTGAAATGACTTGTTTTTTGGCTGATTTTTGTTGTTTTTGAGAGCTGAATGGTTGATTTTATGAGATGATTGATTGGTTTGGAAGTGGTTTGAGAGTGTTTTGGATGATATTGATTGTGTTTTGGAAGTTCATGATGTTTATTAGTGGTTCTGTGATGTTCTGATAGGTTCTGATTGGTTCTGTATACCTTCTGTATAGCTTCTGTTTTGTTCTGTTTTGTTCTGATTGTCTTCTGTAAGGAGGGATGGAGTATTGATTGATGAAGATTGAGATATTGTGAAAGCTTATTGAATGGTTTTTGAGAGTTTGGAATGGTTTGAGTATGAGTTATGAGGTTTTGATGACCTTCTGTAACCTTCTGTAGGTCTTTTGTAGAGCTTCTGTTTCTGTTCTGTTCTGTACTGTAGCTGTTCTGGTACTGTTCTATGACTGTTCTATATGCTTCTATATGTGTTTTGATGGATGAGAGTGTAGCTTGGGAAAGTTTTCTAGCCTTGGAAAGAGGTGAATACAAGTGCAAAAGAGCTGAAAGAAGTGAAAGAAGTAGCTGCTGAAGACTCAAGTGAAGACTGGAGTGAAGTGACAGTAGTGAGCTATGAAAAGACACTGTAGTGGCTCTGGTGACTCTTCATATCAGACATACCTCTTGGGAGGGGTATCCACGACCTAAGAAGGATTATTGAGAGTGATTTATGAGAGATTGTAGTGAGGATATGATGTGTTATTGATGGAGAGAGAGAGAGAGAGTCAGAGATAGTCAATTCTACAAAAACAGAGTGATTGTATGTGAGAGATTGAGAGAGAAGACTATGAAGATATTGAAGATGAATACTATGTGATGTATTTCCATTCAAAGATGGTGTATTACTTTGCTTTCTTTGTTCTATTGATGGATTTTGTGAAGATATTGAAGAATATGGTTGATTCTATCAAATCCGTGGGAGATCTACATGATGCTGCATGAAGATTTGTTGTGCCTGGTGTTCTTTTCTTCATTGTGATCATATGAAACATAATAAACAAGCTTGTTGATGTTACAAGATAGATTTTATTGCAAGAGAATTCCCTTTTCCTTGGTGTTCCTCTTAGGGCTCCATGTTTTTGGTGCGCAGCCGGGGAAACTTGCCATCAACAAGCACCAGAAGAGGCTGAAAATGAAGGAAATGGCATTGCCAAGAAGAGAAGAATTCAATGGATGTTTGTAATGTTCTTCTTCCACTGAAGAGTTGGAATTTCTCATAATCAAAGCCACTTTCCACAAGAAGTTCATCCCACAATGGCGGAAACACATCACCATCATGATGTATGCTCTATGTAGTGGACAGTTTCCTCTTCCTGTTGAAGCAACAGAAACTTGCATCTTGGTGGCAAACTGTTTGGGAACAAACTGAAGAGCAGAAACAGAGAGAATGACCATCCATGGAAGATATGGCATTCATTGAGAAGTTTCCAGATATCATCAAGTGGGAGATTGTGAAGAAGCTTCAGGAGTCTTGGTCTGTAAAGGTTCACAAAGACAAGAAGGAAAAGAGTTGGAATTTGTTCGTGGATGCTCAATAGCAAGATACGTGGGATGCTTGGTGCACTGATAATCTTCTGTTTGTTCAATTAGCAACCCACTGGAAGTTGGTAGACAGAGTGTTCTTTACAACATACACTGTTGAAACCATCAAGAGCTGGCATTACTATGATGATGGCACCACCATAATGCTCAGACATATGCATTTTGACACCTTCAGAATCGAATACCTTCCTCTGTGCAGTGGCATGAAAGCAGAATTCAGAGACGTTGAAAAGGAAGAAGTAGAAGAAATGTTGGCAAGAGATTCCTCAAGAGACTGAAGCCTTCTGTTAACCCTCTGTGGGGCACTAACAACTTAGTGGAGCCAACCCCCTGATGAATGACGCAATAAAGAGGCAAGCGTTAGAACGAGTCCAGAGGTACGTGAGAAGAGAGAAAGCAAAAATCAGAGCCGAGAATGAGCTCGCAGCAGAAGCCGCCTTTGACGCCCTTGCGGAACTCTACAGAAGTCCCAATGGCACATCAAGCCCTTCCTCCTCCTGCTAGAGGTCCACTTCCAAGCCAGATCCGTCCTGGAAATATTGACAGGCCAGCGAATGTAGTTCCATTGCCAGTTTTTAAGGGAGAGTACAATGAAGACCCCGATCTTCATGTAGCGGAGTTTATGGTAGCATGTATGGCTAACAATGCCAGAACCCCTCAGCATTGGTTAGCAATATTCCCCACCACTTTCAAGGGTGCGGCGTTTCAGTGGTATGAGAGACAAGCAACATGAACTTTTGGCACATGGGATGACCTGAAGTTGGCCTTCCTCACTAAATTCAGGCGTGAAGGCTTTGAAGAGCGGATCCAGGAGGAATTTATGAACCTAAGTCAGTCCTCTGGAGAAAGAGTAGAAGCTTATGTCTCACGAATGGAATCCATCCTGAAGAGATGGACTAACCATAATCTAGATGATGGTATTCAGAAGGGGGTGTTTCTCAGAGGGTTACAACCAGAAGTCCGTAAGTTTGTGGAGCTGCAAAGACCAGCCACACTGCAAGCTGCAACAGAAGGTGCAAGACTGTACGATGAAGTGGAAGCTAGATTGGCGATGAATCCAGGAAGAGGAGTCCTACCTCCTCTGATGCCAGGAATGATGTACCCACCAAATGCAGTCCCAGGGACAGTCCCCTACCCTTACCCACAGATGCCCTCAGTATCACAGTACAATGTACCAAATCCATAGTGGCCACAATCAATGCCTCAAATGATGGTTCAACCACAATAACAATAGTCCCAACCAATTTCCTCAATGCCAAATCAGCAGCAACAGTGGAACCCTACCAACTGGAGCCAACAGCCAACAGTTCAAACAGGAGCTCTGAATCAGAATCAAAACAGAGATCCCTCTGCACCAGCCCAACCTGTTTATGCAGTGATTACAGAGACTCCTCAAAACCCTCCTTCCAGTGCCTCAGGAGGAGAAAGCTTGAAGGATTACTTATCCAACTCAGTTGCAAATATCAAAAAGGAGTTGATGGATGTGATTACAGAGCAGCTACAGATGCTGAAAGTGAATACCGCTAGCATATCCAACGTTGCAGGAGCAGGAAGAGATGTGATGCGGTCAAATACTTGGTGTGGTAAGTGTCATCAAGCAGGCCATTTAGCCACTGAATGTACACGCAAACCAACCATTCCTGGAGCTTTCTGTTTCTACTGTTTGTGGAAGAACCATACAGAGGACATTTGCTCTCTAAAGGAGATGCATGATAGGAGAAGGAAGGAAGAAGACACAAGATTCAACTTGCTGGAATCCAAAATGACAACACAGGATATTGGACCCAAGCCTAGGGAGTTTGGTCCTAATTTTGGACCTAGAAGGTTTCCATCCCAAAGTTATAGAGGAAGACAGTCTGGCGGTGGTCAGAGATCAGAAGTGGAGTGTTACAGATGCGGAGAAAAGGGACACATCTCACCAAATTGTCCAAATCCTAGAAGGTCAGTGGATTACAAGCCCTTATACAGTCGATGCAAAGGAGAAGGCCACACTGCAAAATACTGTCCAAGCCCAACCCCAATGAAAAACAGTGCTACTGATAGTCCGGCCAAAGCCCAAGAGCCTACTTCCAATTTAGTGGAATTGGAAGTTGCTGCCATCACGTGTGCAAAGAAGAAGGAACCACCTATCCAGAAAGAAAATAGTCCTCCTACTAGAACAATGAAGTTCAATCTTCCACCAGAAGAACATAACAGAACAGAGCCTGTCAGTGCCGTACAGAGCACTACAGTGCCACAGAGAGTTACAGAGACAGTTCCAGAGACAGGACCAGAGGTCCAGGAGACAGAAGAGGTAGAGGTGCCACAAGGGGCAGAAGAAGTTCCCATGATTTCTCTGTTGGAAGAAAGAGGAAAAATGAAAATGGGTGTTGCGCCATTCCCTAACCGGTTAGAGAAGCCAGTGGATCCTATTAAGGAATACGATCTGGTCAGAGATCTAGATACCTTTAAACCAAACCTCACATTTCGACAATTATTGATGTTGTCTTCCAGTTTTGCCGAAAAAGGTTCAAAAGTATACTGACAAGAAGACGCGGCTTAAGAATTGCTCCCTCAACAGCAACAAAATCCAATAAAGCTCCAAAGCCTGTAAAAGAAGTGGATGTAGCTAACGCCTTCCTAGATCCGGGTACCCCAGAGACTGGCGTGTGGATTGAAGGCTGCTTCATTGCAAATGCATTGATTGATGGAGGTTCATCAGTGAACATTATGACGGATGTGACAATGAAGGATCTAGGCCTACAAGGTGTGCAACCAACCCAATGGCTCATCAGATTGGCAGATCAGAGTAGAATCAAGCCTTTGGGCATTCTCCCATATGTGAAGACTACAGTGGCTGGGAAAGATTATTGGCTAACCTATCTGGTGGTGAAGCCAAACTCTTATGGTACATCCTACCCTCTGTTACTGGGCAGACCATGGCTTTTTGAAGCCCAAGCAAGGACGGATTGGCTCAAAGGAACCTTGACCTTGGGTATAGGACCCAATAAAGTGGTGCTGAAGTTATATGGTTCTCAAAAAGGACATGGATCCACCTCCTTGGAATTATCTTCTGACTCCCCTAATGAGGCTACAGATGGAATATCAGCAGACGAAGATGCTGTCAAACAGATCCTTCCCAAGAAAACAGTGGCACGTTCCTTAACAGTGGATACTGTAAGCCGACTCCCAAAAGATGCAAAGTCCTTGTCAATGGGTGAATACTTCCTACCTAAACCTGGAACGATTTCCAAAATCACTTCTGACAGTGAGATAGAAGCATGGATGTACTGCTCTCCCTGTTACATGGCCATAGCAGAGCCAGAGACAGAGGCAGAAGATGAAATAGAGAACTTGCTCTTCTCTTACAGAGCTCCTATAGAGACAGAAGCAGAGACAGAGACAGAGATAGAGACAGAGACAGAAGAGGATGAATATGATATGGAAGAAGAAGGTTATGAAAGCGAGACGGAAGAATCTATCCCATCCGAAGAGGATACATTTGGAGAAGAAGTTTTAGAAGCATCAGAAGCAGACGAGCTCATGCTATGGGACAGAATGGCGATGGTACCATTTGGTCTGGTAAACGGATCTTCTCATATGCAAAATCTTTATAAGAAATGGATTAAGAAGACTAAACCGTCTTTCAGCAGTGGCTCATGCCGTCCTCACCCACCCTTGCCAAAGAAAGATGATGATGATGCACCGTGCCAACAAGCACCAGTCTCACCAACCCAACAAGCATCAAGCACCAGTCTCACCAACCCAACAAGCATCAGAGGGTCCCTATTATGTGACGTTCCTGGACGTGTCATGAGAAGATGAGTCTTCAAGCCAAGAGGTAACTAATCATGAAACCAAACCCGAAATGGCTCTAATCCCATTCCAACATCTCAGGGAGCAACTTAAGTCTCCACCAAAAGAAGAAGTTGGGTCTAGTGGGACATCAGAAGAGGACACCACTCCCTTGAAGGAGTCGGATCTGTACCCAGAAGCAGTCCGCGGGACCTTCATCCGTGAAGTAGAAGGTGAAAGGCAATTAACCTTTGTGGATGCAGATGGCACTGAACGCCACTTGAAGGTGGGTAGCAGCCTCCCAGAAGAGGAGTTGTCAACCTTGTACAACTTGTTGAAAGAAAATTTGGACGTGTTTGCTTGGTTCTACAAAGACCTAAAGGGAATTGATCCCACAATATGTCAGCATCATATTGACTTGGAGCCTGATGCCAAGCCAATACGGCAACGACAGAGGCGAATGAACCCGAATTATTCCACATTGGTGAAAGCAGAGCTGCTGAAGCTTCAGGAAGCTGAGTTCATCTATCTAGTGGCAAATAGTGAATGGGTTTCACCCATCGTGGTGGTACCCAAGAAGAATGGCAAGCTTCGTATATGTGTGGATTTCTGAAAGCTCAATTCCAAGATGAAGAAGGATCATTTTCCTATTCCTTTCATAGACCAACTGTTGGACACAGTGGCAGGACATGAGCTTTATTCCCTTCTGGATGGATTCAGTGGATACAACCAAGTCCAAATCGCAGAAGAAGACCAATCCAAAACAACCTTCACCACAGAATGGGGGACCTATGCTTACCGAGTGATGCCATTTGGGCTCTGCAATGCCCTTGCTACTTTCCAATGAGTCATGATGGCCGCATTCCAAAATCATCTGTATGATTTTATTGAGGTATATTTGGATGACTTCTGTGTCTATAGTTTGATCAGTGAACACTGGGGACATTTGGAACAATGCTGGGAGTATGGGATTTCCCTCAATCCCGACAAATGCATCTTTGGGGTCTCTTCTGGAGTTCTGTTGAGCCGCATTGTCTCTGCACAAGGGATATCAACAGACCCTGCAAAGATCGAAAAGATCGCAGCTCTGACAGCACCCACCAACCTCAAACAGTTGAGGGGATTCCTAGGCCATGTGGGTTACTACAGAAGGTTCATAGCTCATTTTGCAACAAAGGCAACCTCCTTGCACAAGCTTCTGAGGAAAGATGCAGACTTTACTTGGACAGAAGAATGTGACAAAGCCTTCAACACTTTGAAGCAGTATTTGATTGAGGCACCCATTCTGCAACCTCCTGATTAGACGAAAGAGTTTCATGTACACACTGATGCATCCATTGAAGGCTTAGATGCTGTCCTTTGCCAGAAGGGCTCCTCAAAGCTGGATCAACCGATCTATTACACAAGCTGAAAAGTCACTGATAGGGAACGGAACTATACAGTGACAGAGCTGGAGTGCTTGGCAATGGTGTTTGCCCTAGAAAAGTTTCGCCACTACCTCCTATCCACCCACTTTAAGTTTTATGTGGATCATGAGGCCCTGTCCTTCCTGATGAACAAAGCGGATGTGAAAGGACGAATGATGAGATGGCTCCTTCTATTTCAAGAGTTTGACTTTGAGGTAATTACCAAACCTGGTCGTTCCCATGTTCTGGCTGATCATCTGTCGCGTATCCCACAGACTGCAGATGAGGAGCAGGATGATTCAGAACTCCATGATGCTTTTCTATTCTTGGTAGAAACTGTAACTCCCTGGTATGCAGACATTACCAATCTGCTAGCAACCCAGCAGTACCCTCCTGGTATCTCTAGTCGGGAAAGGAAGAAGCTTATGTTAGAATCCGCCCCCTACACCCTGCTAGGTGGTGCACTGTACAAGAAAGGCAAAGATGAAGTGCTCCAAAGATGTGTTGCAGGAGATGAGATTGGGATTGTTCTGAAGGCTTGCCATGACGAGCCATGTGGAGGCCACTTTGTAGGAGAAGCTACGGCCAGGAAGGCTCTGCTAGCAGGATACTGGTGGCCTACCCTTCATAAGGATGCCTATGATTACTGTAAAAGATGTGATGCTTGTCAGAGAATGGGGAAACCTACCAAGACAAGTGCCATGCCACTGCAACCTATCCTTCCTTTGAAGCCTTTCGAGAAGTGGGGCATCGACTTCGTAGGCCCAATCGATCCTCCTACCAGAAGGAAACAGAATCGATACATCCTCGTATGTACGGATTATGTCACAAAGTGGTGTGAGGCTAAAGCCCTAAAGCGGGACGATGGTAACAGCGTGGCCCTGTTCATGTACGAGAATATTATTATCCATTTTGGCAGTCCCTTAGAGCTGGTAAGTGACAGAGGCACTCATTTCCTTAACAAAGTCATGGAAGAGTTGACAGAGTTGTATAAGATTCGCCACCGCAAGTCCACTCCTTATTACCCCAGAGCCGATGGCCAAGTCAAAGTCACCAATTGCATCCTCTGCTCGATTCTGACAAGAACAATTGCCACACATTGTCGTGATTGAGACGATCGACTTACAGAGGCCCTCTGGGTGTACAGAACCTCCCATAAAGCAGCAACAGGACAGACACCCTTCCAGCTAGTGTATGGTACAGAAGCTGTTTTCCCTGTTGAACTAGAATTACCCTCTTTAAGAGTGGCTATCAAAGAGCGTTTGGGAAATGATGATTCACTGCAACGCCGTCTCCTGCACTTGGAATGTTTGGACGAAACTCGTAGGATGGCTCTACAGTGTATGGAAGCCACGCAAGCTTGACGTAAGGCTTACCATGACAGCTTCATCAAGCACAAGGAGTTCAAAGAAGGTGATTTGGTCCTAGCCTATGATTCACGATTTGGCAAGTTTCCTGGTAAGCTCCAATAGCGGTGGATGGGCCCATATAAGGTACTTGCTGTCAACCCTAATGGATCTGTCCAAGTGCAGACCGTTGATGCCTCTGATGATCCCTTTTTGATTAATGGATATCGCCTGAAGAAGTACTTCCCTCCTTTGGAATTTTGACAATCATGGTCACCTGATCCTTTCCCTCGTTGGCGTGGCACTGTACTTCTTATGATGCTAATTCTGATAGCTGTTCTTCAGGCACTCTTGAGGAGGTGGATGCAACCCTCTGTCCCCTCCACCCTACCTTCCAGCCATGATCTTTTATCCTCTATTTTCCATCAGCGATAGTGGCGAGGTTGGTTCTGATACATGGTCTTTCTACCATTCCCTTGCTTAATTCGAAGAGAAAGAAAAAAAAAAACATATCGGTCATGGGAGAAAAGGACTTAGGTCCTTGTCATGCCGACCTATTCTTCGAGAAAAGGTGGAAACACCCTCGGGAATAGGGAAAAACAAAGAAAAAAATGAAAAAAAAAACAAGATAAGAAAAAAAATCTGTTATGAGAGAAAATGAAGCAATTCCCTGTCATAGTAGGCCTCGTTCCAAGAAAAGGTGGCAAACACCCTTGGGCGAGAAGCTGGCTGTGGAAAAGGTGGCAGCACCTAGTAGTCCAGAAAGTGGAATCATCAATTGATATCCCTAGGATCCAGTTCCGAAGCTGCCTCCCTTGGTACGCTGTGTCCTGGGTCTCTCTGCAAGAGCGTCTAACTTTCCTCTAGCAGACGCCATGACCTATCCAACACAAAGTTCGATTTGATGGCTACCTCCCTGGGTACGCCTCTTCAACAACTGACGACGCAATCTTCATCGACAAACAATCGAGTGATGTGAGCTTTCATCCTAACCGAATGGGAAAGTGAGTATGGTTGCCCTTTATAATTATCCATAGAGTGTGAGACAGAGGGTGGGGGTGAGTGACCAATCTTTGCCTTCAAATCAAATGAGAGGTGAGTAGTGTGAATGAAGTGTTGCACGCACGGGATGGGCCTCTCAATGCACAAGGCACAATTTGTTACTGTGCATTGCACTATAAGGCTCCCTGGCCTTCCTTCTCGCACCGTATGCCAACACAGGGCAGGATGCACAGTTGCACCATCAAATGCGCACAAGGCATACAACCTTTGCACAAGTGACTGTGAGGATTACATCAATGGGTTTCAGGATATGGTTGCCCTCCTGTATCTATTAACAAAGCGTGAGACAGAGGGTGGGCTGAGTGTGACTAGAGTGTCTTCAATCAATTACCGAGAGGTGAGATTGAGGGACGTTATGACACTTGGAGTCAGGTATGTTTCCGTTTCCTTATGCACCCAAGGGATGGGTCTTTGCAGTCATCACAGGACACGCCACCCTGTTCTGTACACTGCACTGTAAGGCTCCCTTGCCTTCCTCCTTGCACTTATGCCAAACGGGTTCGATGCACTAATGCACCATCAACTGTGCACCCTGGCATACTTCCTCTGCACCATTCCCCTGTTGATTTCTAAACTGGGTATGAGATATGGGTTTCAATCCTTATTCCTCGAGTGATATTAGTCATGGGGCGAGTGACAGTTCTTTCATTTCATTTGAGTGACTGAGAGTTGAGTATAATATCCCTCGCCATCGACGAATTTCCTGCGATTCCTTCAACCAGCTACCTCCCTAGGAACTGCTGCGTGGTCCCTGCCATGAAGGACGTGTGCTGTAAAGATGCCTTGGTACCTCCAGTAGCCGACAACGACACAGGAAGTGCCATCGATAATTAACCTTGATTCTCAACAAAATGGGCCAAGTTTTTCTAACCCTACAACTTCTGTTTTTCAGTGACGTTCATGTTTTAAGTGTGGGGATGTTAATGGATGGTCTGTGGCGTGGTCTTAGGTCTCTGTTGCTCGGTTAACCCTACCCGTTAAGGTCTTAAGTGTGGGGACGCGTCTCTACGCGTCTACATTGCATACCCTTCTGCATATGCCTCAACCTGCTAATGCATCTATACCATGACTTTCTTTTACCCTGATGGGGTCCCTTCCCACCCAAGCGTTCATTTTCCACCCACCCTTGGGACTGTTCCCTTGCAGTTTTCCTTCATTCCCTGATTTTGAGGTCCTGCCATGTGAACGCACCCTACGTTCACCGAAGTCCAAATCCAACCTTATAGCCATGTTCCTCCCTTTGAACTGACCATTTTTCCTTTTTACCTACCCTTGTTCTGCCAGACGGTTCTTGAGTTATTAATTTTTGACCCATTTTCTATTTTTTCCTGTGAATGCATCCCACATTCACCAAAACCCAAATCCAATCATCTAGCCCCACACTTAATAAGGAAGCCTCCTCGCGACCCAAGAAAAAGGGAATACAAGTTCATTCAAAAGCTCAACTTTAATCTTCAATATGTCTTCAAAGACAATCCAGCCAACCACGACCCCAACTTATAACCTGTATCTGATATAAAAATACAACGAAAGGAAAACCCTTTATACATTAACACTTCTTATTAAACTAGAAAATCACAACAAACTTGTAAAGGATATAAGAGTTTTCTTCTTCTTCGTCTGCATCAGCTTCAACTCTACAAACACGACCCCATCACCATAATTCTCCAAAATGTAGCTCGCACGAAATCCAATCCAATACGTTCTTTTTACATAAATGAACTCACAACACAAACACTACACACAACACAACCATCTGAATGACTCCTCCAAAAAGAGAGATTTTCATTAAAAAGCATCCATCATACATTGGAAAGGTATCAATGAAGATGATCCCTCTTGAAAGATTGATGATTTCGGAAACGATCCATAGACAAGGATTCATCTACAAATGTTTGGGAGGATTTTGAAAAAACTGAAGACAACACATCCTTTCCAACAGGACAAGGTATCTGCTAGGCAAACAAAGGGCATGAAAATATAATATATCCAGCTACTGGGAATCAATGCTCACATTGACATTCATGCACAACTTTGGAATAGGCTTGGAATCATTATGAGAGTGCCTATGCATATACGCCAGGTACCAAGCAAAGTGAGCAGTTAATCTCACTGAAGGATCTGCAGACTATGAATACTGCTGAGCAAAATGAATATAATTCTGATAAGCTTGACTGATAGCTGTCCATTCTCCTGGAATTACTGGCCACTTGATCTGAGGTCCTGTAAGGGAATCATTCGAGCTCCATCCCCTTCTTTTAGAAATCTGATGATCAAACCCGTCATAGTCACTAACCAATTGAGGTGGTTGAGATATAGAAGTATTAGGAGAGGGAAGTGGAATAAGGAAAAGTGGATGAAGAGAGGGATAGGCAAAATCATAAAAGGAAGAATGATTTAAAGAAGGAGTGGCGGAAATTTGTAGGGAATCACTAAGGAAGGGTGTTAACTGATAAATAGGAAATGTGGAAGGTACATAAATGGATGGAGAATGACATGGTGGAGAAGGGGAAAATACTCTATCCTCAATAAAGGAATAGTATGTAAAAATGGGAATTTGAGGGAAAGAGGAAGGTTGGAAAAGAAGGGGTAAAATGGTTGTGGAATTAGATTGACAAAGGGAAAGATATAGATCATATCGGTGAGCCATTTGTTGGTAATATAGGAGGGTAGGAACAGAAGGTCCTAAGAGAGATCTTCTATGATAGGCATCAAAGAAGGTAGAATCAAAGGGATTATGTTTTGAAAGATAAGCTAAGAGATCCACCCTTAGTTGATTAGTACTCTGGGCATAGGTAGGAGCTGTGTTCTATCTTTGATTCAGGACCATAGAATCAATCATGGGATGCCAGGAATTATCATGACAATCAGCCACTTTGGAGGAGTAACTTTGGAACATGTCAGCTATGCGCAACTCCAAATGGTTGACATACAAAACAGCTTGTAGAACCACGCCTCCCACATACCATGCCATATCCACCTCATCTAGAATCGACAAGTCTCCACGTAGATACATGTAGGACATCAACATGGTATCTGGCGTGACAGAATCTTCAAACACCATCCTTACCACCTCTGTCAGCAACTCAGCAGACCAAGCCCCACTCCATCCATCCTCTGGAAGAGGTAAATCCATCGTGGAAAGCTTCATGTAGAAGACCAACTTCTGTAATTGGTAGTGGACAAAGAAAGAATGGTCTGGAGGAACATATTCCTGAAACTGCTCAAATGTAGACCATAACAAATCCATTTTGGATTGCAATCTTTCCACTTTATCTTGGAATAGAGGACACAAGGTAGCCTGTCTCTGAAGAGCAGCCAAGTCCTGCTGTGAGAGAGAAGGAATCAAGGGAACATTAGGGCTTGGAGGAATAGACCGTGACTTTGCCAGTTGATCTTGCAACTGCTTGATTTGGGAGGCTTGGGATTCCACTATGTCATTAGCAGTCTGTAAGGCTGAAAGTTTGTCATCTAAAAGAGTTTGGAACTCCTGCGCTTCTCTGGACATCCGCTTCTTCTCCTCTGAAAGGCTAGTAATCTCTGATTGAGCCTCTGTTAATTGAATCTTCAAAGAAGAGATCTCATCTCTTTGGGTGGCAACCAGTTGGGTTTGTTGTTCCATCTGCTTAAACAAATTTGCTAGGGTATCCTTAGTAGAGGCTAACTCAGATGTTGCCTTATGCAACTGGTCCTTAGACTGCATGAGTTCTTCATAAAAGGAAGCGTACAGCTGTTGAACACAAGCTGTCCACTGACAATTAAATGGAACTCTGAATATCTTTATAGAGGAAAGGAATTGCATCTCCTGAGACTAGACTGTTCAGTGAGGGAACTGATATATCCAACAAACCTTCACGATGTGCTCTGAACAGGTTATTACATGTGAGATACCCAGGGAGATCACTGCCAGAGGTAGCAGGAATGGACACTGAAGGAAGTACTAAAGGAGCTTTATCCGCTACCCGCTTCAAGCGTTTGCGTTGTATGACCAGGGGAGGCGGAGAATCATCATCCTCTATATCAATGGGTTCTGACTCATCTAAAGGTGGAGAAGGTACTGGATCTGATGGAGGAGGTGGAGGCACACTCTTTTGTAAACCTGAATAGGTTAAGAAGGCAGACAAGTATGATCCATAGGTGACATTGGTAACAGTACCCTTGGTGACTTTGACGAAATGTTGATCCATTTTAGTGAGGAGGTAAGTGCTCCAATCAATAGCAACTCCTTTCAACACCATCCTTGAAGCTATGAAAAGCTCTTTAGACAAGTACTGGGATGGCGTTTTGGCAGGCATAAACCTGTCCTGGAGAAACTGACAGACCATCTTCCATACGGGATCAGTGGTCATGGAAAAGGAAACTCCTGAAGAGTTTATCACCTTCTTAACATCCAGCATTTCCCTTGTCTGTTTTTGTAACAGCTTCAGAATCTCTTCATTAGAGAAAAGCTGACGAGTGGTAACAAAAGGTTCACCTTTGGAGGGAAGAGACAGAGCCTTCCCTAGGCCTTGAGGTGTCAAAGTCATAGAAATACCCTGGACCAGTCCTGACTTCTTGCTGTAGGAGGCCAAAAACTCATCACACAACGATGGATCCTCTGGAAGCAATGGAAAGGAGGTAGTCACAAAAGCAGCGAGTCCCGCCTTCGTGAGAGGCTCAAAAGTGAGTAGGGAAGAGTAATCCCTACTGACTAATGGGACATACTGGATAGGAGGAGGAGCGTGAGAAGGCGCCATTCAGATGGTTACACACACACCACAAACACAGACAAGGAGAATGCCTGCAAAGCAACATACAAAAAACCAAGGATAAGAGAACAACCAAAACAATAAAATGTGACTCGACCAACTAACCCCACGCAAACCACAGCCTAGAAAAAATTCGACATGACCTTGAGACATATGCGACCGAAAGCTTCATACTATGCATCATACAAACACCCAGAACCCCGTATCAGGCAATAAAAGAAAAAACTACACACCGTACCCTTAACCGTAACAAAGATACTAAACCAAAACATCACCACAACCTACACACATCAAGACCACATCGTTGATAAACTAGTGTTTGACCATGGAAATAACTCCAATGACTGCGCATACCCATCCCACGAAACGGGTTCGTTAAAAAGGGAAATTTAAGTGCAGTGACGGGGAATTAATTTAATGAAAGGTTCATTTTAATAAATTATTAAGAATGGGTGAATTTTTATTAAGTGATAAACCTTAGCAAGAAAACGGCGGTTCCCTCTTAAAAATTAAATTACCAATTATTAGGTGAAAGCGGTGCTTTAATTCGAATCCCGGACTTCGATACCCAGACTGGGTCTCTAAATGCAAGTTCATTGATTACAAATTAAGGTGATGTGGAGCGCTTTTTTGCTAGTGCGTGCTCTTGTGACGGCTGGTTTATTTTAATTAAAAATTAAAGTGCCTCTTTAACGCACTTAGCGCGTGCTAAGTGAACGGCGGGTTTATTTTTATTAAAAAAAATGGTGTGTATAGAGCGAATGTGCATGCCATGGTGGTGTTAAGGGTTCATTTTTTATTATTTGTTTGTTTGTTTGTTTTTTTTCAACATGGAGCCCCAAGAGGAACACCAAGGAAAAGGGAATTCTCTTGCAAGAAAATCTATCTTGTAACATCAACAAGCTTGTTTATTATGTTTCATATGATCACAATGAAGAAAAGAACACCAGGCACAACAAATCTTCATGCAGCATCATGTAGATCTCCCACGGATTTGATAGAATCAACCATATTCTTCAATATCTTCACAAAATCCATCAATAAAACAAAGAAAGCAAAGGAATACACCATCTTTGAATGGAAATACATCACATAGTAGTCATCTTCAATATCTTCATAGTCTTCTCTCTCAATCTCTCACATACAATCACTCTGTTTTTGTAGAATTGACTATCTCTGACTCTCTCTCTCTCTCTCCATCAATAATACATCATATCCTCACTACAATCTCTCATAAATCACTCTCAATAATCCTTCTTAGGTCGTGGATATCCCTCCCAAGAGGTATGTCTGATATGAAGAGTCACCAGAGCCACTACAGTGTCTTTTCATAGCTCACTACTGTCACTTCACTCCAGTCTTCACTTGAGTCTTCAGCAGCTACTTCTTTCACTTCTTTTAGCTCTTTTGCACTTGTATTCACCTCTTTCCAAGGCTAGAAAACTTTCCCAAGCTACACTCTCATCCATCAGAACACATATAGAAGCATATAGAACAGTCACAAAACAGTACCGAACAACTACAGTACAAAACAGAACAGAAACATAAGCTCTACAGAAGACCTACAAAAGGTTACAGAAGGTCATCAAAACCTCATAACTCATACTCAAACCATTCCAAACTCCCAAAAACCATTCAATAAGCTTTCACAAGATCTCAATCTTCATCAATCAATACTCCATCCCTCCTTATAGAAGACAATCAGAACAAAACAGAACAAAACAGAAGCTACACAGAACCAATCAGAACCTATCAGAACATCACATAACCACTAATAAACATCATGAACTTCCAAAACACAATCAATATCATCCAAAACACTCTCAAACTACTTCCAAACCAATCAATCATCTCATAAAATCAACCATTCAGCTCTCAAAAATAACAAAAATCAGCCAAAAAACAAGTCATTTCAACACTCAACAGTGATACTTAGTTGGCCGACACCCCAAAATGAAATAGCTCCTCGTTCCGTTTTGGGATTGTCAGGATTCTATAGGAGATTTATATATGCATACTCATATATAGCTGCTTCTATGACAGATTTATTGCAAGATATGGTGCCCTATGTGTGGACATCAGTGCAACAAGAAAGTTTTGAGGCTATGAAACAAGTAGTTTCTACTGCCCCTATTCTCAAGATAGTTGATCCTAGGAAACCATTTGTTTTAGAAACAGATGCAAGTATCATCGCGATAGGTGCAGTCCTTAGCCAAGAAGGCAGGCCTGTAGCTTTTGAAAGTAAGAAGCTTTCCCCAAGCCAACAGAATTGGCTTATTCATGAACAAGAGCTCTATGCTATTGTTCATTGCCTTAAAGTTTGGCGACACTATTTATATGGTGCAGATTTTAAAGTCTATATAGATCACCATACCCTTAAGTATTTTTGTAGTCAACCAGATCTTCGAGGGTGCCAAGCTCGATGGGGTGAAATGATGCAAGAAATTCATATGGAAATTCTATACAAGAAGGGTAAGGATAATGTTGTTCTTGATGCATTATCTCGTATAATGTATCAAATGAGCTTTACAATTTTAGAAAGCTCATTGCTTCAAGAAATAAAGGAAGCACAGTTAGAGGACTCTTATATGGAAAAAATTTATCAGGCCATAGAACGAGACTCTTTGATTAGGGATGGACGAGATACTTTTGTTTCATTACCTACTGTTATTTCTGATAAGGCAAGTTCATTTAAGAACTTTTCATTTGAGAATGGGTTTCTTAAACGAAAAGGCAAGATCTATGTTCCTAGTGCACGGGCACTACGAAAGAAAGTTTTGTTTGATAATAACCATGATGTGCCTTGTGCAGGACATCCTGGTATTGATAAGACCATACAGCTTGTTAGAAGGACATTTTGGTGGCCAAAGTTGGCCAAGGATGTCTACCAATACATCCAACAATGCTTTCAATTTCAAGTTAATAAACTAGAAAGGGTGAAGCCACCAGGTCTGCTAATGCCATTACAAATTCCAAAATCTAATTAGAAAAGCATTTCCATGGATTTCATTGTCGGCTTACCTAGAACCCAGAGACAAAAAGACATTATCCTAGTGATAGTGGATCACTTCAGTAAAATGGATCATTTTATAGCCACTTGCAAAAGTGTGGAAGCTCCACAAGTTGCAGATTTGTTTATTGATCATGTGTTTAGGTTGCATGGTCTACCTACATCCATTGTGTCTGATAGGGATGTTAGGTTTATTGGTCATTTTTGGCGTCATGTCTTTGGTCATTTAAAAGTTTCTTTAAACATGTCAAGTGGTGATCACCCAGAAACAGATGGTCAAACAGAAAGAGTCAATCAGATACTAGAAGACATGCTAAGAGCATATATATTTGTTTAAACAAATAGATTGGGATACACATTTGTCTTTGTTAGAATTTGCATATAACAATAGACCTCATAAGGTGACAAGTTTGTCTCCTTTTGAAATAAATTATGGAATGAATCCAAGTCTTCCTAGTACAGTAAGGTCAGATGAGAAATGCCCAACTGGCAGAATTTCTCACTAAAATACATGCTAATATTAAAATTGCTCAAGCCAAGTTACAGCAAGCTGCTGATAGGGCTAAGCATTTTGCGGATAAGAAAAGGTCAAGTAGGATCTTTGAATTAGGAGAAAAAGTTTTTCTCCAAGTACCAACCAAGTCGTTTAGTTATTGACTGGCAAATGTCCAAAGTTATCTCCAAGATATTGTGGACCGTGGAAATTATTCAAAAGCTAAGTGATGTAGCTTATCGATTGGAACTTCCTCCTAGATGCTGTGTTCATCCAGTGTTTCGTGTTAGCAAATTAAGAAAGTATATCTCGTGTGATGATAATCTAATTGATGGTATGGTACCTTTGCAGGAGCAGGATTCAATTGTTGACCATGGACTAGACAAGATACTAGATCAGATAGAGAAACGGTTGCGTAATCGTACTCTCCACGAGTATCTAGTTGCCTGGAAGGGTCTACCAGTTAACCGATGCTACATGGGAATCAAAAACTTTGATTCGATGACACTTCCCATCATTAGTCATTGAGGACAATGATTTTTGAAAGGGGGAGAGAATGTCAGACATAATAACCTTTGGCGTTGGGCAAGTAGCCCAAGAAGGCCATTAATTAATGTGTCCCGGACAAGGGCAAGAAGTGCCAAGGTCCGAAGCTCGGGGGATACCCTCAGATTTCTTGCTAAATTGGGCAAGACTTGTCTATTTGGGAACACCGATCGGGTGCACCATGAAAACAGGCCCTAGAGATCAGATTAGAAGTTGGGAAGAGGGTATATTTGGTTGGGAGGTGAGTAAGACACACATAAAATCTTATTCTCTTTCTCACACTTAGTACAACAAAGCAACAACTAAAAATCTTGTCTAGGAGGCCAATAAAGGTTTGTGGAGCTAGATCAACCATCTAAACGGATTGAATGCAAATGCTCGAGAGAGTCAGTAGACTTTATTGTTAAATTGGGTAGCTAGGTTCACCATTATCTCTTTGTAGGTTGCTAATACGGTAGCTATGTAAGTGTGCATTCTAAATAAATGCACTTAGATGCATTTGTGATGCATCTAAAGACCAATTTATGGGCTTTAAAGTTACCCATTAAAAATGGGGTCTTTTACAGTGTGAATAATGCCATCCCATCATCTTTTATTAATATTTGGATGTTCTACCTAGTTAGTATTAAATCTATATCCATGAAGCCTTCAATATTAAATATAGCCATAGCTAATTGCAATAAAAATTTCTTTCAAAAGAAGGATGCGTTATTTGATGACTTATCTACACCAAAAATGTAGAAGTCCTTTAGTAGTTTCATAATTTTGTTGGCATAGTCGTCCAAGGTAGTTATGTTGCATTCCGTAAATCTAAGATTAAGTAGTTTTTTTAAATGTAGTTGCCAAATTGTTGTATATAGGTAAGCTCATCAAGCCTAAGTAGCAAGAGGAGTTCTTTGAAATCTTGAGTCAAGGACTATTTTTCTTCAAACATATCATAAGGCTTAGAAGGGATGCGGTTTAATCCCTTGGCTAATTGTACCCTTAAGAAATCATTTGACACGAAATCTAAGTCTATGGTGCCAACATGGTCATAATTAGCAAAGTTGAACTTTTTTTCCTATTGCTCACATAACAATACAATAGATGTGCAATATTAAATGTTTCATCGAGTTTACAAATTTGGGACTTGAGAGAGGGTACTTCAAGGACACTTGATTTTCATGGATGTATTATTTTGTGAAAATAGGGTAAAGTATTATTTTATGAGGCAGACTCACTTCCATGCACATTTTATCTATCTCCCACATTGCATTTATCGGAAAATTGTTGTGTCAGTTGCACACATGTATTTGACATTGTATTTGTGTAGACATGGTCTAATATGGCTAAGGCATAAGTATGGTCCAATGAATGATCAACCTAGATCCCACAAAGGGAGTAGGATGCCCAAAAAAGGGTACAAGCCCTAATTCACAATGGTGAAACCCCTAACATGCAAAAGGGTTGTAAATCCTAATTCATTGGGGCACAAATCCTAAACACAATAGTGCACCATCCTAAAGAAGTGACCTAACCCTAGCCCTAATTTGTGCCTATATAAGGGTGGGAGGTCTCAATTGTATTTATCCTTTTGATGCATCCATGCTACGAAATCTCTATCAGTGCAACTATTGAAACTTTGTATTCTCTTGTTTTATTCTATCATCTTGCTTCCATTATTGGGAGAGTGTGTGTGAGAGGTCTGTTGAGCGAGGGACTAAGGGAAGATGAAGCTCAATGTTGTCTTCTTTCTCTTCTTCTTCTTCTTCTTCTTCTTCTTCTTCTTCTTCTTCTTCTTCTTCTTCTTCTTCTCTATTAACTTCTTAAGTCATTGGTTACTTGGTGGTGTATGCGAAGGAGCCACGACATTGGATTGTGTTTCTTGGGTCATGGAATCATCTTAAAGTCTTCAAGCTTTTGGACTATAATGCGGGAAGGTAAGATAGGTGAGTTCACTGCACCTCGAATCTAGTCTTGTATTCTTGCTTTCTATTGGAGATAAAGGCACTTGTGCCTAACCATTCGTGTATTCATTACACTGACAATATCCGCACACTTGTACACTATAGGTAGTGGTCATCCATTACTGTCACTTTATTCTTTAATCTTTCAGTGACATTTGAATAAGGGAAAGTCATTGTGACTATTGCAGTTCCTACATCTTATGTATCTTGCTCTTGCTCTCTTACTTTTTCCACTATAGATCTTGCTTTCACTCATGGGTTTCCACTTAGGGCTTCCTCCCTTCAACTGGTATCAGAGCTAAGATCGAGGAGCTTCTTCTTCAATTTTATTTTAGTTTAGATTTGAAAGCTTCAACTCTTCATCAATGGCAGCCATGGCTTCAGCTTGAAGAGGTAAAGTTTGATACTCTCACTTGCTCTTGGCTTATCCCACCCTATCCAAGACCTCCCCAAGGCTTTATTGAGCCTTGCTTGAGCTTCTAGTGTGGTCCTTGATTGTTGTAGCTCTTCCAAGGTAGTAGGCACAATTTGCGCTTTTTGACAAACCACCCCCTTCCTGACTAGATTTGATCCATCCCACCTCATCTTTAGCTTGTGGTATTGTTCCTTGCCTTGGACAATCACTTGGCATTGTACCTGGCACTTTTGGCATGAGTTTGGGCATCATTTGGAGCTCCTAGGATCAACCATTATCTTACTGTTCATGACGGTCCTGTTGTAATACATTTGAGACATCACATTTCTCAAATTTTTGGAACTCTTGTTGATGTCTCTTAGTGCTCACTTGATGCTAAACCTTTAGTATATCATTCTGACATAGCTTGAGATGCTTTAGGGGATGTATTGAGCTTGTATTGACTCAGTCTTAGCAAAGATTTCATTGCTATAATATAGTGGACAATAATATTTTATCAGGGAATACTAAATGTCTATTACTCTTGGATATCATTCATGTACTTCATATCAATGTATTGATGCTTAGCATTGGTCTATGCACTTGAATATGCTATATGATACTCTTGAGCTTTGATGTTGAGCTTGGTAACATTTATCTTGGTTGTGGTTACATGCCTTTGTTACTTTAGTGGCTTATGCAATTATGGACTTGAAGAATCAATTGGGTTTTATGCTCTTGGCTTATGTTTCATGTATCTTGGATACTCGAATGTCGTGTAATTGATATTTTGAGCTTGCATTGCTCATTTGGAATTTGATTTTGTTCCACTAGGAGTTACTTACACTACTTTGGCTATTACATAGAGCTTTGGATTTATGCAGTTGAGCTTGATCTCATTCTATTGACACCACGGGACACTTAATTCATATACATGCTCTCTTGATATGTATTGGATATAGTTATCCTACAGTGGACTGATTTGATTGCTTAGTTTGGACCTAGCACTTATGTTTGTTAGTGTGTTGTCCAAGATATTTATATGCTTCTAGGTTATGTATTAAGATTTTCTCAGTGGGTTATGTATCTAGTGGTTCACTTCTCTTTACCCTAAGATCTCCTATGTGCATGATGTCTATGCTTACTGCATGCATGGTTATTGATACACTGTAGAAGTGACAAACTTTAGTGCCAATTGTTCTTGGCCTTTCTTTCTTAGTTTCTCACACTTGGTTGTTGGTATATTATTGTATTTTATTACATTGGCTTATCATTTCAGTTTTATGCATCCTATCTAAAGACAGTCACTTGGATTTGATAGCTACTTGATTACAGTTAGTGGATATCTCATCCTTTTGGTAGTTTCTCTTGCTCAACCCTTGATTTGGCTATGATTTTGGGTTGTTTTGATGTCATTTATAGTAGTATGTTTGTCTTGCTCAACCCTTGATTTGGATATGATTTTGAGCTATTTTGATGTCATTTATAACAATATTTTTGTCTTGGATTGTACTTTCATCTCTTACATAACAACCAGTGGTAGGTCGAATGACAGTGCTATATTTAATATTGAGAAGTTGGATGGCACAAATTACAGCTATTGGAAGATACAAATCTGGCATGTTCTAGTGCAAAAATCACAAATTACGCAATTGAGACATGAGGGTCTAAAGCCCAAATTAATGTTGTCTCTAATGGGCAGACTAGATGGGAGTTATGGGATAAGGTTCACAATGTCTATGATAAGTAGAGCCCTACCTCTCAGATGTATTAATTGAAGTAATGCATGGATCTTAATGTGAAGAAGGGGACTTCCATGTTCACCCACTTAAATGAGTTTCATTTTATTTTTAGCCACTTGTCTTTATAGGGAATTGAATTTAAGGACAATATTTCTCCCTTGTTCTTGTTGGTTAATTGCTTGAGTCATGGAACATATTTTGTATTGCCATGTGTGCAAATATGCCTACTGATGGAGTGAAATTGCAAGATGTAGAGGTTTTCTCTTGAATGAAGAGGTTAATAGAAAGAATATCGATGCTTCCCGCACCTCTCGTGCATTGAGAATCAAAGGTAATAATCATAGGAGTGGTAATGACCGCTGTGAAAGAGACTCTTAAAAGTCTCATTCTCAGTCACATGGACAATCTCATAGTAAGTCCTGTGGCCATAAGACTACATTGACTTGTTACTGTTTTAGGAAGTAGGGTCATATTCAGCCACAATACCATAAAACACATGATGAAAAGTGCAAGGAAAAGGGAAAGGATAAAGTGCAGGAAGAGAATGATGATATCAGCATTGTTCCTAGCAAGTCCAGTGTCAAAATTGAAGCAAATAGCAAATAGATTTTGATGATAACTACATACTTGCAGCTTCTTCTCTTCATGTTTTGCAATTGATTGATGCCTTGTATACCTATGCTTAGTGTTGGTTACTTGATTCATGGACTTCATTTCATGTCACCCCTCATCGAGACTAGTTCCACTTTTATCACAGCATAACAGGATCTGTCAGATTGGGTAATGATAGGCATTGGATATTGTTTGTAATGAAGCATTCAACCAAGAAAAGAAATCTAACTAAAACTGGAATAGACATGAAATAAGCTAACATCAATAAAGTGAACATCCAAACTTAGTGAATGAGCCAAAAGATGTCTTCTCTTAGCCTCTTGCCTTCTTTATCCTAACCCCTCATCTCCAAAGTTAAGGGCACATTTACATAGGCAAGGGCTGAATTTACAAGGGTTGGAAATTACAAGGTATGGAATTAGCATGATTCCAATGTACAAAAATATCAAGGTATTTTTCCTTCATGACAAACCATCCTGTCCTAAGATGGTTTTGTCCTCAAAACCAAGGATAAATGGAACAAATCCATGCCAAGGATGATAGTAATCATGCCCATGTAGCTTCCATATGATAGGAAAGCACTTTCCATGTATAGAGACCTTTATGCATACCAAACTGTGAGTAAACTGGCTGATGTCCAAACAGGGCTGATTTACAAAAATTGTCATAACTTTTGATAGAGTGGTCCCAATGACACATATGAGGTATATAAATGAAGTATACAATCCCCAATATCACACCATAACATCAAAATCAATTTTTGATAAAGTCAGGACAGTTTTATTACCGACAGTAATATCTCACAGCAAGCAGTCCATGCATAGTCCCTGCATAGCCTGTCATGTATCATCCTGCAATAACCAAGGAAAATCATTCACATAAGTGGATGGTTGCCAAGAAGATTCCTCTATAGGTAGGATCTTCCACTTAATGAGGTACTCAGTAAGAGTACAATTTCTGAGCACTTTTTATCTCTTTCCAATAATGCTTTCAGGTTCATATATGACAAGTCCTGCTTCATCCATTGGTGGCAAAGCAACTCTTCCAATACCTGCACATCAGGTCCAACATACTTCTTAAGCTGTGAAACATGAAATACATCATGTATTCTAGTGGAAGAAGGTAGTTGGAGCTTGTAAGCAAGCTCTCCAACTTTGTCCACTACCAAATATCGTCCATAAAATCTGTGAGTAAGCTTAGTGTTCCCACCCTTCAATGAAGCATATTGTGTCTTGGGCACGTTAAGAAACACCCAATCTCCAACTTGGAAGTCCAAATGTCTTCTCTTCTCATTGGCATAGGGTTTCATTACTTCTTGTGCTTTTCTTATGCTGTCCTTGCATTGTCTCATGAGTATCTCCATCCTTTCCAACTCTTCCTTTGTTTGGGGGTTGATATCTTCATGAAACAAAACTGATGGCATTTGGAATTTGTACCCATAAAGTGCTTCAAATGGGGACATACCCATGCTCATGTGATACGTGTTGTTATAGCAAAATTTAGCAAGGTAGATCCAACAATCTCATAAAGCTTGTGTGTCATGACAATAATGCCTAAGGTACACTTTCACGAAGTGATTGACTCTCTCCGTTTGCCCATCGGTTTGGGGGTGATAGGCTATACTAGGAGTGAGAAAAGTACCCATAAAAGAGAATAGAATTCTCCAAAAATTGCCCATGAATTTGTTATCTCTATCTGATACTATTCTCATTGGCATACCATGCAGCTTGAACACACCTTCCATAAATTGCTCAGCCACTTGCCTGGCTGAATATTGTATTTTGGTTGGAATAAAATGGGTTGATTTAGTCAATCTATCAACAATCACATAGATTCTATTCCATCCATGACTAGTAGTAGGTAATACCATTATAAAGTCCATGGAAATGTTGGTCCATTTGCTCGTAGGAAAAGGTAAAGGCTGAAGGAGTCTGACTGGTAATAAGGTGGAATCCTTATTTTGTTGGCACTCTAAACACTTAGATACATGCTCCTTGACGTCCTTCCATAAACCCTTCCAATAAAAACTTTTATGGACCTTGTCAAAGGTCTTGAAAAGACCCAAATGACCAGCCATTGGTGATGAATGCATCTCATAGAGCACTTTCAACTTGAATTTACTGTTAGGAACCAAGTACACTTTACCCTTAAACCATAAGAGTCCATTATGCACTTTGAAATTTGGAAATTCTTCATCATGTCCTTGCTGTAATTTCTGTAAAATCTGGAGTGCATGCTCATCCAACACATATTCTTCTTGGATGTCGTTTATCAAATCCTCATAAATTGTAGACACTGTAGACAAAAAAGCATGCCCACATTCTAGATAACGCATCAGCCACAACATTATCCTTTCCAGCCATGTATGCTATTTCAAAATCATATGACTGCAAGGTAGCCAGCCATCTCTTTTGCTTGGGAGAAAGGTTGGGCTGTGAGAGAAAATACCTCAACACCCTACGATTGCTTTTGACTTTAAAATGTGTTCCATAGAGATAATGATACAATTTCTTGATCGTATGTAGAATAGCAAGCATCTCTTGCTCGTACACATGCATCTCCCTCTCTTTATCATTAAATTCTCTACTCTCAAATACCCCTAAACCTCTACCACTAGCATATGCATAGATGGTAAATGTCTTGGAAAAATCAGGGCAAACTAGTATTGGTGCTGAAAGCTAAAGCAATTGCTTTAGCTCATTAAAGCTCTTGTCGGTGATTTCATCCCAAAAGAAGGCCTCTTTTTTCAGCCGATCGGTAAGAGGAGCTGCAACATGAGAATAATTCTTCATAAACCTACGGTAAAAGGATGATAACCCAAGAAAGCCTCTTAAAGAAGTGGCATTAGTTGGAGTAGGCCATTCTTTGACACATTGCACCTTCTTAGGATCCACTTTGATTCCATCTTCTCCCACTATATGACCCAAGCATTGCATCTTCTTAGGATCCACTTTGATTCCATCTTCTCCCACTATATGACCCACTTTGATTCCATCTTCTCCCACTATATGATTTCATCTTCTTAGGATCCACTTTGATTCCATCTTCTCCCACTATATGATTCCATCTTCTTTGGATCCACTTTGATTCCATCTTCTCCCACTATATGACCCAAGTATTCAACTTCCTTTGTCATGAATGAACACTTAGTTGCCTTGGCAAATAGTTTGTGCTTCCTCAATATATCAAAGACCTCTATTACATGTTGTAAATGGTCCTCTTTGTTCTTGCTATAGATCAAAATGTCATCAAAGAACACCAAAACTGTCCGAAATAGCAAGGGTTGAAGTATCTTATTCATAAGAGATTGGAATGTGATGGGAGCATTGGATAAACCAAAAGGCATAACCATGAATTGATAGAGTCCTCTTTCCGTCCTAAAGGCTGTTTTAAACTCATCCCCTTTCTTCATGCGTATTTGATGATACCCCGATCTCAAGTCAATCTTGGAGAACACCTTAGCATCCTTCAATTCATCTAGGAGGTAATCTATTCTAGGTATTGGATACATATTCTTGATAGTGACCTTGTTAAGATCATGGTAGTCGATACACATGCGAAAGAGCCATCTTTCTTCTTTACAAGAAGGACTGGAGAGGCAAAAGGCGATTGGCTTGCCTTGATGAGACCCATTTCTAATAGCTCTTTCACTTGGCGCTCTACCTCTTCCCTTTCCACTTTGGAGAGGTGATATGGTGGTTTGTTAATAGGCTTGGTATTGGGCAGCAAGTCTATAGGATGATCCACTTCTCTTTTGGGAGGAAGAGAAGTAAGTAACTGAAAAATATCATCATAATCCTTTAGCAACTTGCAAAGACATGGATCTATGTCATTGGTAGGAGGAGAGGGCTGATCCTTATCAATCTTAAAAAGAAGAATAGTGAACATGCATGCCTTTGCATTTATCTCTTTTTTATCTTCTTGGGGCTGATCACCTCCATTTACTTCTTCTCAACACCATGTAGAGTTACTTGTTGTCCACACCATTGAAATTCCATTTCCAGCTTGTTAAGATCCATAGTAAATCTGCCCAAAGATTTCAGCCAATTGCAACCAAGTATAATGTCAATGGGACCCATTTCTAATGCAATCAAACTCACTGATGTAGTGCACAATGGAGATAGAGTAATAGGAACATTTGGGCAGCATTGATTGCTATTTTCAAAGTCTCCATTTGCCACTTGGATTTTGAGGGAAGAAGGCATATCATGTGTACTCAATTTCAGCCCATTGAGTGATTTGGAATTAATGAAGCTATGTGTGTTGCCCATATCAATGAGTATGTGAGTAGTCCTTCCATTGATTTGGCCTTTGAGGTGTAGGGTATTGTCCCCTCTTGAACCACTCCATGCATCATTTGATATGGAACATAGCAAGGGATGTAAATCAGTCCAAGAATCATCCATGTAATGACCGCCCGGATCAAAACAAAAGCCATCCATTGGATCATAAAACTCATCATGGATACTCTCTTCATTTTCATGCATCTCTTCTTGAGTAGTAGAGCCTTCAAGCTATGCTAGACTTCCCTCAATAGGTTCAACATCAGAATCATATTCAAAAATCATGCTAACCTTCAAATTCTTAGCCTTACACTTGGACTTATGGTCAGATGACCATTTCTCCCCGCACTTGAAGCATAGTCCTTTGGCATACATTTCTTTGAGCTTATCATTAGACACATGCTTACCTTGGTTAGGAGCTAAAATTTTGGCACTAATATCATTCCTTTTTCCATCAAACTTATTTTTAGCATTAGATTTGAAATTGCTGCCCTGTTTTGGTCCATAAATAGTGGGGAAAGTTGGTATCTTGTTGTAGGTATTGCTGTGAACATTTATTGGCTTCCCAACATGCTAAAAATTAGTCCTTACATGCCCATAATGGCCTGATGTCTTTGGGGACTATGTAGGCTGAAATAAGTGCCCTGTTTTTGGATGAAAACTCCTGTATTTCTACCCATAATGCTCAACCAATTGAATGGCAGCTTGCAAAGATGTAGTAGCTTGCAAAGATGTAGGCTTCATGGCTCCAACTTCAGATGATAAGGTAGACTCCAAACCAAATATATACTTGTTCAATTTGGCACTATCGGAGACTCCATGAACATACATTGAGAGGTTTAAAAATTGATTTGAATACTCTCTAATCGAGAGACCACGTTGCTCAAGGGCGTACCATTTCTTTTCCAAGTGCTCTTTTTCAATGGGAGAGATGAAGACTTCAATCATAGAATTCTTTAGTGCTTCCCAAGATAAGAAGTCATGCCCAATTCTTGTCATATATCTCCACCAAGTATGTGCATAGCCTTCTAAATGAAGGGCTGCAAACTTCACTTTGGCATTTTCAAGCCTTAGATAAAGGGAAAAGTACATCTCCAATTTGTCAAACCAGTCCTCCAAATTTGTGGGTGAAGGATTCTCTCCTTTGAAATTTGAGATGACAATTTTCTCTTTATACTCTCTCTCATATTGAGGTGGCTGCCCCTTGTGGTGCTACTGTCCATTATGGTGTTGCTATCCAAAAGAGTTACCAAATGAGCCTTGCCTAGGGAATTCATTATTCCAAGTTCCTTGTGCATATGGGGTTTGCTGTCCATACTGCATACCATGACCTTGTGGTTGGAAATAATGTCCTTGAGGTTGAAAATAAGTGTTGCCCATATCGGAAGGTTGTCCATGCATAGGAGTATTAAATGGTGGTTGTTACCCATTGTTTTGTTGAGGCCAACCATGATTGGATAAAGGGATTGGCCTATTCGGCTGAACTTGAGTATGAGAATTGTGTTGGACAGGGATTGGCCTATTAGGCTAAACTTGAGTATGAGAATTGTGTTGTTGCTGTCCATAGGAGTTTGGGGTTGAATTCACATGCCCTTGTTCATGCTCACTGATATTTGGTTGACGATAGAATTATTTATAAAATGGATTGCAACCGTGGATGTCCTCTTCATGCCTAGAGCTTGCTTGAACCCTATCATGTGGATATTGCCCATGTGACTGAGAATAGGCCTTTGATTGATGGGGCTGAGGCTGAAATGAAGTGGGCTGAATAAAATCTTTAGCCTTTGATGATTCCCCAATCTCAAATTGTCCTACCACCTTTGGAGTAGAGGGTTTGGGTTGCTCTTCAGCCAAAGGAGGGTTCGGCACATTAGGACCAGCTGTAGGCAACATCTTTTCACTAAAGATAGCCACTAACTTGTCAATACCCATCCTCATACAATCAAGGCCTGATTTCATGTCTTTAATATAATTTGAGAGTTGTTGTAGACTATTAGAGTTCATGGAAGCATGGGACGTCTCAACTCTATTCATTGGTTGATTGATAGGAGAATGAGTGGAGCTTAAATCAACCTCTTCATTCTCATAATGCATGCGGTATATAGCTTCTTGAGGGGTTTCATGTTCACGTTCATGTTGGTATTCTCTCAGCCCTTCATTGATGGTATCCAAAATAGGATCTCTTTTCTTATTTCTTGCCATGAGTAACTTCCTGTCCTATATATACATAAGAAGAAAAACTCAAATATCTTGAGTTCTAATGCTCTAAATAACAAATTCTTTGGCTTTGCTTGAAGCTTGAGAAGTCCCCTTTCTAACGAGCTATCAACTGTTGAAAGTAGTTGAGTACAATTTTTTTAAAAAGCAGTTTACTGTAGCTATCTAGAAATTCTTGCAACCTGTGAATGCTCTTTTTTGGTCATTTAATGACTTGTACCATCAATTTCATGCATGTTCAAACCAAGTAAACCTGCAAATGAAATCCATACATATGCCAAAACTGAAAATAGCCTCTGCAATAAACCAAGGAGTTAACAATCCCACTGTATGCTGCAAAAGAAAGGTCCAATCAATGGAACTTTGTTGGAAAACCCAGTTCCAACTCTTTCATTACTGATGCAATTAACAAATGCCAACAATAGAATTCATAATGCTCAGCATAACTCTGTCCCCATTTTCCACTTGCATTGCATTATGTTGCCATATATTTGCCTTTGCATCATGTAACCCATGCCAAATATACCATGCTGAAGGCTGAATTCTTGTTCCCTTGAGTGGTACTTGCACCTGAACTTTAAATGCATGGGATCCGAGACTTGAGGGGTGTGCAAATTTCCCTCTCAAGCCAGTTTGTGCTCCCCTTCAGGGTCCTTGTCAATAGGAGAGGGTCACCTCTCTTTTGTCCTACCAACTCGCTCGGCATCCACTTTTCCTCGTGGGTAGATACATGGCAGATCAATGCGAGGCTCTAAAAATTAGCATGAAATGCATGGAATGAAAAGAATTTGATTGCCCTTTTATGATATGCAAGAACTTGAATGGAATAGGCTGAAATTGAAATGGGGATAGGTAAGGGATACCCTTAGCAGTGACTCACTGCTTAACAATTCTTATTCCACTTACCATTGGGTAAAATTTCACTCATGTCAATGAAACAAAAAAGGCAAACAATTCAATATCAAGGTTAGGTAAATGAAATGATAATTTGAGGCACTTGAAAATGATTATTTCAGTGAATGAGAGTGATTATGCAATGATCAATCACTAAGATAGCTCTATAGATTTCCCATGAAATGCATTTGATAGAATGGATGGGATTCTTTATCATTTTAATCCCTCTTTCATCAATTGGACTTAGCTCAGCAAGAGGATTTAAAGAGAGATTAAAGATGATTAGAGCACCTCTTAAGCTTGTAGGAGAAGATTGTTGTTGTTGATGAAGGAATCTCCCACAAATAGAGCTTGACTTCAGCTTCAAATCCATCCAAGAATTCCCAAATTTCAAGAATGCTCCATAAAGAAATAGGCCTCAGCTTCGTCGAGTCCCATGGTTGCTCCAATAGCTTCAAGAATGGTTGATGTAGGTGAAATTCTTCTTCTACTTGTTGTAGAGCTTGAAGGACCAATGAAAGAAGCTCCAATGTAGTGTGTAGACTCCAAAATTTGAAGAGAGAAGCCAATATTTCAGTGACATTGAAGGTACATGCTGTCCATTACCTTCCCTTGATCAATGTTGGATCAAAACTCTCCAATGTTGGATCAATGTTGATGAAGGGTTGAGGGCAAATGCTTGAGGATGCTCCAGGGATGATTTACCACAAAAACAAGAATTTAGAAATTCTTTGGCGCTGTCCCAAATAGTCATGTCTAGGGTTTCATGAGAGAAGGGAAAGCTCAAAGATGGAAGAAAGGTTGTCAAGGCTTGAAGGAGAGCTTGGCCATTGGTACTTGAGCATTATTCATGGATGATTTGAGCTCCATAGCTCATCATTTGGATGAAATAGGCAAGAGGATGTTGCTGACGCAATTTACGCTGCTACTGTCCACGTGTTGGAGAGAGGAAGAAGAAGGCTTATAAAGCCAAGTAACCATTCTACTTGAAGCTCATGAGATGGATAAGAAGGCTATGTAGTCCTTTTGCATGATAGAAGTCACGGGAAAGAGATCTTGCTCAGCCTTTGGCCATGGATTCTTGAGGGAAGCTTGAAGGGAAAAGGGAAGAAACCCCTACTCTTGAAAAGTAACTCAAGTTTGAACCAAACTAAGTATTGTAACCTTCGTTTTGTCCAACTTACCCCAATTTTTGGTCTAAAACTTGGTCATGAGTTGCGAAATTGGTTGGAGCCCGCCATTGTCCACTAGTTCATGCCAAGAACCTCCATCTTAGTCATGGTTTGTAAGAGATCTCCATGTCAAACCACGGTTATGGAAGAACTAACTCCTGTACTGAGTTGTAATTATGGTTTTCACTCGCTAGTCACTGCAACTAAATCTATTGCATGAAAATGACTTCTGACAGGATCTAAACTAAGGCTATGATACCAGTGTAATGAAGCATTCAACCAAGAAAAGAAATCTAACTAAAACTGGAATAGACATGAAATAACAAGAGAACTATTGCACCAAGACATCTTGCCATGTATTAATGATGAGAGTTCCAAAAATACATGACGGCCATGGTGGCTGATGCTTCATCTAACAAGAAGGAAGCTAACATCATGAAAGTGAACAACCAAACTTAGTGAATGAGCCAAAATATATCTTCTCTTAGCCTCTTGCCTTCTTTATCCTAACCCCTCATATCCAAAGTTAAGGGCACATTTACATAGGCAAGGGCTGAATTTACAAGGGCTGAAAATTACAAGGTATGGAATTAGCATGATTCCAAAGTACAAAAATATCAAGGTATTTTTCCTTCATGACATTGTTGGTATTGGAGATGTCCAATATCTACAATTTCCTTCAGGCAGTATGTTTACTTTACATGATGTATGCCATGTTTCGGCTTTGACTAAAATCTTACTTTCGACTAGACAATTGGATGATGCAAGTTATGTTGTATCTTTTGGTGATTCCTCATGGAAGCTTACCCATGGGAATCTTGACCTAGCACGAGGTGCTAAGTTTGGTACTCTTTATCCCTTACTTATTATATCTGGTTCTATTGACCATGTTTTAGCAGTTGTAGTAGTATCGTTGCCTTGGGCATATGCCATTAAAGGGAATGGAAATGCTCACCTATTTATAATATCTTTTTCCCCTTGGCTATAGGTGTTTTGATTCATTTGATAATTGTCTTTATGGAAGGAAGACTTGTAATTTGCATAAGAAGTTTGGCATTATGTGCATGGGTGAGCCTTTGGCTATTGTTCATTTTGATATTTATGGACCTATGCATGCAAGTCATTAAGTAATATGAAGTATTTCGTTACTTTCATTGATAATTATTTGCATAAGGTTTGGGGATACCCCATAAAGAAAACATAAAAAATCTTAGCTACCTTTTAGGATTAGCTTACTTTGTTGGGAACCAATTTGGGTATAGGTTGAAATGCCTGCAATTTGATAATGGAGGCAAGTATGTATCTAAAGCCTTTAAGTAGTTTTGTGATGAGATGGGTATTAAGTGTTAGTTGGCTGCCCCATACACCTCACCAGTGGAATGGTTTGTGGTCGTTTGAGCACATGAATAGTACGATTCAAGAATGAGTTCATAGTATGCTTAGCTAGGCAAGCTTACCATAATACTTTTGGGATGAGGTAGTTACTACTATCGTACATTTGATTAATTGATCCCCATGCACTACTCTTGACGATTAGGTTGCAGAGGAGGTATGGCTTGGAAAACCTCTATCATATGCTCATTTGCATGTCTTTGGCTATGAGGGTTTCTACCCAAGGAAAAGTGCAATAAGCTAGATCTTAAGTCCATGAAATGCATTTTTCTTAATTATGGGGATGCAAGTGAGATGGGCTGTCACCTATGGGATCCACAAGCTTAGAAGGTCATCCACAACCATGATGTTATTTTCCATGGGGAGAAAATGCATAAGAAGCATGAGCAGGTCATTGAGGTATGCAAGGTGGTATTTTAGGAGGATCCTCTTGTTATTGTACAACTAGCTAGATAACCTATAGCCAGCCGATGCTTCAGTGGCCAAGGACCCTGATGTTAAATAGAATGTACAAGCCCCACAAAATATTTTGCAACAATCTACCAGAAATAGATATCAGCCTAATTGGTTTGTGCCCTCTATGGATTGTGTTATAGTGATAGATGCTGGTAAGCCTCTTACCTATGATGAGGCCATGTGTAGAGTTGATAGTCACTCTTGGGAGAGGGCCATGCAGTGAGAGTATGGCACCTTGTTGAAAAATCATACGTGGGATTTAGTCCCTTTGTCTAGTGGAAATCCATGCAAGTGGGTGTACAAGTTAAAAAGTACCCATGGATACCCCAAGCCCTACCTATAAGGCCAGATTAGTTGCTAAGGGTTTTAACAAGAGCATGGTATTGATTTCTATGAAGTCTTCTCTTCTATAGTCAAGACCCCTCCATTTGGTATTGGCTTTGGTTGCGCAACTAGATCTAGATCTCTATCAAGTGAATATCAAGATGGCTTTCTTACATGGGGACTTGCATGATGAGATTTATGTGTAGTAGCCTAAGGGCTTTGAGGAAAAAGACAAAGAATACCTAGTATTTACGTTGAGACAACACCTTTATGGCCTTAGGTAGGCACCTAGGGAATGGTACCACAAGTTCGATGCTTTCATTGTGATATCCCGACTTTGATTTAAAATCTTTCAGACTTCTCGTAGAATGGACTTGAAGAACTCTAAAATCGTTAAATAGAGAAGGTCTTGAGCAAAAAGACCCAAGGATCGTAACTTGACATATTCCTAGATTGACAAGGACTATATCCACAAGGGTTATGAGCCATATTAGTCATTAGTGTTAGTGTCTATAGTATGGATGGTCCAAAAATATGAGATTTTTGGACAAAACTAGTATATTTTTGATATTATTTATTGCAAATATCCTAATAAGCTATGAAAAATTCTAGAATAAGGTGTCATGAAAAAAAAGCAAGTTATTTTTAAAGCAAGTTTTGGAGATTTCATGCAAAAAGAAGGATTGGCAAAATCGCGTGCGTGGCGATCACAATTTACAAGCAACAAATAGCACTCTGAACGGGGAGAAGAAGAAGCGATTTGAAAAGAATTTTGAGCAGGAGAATTGGGGTTTTACCCACCTTTCGGAGCCAACAGAACCATTAGATTTGTGGTTTGAGCATCAGATTGCATCTTAGAAGCTTCAGGTTGTTGATTTTGCTAAGATCCCCTCCATAAAGAGCTCTTCTTCTTAGCCACAATCCTTCTTCTCCAATTTAGTTATAAATATGAGTCGTGGGGAGCCGTTGAGGGTAGTCGGAGCAAGAGAGGAAAGGCCCTTCTCAGGAGTATAGAGCAAGAGGGAGTGGGGCAAGAGAAGTGCTAGCACGGGAATTCCTCATCAAGAAGACAAGGAGGATACTCCGCGAGCTCTCAAATTCAATTCCTCCATCCCTCCTATCCTATTTCCCCCTCTAGAATCAAGAATCTTCTTGATTTCTCAAAATTCTCGGTGATCGCTTCCCCCCTCTCCCCCTCTCTTCCCCCCCCTTCCCCACCCCCCCCACCCCCCTCCCCCCCTCGCAGAATCAAAATTCCATCAATCTAGTTATCCCCAAGCTCCTTTGCTAACTTCCCCTTTTTGCGATCTCACGATTAAAGATTATGTCCTCGAAGAAGAAAGCTACAAAGGTCTCAGAGGAAGGATTTGCCAATAATGTTGTGGACACAATTACTACAAATGGAATGGCGAGTATGGAAATTACAAACAAAGCCACAAATACCATCAACCAAGCATCAGTCATGGATCTTCAAGAACTATTTTTCTTAAATAAAAACAACTAGCATGCCTTTATCCCATGAATAGGCAACATAAGTTGTATGCGTAAAATAAGATTTTATTCGATTTCTACATATAATTTCTTTGAGAGATTCTTAACCGTGAATTCCAAGGGGTAACTTGGGTATGTACAAGATGAACCTAAGCAAGTATAAGGAAGGTAGAGTGTCCCTAAAATATTTAATATTTCTGATTTTTGTGTTGATCAAACAAAATCTCTGATGGGTAATAACGAACATTTATCCTTGGTATATAAGAAACCTTGAGATGCAATTGCCAAATGATACTATTTGTAATTAAATTAACCAAGTTTTTTAAAAATTGCGGGCAAAAGACCCACGAAACTCCAAGCGAGTTATCCTCAAGTATGAAATTCTTGCTTAAATTTAATCCAAAATAATCCCCAAAGAAAAGGAAGTCTAGGAAGACTATTGGAAGATATTGCTACTTATGTTGATTTGTCTTGAAGTTATTTGGTCACTTATGCTGCTTTGTCTCGAAGTTATTTTGCCACTTATGTTGATTTGTCTCGAAGTTATTTTACCACTTATGCTAATTTTCCTCGATGTTATTATTTTTGGAAAGAAAAAAATTGTATTGGAAATAAACTTGTTAAAAGTTTATGTATAATGCATTCAAAATAAGATGTTTGTGATTGTAAGCTAGGTATTGATCTTTCCTAAAATCATTAGGCTAAAAGATGGATGACTGAGTATAGATCTGAGGCAGTATTTCGGTGAACACAAAACATTGACTGAGGCAGTGTTCTTGATGGCACAAGATCTCCCCAAGGCCAGCGTGAATAAAACCTACTCCAAGGGGTTTTTCTTTTTTTGTTTCACATTAGTGAGTTTAGACCAATCATGACACGAAAGGTCTTGTTATAGGAAACTTTAATTGGTAGGAGGAGGTGATGATGACACTTCCTAGAACATCTCTTGATGGGCTACTAAGAACGTATTGTCAAGAAAGGCTTGAGCGACACGTTACAGTTGGTATCAGAGAGCACGTTGATGTAGGACATGATGCGAGTAAATAAAACTAGTTATATTTACAACAAAAAATATCTTTTTTCTTAAGTAGTGAAGTCTTCTCTTGTTGATATATATTCTTGATTTCTGAAAGAAAGACAAACCTTGGGAACGATTCTTGATTTTCCAAGTTGTGTTTATGTCAGCAATGCACTCCTCTAGCTTTAGCTGGAGAAACCAAATGATGCAAATATTAGATTAGATATACAATCCTTCACCCCTATACTACAAAAGGTGATGAATGTTAAGCGGAGGGTATTGTTACATTGACACAAACCGTCATGCTTATCTCCAAAATAATTTAAAGAGATTAAGGTGGATGGAAGCCCTTAAGGTTGCCAAGATCTATCTCTTTTATGAGGCTAGAGTAAACTCAAACATGTCCACTAGAGGGCGACAAGTCAAACTAAATCGGTACATCTATGAGGAGGTTATAAGGGTTATACCGGCTGATTGGGTCATGGTTGTAGGACGCTCTAGTTGCCGCAACTACAAGAAAGATAGATTACCCAATCTTCCTCTGAAATATAGCTTTTTGGATATTTATTCTCGAAATCCTAATTACTATACCATGGATGCATCGCAATGTCATGCCTAGATTGTGGTAGGAAAATCTTTTCCAAGAATAATATGAGCTCTCGAACTACTCGAATAATGTGTCCTTCCTATTGACATAAAGAATTATTTTTGTCCATCCGTTTGTCTCCTTGATAAATAAAAAATAGTAGATAGACTTTTTTCCTGATTAAAAACCAAAACTCTCATTTGAAGTATAAACCTTGATCATTATTGGAAGGACAAGTAGTACATAATTTCCCTCCTAAATTAATGAGATAGAGTAAGCAAGTATACATCTATTTTTTATAAATATAGTTGGAAATAAAATTATCATAAAATTTCATAATCCTCAGAATGTCACCCCGAATCTCAATACTACGGAGTGTTGATCAAACAAATTCTTTGATGGGTAATAACGGACGCTAATCCTCGGCATATAAGAGACCTTGAGATGTAATTGCCAAATGATACTGTTTGTAATTAAACTAACCAAGATTTTTTTAAATTACAGGGGCAAAAGAGCCACAAAACTCAAAGCGATTTATCCTCAAGTATGAAATTCTTCTTGAAATTCAATCCAAAATAATCCCCAAGGAAGAGGAAGTCTAGGAAGACTATTGGAAGGTATTGCCACTTATGCTCATTTGCCTTGATATTATTATTTTTGAAAAGAAAAGATTTATCTTGGAAATAAACTTCTTAAATGTTTATGTATAATGCATTCGAAATAAGATATTTGTGATTGTAAGCTAGGTACTGATCTTTCCTAAAATCATCAAACTAAAAGATGGATGACTGAGTATAGATCGCCTACTCCAAGGAAACCTACTCCAAGGGTTTAAAAAACCTACTCCAAGGGTTTAAAAAACCAGTATGAATAAAACCTACTCCAAGGGTTTAAAAAAAAATTCACGTTAGTGATTTTAGACCAATCATGACACGAAAGGTCTTGTCGTAGGGAACTCTAGTCAACAAGAGGAGGTGAGGATACCAGGGGGCTCTGGTCATAAACTCCTTAGATTCTTACAAACTGCCAACTACCCTTCGATTTGCAGACCGTGTTTGGAAGTTCCAGTACTAGTTGGGGAATGAAACTTGGAGAGAATAATACCTTCAAAAAAGAAAATATTTGTAAAATGTCATTTTTTTGAAAGGAACTATTAATAAGGAATTTCTTTACTTTGTTTTTGTGTTGTGAATTAAGGACATGTAACAAATTTGTATTAGGAGATAATTCAAAGAAGTTATTTTTATATAATGAACCTAAAGTGGTAGGTAATTAGATAACTAAAAGTACTCTCTCGAGGGAAGTGGTCCAAACCTATGGCCGGGTAGTCTCGATAAGCCGAGAACTTTCCTAACAAGGAATAAAAATCATACTTGATAGACCATTAGAAACCAGAAAGATTGATTTGCATCAGTTTAGAATCTGCTAATACTAATTAGTTGTTAGCAATAGATTTAACTAGAAAAACTTAGGTCAAGTCCTCGTGGGAGCGGCCGAAAATTCCATTATGGGGTAGACTCAAGCAAGCCTAGTTAGCAAACTTTGAGGGTTTTATCAAAACTCTGGACGATGCTTCCTAGGACATCTCTTGATGGGCTACTAAGAATGTACCGCCCAGAAAGGATCAGGCGGCACATTACATTCATGTACTCATAAGGATATATCCACAATAATATGAATCCATGTTTATTCATGAAGAAGGCATGTGATGGTATCCCTATGATCTTAGTACTCTATGTGGATGATATGCCAATTGCTAGGAGTGCTTATGATGAGATGGATGCCTTGAATGGTTAGCTCAAGAAGAGCTTTGAGATGAAGGATATGGGATAGGCCTCGCATATTCTTGCAATGCACATCATGCGTGATCACTCTAAGGGACTCCTTATCACAGAAGGAGTACATCTAGAAGGTGCCTATGCCTATGAGAGCGGAGTTTTGAGCTCGGAATGTGCCTAAAATTTGCCAAAAAAAGTAGGGATAGCAACTGACCCTGAAAAGATCAAGGTCATAGTCGCTATGAGTCCACCGTGCACTCCGAAAGAGGTTCATAGCTTTCTGTCGTCGATAGGGTACTATCGGAGGTTTATAAATGCCTTGGCAGAAAGAACGTTGTCGTGGAGTTCGTGCAAGAGCTGCTGAACACGGGGTTCAAGATGCTGCAAGGCACGAGGCTAACAAGAAGATCTCAAATTTTTATGCCAAAGATCACTATATTGCTTGCCAAGTAAATTACAACAAAGAAGCTGCCAACTACTCTTGACAAGAAGTTGCAATTATAGGCATACCGCCTTAGAAAAATAACTTGTGATCTCCATGTATATCCAAGAAGACTGGTAAGTTCAAATCAAAATTTAGGGGAAAAATATTTAACATCGAAGGCGGCGGCTGCAGTTAGGACAATTTTAAGCACCAAGTGAAAGACGACTTTTAAAAGGCGCCCGAGCAACACGCGTGGATTTTTGATAATTTTTTCGACTGCCGTGCGGGATATCAAGAGCTGCCAGTCAGTGCGGGATGTCAAGACGAACACGCAGGATTTTTCAGAGCTCGAAATAGAGTCCGGACGAGGAAGAGGCCAAAAAATGGCCAAGATATGAAAGGGTGGACACAACTTGGACAAAAGGGGGGGTGCCCTTTGGGAATTTAACATGAAGATGGTGTGAAGGTGCACCGAAAAATGCTCCACGATCTCCCCCATCATGATTTGGAGGCTGCAAAGAAGCCATGGAATCGATGATACCCGGCAACTTCTCCCTCTTGGCTGATCATATCGCCGGTCTTCGCATAAGGAATGGCTGTCCAGATGAAGAGAACATAATCTAGTATTTCTCTCTCCTCCCTCTCTCTTCCCTCTATGGGCTGGAAGTGTAAGTTCTTCCTCTCTTCCACCAAGTCAACCCACTTCAAGTGGGGGTGTGATCCCATCAGTTCAAAATCCTATTGTTAATCCGATTGTCGCCATGGCACAACCCATTGCAATTCCTACAGGGACGTTGGATCTGCCAGCTTTAGGAGTGCCTTTGCCCATTTTTAATGGATTAGTTGAAGAAGATGGGGAGTTTCACATTTGTGAATTCCAAAGATTAATGTTTAATTACCGCATCCAAGATGAGGGACATCTTATGATGTTCTTTAACATGACATTAAAAGGAAGGGCTGCAATATGGTATCATAGCATAGAGACTGGAACCATAACCACAATCGACCAATTTTACGCAGCTTTCCGAGGAGAGGATGCCCCTGAAAGAGGTGGCCAATATTGGTTGCATGTTTTGAATGGAACATGCCAAGACCCCCATGAGAATGTGAAATCCTATGCCAAGAAGCTTAAGGAAGTGTTTCGTAAGTTACAAACTTACATTCCTATTCCGCCGACTGCCCAATTGCAATACTTCTTGCATGGATTGGACTTCAATATTTAGGTGCAATTGAGCAGTGTGGCTTTGGTTGATATAGACATCGCCATCGTGTGGGCAGAAGGAGTAGAGTCACGATTACAACGGCCTACTCCTCTCGAATAAATCTTAATGTGGGTCTAGTACCTGGAGGCAATTTACCATTGATAAATGGAAGTCAAGGGATGTCTATGAATAGCCCTAATGGGAGAGAAAGCATGTTCCCTCCAACAAGGGAGTAAACAGCCAGGTCCAGTTAATCATAGGGCGCAAGGTAATAACCTCCAGCAAAATGATGGACCAAGACAAATACTGCAAAGGGGAAAGACCACTATAGAAGAGTTGCCACAAGGCAATGGAGTCAGCCTTATCGAGGTTGTACACGTCAATGCCGCTGAAACCTCTAACCTACGAGCCGTGACAAGAGGCCAAAAGGCTAAAGAGGGTGATAAAGATAATGCAAAATTGGTCAAGGGAAACCCTAAGCAAGGGGATAAGGGGACGCAAGTCCTGAATCCTGGCGTGGAAGGTGGACCTCTAAGACCTGTTGACAAAAAAGTCAATCCTAAGAAGGATGAGGAAGTGCCAAGAAAGAAGGCAAGAGCTAAAAAAGAAGCACCAAAGCCGATCCTGAGACCAAAAGAGAGAATGGTTTGGTGAGAAAAGAGAGCGTTGGCTACCTATCATGATTTTGATTTAGCAAGTTCTCTTTGCGAAGTCAAACCAGATGTAAACCTCTTACAGTTGATTAAATTATCTCTAGGAGTACGCAAGGAATTCAAGAAGATCCTGCGTATTGGGTATATTGTAGAACCTTTGGGCATAGCACGAGTAGGGGAAGATTGGTTTGATCATGCTGAAAAGAATTGCCCTAGGGTTCCAGCATACGTGGATGGAATATTAGTGGAGCATGCTATCGTAGACATTGGGTCCTCCGTCAATATCATGAGTTCAGAATTGATGGAGAGGTTGGGTCTAGGCATCCAAAAAGATAGCTCCACCCTTCTTAGAATGGCTGATGATAGTTTAAGGCAACCAGAAGGTTGCGTTACTAGAGTCCATGTTGTAGTTGCAAGTGTAGAATGCTTCTTGGACTTTAGGGTGATAAGATTTGCAAGACGTCCTAACTATCGAGTCTTGCTAGGCAAGCCTTGGATTTTAGGAATAGACTGTCAAGTCGATATACTCGCCGATCGAGTGGTTCTAGGTAGAGGTGCTAATCGAGTAATAGTCGATGCTTACCCTAAGTCTCCTCAGAGTGAGAGAGCTCCTTTATCCTCTACTGAATTAGAAACAGTAGATGATCCATCTGGTACTGAGACATTATCCAGTGATGAATCTAAAGAGGGGTCCACTACAAAGGATATTTATTAGATAACTCTAAATGAGCCGATAGAGCCTCAAGATATGATAAGAGACGCGGACGTGATTGAGTTAGACCTTGGCACGCAGAATGATTCGCGACCAATTAAATTAGGTTCCATGCTCAGTTCAACAGAAAGGGAGGACTATGTGTCCTCGATTCAAGAATTCCGTGATATCTTTGCTTGGAGTTATAATGAGCTGAGAGACATTCCTCCCAGTCTGGCTGTTCATACTATTCCTGTAAAAGAAGACAGTCGTCCTGTGCGTCAGAAGATAAGGCATATGCCTTTTGAATTGAGGGACAGGCAGTTTGAGGAGTTACAGAAGTTAAGGAAAGCTGGTTTAATCTTCCCTGTACAACAGACAGAATGGTGTTCACCAGTTGTCATCAGAAAGAAACAACCAGATCCGACTATGTGTAGATTTTAGAGAGCTGAATAAGCAGATGCTTAAGGATTACTACCCGTTGCCATTTATTGACCAGATTTTGGATCAATTAGCGGGTAGGGAAATATATTCGTTTATGGATTTCTTTTTAGGATACAACCAGATGGTAATTGCAGAAGAGGACAAGTTGAAAACAACTTTCATTACTGTCTTTGGTACTTTTGCGTACCATGTGATGGCCTTTGGATTGTGCAATGCACCTGGATCATGGCAATGAACAACAGACAAGACCTTTGGTGACATCTCCCTAGATGAGTTGAAAGTATTTATCGATGACCTGGGGGCAGCCATTGTAAGGGAAAGGATGTTGATTATTTTAAGAAAGTGCTTTGAGCGATGCAAAAATTTTTGTATCGCTCTTAACCCACGGAAGTGTGTCTTTGGAGTGTTGTATGGGCTATTGCTAGGCCATGTGGTCAGTTGAGTAGGGATAGCAACTGACCTTGAAAAGATCAAGGTTATAGTCGCTATGAGTCCACCACGCACTCCGAAAGAGGTACATAGCTTTCTGTCATCGATAGGGTACTATCAGAGGTTTATAAATGCCTTGGCAGAAAGAACGTTGCCATTAACAAACTTATTATCCTTTAGCTGTCTATTTGTATGGACCGACCCTTGTAAGGTAGCTTTCGAGGATGTGAAACAGGAGCTAGTAAAAGCACCAGTTTTAAAAGCACCTAAAAGAGGTGAGGTATTTTACATATTTTCAACAGCCACCATGCATAGTATCAGCTTCTGTTTAGCCCAAATCTGGGAGGAAAAGTGGTATCATCTGATAGCTTTTGCTAGTCAAAAATTGGGCATATCCGAAATCAATTACACCTACATGGAGAAGTTGTGCCTTGAGATGGTCTTTGTGACTAAAAAAATCAGGCACTACATCCTCTATGAGAAGGTAGTTTTCTATACGAAGGCGGAAGGGCTTAGATTGCTTATGAATAAGCTACAACCGCCTAATCGTCTGGCAAAGTGGTTAATCACTTTGCAGGAGTTCGATTATGAGATTAAGAGTAAGCCACCAAGGTTGCAAGGGATTGTGGAATGCCTTGTGGATTTCGGGGAGCCGAAAGAGACTTTGGCTGAAGGAAGTGATATTGGAGAAATGTTTAAATTGATACCGCTTCTATTCCATCTTGGTATGCTGCTATCACGCATTATCTATCAATAGGAGAGACTGGAGCTGGTTTATCAAAATCTGAAAAGAGGAAAATCAGACAACAGGCTTTGAAGTTTTCCTTGATTGCAGGAACACTATATTGGCAAGGTGTTGATGATATCTATCGCCGATGTGTGATGCCTGACGAGGTTCCTTTCATCTTGGAAGAGTGCCATGACTCTACATGTGGAGGGCACTTCACTGGGCGATTGACGGCACAGAAAGCTTTAAGAGCTGGATATCCATGGCCGTCCATCTTCCAAGATTCCTTTGAGTACGTTAAGAGATGTGATACATGTCAAAGACATGACAACAGAGAGAATAGAAAACGCCCACTTATGCCTATTATGGCTATCCTTCCATTTGAGAAGTGGGGCATTAACTTTGTGGGTCCTATCACCCCATCGTCTACTACTCAGAAGAGGTACATTATAGTAGCAATTGATTATTTTACAAAATGGTCAGAAGCGCGGGCGACGAGGCAGGACAATGCAAAAGAGTCAGCAAGTTTTCTCTTAGAGCAGATTATCTGCCGTTTTGGTCCACCGAAGGAACTAGTATCGGACCGTGGAACCCATTTTTTTGAATAAAGTGATCAAAAGTCTGACTGAAGCTTAGCAAATCAAGCACAATAAAACGACCCCCTATAATCCACAAGCCAACGGACAAGTCGAAAGTACTAATAAGTAGCTTGTGGGTATCTTGTCTAAAATAGTATTTGAGAAGAAACGAGGCTGGGACAGGAAGTTGTATGTGGCAGTATGGGCGTACAATACAATGTTCAAGCGAGCTACCGGCCATACTCCATTTAAATTAGTTTATGGGGAAGAGTGTGTGTTACCCCTTGAACTCGAGTTGCCAACCATACGGTTTGCAATTAACCACTCTTTGGGAGATGAGGATGCACTCTTTGAACGGTTCACGACCATAGCCCACCTGGATGAACTGAAATTGCAGAGCTTATTACACCAGGAGGTAGCTAAACGTCGGATGAAGCAGTTGCACGACCTTAAAGCGAAGAAGTATACCTATAAAAAAGGGCAATTAGTTCTATATTACGATGCACCTAGGGAGCTGTTTCCAGGGAAGCTGGAACCTAGATGGGATGGCCCCTACAAGATTGTCAGGATAGGGAAAAATAGGTCTACGGCTCTATAGCTGATCTGTAGGGAGTAGAATTTAAAAATAAGGTTAATCTTAATAATATTAAACCTTATTATTTCTGAGTATGCTAACACAGAGAAGTGCATTGCATGTCCATGCTGGGGCTGATTTGAGACCTGCAAAAGAGCTTTAAGCTGGTTGATGGGGCGGTTAATTCCTTATTTGGGGCACCCATATCTGGAGCAGAGATACCATCAGGGGAAACTTATCTGGTGGAGCAAAGGATACAAAGTGATTGAGCAAGAAGAGGAAACCTTTGTGTGGGAGATCAAAGTCTTCTACCATCACTGCTTACGAATGTTGACAAGTATCCCTGTTGAGTTTAATGAAGAAGGTGGGATGGAGCCGTCAGTTCATCCTCTAAACATGCTAAATTTTGACTATCCTAATTACGAATAGAGGAGTTTGTGATGACAGGCTGTGTAAACCCATTGTGGACGTACACATTATATTTTGACGGAGCATCAAGGGGCCCTAATAAAAAAGGGAGTGTTGGAGTAGTAATCCGAGATCCCTGACGTAGAGTTACGATGAAGTTAGCTGCTTATCTTGGGGTAGGATTCACTAACAACATGGTAGAGTATAAAGCCTTGATTATAGGACTGCATATTGCCAAGCAAGGTGGTATTCGGCGGTTGTTAGTAAAAGGGGATTCCCAGTTGATCTTGAATCGGCTAGATCGGACATACACAGTGCGAAATCCCATCCTTTGTATGTATCATCGAACTATGATGACCCTACTTGAGAAGTTTGAGAGAGTGTCTCTTCAGCTGATTCCACGTTATTGGAATCAGTTTGCGGATTCACTGGCAAATCTTACTTATGAAGAAGACCTTTTCTTCAACTGTGGTCTTATTTTGGATATTGCTATCAATAATGAGATAGGACCCGGTCACTTGTGGGGAATGTTATCAGAGCATGCAATATATGGCAAGCGATGGTTGATATGGGTGATGCAAAGAGTCACCGAGACCCATCTATCGTTGTTATCTTGGACCCATAGGCTGATTAGACAACATGTTATGTGTACACCCCTTGCTATATATGCAAGAGGGATGGGTCATAATCTTATGCATTTAGCTTAGGGTTGCAAGACCTATTTTTCCTCCTTGGAAAGGAGCATGTTATTGTATATCTATACTATTTCGGGGAGGGATGTATAGGTGCTATTCTGTTTGATTTCGTTAGGCCAAGAGGGCTAGTTTTGCAATGTTTTAAATGCTTTATTTCATTAGGCCAAGAGGACCGATCAGTTTTTGTAGTGAAATGCTTTATCTCATTAGGCCAAGAGGGCTGATCAGTTTTTTGTAGTGAAATGCTTTATTTCATTAGGCCAAGAGGGCCAGTCGTCTGTTTAGTATAGGTGCGGTTAATGGTTTCTTGTTTTAGTCCTATGCTAGACAGGTTTAAAGAAGAGCGTGGAAGGAGCCTACGTCGCGTGGACGGCTTCTCATGGCCCTATCCAGGTGATATCTCTTCTTTACGAGTACCGTGTTTTTATGCTATATGTGTCTGTGTACTTGTGGGGGATTTTCTTTTCTTGTTGGGGACCGGCGTCCAAGGCATGAAGTCCCAGGTTTAGGTTAGGTATGTCTGAGGGAGGTCTGAGTAGTCATTGCCTCCTGTAAAGACATTGCCAGGCATCGAGAGACCTGTTTTAGAAGGCCGTTCTAGTGCCCCTGTTCTGCTAGCCTGCTAGGTAGCCGTTCTAGGAGTTCTTGTTAGTTGTGAGGCAGTTAGAGAAGCCTGCCGAAGGAAAAAGATGATGATAGAGAGGAAAAAACCATGAATGTCTTAAAGACAATAAATATATACAAAGGTGTGTAAAAATGGATCTAACCCCTATAAAAACAGAAAAGAAAAGAAAGGAAAAATTTGAAGCAGTTGATCATTGCCTTGCGAAGGCTTGGTAGGTTCCTAGGGACGAGTCAGACTCGGGGTCGATGCCTTGTCTTCCTAGGGGTGGCGTCTCACTGGAAAAGAAGAAAGTAAGGAAGGTTGGAGCGAAAATAAAAGTGAGCGTCAGAAAAGGATTAAGTGTCGCCTTGCGAGGGCTTGGTCAGTTCTTGGGTACCGAGACAGGACCTGAGGCCGATGCCCTGTTCTCCTTGGGTCACTATGCTCAGCTCCCTCCTTTTTACACGCCCGAGTATGGAAAAAAAAACCTAAAAGAAGAAATGTGCTAAAAGGAAATACTTCTTGATCAGGCTATAGGAGTCCTCGCCTAGTAGGAGCTCCTGGTTGTGTCGTCCTTAGTTAGGTAGGTAGTTCAGACCACCACTTAGGGCGACCTCTTTGATAGTTCTTTTTAGTTTGGCCGTGTTGGAGTAGTCGGTTAGTGACTAGCTTCGGACCTTCCATCAGATTATGCTAGGCCTACTCCTTGTGGATTTCATGCTTTGGTTTTGTCAGGGGGTAGGGTGAGCATTGTGCTGTGTTTTAGTATGTATCTATTTTGTATCATCTTGATGCTTCCTTTGGTTGTTTTGTGCAGATCTGTTGTGGGATTCGATGGGCTAAGTCGCCCTATCCCATGGCTGCCAACGAGAGCAGAGTTTTGAGCTTGGGATGTGCCTAAAATTTGCCAAAAAATCTCGAATTTAGGGGAAAAATATTTAACACCGAAGGCGACAGCTGCAGCTAGGACGATTTAAAGCACCAAGTGAAAGACGACTTTTAAAAGGTGCCCGAGTGACACGTGTGGATTTTTTGATAATTTTTCCGACTGCCGTGCGGGATGTCAGGAGCTGCCAGTCAGTGCGGGATGTCAAGACGGACGCGTAGGATTTTTCAGAGCTCGAAACGGAGTCCGGATGAGGAAGAGGCAAAAAAATGGCCAAGATACGAAAGGGTGGACACAACTTGGACCAAAGGGGGGGGGGGGGGGGGGGTGCAATGATTTACATGCTCTATTTAATTCCCGTAAACCCGAAATGCGATTTTTAAACGATAAAATTGTAGTTTTTCCGTTTCGGGTGGGTAAAAGGTGTTCCCATGGGGGGAATATGGAAGATAAATTGAATGTTAGTATGTTGAAGTGATTGGAACAAGAAAACTCAGAAAATAGCATATTTTATTGCTAAATAAATCAAGAAAATGAGAAAAATAAGGGAAAAAATAGAAATACATCTTGGAAAAATAAGAAAAAATATAATGATTGTTTGTGGATATATGGTAGTGGCAAAGCATGAGGTTTAGCCTCAGCTTTCCCTATCTCCTTGTCAAAGTTTGTGATTTATCGTTTTTTATACATCAAAACATGACAAAATGAACCTCTACACCTATGCAACAAGAGCAATACCTAAACATAGGGGGTTGGGATGTTTAAATGGTATGATTTGCATGATGATTGTTGTTGATTTTCTGATGCATATCATGACATAGAGATATTGGTATTTTAATTAAGAGGATAGTAGCACGAGTGTTGTCTCGGTGCTATCCTTACATTGCCGCAACGGGTTAGTAAATGCATTGGAAAGCCTGGTTGTGCATCACATGTTTCTGATTTAAAATGATGTTTGAGCACTTTAGAATCATTCACTTTTGCATGTGCATGACGATCATGGTATCAGAATAAAAAATCTGGATGCATAGTACCTGTTTTCAATGACAATGACCCACGCTTGAGTGTGAAAATGCATCCTAAGCCGTAGGATAGACGTTCGTTTCTTGGGGGATCATTTGGTAAGGACACATGGTATCTCCTGGAATACTTGCGAAATGAAAGAGTGGAGTTTGTTCGTTTGTTCTATATGTTGAGCAGCGCATCAAGGGGCCAATCCCTGCGATGTAGGAGAGCTGCAGTGGGGCCGCACTGTTTTTACCGAGAGGTTGTCTCCCATGTATGTGATTATCGTGGTATTTATTGCCAATGTGTAAGGGTTCTCCCTCTGTGGAGTTTATAGAAAGGGAAACGTTGGACTACAAAACTATAAAACTATAAACACATAGATTAGGCTTTAGGACGTCCTTTAGCAGTAGATAGACGCTCCTGGCCCGCGAGGCCGTGAGGGTGTGTTTGTCTGTTATGAGCATGAGGTCTGGCTAGTGCCATAGTCAGTGCCAGCCCATTTCAGGTCCCATTAGCCTAACTACCAGTATATTCATTACACTGACAATACATGCACACATGTACACTATAGGTGGTGGGTGCCTATCACTATCACTTTATTCTTTCTTCTTTCAGTGACATTTGAAATAGGAAAGGTTGGTCACACATTATGACTATTGGAGTTTTCACATCTTGTGCCTCTTTCTCTTTCTCTCTTACTTCTTCCACCATAGCTCTTGCTTCTGCTAAAACAGACTTCAATTCGAGGCTTCCTCCCTTCACTTTCTTGGGATAGAGAGACTGATGATGCATAGTTAGTTAGGGTAGAGTGTTGAGAGACAAGGTGAAAGATTGTCACCAAAATGAGTTACAACTTTTGAAACAATAGAAGTTTATCTAATGTAAAATGTTGAACTAAATACACAAGAGTCAAGACATTGGATGAACTTCTATCCTTTCAAAAGCTACAGCTTGCTTTAGCGACAATCTCTCACCTTTTCTCTCGTCACTCCTCTCTAACTAGCCATCTCTCCTACCCAAGAAAGCAAGAATATAAGACTAGCTTAAAGGTGTAGTAAACTCACCTATTTTACCTTTTGCATTATAGATAAAAAACTTAAAGACTTGAAGATGGTTCCACGACCTAAGAAACATGATCCAATATCATCGCTCTTTTGCATCCACTAATAAGTCGAGAAGCTAGTAGAGAAGAAGAAGAAGAAGAAGAAGAGAAAGAAGATAAACTATAGCTTTTCCTTCCCTCGACCCCTCACAACACACACACACACACACACACACACACACACACTCTCTCTCTCTCTCTCTCTCTCTCTCTCTCTCTCTCTCTCTCTCTCTCTCTCTCTCTCTCTCTCTCTCAACAATGAAAGCAAGATGATAGAATGAAAGAAGAGAATACAAAGTTTCAATAGTTGCATTGATAGATTTTCCATAGCATCATGGATGCACCGAATGGGGAAATAAAAATGAGACCTCCCACTCTTATATAGACACAAATTAGGGCTAGGGTTAGGTTACTTCTCTAGAATGGTGCACCATTGCATTTTAGGATTTGTGCCTCTATGAATTCGGGTTTATGTCCCTTTTGCATTTTAGGCTCTCTACCATTGTGAATTAGGGTTTGTATCCTCTTTTGGGCATCCTACCCCCTTTGTGGGATCTAGGTCAGTCAATCCTTGAAGCATACATATGTCTTAGCCTTATTATACCATGCCAATACTAATACAGTGGCAAATACATGTTTGCAACCCACACAAAAAATTTAGGTATGAAAAATAAAATGTGGGATATATCTAAAATGTGTACATAAGTGAGCTCAACTCTCACAAAATAATACATCCATAATAATCATGTGTCATTGAAGTACAATAAGTAATACGAGTACCCATAAATAAGCATTGAAGTGCTCAATGGATAATGATCCGCCATAAAATAAATTCGATGCTTGATATCGATGGATCTCTTGTGTCTTTAGAGTCTCTCAGATGATCTTGTTGTTGTGATGTTGCAAGAGCTTTGAATCTTTAGAAAAAGTTGTTACTATTGATGATATTAGCTTTAAACCTGAGATTTCATTGCATTGCTTTATCACATGATGTTTTTTGCATTCACTTGGTGAAACTATGAGAGTAGCATGTAGTGGAAAAGATAGAACAAATTATTGACAACTTTTCTAGCTCTTATCACTATACCCAAAACAAAATTTAGATCACGTACCTTGGATGTTACCCTTAGATAAGATGCAGCAATGTTCCAAAAGTCAAAGGGTCTTTGGCTCTTGTCAATGCAATAAAATAAAGATATATACAATGAAACTAAGGCTATTTATATACAAGGGTTAGTATTTTTGTAGTTTTTGGGATCCACCACTCATAGAAATTCAGATTGTTCTCCCAATCAACAAAAGCATCAAGGTCATTTGGTTTCATAGCTAGTCCACAAATGTAAGTAATCTTATCACTAAGCAAGGATGGTCCTACAAAGTGAATGGCAATATGTAACTTCTCTATAGTTAGAATCTTATCAAGCAATGGGCGATATTTTAACTTTCATGGGAATAGAAGATTCCAAGAGAGGATGATAGAGTGCAAGGAAATAGTCTCATAGTAAGTTGGATCAAATTGAAGTGTATTAACTTTATAACAATACTCAACCTTTGCCATAAGATGACTACCATCACAAGTAATCTCAAGGCACAATACCACTTTTGTAAGAATTAACTCATGGAATCACAATTTTTCTCAAGCTAATCAATTAAGGCCCGATCATTGAACTTAGTCACATAATCATAAGAGGGAAAAAGTTGGCATGACTACAATTGCTTGTCATGGAGGTTCTTAGCATATTCTTCTTAAAATAAGAGGCTTTTGTGACAAAGGTATTAACTCTCTTTCCAAATTCAATGCCATTCAAAAGCAACTTATATCATCTCATTGTCAGCAAATCAATCATTGCAAATAGCTTGACATAAGTAGCGAATATGGCATCAAATTGGAGTAGCCATTTTGTTTCAAAGGAATTGAATTTATTTGCTAGATGGACAACCATTATATTGAGTGGTCAAGAAACAAGAAAAGGCTAGAGGCTAGAAGAAGGGTCAGGTTTAGTAGGGCTGATCTAGAGGTGAGCTGGAGTAGCCTGCTTTGGAGCATCTTGGGGTTCACTGGCTCAAATTGGTCGAATTGATGGTGTGGGTTAGTGTAGAAATGTTAGTGGTTGCAGCCTTAAGGTTTGGAATTTCAAGCACATTGCTTTTAGCATTGCTTTTAGCCATTGTGTCAATGTTAGTAAAAGTTTTATGTACATCACTCTGCTTCACATCATGTAATGAAGATTCATTTTGGATGGTGCTAGAAGCAAAGGAAAGATGAGATTCTTTATCATTCAGCCTTGGAATAAGCCACTCATAGAAGTTGAAATAAACTATAATAAAGCATGGCCATCAAGAAGTTGTGGGTCATGTGTGAGATAGAAAATATATCTAATGGCATCAATCATCATGTTGATTTGTCCCAATTGACCTTGAGGGGAGGGGGGTCACTATATATAAACTCTCTATATTACGTGCATTCAAAGGATATTAGAAAATACCATTTTCTTATATGCTACAAGGTAATAAAATGATCCTTTTTTCTTTAAAAAACTTATGGATTTTTTCCAAATTATAATTAAAAATCCCCTTTTGTAAATATAATATGTTGGGGATAAAGCACGTATGCCTTGTTGCTTGTGTACTAGTTACACTAATAGTTCCAGTATCATGGTATAAGTTACCCACACACCTATACCTTGTAGGTGGTGAGCGCCCATCATTGTCACTTCATTCTTTATTCTTTCAGTGACATTTGAATAAAGAGGAAGTCGATCACACATTGTGACTATTGGAGTTTCCACATCCTCTCTCTCTCTCTCTCTCTCTCTCTCTCTCTCTCTCTCTCTCTCTCTCTCTCTCTCTCTCTCTCTCTCTCTCTCTCTCTCTCTCTCTCTCTCTCTCTCTCTCTCTCTCTCTCTCTCTCTCTCTCCCTCCCACCATAACTCTTGCTTTAGCTCCATGCTTCAACTTCAGGGCTCACACCCTTCAACATATAATAGAGTCATCTTCCCTGAGAGCTCAATTTTGACTCAACATTACTTTAGCTTGTGGAGAATACCTTCAGTTCATAGTTTTCATGGTAGCCATGGCTCAACTTTGAAGCAGTATGTATTGTGGTTCACTTACTTTCTAGCTTGTTTAGGCATGCTCCAAAGATTACTTGAGCTCCCCTTAAACTTCCCTTGAGCCCCATTAGCACCGGCCCAACCAAAAATGAGCCCAAGACAATAGGTGCAATTTGCGTTGACTGGGTTGTCCCACTTTCTAATCAAAGTTGCTTCATCCCACCTCATCTTCAGCTCTTGGCATTGCTCTTGGCCAAAGCTCCTGGCCAATCACTAGGCATCATACTTGGAACCTTTGGCATGAGTTTGGGCATCATTTGTTGGAGCTCTTGGGTTCAGCCACCATTAGCTTGTAGTTTATGATAGTTTTTTGTATTACAATTCTGGACAACCCTTCACTCATTGTTTGGAGGTCACTTATGCTTCCTGGGATGTCTATTTGATGCCCGATCATTTGGGGATACTCTGTCAATGTCTTTAATGCTATTGGAATAATTTGAGCACTTATTTTCTCAGTTTTATAAAGGCTTTTATTGTTATAATAAGTAGAAATGAATGCCATTTTATTGACACACTACAATTGTGATAGTCTTCAGTGACGATTGTTCATGGCTTTTCTTTTCTTGGTTTCTTATAGTTGATTTGCTTGCATATTGCTATAGTTACTTATAACAACCTATCATTTCAGTTCTATGCAGTCTATTTGAGGGCAATCACTTGGACTTGATAGTTTCTTGCATACAATTTGTGGACAGCTCAGAAGGGCAAAATAGAATATTATAACAACCTACAAATTAGCCCCAAAAGCATGAAGGAGAGCTCTACTTCTTAGATGTATCGGTTGAAACAACTCATGGACCTTTGAAGGAAGGAGGGCACTTCCAAATCAGCCCACTTAAACGATTTTCATTCTATTCTCAACCATTTGTGTCTTCATATGGAATTGAATTCAAGGGTAATCTCCCTCCCTTGTTCCTCTTGGTTACACTGCCTGAATCATGGGATACATTTTGTACTGCTATGTTTGTAAACAAACTACTAAAGGGCTAAAGATGCAAGATGTAGAGAGTGCACTCTTGAATGAAGAGGTTAACAAAAATAATATCGATGCTTCCTGCACCTCTCATGGTTTGATAGTTAGAGGCCATAATGGTAGGGGTGGTAATGACCGCCATGGGGAGAGACTCTCATAGTCTCGCTCTCAGTCATGTAGACAGTCTTGCATTAAGTCCCATGGCCATAAGTCCTCATTGACTTGTCATTACTGTGGGAAAGCAGGACATATTTGGCCACAATGCCATAAAATGCATGAGGACAAGTGCAAGGAAAAGGGTAAGGGTAAAGTACATGACAAAACTGATGATCACAAAATTGTCCCTAGCAAGTCTAGCGTTAAGATTGAAGAGATTAATGTCGTGCAGACCGATTCTGATGATGATTTCATACTTGCACCTTCTTCTCTTGATACTTTCTAGCTAACTGGTGCCTTGTCAATATATACTCAATGTTGGTTGATAGATTTAGGGACTTCCTTTCATGTGGCCCCTCATAGAAAGTGGTTTCACTCCTATCATAGTTTGACTTGATTTATCTATACGGGCAATGACCTGACATTAGAGATTGTTGGTATTGGTGATGTCTAGCTGTAGTTTGATGTAGGCAACATGTTCACTCTTCATGATGCTCGTCGTGTACAGGCTCATGAAGAGCCTTATCTCTATTATTGGCACTTTGGATTATGTGGGCTATGTTTTCTCTTTTGGTGATTCCTCATGGAATATTATCCGTGGGAATCTTGTGATGATTGGAAAATCAGTGCAAAAATAGGCACAAAAATGTACTCAACATGGGAACATCTTTTGTGAAACAACATTTTGCTTTTGTAACTCTTGGAAAAAATTCAAATATGAAGCAATGTAAAATTTGTAGTCCAAAAGGCTCACACTATAAAATATTGTATTAGGAAAAGGGATGGTCAAACACTTTTGTCTCATGCTAAAAATGAAGGGTCTTAAAGATCTTAGTCTATGTATGCACTTTCAATTTTAATATCAAGAAAATGAGACTTGTCGGGTGTTTTGGGGAGGTGGGAGGTTGAGGTGGTTACAACATCTCTCTTCCTTTATCTTCTCATGTCATAATTCATTTTCCCTCTCTCCCATTTTGGTACAACACTTCCCTTCTTGTTCTTGTCTCTTTCTCTTATGCTTCATGCTCATTTTTATGGAGAGTGAGGAAGAAGAAGAGGGTGAGGATGGTTTGGATCTCTCAATTTCTTGTGTGCCTCTTTCTTGTGTGTTTGAGGCATGGTTCTTGGTGAGAAGGAGAGTTTTCTTGTAGGTTTTTGTGGCCAACAAGCATATTTGCATCCTCTCTTGGCTAATTCGTGGTTCAATTGGTGCTCTGGCAGGGTGTTGTTCATTTGGTGCACTGACTGGGAAAGAGATGCCTTCAAGATTTGCAAGAAGAGGAATGTTGCAACCATGGTGGATCAAAGAAGAGAAAATAATCAAGTGTAAGGGTCCTTCAAACAGGTTGCCTTTACGAAAGACCTCATCCAACCAAGTCTGATTTGTTTTGCCTAGTAGAGGGTGCCCTCCCTTATTCCACACTCCATATGTTCTTCTCCACATGCAAAAGTACCTGTCATACCTCCTATCCATCATGCCTCTCAACCACAAAGGCATGGTGTTGTCCCTCATCACCCCCACCCTTATTATTACTATGCCTTTCTTCGTATCCTCAGCTCCATATGCACTGCAACCAGCCTTCAAATTATTGTGCCTCGTGTATTGCTCTTTTGCATTGACAGTGTGATCTCTCCTGGAAAACTCTCCAGACCTGTTGGTGGTTATCATAGTGAGTGTACTTATAGCATTCATTAGATCTACTCGCCTCCTCTCCTCTTTTGAGTTGCAATGGTTTCAATCCTCATAACTCTAGTGGCTTGACTTATGGCTCCTTGTCTTCCATGTAACATCATCGTTGGCTCATGCTTCTTTGCCTTATCCTCAATATCTAATCTAAAGGAAAATTATAAGCCATCTCTCTATTTTGAAACAACACATCTTACTTGAAGAAGGAGGCATGCCACCAAAAGTTAATTGAAACTTGGCAAAGTGTGAGTAGGGCTAGCCAAAATTTGATGCTACTTGGATGAGTTGTATCATTGCCTCATCACTTCAATCACAAACATAGCTAAGAGCCATGGTAAAGAGCAAACTAGAAATACAAGAGATATGTTAGCCAATGCTTGTGGATTAGGGAGTGCATTATGCTTTCTCTGAATGTTCATCCTATTGCTAATTGCTATCGACATTAACTACTTAGAGTAGTGGAGCATTTTCTCAACGATCAAGCTATGAAGCTACAACTAAAACTCCATTGGCATTTAGTTGGCAATGCTCATATTTTTTAAAGTCTTTGCAAGAAAAGAAGGCATGGGAGACCATCATCATGATCGAAGATGGCAAGAGGAAGAGTACTTAAATATGATGATATTATTGCTCAAGATTTTCAAAGCTCAAGATTTTCCAAAGCACTTATCCTTTATAATTACTCTCCCTTCGTACAGATTATCAATAGAAGTTATAGGCTTTTTGGCCAATTAAAAAGGGATCTATCGAATTTGAAAAGGACCTAAGGTTGGAATGTCTGTTTTCAAAGGAACAACTCACTCATGTATGTCGTCATGGATTTATCCACCGCATTCATATGGAATAGGAACTACACTTATAAGCAATGCATGAGTCTAGAAGTCATTCCTATGGAAGTCTTTTAGTCACTATATGGGACATGTATGCCATGGACTTATGTAGGCTCCTCAATTAGATTAGATTGGAAGGGGAATTTCCAAGGGAGTTTAATGTAGATTTGATCGGATTTATCCCTAAGACTCTAGATAGGGCTAGGATTCCTACATGGAGGACCTTAACAATGTTATATGTGGCCTATAAAATAATGGACAAGGCCTTTGATAATAGGATTAAGCCCCTTTTAGTCAGTCTTATCCATCCGCAACAACATGGGTTTATCCCATGATATGAAGATTCACACTGTTATACTTAACCTAATTTTCTATATTGATTATCCCTTGTCTATGCAAATAGATTTTGTTCTTATTAAAATGGAATTTGAGAAAGCTTATGATCACACAAGTTGGGGTTTCATCTTGGAGGTCTTTAGAGGGATAGGCTTCTAGCAAGACTTTCTTGGAATAATTCAAGCACTCTTCCCTAATGCATCTACACTAGTGCATATCAATGTCATTTTCTTGGCCCCATTTGAATTTAAGAGCTTGGTGCATCAAGGGTTTCTACTTCATCTCTATTGTTTGGAATAATCATCAACCCTTGCTTCAAAATTTAGATTTGAAGAGAAAATAAGGAGTCTTTAGAAGTCTACCTATTGCAGGGGATAAGTGATGCATAAGGGATCTTGGCCATCTCGGCCCTCTACTCATCTGTCTGCGAACAATCGGCCTGTGAAACCTTGACATAAGAAGGTAATGGACAACCAATAGGCTTTACGTCTTGCATGTGGAAATGCTCAAGGAATTTATGAATGTACTCCCTCTATGAGAGGTAGAGTAGTCCCTGATCCCTGTCATGCTTAATGCGCATACCAAGAATGTGAGAGGCCTGTCCCAAATCCTTCATCTCAAAGCTCTTCTTCAGCTGAGATTTAAGAGCATCCAACTCATCATGAGCTTTCCCTGCTAAGCACATCATCCACATAAAGTACCAAAATAAGCAAGGAGCCATCACGGGCTATCTTCTTGTAAAGACACGAATCCATAGCACTCCTGCTGTAGCCCTGTGATTGCATAAAGGCATCAAACTTATGATACCACTCCCTAGGTGCCTGCTTCAAGCCAAAAAGACTTTTCTTCAACTTGCACAGCAAGTGCTCCTTGCCAGGTTTTGCAAAGCCCTTAGGCTGCTCCATGTATCTCTCATCATGTGAATCCCCATGCAAGAATGGAGTATTGACATCCATCTGATACATGTTCGAGTCAAGCTGTGCGACTAAGGCCAAAACCAAGCATAGGTGGTCATCTTGACCATAGGAGAAAAGACTTCATCAAAGTTAACTCCACGCTCTTGTTTAAAACCCTTAGTGACAAGTCTTGCCTTATAAGCCAGCTTGGGGTTTCTAGGGGTACTTTTCAACTTGTACACCCATTTGCATGGCAAAGCCTTCTTACCTTGAGGCAATGCAACCAAATCCCAAGTCATATTCTTGTGCAAAGAGTCTATCTCAGACTGCATAGCCCTCTCCCAGGAGTGACTATCACCCCTATGCATAGCCTCATCATAGGTGAGAGGCTCTCCTGCATCTATAACCAAGACATAATGCATCAAGGACTCAAATCTATTAAGTGGACGTCTATCTCTAGTAGACCGGATCTGTTGCTTGTGTAGCACTCTAGCCATGTGTACCAACTGCTGTTGCAAGCTGTCCAACTGGCTGTGCAAGAGCACGTGGCTCCTCCTGGAATATAACCTTGCGTATCTCTACCACCCTCTCAAGATGCCTATGCATCTTGTCTTCATGGAAGACTACATCATCGCTGCAGATGACTTTTCACCGCTTGCGGATCCTAGAGGCGGTAACCTATCTCACCTGCATCCCCATAGCCAAGGAAAATGCATTTGACACTCTTAGGATCCAACTTAGCACGCTTATCTTTGGGCACATGGCAGAATGCCTCACATCGAAAGACATGTAGATGTGCATAAGACGGAGGTTTCCCAGTCCATACCTCCTTCTGCAACCTAGAAATCCAAACCACTAGAAGGTGATCTATTTATGACATGCACAGCTGTACTAACTGCCTCAATCCAAAAGCTCTGTGGTAAGCCTACATGGCTAAGCATACTGCGTACATGCTCCTGGATGGTTCTATTTATCTGCTTAGCCAAACCATTCTGGGGTGGGGTATAGAGGGCAGTCAACTGACACTTAATACTCCTCTCGTCACATAGTTTTTCAAAAGCACGTAACACATATTCTCCCCCATTGTCAGCCCTAAGGCATTTCAGCCTATGCCTAGTCTGGTTCTCAACCGATGAAAGCCATATTTGAAACATAGCCAAGACTTCAGACTGAAGCTTAATGGGGTAAGCCCAGACTTTACACAAAAAATTGTCAATGAATGTCACAAACACTTTGCACCACCCATAGGCTGATAGGGCATGAGCCCACAGACATCAAAATTTACCAATGCCAGGGGCTCACTCATGCGTGTCCTATCAGACTTATTCATGTTCCTAGTCTGTCTGCCATGAAGACAATGCTCACATGAATCAAAACATGTGTAGTCAAGGGGTGGTAATTATTGCAAACCAGAAAGCATTTTCATTCCCTTCAAGGACATATGGCCTAAATGGGCATGCCAAAGAGATACATGTGGGATGGAACCCACTGATAAAACATGGTCAATAGAGGACCCATCAACTGCAAGAGGATAGAGGCTGCCAGCTTTAGCACTTCTAGCAAGCACAAGTCTACCACGGGTGATCTTCTAGGCAGAATCTCCAAATGAAACATGAAACCCAACATCATCAAGTTACCCTGCAGACATAAGACTACGTGTAAGCGCAGGGACATGACATACATCCTGTAACAAAAAAGTACTGCTAGTAGAGAACTACAACCATACATCCCCAATGCCAACAATAGCAAGTGACCTGTCATCACCCAAGAGAACTTAACCAGAGACAGTGCGGTAGGAGTGGAACCACTCACGACATTGTGTAACATGAAATGAGGCACCAGAATCCAAAAGCCAACATTGCACATACATAGAGTGAACATTAATCAACGATGTAGCATCACAAGAACTAGCTGCAAGTATGTACTCCCCATTGGAGTCATCAGCCTGCATGACATTTATCTCCTCAATTTTCACATTGGATTTCATAGGCATAATGCTGCGATCAGAGGACTTTTCATGTACTTTGTCTTTCCCCTTCTCATTGCACAATTCATGACACTGTGGGCGTATATGACCCTTCTTAGACCTAGATTTCTGCGAGTCTCTGCCATGGACATTCCCACAGTCATTCTTGCCATTACCATCTCTGCCTCTAACAGTTAAAGCATGCGACACACGAGAGGCATCCAAGTTCTTACGATTGATATCTTTTTACAGAAGAGCACTCTCTACATCAAGCAAGTTCAAAATAGTAGCAGGAGCACATAAGGTAGTGCGGAATACATCCCAATACATCCCATGACTCACTCAAAGTCCCAAGCAAAAACAATGGAGTAACCTCATCATTAAAGGTAATACCTTGCAAAGTCAAGTTCTTGAGAATAGCATGGAACTGGCTCAAGTGAGCAGACATCGTCATATTCTCCTACATGTTCAAGTCCATAAGTTTCTTCAACCAATACATCTAACTTGCTGACTTTTCTTGTCATAGAGGTTTTGGATCTTATCCCAAAGCTGCCAAGCACTCTGTGCTTCCTCAACCACATTGTAATGCACCTGTTCAGTGAGAGATAAGATGAGGGTGGACTTGCATAACTCATCAAGATCATCCCATTCGTCATCATTCATAATTTCAGGCTGCTCGCCATGCATTCTTAGTGGCTTTATTTGTGATTTTTGCACCAATACCTGCCAAACTTGGCTCTTCCAATTGGCATAATTCGTACCATCAAGATTATTGATGTTGAAGATAGCACTATCAGTGGAAGAAGAACCCATAATGCAGTCCAAAAAAGTGCAGACAGCTCAAAACTGCTTGTTGTTTTTTGCTGTAAATAGCCAAAATACCACCAAAACCAAGGCAAAATGACCACTAACTAATATCTAATGATGCTACCCACCAAGTACCATAAAAAATACATAAAATCAGGATGATTCAACATGAAAATTCCACATCAATCCATACATAACTGCTTCTTGTAATAAATTACAGCCATGTACAATGAGAGCAAATTATAGACAAAATCAATGCACCAAGTCAACCACAGACTGTCAAAGCATAACCAACATCAAGCGGGCATAAATCAGTATATGACAGTCATACGGACATTGAGCAAACACCCTAGCATGTCAAACAAATCCGTCAGTAAGCTAGCACACCCCCTGTCTAATAGGGCAAAGTGTACACAACACTGGCAAGACCTGACACAAAGAGGTGTATGCTCAGTAAGTGTGAAGCCCAAATCAGCCCAAGTTCATGTATGCGGACCACGACATATCAAGCATGCAACATCCAAGTAAAGAAGGTCCCAGTCTCAGAAGACTCAAAGCTCAATAGCATAGACCACCTGCTCAATGTCTGTCAAAAACCCAACGATGCTCCCACTGGCACAAAATCCATATGGATCAAGCCAAGAAGCTCAAGAAAGGCATATGAGAGCACTAGTGATGAAAGATCCAAGATTAGACACCAATAAGACATCATGAGCATATAGGCATTGTACCCTCCAAGTATAGCATCCATAAAAATCAACTATATCCCAAATACAGCTCTGGCAAGCCAAGAAATATCCCAAGTAAGTTTCGAGAAGCCAGATACAAGCCAAGACAAGGCACTAGTAGCAGTCGGCTCCAAACAATGTAACGAGCATGTAGTAGTGGCATAGGCCAAGCATGTCAAGACCGGTCAGACATAGGTAACATACATGCCATATGTACATCCAACACGAAGCATCAAATGCATTCCAAAGCCAAGATCGAGTGCAAATAAAGATCCGGAACCAAAGACAAGCTTGATGTCGTACCCCGAAGGTCAATATTTCATTGCATATCTTAAAGACATAACCCGAAGCCACTAGGCATAAGAAAACATGAGGTAATAGGCTTCAGTCCACTGTGGTACAATAGTGATTTACTATTCAAAATGGAGTATTTTCAGCAAGAAGATTAGTCTAAAATGATGGCATAACATGTGCCTTGCATCCCCAAACAATAGGTCATCAATAGGTATCAAACCGCTTGACTAGGAGGCACCAAACAAGCATAGGCATCAACTGCTAGTGTAGCATTGACATTTAATGTTTGTAGGCTGTTGTAAACTATTTCAAAAAAGTGCTACAGAACCTCAAATCAATGTCCAAGGCTTGGGAGGCTTCAAAGCATGTCAAACATCAATGCCAAGGGTGCTAAATTGATCAGGTGCTTGTAGATCAATGACAAGGGTCCAAGGAGCCTGTAGATCAGGCGCAAATCATGCTGATCTACTGAGGGATTTTGCTACTATCATTGTGCTGGTCAGGATGGTAAGGAAGCTCCAGGGGGTGACCAAGGAGGCACACAACAAGCCTCAAGTGCCCAAATGTAAGAGGGAGCAAGATAAGGGTTTGAACTATGGCTTCCCTGATTGACTGCAACCTGAGAACTGAATAAAAATCACTAAAAGAACACTTCAATACCTCTGTAGCAATGCCTTGAGGGTGCCTCAATAGGTCGGGAAGGTGCTTGGGAAGCTGGGGAGTGACGGGAGCTTAGGAAGGTCGGCTATGGCTGTCGGGAAGGAGACCCAATGCTGTAGGTATTTGAATGGGAGCTAAGAATGCCACAAACCAAGCTCGGGAAGTCGGGAAGCCTCACTCTGATACTAGTTGAAAGGTGAGAAGGATCAAAGCTTTCTTGGGAATGAGCTATGACGGAGAGCAAGAGCAAGAAGATAGAGAGAAACAAATGGGAACTCCAATAGTCACAATGTGTGAACGGGCCTTCCTTTATTCAAACTGTCACTAAAAGAATAAAGAATAAAGTGATGGTGACGGGCACCCACCACCTGCAGTGTGTAGTGGCGGGTACTATCAGTGTAGTAATACATGGGCAACTAGGCAGAGGTGCCTTTACCCCCATCGCTAATTTCCCTTGGCTAGTTGTTTTGCTACTTGGGATGCCCTCGTGTATAGGCATTGCTAACCCTCAGACGAACAAGGTGGAAAATCTAGAAAATCTAAAGTAGAAGACAAGGCCAAGGCAAAAGTGAAATGGAAGATGAAGGTGCACCAAGAAAAATATGGAAACAAAAGAAGTGCAGAAAAGTCCTAAATCAGGGAGAAAGGCACACCAGAAAAAGCGCAAGTCAATACTTTTGTAAAAGAGCACAAGGTGCATCATGATTTATTTTAAGAGCGCTCGTGCAATTTGTAAAGGTAGATGGGCGGTAGAAAGAAAGCTAGGAAGATAGGAGGACAATGGGAAAAAGGGCCTAGCCGGCCATGTAAAAAAGGAGATAAGGGGATGACCGCCCAAAAGGGATTTACCGTTTTGTATATAAAGTTGAAAAGTGAATGAGAAGCTCATTCTTGTATGTGGCCAAAATTATCTCTCTTCTTCTACTACTTCTTCTTCTTCTTCTTATTGCTTGCTTGAGCTTGTGCTTGAGAGAGGGAGTATGAGAGTGTGAGGGAGTGAGCGTGTGAGGGTGAGGGACTGTGGTGGAGAAGCTCTCCATCTTCTCCTCTCTTCTTCTCTTCTCTTCTCTTCTCTTGTCTTTCTCGTGGCAATGGAGCTTGGAGCGTGGAGCTTGAGGATGGAGCTCCCTTGAAGCTTGCACTTGGATCGTGGAGCTATCGGAGTGCTCGGGAGAGGAGGCAACTCGATTGAGCATGGAGGTAAGCTCACTACACTCGTAGAGATGGATAGCATGTCGACTATGTGAGAGGTAGCCATTAGTGCTCGACTTGGAATGCTTGAATGATAAGCGGTCCGTGGGTCTTGGTGGTTGAGCTTGTGCTTATCACCTCTACATTTTGTTTCCGTTGTCGAGACCAACAGATTCAAGCTTGAGAACTTGTGCACTTCAAATCGAGCATTAAAGTAGGGTTTTTCCTGAACCGGTGCTTGAGGTAGATAGGTAGGAAGCTAGGGAGTTTGAAGAGGCATTCGATCTCCTTAGCAAGTAAGTCTTTGGTTTATTGGATTTGAAAAGGTAGGTTGGAGTAGCATAAGTGTTTTATTTATGATTTTTGTTTACATTTAGGTAGGATAGGAGCAAACAGTGTGAGTACATAGTAGGGTTTCTACTATTGTATAACAGGCCGAAATAGGAAAAAGAAGGGCAAAAAATGAAAATTTGGGTTAAATGCTAGTAAGGGGAGCAAGGCTAAGGTGAATGCAGACTTGGGCAGGGTAATAATAGGCTAGGAGGGGCAAGGGAGACTTCATTTTGCATTTTAGGGATTAGGGAGAGCTAGGGAGAGAGAAAAAGAGCTTTGTTGTGTGGACCTACTTCAATCTCGTTGCTGAGGAGTTCGTTGCCCACTACAGGTACTCCCACACCTTCTCCATCATGCGTAGCTAGGATCTAGAGGTGCTCGACCAGTGGGAAGGCCTTGCTCATTCGGCGCAACGAATTTTGTGCAAGTTTGACGAAAAACACGTTGCGTTCGGCTAGCAATTCTAGGATGAGTCTCAGAATCGGCCCTCGGCCCACCCTGTATTTGGCCACTCAATCAAACCCATTTGAAAAAACCACCCGGCCTTCGGCTCTGATGACTTGTCCCAACCCCACTCGGACAAGCTGACATTCAACCCTTGGCCGAAATTACCACTTCGACTAACTTTGCATTCGGCCAACCTGACTCGGCCCTTGGGCATTTTGCCATTCGGCCCTCGGAAAACCACATTTGGACTGGTCGAATTGGGCATTCCGACCAGTTGCATTAGGCCATTTCCTCATTCGGCCCTTGGCCATTTGGACATGCTAATCAGGCATTCGGCCCCTGCAATTTGAACCTATTGGGCCGAGTTTGGATTTTTCCAAATTTTAATTTGTAGACCCCAAAACTAACCCAGAGACCATACATAGCCAAAAGAACACCATAGATCTATCACTAGATGGAAATCTAGAGCAAGTAGTTCAAAACTTGGCTACGAACGGCCCTTCAAATCATGTAGGGCATTTCAACGTAATAGCCTTGTGGACTGGGGGCTCTGCCCATCTGCACCTCCCCCAAGTAGGTTGGAGAGGAAACGTGTGCTATGAAAGGTCCTCCAAATTAGATCTTAGTGTAGTGATGGCTCTACACGAGCATAGATTCTCACTTACAAAATGGAAACCAAAAGCCCATACCCGAACAAAGACAAACAGCTATCCTGGAGCCTCAATGTGTCAATCTAGCCAACAAGGGCAAAAAGGCCATACCACAAAAGCATGTATATGTTGCATTCAGAATGCATCTAGTCAAAGACATCAACAAGCTACAACTGGGAGGACGACTAGAAATGACAATCCTAATGATAGATGCACCTTGAATGGCACTGCACAGGCAACCCAAGACATCAGTAGAGAATCCACATTGGGTTGTGCAGTCGAGGACTTAAGGGCATGTATTAGAAGGACTAAATTTATAAGCTAAGACCTGGAAGATGAGGGCATAGTACCAACGGCTTATTTTAGGGTCAAACTCACCATAAAAAGGGAGCATTGTGTCAATGCTCTCATCGATGAAGGAGTTGATTTTAATATCTTGACCTATGAAGCATGGACCCTACTAGGCCAACCATAGCTCGCAACAAATGATGCAATCTTAATCCTTATGGGGGACACCCACAAGTACTTATTGGGAAGTGCAGAATCCTTGTAACTATCGAGGATGAAAGATTTCTTATCCTATTCCATGTTCCCCCAAATAGTGTTAATTCTGGAAAGGAAACCCTCCTAGGAAGACCCTTCAAAAGGGCGACAAAGTGTGAGGTTGATTATGTAGCACAGAGGATACACTTGACACTACCGAGTGTGAGGATAATCACAACCTTTAGTAGGGGTGACCTCATCAAACCTCGAGGGAAGGACAAGGAACATTCTGATATACCAGGCAAGTCTAGTGATGAGAGCAAGGACTTGTTGAAAGAGTTGATACAAGTGCATGTTGAACATAGAGAACCAGTGAGCGAGACCATGCTTGAAACAAGAAGTTTAGGAGACAATGCCAAGGATAGGCTTTGGACTTACAAATATCATAGAAGACCACAAAAGAAGCCCAAGCCTTATAGAAGAAGGAATAGATGGAGAACCAACACAATGCCACGATGGATATCCAAAGCATTGCTATGTGCTCAAGGGTATTACATAGGTAACCAATGGATTTGGGTGCCAAAACCCCCTGCTAAACCACCTCTGTCAGCTGAACTACAGACTATATCAAAAGCTAAGAAGCACAGGAGGAAATCTAAGAGAAAAACCAAGTCTTGAGTCAATAACATTGGAGTGACTGAGCCCCTCATACCTAGATCCTCAGCCTAGCATGCTTAACAAGCAGATATCATATGTAATTGTTGAGTGTGGACAAAGACCACTAGTGCCCAAGGAGCCATTGACGTCCCAAGAGGATGATGGGCACCACAGGTGCAATGTTGCTCATGATAAGGCTGATTGCTCAACAAAGCAAATGGTAGAATCATCTAACATCTCTACAAGAAAATCTTCCAGCCAATGCCACCTAGGAGTCCCAAATCTCCTACACCCTCTTTCCCTAAACGGACGCAGAAAGCACAGCAATAGTCATCAAGTACAACTACTCAATCCCAATCTCTATCTCCATCTAAGCTTCCAAATGTCCAAGAGGTGGGACATGACACCACCTATAGCTCTCGTCCCAAGGATATGCATGTGCAATCTATTGCGACTAGATCAAGTGAGGCTCAATCTGTACAAGTGAATGCTCAAAGGGCAATAAAAGACAAAATCACTGCCAATCTGCTAGAGGACCTGAAACCACGATTTACCAATAGTATCCAGTCCACTAAACTAGCCACTGCTACTTCCAATTAGGAATCATAGCAGTCACAGTTGTTTATCATAGCACAGAGGAACGGAAAATGGAGCAGAAGTGTGGGAAAAATGTAAGAAGGAGATAACAAAAAAGGCACAGGACAAAGGAAGGAAAAGGCTCCTTGGATGGAGGTTAGACCCTGAAAATTTGAATGACGACCTCTCCAGAAGGCTTCAATGTCGCCTCGAGAAAAGAAAAGAGTAAAAGCGTGCCATTAAATATGAAGGCGCTCCCGAATCCTTTTAAAAAGAGCACCGGGCTCACTCCTGTGCAAATTGTATGCATTAGTGGGAATGGGATAAGTTAGAACGGTGGGAAATAGGAAAAGAGGGCCTAGGCTAATGGACAGCCATGTAAAAAGTGGGGATGACCGCCCAAAAAGTAGGGCATGTATATAAAGTTCAAAAGTGAATGAGAAGTTCATAGGCTTGTGTGTGGCCAAAGCTTCTTCTTCTTCTTCTCTTGTTTCTTGCCTTCTTACTTGAGCTTGAGTGAGGGAGTGTGAGGGAGTGAGTGTGTGAGAGTGAGGGATCGTGGAGAATAAGCTCCCCATATTCTCTCTTCATCTTCTCTTTTTCTCTTGTGCGGCTATGGAGGATGGAGCTTGACAAAGGGGGCTTGAGCTTGCCACAAGGATCTGGAGCTACCAAAATGCAAGAGAGAGGAGAGAACTCGATCGAGCATCAAGGTAAGCTCACTACACTCGCAAGGTAGGCATTGCACGTCGGCTATGTGAGAGGTAGCCATGGCTGCTCGGCTTGAAATGCTTGATCAATAAGCAGTCTATAGGTCTTGGGATAGAGTTGCGTAGCTCCCTTCCATTTTGGTTCCGTTGTCGAGACCAACAGAATCGAGCCTTGAGCTCCATGCGCATCGAATCGAGCATAGAAGTAGGGTTTGTAGCCTGAACCGATGCTCAAGATAGTTAGGCGATTTAGGAGGTTTTAATCCCTGGAGCAAGGAAGTATTTTGATTTGTTCTTGAATATTAGAGTATGACCATCCATCTCCATCTCTGGTTTTGATTTTTGTTGCATTAGGTTAAGTTTAGGATAGGAAAAAGAAGGAAAATAGAAGGGTTTTACTGCTACTGGAAACAGGGAAATAGGGGCATAGGTTCAGACTTCTGGCTGGAAGAGTGTGCGGGATTAATTTTTGACTTTACAGCAGGCTGGGATGGGGCAATAAGAGGCCTAGGGAACCAGGGAACACCACATTTGACATTCTGCCTTCTGAGAAGAGAGTGAGCTTGAGAACCAGGGAGAGAGCAAGAGAGAGAGAGAGCTGGGAGATCGTGAAGTGCTAATCAATTCGAGCACCACATCGCTTCTAGGTATGCCAGGCAGTTTCCTCTATTGCTTTGCATCTATGTGGAAGGCACGGCACGATATTGTGGAGTAGGCGTTGACCTTGAGGCATCGCACGCAACCCGCAGGCCATCGTTCACGTCGTCAGACCAGTTCGTCTGAGTCCCAGAATAGGACTGCCCGATTTTTGGAGTTGGACTATCCAACTCCGAAAATCAGACCACTTTTTCCATCCGATTTCCAGAATCGGACCAGCCCGAAAGTTGGACCACTTTTCCGATCTGATTCCCAAAATCAGACCCGCCCGAAAGTCAGACCACTTTTCCGATCCAATTCTCAGAATCGGACCCGCCATGCAATTGTTATAATCGGTCCCAGTGTCCAGGTTGGACCACGTATCCTCGACCACTCAACCCATTGCAGAAGTCGGACCTCCGCCGTCCAAGTAGGGAAATCGGACCTAAGTAAAATTTGACCAACCCATCCAATTCCTAGAATCAGACCAATTCACCAGAACTTTAATAGAAGGTTTTGAACCTATCCCACTGTCCTGGCCACCTTGGTCACATCTCTGATCCCCTAGGGAACCCAGTTTAGCCTTAGAAGCCAGAGGCCAGACATGTTAACCGAGGATTCACCCCAAACAGCTAGACTGAGCATACCAAACTTAGAAATTGACTTGACGTTCGGCTACCAGCCAGCCAACCAACCTTGAAGCAGAATAGAGAATGCAGGAGGGTCTTTCGATAAAACCTTAGATTAGCCAGAACCTGCCCTTAGAGCCACATTAGGCTACGTGCATCCGCACCTCACTGTTTGATTTCATCACCTAAAGTGCACTACAAGAAAAGGAAAAGCCTATTTTCGCATTGAGCACTAGAAAGCGCGAAGCACAAGTTGTGAATAAGATTGACGACTGCTTCCAATAACAAGGAACTCATCAGGAGACATAATAACGTTAAGGAACCCACTACTAGGAGAAGATCCCAAAACATAGTTGGCTACCTGAGAGCCCCATCAGGAGGACCCTAAGAGGACACGAAGATCCAGAAGGTGACAACATAGAGGATCGGACACTGCCGGAGTTACTCAAATTGATCGACGACCTTGTGGAGCTGGAAGTGGGAGCAATGCCAGGATCATGGGGCGGACGACAGGACTTGGGATAATTCCCAGTCATAGTGCAGGAGTTAGTCGATGAGTATGTCTTGTTGACTGGGATGGTAGTTCAGGGTAGGCCAGTAGAGGAAGTGGTAGCAAACCTAGAAGAGGAAAGAAAGGCGATCAGGAAGGCGTTAGAGAGCATAATTGCCTATAACCATGAGCAAAAGGCTAGGAAACTCCAACAAGATGTAGACATGTACGAGGCTCGGCGTGTGCTAGCCCTGGCTGGTGCAGCCAAAGTAGGACCAAATGCAGAGAGAGAGTGAGCAATGGAGGCTGACTTATCATTGAGTGAACTTGTAGCCAGGCGGCTCATGGACAACACGTCCGCTGAGCAGAGCGCACCATCCTTAGCCACAGCATTACTCTCAGGATTAGGGGTCACGCAAGGGGCAATCTAGGATCCCTGTTGTAGCAAAGAAACTAGACAAGTATAAACCTAGCAATGATCCATATAGCTTTGTGGAGCAGTTCAAGCAAGTTTGCAAAGCAAACGGTCTCACGGACTTCGCACAACGCTCTCAAGTCTTCGGGCTGTGTTTAGGTGATAAGGGGAGAATTTGGTACACTAGTCTAGATGCAGCCAAGTGCACGAACTTTGCCTGTCTTAAAGACCATTTTATCAATAGATTCTCTGAGGCAGGGTACTCTGACAACCTCATCATCCGGTTATGTTAGTCAGAGGGAAAAGGAAGACGTAAGAGACTACATCACTCATGTGCGTAGCCTCTTCAAGAGGATCCTAGCCAATGAGAGACCTAACGAGAAGGCTGTGTCTAACGTGTTTATAAATGGAATTTGAAGTGAGGAGCTCTATAAGGCCTTGGCTAGTAACTCCACCCTACACAAAGACGTGTTAGCTAGAGTTTTTGAAAAGGCAATAAGGGTGGACGATCAGCTTAGGGAGCGAAGCATGAGGAACTCCAGTCGGGATAGTACAAGCCAAAGAGCTTCAAAGCGGACAACGGTGTTGGGAGAGAGAGAACTCTAGTATACAGGATAAGGGAAAAGGTGTTGACCAAGGCCATGAGCTGGCTGAGGTAAGAATGAGCTTGCATGATTGCAAGAACAGATGAGGAAGCCTGCGCAGTCTCACATGCAATGTATACACTGTGGTGGAAACCACCTCGGAGCCGAGTGTCAAGATCCTAGATCTAGGCCGTGCTCGAACTGTGGTAGGTTCGATCATGACTCATTGCACTGCAGATTGCCCAGGAGATTCCCATATGCGCAGTAATACAACCCTCCATACTTACGCAACATGCCACCTAACCTCTTTGGCAGGGAGCCCAGCTGGCGATTCCAGCACCAAATGACGCAAGACCAATCATTCCTAGGCTAGAGATGAACCCAACAGGCATACCTAGACCACCGAGGCCCTATGTAACACAACTACCGAGTGATGCTCCCATTCACTATGTGGAAGAACCTAGTGAAGAGGAAAGCTATGTGAACCCATACATCTCCTATGATGAGGAAGGCAATCCAGTCCTGATGGACTATCAACCGGTACCGGTAATGGCGCTAGGCAGAGGGAGAGGTAGAGGCTTTGGAGGACCAAGTCAAGATCCAATCTCATGCTGGACTTGTGGTCATCCAGGCCATATTTCATCATGCTATCCGAAAAGGGAACAGGCAAACCAGGACAAAGCTGACCTTCGATGCACCAAGTGTGGGATCACACACCTATTTTCTGACTGTCCTAGACGAAAGCCATCAGCTAGTTCTACCAACGTGCCCTTGGGACTATTCAGTGTGGAGACCTTTGGCGGTGAGGATACGCCCATCCCACTACATGTCATGACGTGAGCACAGACAAAACGAATAGGCGTCTCGTTGCCTAGGCCAAGTAACCTGGATGCAGCCTCGTTGGGAAAGAAAAGCTAGAGGAGAAGGAGAAAGAGAGCAGATGCAAAGATTACCCTTAAGACAGAGGAAGCTACAACCTCAGTGGCAGGAAAGGGGGTCACTGATGCCGAGGCAGAGACCTCAGCTCCTAAGATAGTAGAACTAGGGAGTGCCAAGGTAGGGGAGTACTCCCATCCCAGACGACAACTCAAGGCTATAGCCAAAGTTAAGGAGTAGGTCAAGGACACCTAGGAACACCTTAAAGATGTAGAAACCATACTGGAAGACTGAATGGAAGACCTCTCTATGTGAGCACACCCGTTTTGCCATTGCGACCTCAATCGGGGAGCGCACCCATGCCACGAGAGATGCCGTAGAGGCAAGACCAATGTCAACAAGCTAACCAGGACATATGGCCAAAGAATGGTGACCAAGGAGGAAGCTAGGTGGTTGGCAAGAGTACTTTAGTAACTACCCACCACTTTAGTAACTACCCCAGTGCCTTAATTCTTGCCATAAGCTTCAGCAACACCCTCCCTTATGGCAAGAATTAAGGCACTGGGTGGAGGAAAAAGGGGAGCATACTACCGCTGACTGGCAAGAGCAGGACGTAGTCACGCAAATCCCAAGCCTAATGCTACACTCGGCTCCAAGGTCACTGCACGTCAATACTTTCTGGGAAGGCACGGAGATGCATGCAATCCTACCGATCTTAGCCTTGGGGGATGCAACACAAAAATGAATCATAGACATAGGCACCGGGGCGAGTGTCTTGAGCCACGCAGTTCTATAGGCCTGGGGAAGCCCACCTATTGAAGCGGCTAGGTTTAATGTTACATTTTCCAATGGAATGAAGGTCAGACCATTCGGGGTCCTAAAGAACTGGCCAGTGAAGGTCGCAGGAGTGCAGTTTTCCGTAAACTTCATTGTCATGAAGGGTGTGGACTACGACATACTGCTAGGCCGACCCTGGATGAGGAACGCACGAGTTATTGAAGATTGGGGGAAAAATATCATCTTCTTGGGGAATAGGACAAAAGAAGTAAGGGTTGAGATGGACAGTTGGAGGACTACCCCAGCCGACGATGCTATCTCGACCATGCTAAAAGGTGATGCCCAGGCAAGCAAACCCTATGGGTCTTTGACCAAGTACATCCCTTTCCCTGAGGACGAGCGGGATTGGATGCATGTCTTGGCAACCATTGACCTACCGTTCTCAGATGAGGAAGAGTTGTATAAGCAAGCTGCTAAATCGCCAAGCATGCCAGCAAAGGAGCCCACCATGTCACTCTACATGATGGCAGGAAGCTCACGTGACCCAGGGAAACCAGTCTCATTCCATATCCCCACCAACAAGCTCGAGCTTTAAGAAATCATAGAGTGCCTCACCGATAAAATGAAGGGCAAAAAGGCTGCTAATCTAAAACCCCTAAGTGATCTCTTGGCTGGGCCTGACTAGAAATGGACCAAAATTCATGATCTTAACCTATTATACAATTGGTCTTTAGTCACTGACAAAGAGGAGATTGGAGAGGAAAACATGGGGGATGACGAGCAATCAGAGGGGCAAGATTTCGATAATGAGGGGTATGAGCACTGTCGCTCTGTGGGGGACGAGAGTGAAGAGGAGTTAGACACGATAGAATATGACACTGAAGGGAGAACAATCAAATAGATCAAGGCAGACTCTAGGCCTAGAAGGGAAAGGGCAGGCCGGAATGAAAAAGGAGTCATGTTGATGGAGTGCGATAGGTCCTGGTTGGAGCACATGGGAGCCTTGGATTACAAGCAGGCAGGGGTGGCACAGCAACTAGTAGCTCCAGTGTTGAAGACAGATTTGTTAGAAATGCGGGATCTAGAGCATGGCAAAAGCTATGGAGGTTGGAAGGTAGAGATAAACCTCATGATGACATAGACAAAGAAGACAAGACTCTTACACAAGTGAATTAGGTTTCAAGATTGAGACTTGAACTCATAAACACATTCTTGTGTATTAGACAAACAATGATAATGACACTAACTGAAAGAGGAAAGCATCATGATATTGTATTCATCTCTTATGAAAGTGACATCCAAGTACAATGTTATATAGAACTAGGTAGTAGCATTCTGCACCACTGTGCTTATGGGATTCAGGACCTCATCCTAGATTGCTTGCTTTCCCTTGCCTACTGCTCCATACAAAGAGGCATACAAGTGGATGTGATTGCTAGATTCTCAACACCCCTCCTCAATCACAACCAGGAAGGCACAAAGTGTGTAGAGGCTTTAGTGAGAGCAACACCTGCAAAGTGTGGGCATACCACAAACATGGCAAAACATCAGAGGCTGTCGCAGAAAAGGCTAAGTGTGGGTACCACAAACATGGTGGACATCCAGAGGCTGTAACAGGGGCCTCACAAAGTGTACAGAGACTGTAATGCCAGGTTACATGAGGAGTTTACAAGCTTATGGTAGGAGCATCAATGGCAAGTACATACAAAAAAAAATCTAGTAAAAATTTAGGTCAAGGACCGGCAAGCCCTTGTGGTTTTCTATATTTTTAGGTATGGCATTATGAGCATAACAAAACTTCTTGTCCTTCTTCATCTTGATGTAGGTCTTCTTGTCGGTGTAGTCCAGCTTGCTCTTTTTGATTTTGTACTTGTTATTTACTTTGCTTGCAGCTTCAGTCTTCATGTCCATGTCCATGTCCATGTCCCCCTCAAGCAAAGATACCGTCATTTTTGAGGCAGTGGAAATGTCTTCAAAATCTTGCATTATCCCAAAGGTAGTAGACATGTCTTCAAGTTCTTCAATTGAGCTCATTGATTGTACTTTAATGTAAACAGATCCATGTCTCTTTGCAAGTAGAATAGAAACACCTTCTATGTAGTACCAGTGAGCAACAAGAGTAGTTATGTCACTCCTGATAAGAAGAATCCACTTAAAAATCTTCATGTTTGGCAAATGCATCAGCATCAAATGAGTGAGATTAGACCACCAATGAGTTGATTTTTGAATGTGCTAAAAAACACAGGTGAAAATAGTGTTAAATCAACACTCTTAAGTATCAAGGGATACTAGAGTTGAAGATGGTGATTCTTGATGTTTTGATTTCTTACTGAAGACTGAGTTTTGGAGTAGATCAGAGTATCAAAAACTTTCAGTTGATTGAAAAACTACTATCACTCAAGTCTATGAGAGGTCTTCAAATCTTCAATGGTCTTTAAGTGCTTCAATGCTTCAGAGATCTCCCCTCCTTGATTTGATGGACAAATGTTGTTGGAGACTAATCAAATCAGTGAGTCAAAGTGGCAGGGTTTAGCTTGACTCAAGCCAATAAGAAAAATCAAGTGAAATGGAAGCTTGGAAAAAATGGCTATGGAGTCCCACAGTTAGGGTTTTCAGCCTGACTGGTTTTCGACCTGGCGCAGCTCGTAGGACGGATTATTCGGCGTGCTGGTTGATGAGAAGCAAGCCTATGGGGTAAGCTTCAAAAGCCCTAAGGCCGCAGGGTACATCGCGCAGCGCAGAGGGAGAATCAGACGTACGACCAGGCAGAGGCGCAGATCTGACAGAGATCTCGAATTCACACAATGCTGCTTTCTGATGCGCACGATGTTGAGCTGCGATGTGATAGAAGCTGCGCCACGAGTAGAGGAACGTTTTTCTAGAAGGAATCGTGGGATGAAACGGCTTGTAGTGTGAGATCCAGGGGCTCAATCAGAGCTATGTGCTGTTTGGCTATGGCTGCCACAAGTTTGGCTGAAGATGAAGTTGAGAAAAGAAGTCATACACTGATCTGAACTGGATAGAGATTATGAGAGACTGAGGGAGCAGAGAGAGGACCTGAAACATGCTAAGCCATGCTCAGCTGCGCTCTGATACCATGTTAGAAATGCGGGATCTAGAGCATGGCAAAAGCTATGGAGGTTGGAAGGTAGAGATAAACCTCATGATGACATAGACAAAGAAGACAAGACTCTTACACAAGTGAATTAGGTTTCAAGATTGAGACTTGAACTCATAAACACATTCTTGTGTATTAGACAAACAATGATAATGACACTAACTGAAAGAGGAAAGCATCATGATATTGTATTCATCTCTTATGAAAGTGACATCCAAGTACAATGTTATATAGAACTAGGTAGTAGCATTCTGCACCACTGTGCTTATGGGATTCAGGACCTCATCCTAGATTGCTTGCTTTCCCTTGCCTACTGCTCCATACAAAGAGGCATACAAGTGGATGTGATTGCTAGATTCTCAACAAGATTCACCTACTGAACTACGACCCCTTGGCAAAACTCCTTCCTTAAGCAAGGGATGTGAGTTTAACTCGGAGTCTAAAGTCAGTACAGAGAGTGATCCTAAAATACCCCAATCCTCTAAGGTCAGATGCACCAAAGGGGACATCCTAGGGTTGTGACCCATAATATTCCAATGGTTCTAGATGCGGTGCCAACAAAGCAGCGATCTTACCCTATGAATCCCAAACACGCCCATGTAGTGAAGGAAGAAATCGATAAGCCTATGAAGGCGGGATTTATATATGAGATTGAGCACACGGATTGGGTATCGTCCATAGTGATCGTTATGAAAAAAAATGGTAAAATTCAGGTGTGTGTGAATTACAAGAACGTTAATGCCATTACGAAGAGGGATAACTACCCCTTACCGTATATACCGAGCACATGCTGGAGAGGGTGGCAGGCAAAGAAGGTTAATGCCGTTACGAAGAGGGATAACTACCCCTTACCGTATACCGAGCACATGCTGGAGAGGATGGCACGAAAAGAATCTTATAGCTTCTTGGATGGTTTCTCTGGCTATAATCAAGTGCAAGTGCACCCTAACGACAGGCACAAGACTACCTTCACCACGGAGTGGGGTGTGTTCACTTACATCGTTATGCCCTTTGGGCTAATGAATGCACCTGCAACCTTCCAACGATTGATGTGCACCATCTTCAATGATATTCTACGATGGGAGTTAGAGGTGTTCGTAGACGACTTGTGCATACACTCTAATTGGGCCAAACACTTAGAGAGGTTGAGAGTTGTCTTTGAACGATGTCGGTTATACAACCTCTCGTTGAACCCCTTGAAGTGCGAGTTCTAGGTGAAGCACAGATGCATCCTAGGGCATGTAGTGTCAAGGAATGGCATTGCCACCAACATCTCAAAAGTCAGGGTCATTGTCGACCTACCACCACCCATTAACTACAAGGGCGTTCAATGTTTCTTAGGCCATACGGTATACTACCAACGCTTTGTACTGAACTATGCACTGATTGCTAGACCATTGTACAAGCTGCTAATCGTGTTCAAGTGGACTGAGGAATGCCAACGTGTGTATGAACAGTTAAAGAAGGCTCTCACCACTGTACCAATCTTACGAGCCCTAGACTGGAGTATGACATTCCATGTACACATAGATGCCTCTAAGGTTGTTATTGGAGATGTTCTATGCTAGCCTGGTGAATATAATCTTGATTACCCAGTGAGCTTTGCTAGCAGGCAGCTCACCGAGATGGAGATGAACTATTCCACTACAGAAAGGGAAGGGCTAGCCATGGTGTTTGTTGTAAAGAAATTTAGGCATTATCTATTGGCCACACCCTTCATCTTTTTTGTTGACCATCAAGCCTTGTTGTATCTTGTGAACAAGCCGTGCGCTACAGGTCGCATAGCGAGATGGTTAATTCTCTTGTTGGAGTTTGATTTCTCTATGGTTGTACGTAAGGGAAAGTAGCACTACATGGCGGATCACATGTCCCACATACCCACAGGAGAAGCTGCTAGACAAGCATACCTAATGACTTATCGGGCGCTCATCTCTTTGGCCTGTCTTGCGAAGGAGACTTGTTTAGGGCCGATTTGACACCATATTGGGCCGATGATGTAGTTTAAGTGCTAGAGAATGGTCTGCCTGAGAGACCTATTGAGAAAGCCAGGCTAAGGAGACTTATCTTAAAAATCCAGCCATACCAACTGATCGCTAGCCAACTCTATAGGTTGGGACAGGATGGTTTGTTGCATAAATGTGTGTGCGAGCACGAGATGCACAATGTATTGAGAGAAGCGCATGGTGGGATAGCTGGCGGGCACTTTAGTGGGGATACAACAGCCCATAAGGTGTTACAATCCCAACTACGATGGCCCACCCTATTCTGTGATACTGCTAAGTTTGTCAAACACTGCGATGAGTGCTAGAGGACTAAGGTTCCCATTCGCAAAGATAAGATGGAGTTGACCCCCGTAATAGCTCGACATCCCTTCGAAAAATGGGGCATTGACTTCATTGGGCCTATCAGTCCTACGACGCAATACTCCTAGGCACGCTACATCATTGTGGCAACAAATTACCTGACGAAGTGAGCGAAGACAAGAGCCACTAGAAAGAACGATGCTAGAACCACTACGAAGTTCCTGTGGGAGCGGGCCTTTTCACGGTTTGGTTGTCCAATTGAACTAGTGAGTGATCATGGCACACACTTTATTAATGAAGTGATATCCCACCTGCTCTCAACCTTCCTAATCATTCATAGAAGGCCCTACTACCCTCAAGCAAATGGCCAAGCAGAGTCCACGAATAAAATCCTAGTCAACGTGCTTACAAAGATAGTATCCACATCACGAAGAGACTAGGATAATAAATTGATGGCGGCCTTGTGGACCTATCATACAGCTTATAAGGCGGCTGTTGGATAGACGCCCTTTAGGCTGACCTATGGAACGGAGGCCATTCTACCTTTAGAGTTCTTTGTTCCTAGCTTAAGAATAGTAGCTCAGGAGCATTGGGAGGGAAGAGAAGCTTGGACTGACTGCTTAGTGGAGTTAGAGCGTCTCACGGAGACTCGACTTTTAGCAACCCACGCTTTGATTTGTGAGAAGGCACAACGAAAGATGTGGTTTGACAAGCATGTCAACCAGCACAACTTTGATCAAGGAGACCTTGTCCTACTATACTCGGTGAAAGGTCACAAATAGAAAATGAAATTTTGAGGACTGGACCTTTCCGGGTGCGTGCAATTAGTAGAACGGGCAATGTCGAGTTGGAGATGCTCGAAGGGGAAGGAATAGGCTTCTTCAATGGAAGTAGCATGAAAAAGTACTATCCTCCTTTCCATCCATTGCACCAACCACCTATGTGTGAAGCCCCTGTCAACGTCTGCGTGGCCACAATTACCGAACTAATAGATCAAGATGAAGAAGCAGTAGCACCCGCCTATCTACGAATCACGGTCACCGCAGAATGGGCGTATTCTTTTGATGCCCTGATCGACGAAGGTACCGACCGTAACATCTTGACGCATGACCATTGGACACGCATTGGTCAGCCTAGATTACAGCCCACAAATGCAAAACTCAGCCCATTTGGGGGCAACACTTACTCTCTCTTAGGAAAATGCCAAGTGGCTGTCTCCGTTGAGCTGAAAGCATCCCAGTCATCTTTTATGTGTTACCAAACACTAAAGGGGCCAGTGATAAGTCACTACTAGGCCGCACTTTCAAAAAGCAGACAAACTGCAATGTGGACTACAACCTAGATCGCATCCATCTTGCTATAGGCAATGTGCGCATAGTAACTACTTTCAGCAAGGGTCATATTGCGCCTCCTACAACTACGGAGCCACCGATAGAGACCCCCACGACCAAGCCTAAGGAGAAGGGCATGGATATCTCACCCCGCACTCCAACTGCTAGAATCAAGCCCACCCAAGCCATTCACATGGCCAAGGAGCCCACGTGCATATGGGTGCCAAAACGGCGAGGGCCACCTCCTGGTAAACCGTAGAAACATGCTTCTAAATGCAAAAACTATCAGTCACAGCCTAAGAAGCAACCCAGATGCTATCAACATAGGTGCACTACCACGCCACGATGGATCTCGAAAGATCTCCTACAAGCACAAGGATACTATGAGGGAAACCCCTGGATATGGGTGCCTAAGGGTGGACATTCAAGAAGCTCAACTCTGAGCAACCCCACTCCAGCTGGACATGCTGGCACATACAAAGCACAAATCGCAAAGAACGCCGAACTAGCACCAGTGACGATTAATGACTCCCAACACACATTCATTGTCCCAAGCTGGATGCCCTAGCACCATCCAGGTTAGAGGAGTTGCGCACCCCCATGCTGGCTCGAATAGAATGTAGCACGGCTCCTATGCCACTGAAGCCCATTGTAGCATCTCCAAATGCTCCAGAGTGCAAAGTCCCACTTGTGACACTAGTAATGGAGTCACTAATGTCCAGCCCAATTGCGCCATCACCACCAGTAGGTCTTAAGCCTTCATACAAAAGACAATCTTTCCTTTCAATGGCCAAGGATCTTGCTGAGACCTCGGGGAATGACATAGTAACATTCATTAAGGAGTTGGATGACACCTTCACCACATTCGCTAGGAGCTATGAGAGGCTTGACCTAGGACTTCTTGACGAACCCCTTGCTTCTGATGTTCACGCGTTGCCATGCACTTGGGAAGACTACGAGTTTATGACCATCAAATTTCCCAAAATTGCGGCCCAATTAATCGCTAATGGAGAAATCTCAAAGGAGCAAGCTGTTCTCAGACGACTAGTCACCTCTTACCGCAAGCCTGCGCGCTCTACACCTGAACGAGAGCTAGAGGAGCTCACGTAGCTTGCTAGCTCTGCTTTTCCATTCTTACAACTGTGGTATGCCTTACGACTCCAATGGGAGAAAAAAGGCCACCGTATCATGACCAATGCTGAGCAAAGGAGGGCAATCAAAAAAATTGAACGTGACCCTACTTATGTGGCACCTCTTTCATTTAGAGTTTTGGCCATTACACGCAACATACACTTAGATGATCAGGTATTGGCCCACCCATACATTGACCAGTTCCTCACGGAAGAGAAGTTGCACGTTGCTAGTCGCCTCAACTCCAGGGACATCTTTCATAATGTCTTGATCTACATCACTCAAGCTTCCATATAACCATGCGAACTTGATCGTCATGCCCAGTTTGAATATAACCCTAACCTTTATACTTGGTTGTTGGCCAAGTAGCTCGCCCCACACAGCCCATGCGAGCCTTCCTCCTCCCCTTGCTAATCCTAAAAAGGATTCCCTTAACACTTGGGGAAAAAGGGGGGGGAGGAGAGAATGAGAACCAAGTGACAAACCAAGTGATGTAGCAAGAGGTATAAAGGGTGAAAATGATCAATTGAATTCAAATAGGAAAGAATGCAAGGAGGAAATAGATGTTGGTTGTGAATTATTTCTAAGTTTCATTCCTCTGAATCTGCACGACAAACTGTCACACGCATTCTTTCTTGGGTTTTGCTAGGAATGAATCAAGTTATAACGCTAATGTTGACTTGGGTGATGATAGACTCCTACCATGGCAGGACAGGGTAGACTCCCATTCACGGAAGCGGAGCTCACGAAGTATGGAATCAGCATCGAGACGCATGGATTTAGCCAATTCACATTCAAGCATACCATGAATCTAGATGAAGCCATCTTGGAAGAGCCGGCCGCCGTGAGGGAGCTGATGGACAAATGTAACCTCCAAAAGTACATAGAGAAGGTCGGATAGGCAGTAGACTATAGCATGTGCGCAAATTTCTTAAGGAGCTTCGATGAAGGACGCGGACGCGGAGCTGTGGCACGATCACAGTGAGGGTGGGTGATCAAGAAAGAAGGGTGCAAGTGCCCCTTAACACAGACATTGTCGAGAGAGCCCTAGGGCTTGTGCCCAAAAAAGAAAGATGCCCAAAAAGAGATGTGTGTGCCATGCTGGGAGTCAAAAAAGAGGACGTGCACATGGTCGATGGAATCAGTCTGGCTGACATTCCAGACCCTCCAATGAGGATGCAAGCTAAGATGATCCACACTCTTTTCTCGGGCCACAGATACAATGCACTCATGAATAGAATCGGCGTGCCACTGCTAGAAAGCATTGCGGCAGGAGTTTCGAGGAGGTGGACTGGAACGGCTTTGTCTAGGAGACTATCAGGAGTTCAGCTGCCCTTTTGGCTCCAGCCACAGCACCAGCTAGTGGGGAATCTCTGGCCTCTACCGCACGATCCACAAGAAAGAAACCTGCCACAAAAGCCTCTACAATCAGATACAGAGGTGTCCTCACTGCAATCATTGACGAGGCTATCAAGGATGCCAGCATAGAGGAAGAGCAAGCTAGGCACCAAAGCTCACCTCACCATGAGGAAGAAGGCTCGAGCGAAAAGACGGCAAGCGACAAAGGAGAGCTTGAAATACCACCCACTCAAACAGCCGAGCCACAGAAGCAAATGAAGACTGGCAAGAGCTAGAAAAAGGAGGAGAGACTAAGCAAAGAGGAGCGGGCCGAGGTGAAGAGGGCTCGAAGAGAGCCAAGGAGGGTGGAGGAGCAACGATGGAAGAAGGAAGAGGAAGAACTTGAAAGAGTTAGAGAAGAGTCGAAAAAGGTAGAAGAGGAAAGGCAAAGAAGGGCGAAGGAGGAAGCCAACGAGCTGAGGATGAAAGAACTAACTGAGTTGGCAAAGGCCACTCGCATATCTGTTGAGGAAACTCATGGAAGAGGAGAGATCAACCCCTTGAGTCCCCACCATGAGGCCGAAGTAAGTGGCAGCACGGAAGCAGCCCCAGTGATCGTAGGCAAAGGGAAGTCACTGTTGCACCCCCTGCCTTCCTCCTTCGTGCTAGTGCCAACCGACACCACAACTACCCCACAACCCACGCCCTCTCTTGACACGGCCCAGCTGATGAGCATGATGCAGATGCTTGTGAATAAAGTGGTTGAGATTTTGCCAGAGACTGGAGCGAAAAGACCTGCCACTGCAAATGCTGAGTCCAGGAAAGACCCGAAATGGCAAAAGCTAGAAGCGTCAACCACCACAGCTCCTATTCCCATGCCACCTGGTGCGGACTACGATGCTTACATGGCTGAGCTCCTTGCATAGTTGGATAAAGAAAAGGAAGAAAAGAAGGTGTCCCTGTTGGAGCTGGAAAAGGAAAGGGAAACTTCGGCAGCCTTGAGGCTCGAAGTTTCAAGGCAAGGGGCCAACCGAAAAAGGGAGGTGAAAATGCTGCAAGATCAACTGGACGCAAAAACGAAAGAAGCCCAGGATAACGAAAGCCACCTGAGACAGAGGCTAGAGGACAAAGAGCAAAACCTGGTGGTGGCCGAGCAACGGAGCTTAAAGTTGCTAGTGCAGCAATAGGCTGACCTGGAACATAGAACAACTAGGCTAGAAGGGTATGGACGTTGGTAGCTCAAGAGGGCGAGTCAAGTGAGCGGCATGAGAATACCATAGCAAAGCTATGGTATGAACTCGAGGAACAAGATAGGCTAGAGAGAGAGATAGAGTTCCTAGCACGGGAAAGGCTGGCAACCCTCGCAGCAGAAGCACAAGGGTAGCAACAGGAGGCACAACGACTGCAAGGTGTGTTGGAGGTTGCCAAGGAAGACACAGAGGCCCTCATGGCCATGGCCTTCATGCAACGAACATTGCACCTTGTGGAGATCCAGAGCCACAAGCAACTAGCACAAGAAAAGTCAAAACTAATCGCTGAGGCAAAATAGAGGTTCAGTATCGCAAATCAAGCGAAAGAAATCGTCGAAGAACAGCTGGCTCGGAAATCCAGGGAGTGGCACCAACTCGGGGTCTTAACAAATGAACAACAGTAGGTGGTAACCACATTAGCAAGTGAGCTGGAAGAGGGAAGGGGAAAGATGGATGAAAGAGCCAACACGTGGGAAGAGAACAACTTTGAAAGAATTCGGCAATTAATGGAGTGTTTGGTGGTGGCTGAGTGCGAGAGAGTGCTTGCCGAATCCAAAGCCGAAGCAGTTGATGTATGCACCAACACACAGAGGCAAGCCTTTCTTAGCATCGTGCTACATGTCACCCAAGCAAAGGGCAATGATTCAGTGGAGAGGATGAGAAGGAAGCTGGAGTTGACTACCCGAGCACTAAGATATGGCCTTCAGGAACAGGAGCGTCCCACCAGCACGGGAATCACCAAGGAGCACCAATTCCACTACCTGTGCCGTGCCGGCCTCTCCACCGTTGAGCTCAAGGAACTAGGGTTCAAAGAACAGGAGTAGCCCGCACCACCACCACAAGTGGCCCCAGTAGTGGCTGAGCAAAATGCCAAAGAGAGCCTGGACTTGGAGCAGGACACTGAAGAAGAACAACACAGAACACCCAGTCTGCCTCTACCAGACCTCCCGCCAGAAGAGCCCGAAGATGCCCACATGCTTGAGCGCATTGTGGCAGCCAAAAGAAGAAGGCAGGAACTAGCATAGGATGCACAACATAGAGCACAGTCACTACCCAGACAATTCCCTGATGAGCCGTTGCCACTACGAGGGGATCCCAACCCTATCGATTGGCCTCAGGAATTGATCATTTGGCATGACCGGGAGTTCTAGACGAGACCGTTTGAGCTTTCATTTGCCTATCCACGCTCACTGGACCGTGCGTTGCCTCTAGGCATCCTATCCAAGATCAAGGACCTGGCCAATGACCTGGAAAACATATGGATAGAAGAAAGGAGCCTTATTATAACCAGGTGGAGGCAAGAGCTTGCAGATTACTAGCAGGACAAGGTGAACCGGGTTCCCAAATCCATCCAAGGCTACGAGGCACGGCCAAAGTGGCGGAGGAGGATTTGGGATGCCAATTTTGATGCCTGGGCCGCCTTCTGCAGCTCACTTCCTGAAGAACGTAATGACCCCATCTACATGCCCTACCCACATAGGCATGGAGTTGATTATGGCCGCACTATTCATGGGGATTTTGACTTTCCTTGAATATATAATGTAAATGCCCAACATCCCGAGGAATGCCTAGGTTTTAGAGTAGAGGATCTCCTTCCATCCATCAACCGCTTCCTCACGGACTTTTCTTCTTGCCCAGATCCAGCCTTCCTAACCACTTGCAATTATCTTAGGCTGATCAAATTCTTATTAATGCAGAGGCCTACAGCTGAGGAAGCCCACCTTCCCCCCCTCTTTTTTGACATCAACCTAGGAATAGATAGTAGGGCTATGACTAGATTAATGATGAGGGCAACCCTGCTTCCCTCCTTTTTCCTAGAAATCTTAGAGAATATGAATGATACCCACTTCACGAGGTGTAATCATCCCTTCTTGTCATCCACACCTCTGAAGGCCCGGGCTGCTATTAAAGAATACCTACAAAGTCGCGTCTTTCTATCCCAATGCCTGCGTACGACCACCCCCCGCTTCGGCTGAAGGTGATAGGCATTCGCCAAAATGCCTTCTTTGTATGCAATCTTCAAAAAAAAAAGGAGAAAAAGAGAAAAAAGGCATGAAGGCTCACTTTGCTCACCACACCTAGGGTTCACCCCTAGCCCCTCTCCCCACTTCACGCTTAGGGCACGTCAAGGGCAGGACTTCCAGACCTATCACCCTAAGCTCTGCATTGCACCTCCAACAACACACAAATTGGGTCCTCAAGTGTGGGACATGACCGAGGGCCTGCCCAAGGTTAGATCCATCTCCCAGTTCCACTGCACATGCACTTACACCACACCGTGAGACAGACACACCCCTTAGGGAGTGCACAACTTTCTCTTGTAGACTATTTGTAACTCACTTGGGACCCACCATTGGCATAGATCTTGGAACCACGTGTTCTTCAACTGATTACAGAGCCCCGGTTTTGACAGTCGTCGTCGCAGAAGAAAAATTCCAACTGTGTGACAAAGGCCGAGCATCTTCATGAAGATCAAAGCACGACGGAATCTTTCCAAATCATCAGGAATCAACACTCCATCATCTCTCATTCATAGCAGCACCCTTTTGATTGTGGTCATCTACCCACCAATTCCACTTAGCACCAACCCCAACTACCCTGCTGCTCCCCACCCAAGTGCCATGGGACTGGCACTCCGCTAGGAGGGGGTAATGCTTACCGCAGCACAGAGGAACGGAAAATGTAGCAGAAGTGTGGGAAAAATGGAAGAAGGAGATAACCAAAAAGGCACAGGACAAAGGAAGGAAAAGGCGCCCTGGATGGAGGTCAGACCACCCTGAAAATTTGAATGACGACCTCTCCAAAAGGCTTCAGTGTCGCCTCGAGAAAAGAAAAGAGTAAAAGCGCACCATTAAATATGAAGCCGCTCTCGAATCCTTGTAAAAAGAGCGCTGAGAACGGTGGGAAATAGGAAAAGAGGGCCTAGGCTAATGGCTAATGGCCGGCCATGTAAAAAGTGGGAATGACCGCCCAAAAAATAGAGCATGTATATAAAGTTCAAAAGTGAATGAGAAGTTCATTCTTATGTGTGGCCAAAGCTTCTTCTTCTTCTCTTATTTCTTTCCTTCTTGCTTGAGCTTGAGTGAGGGAGTGAGGGAGTGTGAGGGACTGAGGGAGTGAGTGTGTGAGAGTGAGGGATCATGGAGAAGAAGCTCCCCATCATCTCTCTTCATCTTCTCTTCTCTCCTCTTGCACGGCTATGGAAGATGGAGCTTGACGGAGGGGGCTTGAGGTGCTTGAGCTTGCCACAAGGAGCGTGGAGCTATCAGAGTGCAAGAGAGAGGAGGGAACTCGATCGAGCATCAAGGTAAGCTCACTACACCCGTAAGGTAGACATTGCGCATCGGCTATGTGAGAGGTAGCCATGGCCGCTCGGCTTGAAATGCTTGATCAATAAGTGGTCTGCAGGTCTCAGTAGAGCTGCATAGCTCCCCTCCAACAACCTTTGGCCGTGATGATGTTCTTGCAGAACATGTCCTTATCAATTCACATGTGGAAGAGGTGTCACAACCAACATCCTTGACAGGTCCAACACTACCAAAGCACTTAGAGCCTAGGATTGAGGAGAAATCTCTCAAAGATTTGGCCAAGGAAATTGTGCATCTGACCAATGAACCAGAGATGAAGTGCATGATGAAGCTTGATCACAAGTTGGCAGCCATCACATGTGCATATATCCATATGGACATAGAAGACCAAAACTAGAGCACACGAAGCTCATAGCCGAACCCTTTACTTGGGATGAGCAACAACATGTTTGCTCCCGCTATGAAGCTATTGTTGCTGAGGAAGTCATAAAGGACATCCTAGAGGCCACAGCTAGAGAATTACACTTGATACCCTCACTCTATACTGCCCAATGTGAGACAATAAGGAAAAGCTCGAGGCAATCAAGAGAAAAGGGAAAGGACAAGGCAACTTTGTGTAGAAATGGTACTCCAATCAAAGTTTGGCAGCCAAAATTGGCCACCAACTAATGACACTCGCTGAGCAAAGGAAAACCCTTTGGACATCAATACATGATCCCATGTATGTTGTCCCAACCTCATTGCGAGTGTTGGTAGTGGTCCAAGAGGTCCAGCTTTCTACCACTGTCCAAAAACATCCCTTGCACGATAAACTGCTTCTAGAAGAAGATCTACACGTGGCTAGCATGCTAGGAGTAGGGAGCATGGTTCTTGATGTTAGTGCATATGTCCTCTGCCTCACTCAAGACCCTGCAATCCTAGATCTCTATGCTTCCCATCAATACAACTCTGACTTCTGCAGTTGGTTCTGTCCAAGCCTACATGCCAAGAACCCTAAACTGTCTCTGGGTTCTACACTAGAGTCACCCAAACCTCCTAAGCAAGAGAAAAATAGCTCTAAACACAACACCCTCTTGGCCAAGAGTGCTAAAGAGATGAAGAATAAAGCATCGAGTCCACCCATGAATGAACCCTTTGCCATCTCTCCTAACAGCGGTGAAACCTCATACACATTCATGTGTTCTGATAAGTCAAAGCAACCATTACCATCAACGGTTGCTTGCAACATCAATCCACTGACAAAAATAGAATTTGCATTGACAAATCAAGAGTGGATAAAACACTGCCACAATAGGTTAACAAAAGTATACCAGTCACATCCGAGGAGAACCATGACACAATAGCAGTAAAGCCTCATGAGAAACATGAAAACCTTGAGGACATAAGCAATCCTAGAGTTGACCAATCTTGCTCATCTAGGCTTGAGCCCCCAGCTATGCTAAAGCATAGGGAAACTTCAGAGGCTTGCATGAGATAGCAACTAAGCAAGCCCTCTCATTGAGCATAGAAGTGCCACAGAATGCTTAACTGAGTTGGATACTAAACTCAAATTATTCGCACATGTCTACATCCTTGTAGGCATGGGCACATTCCCTAAGGAGTAGCTTGAGGAATACTTGCCATATTCTCTATCCTGGGAAGAGTAGGAATGTCTTAATGACCATTATAACAAGCTCCTACATGAATGCATGCAACTCATCTCTTAGACAAGGAGACCGACAAACTACGCCTAACTGTGACATTCAATGAAGCGCTTTGCCAACCAAATCTCCCAAAGATAGAGCAACTAAAGCAACAATCAAAGGGTCCAAGTCAATTTGAAAATGTTGGTTTGAAAACCACGGTACAATGGCCAAACTTGGAGCCCAGATTATGATAGTCTTAGAGGAGTGATTAGCTAAATGGCGGTCTCAAAGAGACCCAACCTATGTGGTGCCAACTTACTTTCAAGTACTAACTGCCATTCAGGGTATGGACTTAGACGGAACTGGTTGATAAGATTCTCACTGAGGAGGAGCTACATGTTGCGAGTAAACTAGGACAAGGTACCATGCTACTCGATGTTGCAAAATATCTATTGATATTGAGTAGGCTGCCACGAGTACTGGATGTATGTGTCACACTCCAGTACAATCCTAAGTTCTATAATTGGTTTTTATCTTCATGAAGTGATATGGATTCATAAATTGTACATAAATAAACAATGAGCTTTGTGACTGTGTATAAATAATACAAACACACACAAGCAATGATAGTCAAGCGCAGGAAGAAAATTTTGGGTTTGACATGCTGAGCTCCTTAGGTCCTCCTCTCACCACATGTCTAGAAGTTGTCCAGGGGGAGGGCACGCAGCCCTCATTGCCACCATTGGAAGCCCTTGCCAACACCTTTGAGGGTGTAGACGGGGTGTTGCCCCCTCTTGTAGGCTTCCCCTTTTTCGGTCTATTCTTCTAGGGATGAGCCCTGCTCCATTCCATCATGGCCAGTCCACACAACTTGGCATGAGCGAAGATCTGCTATTGACTGGAAACGGTCCCACACTTGAGGCATGATGAGTATCATCACTGGGAGTGTCTCTCTACAACAAATATTGCATGCCTCGCCTCACCCCTCCTCGTCATATGCACATGTTAACCTGCTATGTGATTTGTCTCATGCGAATAGCTCTATCCTGCTTCAAGGTCTAATCCTTGGTTCACATTTTGCACGTTCCTCAATAGTCACTATTCATGAAGCACCCCATGCCACTGGCCTGCAAGGAAGCTCTCCTCTGCATAAGGGAGCACACGGCACATGCTCCATCACCAAAATGCTACATGCCCACCTTGAAGAGGTACTTTTCAAGATGAGGCCCAAAGTGGCACCACCTAGGACGCAAGCCGAACGCTCCCCAACCCAAGAACAGGAAGGTTCAAAGGAATGCATGGAGGGTAGCAAACCCTAACGCGCAGACCTTCCCTAAACACTTGGGCACCAGATGCTCCAAAGAGGAAAAAGAAGCAAAAATCAAGAATGAAATTGTTGAACTATTCCAGAGCATTCTTGATACGGTAGTGGCCAAGGACTACACCATTTGGGTCCAAGACGATGTCTCCCTGCCTTGCCTAATAGGAGCTCACCACCAGCAATGCCCCAGTTGTCTGGTCACTCAAACTCACCCCGCCTCATACAAATAGAATAGCTCCTATTTTGTATAAGATTCTTACCAAGTGGTATCTGGCCATGAATTTTTGTCTTTAGATGGTTAAAAGGGGTAGGTTCCTCAACTGTAAAAACTTTCCTTACCTACTTATAATATATTTCACATCTTTAATGAAAAAGATAATCAAGTGTCGGTGATATGCATTGAAGTCAATACCATAGGATTTAGATAAGTGATGTCTTTTTGCATTGCACCTGTTCATTATGATTGAAGCATATGACTTGCATGTACTCTCATGAGTTGTCAAGTGGATGAAGGATGACACAGGTTTTTGTATGAAAGTGTTCAATGTCCAAGTCACCACAAGACCACCAAACCCACAAAGAGCCATTACAAAAAAAGCAACAAAAATACCAAGAATAAAGAGCCATGACGGAAACCTCATTGCTGGAAGGGAAAATCACCCCTTCAAATATAGCACACATTGCATTTAAACATGGCCCAAAGCATAGTCATTGGCTACTCTCTCTTTCTTCGCCAAACTCTACATCTGGCTCACTGCAGTTGTCACCTCAATTGTACCGATGCCTAACATGTTACAAAGAGATTTGCAAAATCTCAAGTGTATCTCTCCATCTCAACGACTATCCCTCTAGCAGCGAGGCTAGTAACACAATTATCCTAGTAATATCCATTTTCCACAACCTTTAGATCTCGACATTTCTCAATCCAAATGAAAGGCTGATCACCTCAATGTATTGCATTGGTTGTATTCATTTTATTTTATTTTTAAAAGAAGAAGAAAAGAAAAGAAAAGAAAAGCAAAGAAAAAAGCACTCACAATCACAGCACAGCACCTAGGGGTCCTCAAATTAGGTACATCCAATGACCTTGGTTGGCTGGCTCCGTCCCTAGCCCCCTAGCCCCTTACACATCACCCACAATTGTTCAGGGCACATCAAGGGAAGGACATACCTAGGGAGCTCGTCTCATGCCTATTGTTAGACCTGTCACCCTGACTCATTTGCATGATTCTTTTTTCATACTTCATCTAAGTACCATTGCAATCAATAGTGGTAAGCAAGGCATGAAAGAACATGGAAAGTACATCGTATTCTTTGAACAACACAACTAGCCACTAGCTACCAAAAGTTAAGGTGTCAATAAGCTCAATTATACTACAGCGTGTTCTCAAAATCACAAATGATGCCTCAACAAACCTTCGTGTGTACTTCTCCTCAACATTGACAATTTTTCCACCCCATTGAACCCTTGCTTCATCCACACATTGCTACGAGGAACTAGGACCAACAGTTCTTCTAATTGCATAATATCTAAGTATGCACGGGCACTCACATAATATCTGAACCACAACCTATACACAGTTTGGGTCCTCAAGTGTAGGCCCTTACTCTCCGCTTGCTTAGAGTTTGACCTGTCTCTCAAACTAATCAAACTACGTCTTGTGCACACAATAATAAGACTAGCACCAACCCCTAGGGAGAGACCAAATAAGAGGTTTTCAATTGTAGGCATTGACAATGCCAGCAAAACTACTGATGGCTCTAACTCTAAATTATTATCCTTTATCATCATGCAAGCCCACCAAAGAATCGTCACACAGAATTCCTAGAACACCAACACCTATGATAGCCATGAGTGCAACTCCCAACAAAGACCAACCTTATCTCCCAATACAACAACCTTATCACCATCCAATCCTATTACCAAAGTACCACCAACGCCCTTCATCCGCAACACCACCACAACTCCTCCAAGGCAGACCACAGCATTCCCTTTCAACCACGTCTTCGGTACATGCCAAAGCTTGCTACCTACAATGGTGAATGCCATGGGAGTGGCACTCATCTGGGAGGGGGATAATGTTAACCCTCAGGAAAACAAGGTGGAAAATCTAAATCAGAAGACAAGGCCAAGGCAAAAGTGAAATGGAATCGAAGGCACGCCAAGAAAAATATGGAAACACAAGAAGTGCAGAAAAGTCCTAAATCAAGGAGGAAGGCGCACAAGAAAAAGCGCAAATCAATACTTTTGAAAAGAGCACAAGGCGCATATGATTTATTTTAAGAGCATCCGTGCAATTTGTAAAGGTAGATGGGCAGTAGGAAGGAAGCTAAGAAGATAGGAGGACAAAGGGAAAAAGGGCCTACGGCCATGTAAAAAAGGGGATAAAAGGGATTTAGGGTTTTGCATATAAAGTTGAAAAGTGAATGAGAAGCTCATTCTTGTGTGTGGCCAAAAGTAGCTCTCTTCTTCTTTTTCTTCTTCTTGTTCTTACTTGCTTGAGCTTATGCTTGAGAGAGGGAGTGTGAGAGTGTGAGGGAGTGAGCGTATGAGGGTGAGGGACCGTGGTGGAGATGCTCTCCATCTTCTCCTCTCTTCTTCTCTTCTCTTCTCTTCTCTTGTCTTGCCGCGGCAATGGAGCTTAGAGCATGGAGCTTGAGGATGGAGCTCGCTTGAAGCTTGCACTTGGATCATGGAGCTACCAGGGTGCTCAAGAGAGGAGGCAACTTGATCAGGCATGGAGGTAAGCTCACCACACTCGTAGAGATGGATAGTGCATCGGCTATGTAAGAGGTAGCCATTAGTGCTCGACTTGGAATGCTTGAATGATAAGCAGTCCATGGGTCTTGGCGGTTGAGCTTGTGCTTGCCTCTACAGGCATCACAAAAAACCAGAGGGCTACTTGGATGGAGAAAAATGTCAAGATGAAGTTAGCTAAATGGAGGAGCTACCCAATCTCCTTTTGATGTAATCTATTGCTTATAAAATCGATCCTAGCCTTGTAGCATTCTTGGAAATGGTGCTAAATCTCAATCAAATCACATGTATCAATAGAGAATGAATTTGCTAGTTTTTTGTGGAGCAATCTTGCTATAAAAAAGGGATGAAGAACAATATCATGACCCATTGATCACTACTCAAGTAAGTAATGGGGAGTTGGGCATGCCTAGATTGACCATTAATACCAAAGCTTTGATTTTTAGTCTATTCAAAAGAGTTGAGAAGGACCAACCTTAGAATACTATTCTGAGGTCATTATTATCACATACTAGGCTTAAAGGAGTCAAATTGATATGCAATGGATGGATCTAGTCTTGTTAGGGTAGAGAATTAAACTACCATCATTTGATGTGGCTCAAAATATGGTGATAGCTTGGGAAGAGGTGATTAGAGATGAATCATGGGGTGGCACACAAGATAGAAGGAATGATTCCTCTTTGATGTAGATCATCTACACCAATAGAGACACCTTTGATCCACCCTTTAGGCTAGTAGATGAAAACCCATACTTGACCAAAAGAATCTCAACTAAAGGGAAATAAGATGGTGGAACCTATGGGATAATAGTAACACAGAGTTGCTGGAGGTTGATAA